>NW_027466458.1:0-600000 GCF_050575085.1 Anarhichas minor
GGAGACGCTTTAAAACGATTACACCCTAAAAAATGTCAAAGGTACAGAGAGAGAGAGAGAGAGAGAGAGCGAGAGAGACAGAGACAGAGAGAGAGAGAGAGAGAGACAGAGAGGTTGGGATGAATCGACTGTGACGCGTGGAAATGTTGCTGGGCGAGTGTGTCTGCTGTGTTATTGTGTGTGTGTGTGTGTGTGTGTGTGTGTGTGTGTGTGTGTGTGTGTGTGTGTGTGTGTGTGTGTAAAGATCAACATTAACTTAAGTTTGTTGCTTTCCCCTCTTTTCTTTTATTACATAACACTAAGTGTATCAGTCATGTTGTGTGTACGTGTGCGCGTGCCATATTTCTTTCTTCTTTTTTTACCTACAAAGTTGCTTTATTTTGGTGTGTAGTCTTCTATGTTGGCAATACAACAGTTTATATCTCATATATATTACATGCTTCATATCACTCGTTATACTTGGTTATAAGTTTGGAGCGTGTTTTGAGCCATAAGTAGCAACACATATGTGATGATTTAAAAAAAATCTATAGCAGGTAATTGTGATGATAATGAGCTGAATTTCATAATCACGTATTGTGATGGTAATGGTGGCATGCTGAATACTGAGCAGGCGAGGCTGTGGCCTACCTTGTTGATCGACTCATGAGTTTAAAGAAGAACCACGTTTTCTACACGAAAAGAAAACCACACAAATATTTATCCCGACCACAGTCCACAAAATAAAACGAAAGTGTGGCAGTTTTATTTTGAAGTGCTGTCATTTAAGTCTTTTTTTTTTAATCAAAACGTATATTTTTTTCTCTCTCACGGGAATCTCTGTAAAACTGTTTATTATACGCTATTTATAATTCTAACCGTTCATTAACACGATTCCCTGACTCACACTTCGCAGACAGAATAATAATTATTCCACCTTTCAGGAAGAACAAATAAAGAAATATATATATATATATATATATATATATATATATATATATATAACACCATACGTCCAAAACGGCTGACTGGCACATCTCACAGATCTATTTGACTGTTTGCTCGAGGAAATGTGCTTCATCTGTATTCTCGCGGGGCAACTTTCCAAACAGGTTTTCCGCCAAAAGTAATTTCTAGTTCCCCTCTTTCTCTTTCTTTCTTTTTTTAAGAGACAGAGAGAGAGAGAGAGGACCGGTGGCGTTTTGTTGCGATTTCTTCTCTTTTGCTTTATTTTCGAGTCGTCAAGCCATGACGAGGCAGATGAGAGATGAGGGAGGGAGAGAGAGAGAGAGAGAGAGAGAGAGAGAGAGAGAGAGAGAGAGAGAGAGAGGAATGCAAAGAGACAGAGAGCCTAATAGACTTTATTTTCTGGATGGGGGAGCTCGAATATATTCTGCTTTATCTCTGTTTTTTTTTCCTCCCGGAAACAGTGAATCAATCAAACATTTAAGGAGGTGCTGGGCTTTTTAGTCAGCTCCTATAAAAGGGTAAATAAATAGAAATACAACATGGGCTGCATAATGACCCCAGGTCCCCTGGCTGTCTCTGTCCCTCTCTCATCCTGGTTTTTTTTTCGGGATGAAGACGAAGCTATAGCTGCCTCTGGAGACTCAGCTTTAACAGAAACACCTTTAAAAGCCTACCCCCCCCCCCCATCATTTGGGAGAATCTTTGTATCTAATTTGCAACAAAACCTCAGGAGCTGGCCAACCTTGATTGAATTTCCGGGAGCGAGTGGTTAATTTGTTTGGTCAGTGTGAGGAATTTCTGGACCTCTGTCATTAAACTCACACAGCTGTGAGGGAAAATCAGCCCTGAATTAGAATTTTTTTAATCTAAAGGGGAATATATTCCTCCCAAAAAAATGCAAAGCAATTTCTGGCCATTTTCCCCGTTATAATGATAAAAACTTCAAGATAAAATTCAGTCCAGGCCAGCTCCATTTCCTACTAGATGTGTAAAAACATGGCACTTATAGTCTTTAATGCTGCTTATTTAGAGAATTATAGCCTCACTGGCCGATAAACAAATGCCTTTATAATAGAATGCCTTTAGAATGTGTAAGTTTATTGCGTTTTGTCCTTATCAGTATATTTATGGACTCGGGGAAAAAAATAAATTTCAAAACACATAATCCCCATCACCCACCCTGAGGACGGTGAGAACGTCTAATGCCAACAGTAAATACACAGATAAGTGAATAAATAGTTATCTGGACGCTTTTTGTAGGTCACAAGTCATTCCTCTCCATCTCTTTACAAAGCAAGGCGTATTTCATGCCCCAGCCCAGATAGGACGGGTGAAAGGAACCATTTCATTTACTCTTATCTGAGAGAGAGAAAGAGAGAGAGAGGGAGGGAGGAAGAGAGAGAGAGGGGGGAGTCTTCTCTGCAAGATACCTTTGGTGAGGAGGGTCTATGCACAGTCGGCTTCTATAAACGACCCCGCAAAAAAGGAAAGAAAAACCTGTGCTTTTATTCATGGAAAGGTTCTGGGACGTGATAATAAGGAGAGGAGGAAGGGAATAATGCCTTCACACTTGTACAAAACATTCACAGAGAGCGAGAGAGTGTGTGTGTGTGTGTTCAGGATTTTTGTCCATGTAGGTCAGCGGGCTCGTTCTTGCTTTGAGGAACTGCTATAAGTGAGTGTGTGTGTGTGTGAGAGAGAGTCTTCTCTCTGCGTCTCAGCACCAGGTGGGACGTTACAGTTATGATTTCCAGTAAAATCGCAGGATTAGAAGGAAACAAAATGACAAGAACAGTGGGGTTCAGGTGGACTATGGAAGGTCAAGGCGCTGACCATCAACAGTAACATTAAAGGAGCTTCCAGCCATCTCTCTGCTATCACAAAGGGATAAAATGTCCCAAAATATGTTAAAAAAAAGAAGTACTCTGCTATCCAGATTGTAAAGCCCCTCAAGCCACATTTGAGAGCTGTGCTTTTGGGCCATAAACAAGCACTGGCCCAGGAGCTGCTTAGGTTACCTGCTTACATTGAAGGCAAGCCAACTCATCATCATAACATAATCTCACATACCTCTATTTCATATTGCTTCAAACAGCAGATGTACAAGACAGCTTCCTGGATAGATGCTCCAAATTCCCTGTCTGACACCGGGTAATCTGTAAACCAGTTCAAAGCATAAGGTCCCAGTGATGGACCATCTTCAGTCAGAGACCGCTCATTGCACTGTTTCCCAGAAATATTCACACATCACAAAATCACCTCCGCTCAGAAAGGTCGACACAGTTGATTTACTAAAGGGGTGATGTTTAGTGTTGCATAAAGTTAGGAGACTTGTGAGAGATAGATAACAAAAATAGAAATAAAATCAAACCCACAGAGGACCTGACTTTGTATGGGTCAAGCTAAAAAAAAACGCATGATCCTACATTTCCCACAATGCACAAGTGTCTGAGATAACTGACATCACTGTGAGGGTTATTTTCCCAGGACGAAGCTCCTCCACAGCTTCAAAACACAACTGATTTTACTAGCTGGCAGCCATGCCATGCAAAAACACATAGCCATTAATTTAGTGGACTGCTCCTTTAATTAAACAGCAAATGCTTTGGGTACAGCTGATGTGATCACATTGTCTTTAAAAGTTCGTTCCATTTCTGGCTGTTTAGACTCTGAGCCCAGCTTTCGTGAACACTGCATGATCAAACGACTGCGTCTACATATTGGTGTCTTTTGTAAAGAGCGATTGCTTTTTCAAACCGCGCCGTCCGCGGCAGGCACCTGCATAATGAGGCTTCTTCTATCTCCAGAAAATAAAGTAGTGAGGGGGGAGAGAGGGACCGGCCTGCGTCCCGCCGCTCGGAAGCAGCTCTGTTTGATTTGACAGAGTGAGACTGTAGACTTCACACTTCATGTGTGGATGTGTTTCTGTTTGAGCTGGAGCAGCCTCTGTATGTGTGTGTGTGTGTGTGTGTGTGTGTGTGTGTGTGTGTGTGTGTGTGTGTGTGTGTGTGTTTCTTTATTATATGCTGATGGAGGGAAGGAGAGGACAGAGGGACAGGTTCAGGGTACAGCTTTGTGTTTAAGGGGGTATCCCTGCTGGGGTAATGTGTTTAAAATCTATTACCCCCACAGCTAGGATTAGTGTGCGTGTGTGTGTGTGTGTGTGTGTGTGTGTGTTTCCCCTAAAGACGTAATCACTATGGTAATACAAAAGCCAGTGGATTATGTGCGGCAGAAAAAAATCTGGTTGATTTACACTCTGCCTTTGGTGAGATACATACATGTACAGTAAATAATAAATACACACTATTGGGGAGCGGGGAGTGAGCGTATGGATCCCATTACTGCTTACTGTTTATATAATTATGCATATATATATATATATATATATATATATATATATATGCATATACTTATATATTTGCTGATACAGCGGTTAGCTTTGTCTTCTCTCAGTAAGAGGCCCCTGTACGTTCTGATCTGGTTGGCTGGGTGGAGGCTTTCAACAGAGAGAGTTAACAGAGGTGTGAATGTGTGGATCTACAGACTCAGACCCAGGTGCATGCTGGGACAGGCTCCAGGACTGGTGCTCAACAATTAGTTGGTTAATCCATCAGTCGATTGGCAACGAATCAAAAGCAAAAATGCCAATAATCTTCTGGCTTCAGCTTCTCCGATGTGATCATTAGTGTTCCGCGATAGTAAACTAAGCATCTTTGCATTTTGGACATTCGGTCGGACAAAACCAGTCATTTAAAAGGCATCACATTGGGGCATTTGTTTTCTAGTTATAATCTGATTTATAAACTATATGGATGCAAACTATATCCCATGTTATACTTAGCTCTAGAGCTGAGTCATAATCCAATATGATAATTTATCTTTCGATAGAATCGTATTGTGATGAAATCATATATCGAGATATTGTGATGTGCAACTAAGTCGTCTTAATGGATAATAACAAGCCCGTTTTGCACTAAAGTTCTCAATCAATGAGAAAATACTCAGTACTTTACATCCGCCAAGTATTAAATTCACTCAGGAGTTTACAATAACCGACTATTTATTTATTGAATTACCAGAGAACGCGCTCTATGATGACATCGTTATAGAGGAATGATGTGACCTGTATGGTGATGGCAGATTTTGGCCGTATCGCCCGGCACTACTTTGCTCCAAATCACGACCGATTTCTACTTATTGGTCCTTATTGCTCCTGTCAATCAAAAACTTTTGTCAGTTGAATTAGCAGGTGGCTACAGATTTCTTATGTCCGATAGTTACAGTAGCAGAAGAGCGAAGTATTAAAACAGTTAATAACAATCCCATGAACAGAACTATTCAATTAAATTCAGTATATTTTGTATAGGCCAAAATCACAAATCACTAATTTGTCTCAGAGGGCTTAGAAAAGTTATAGAACCTATAGAAAGGTTCAGCTTCAGTCTTGTTCTCCTTAAATTAAATCCTCAGGGGGGTGCGAGGGTATTAGTGGTATCCTTAAGTAAAGGGGCCAGTTGGTCAATAATAAATCCCCTCATTTACTGAAGATCTAAAATGGGCAAAGCTTGCACTTTGGAACACTCTAACTGGTGCTATGGTGCTGAGCTAGATAAATCAGAGGCTGGGAGACAAATCAAATGAGATATTCAATTGACTCCAGATTCTAGTCCAGAAAGTGTGGCTCTAGCTATTAATATTGTCTTAACCAAACCTTCTAAAGAATGATAACAAAATGAACACTCCATCGGTGAAATAAGACATTTCGTGTTGTATTTGACATGCTTACATTTTGTTGTCGTTTGACTTTTGTCTCTCACCGCGAAGCGAGAGAAAACCCTAGAGGGTGAGAACAGGAAGCGTGTGAATAGGATCGAATGCGGAGGCTTTTAATCCAGACTGGAATGTGACACACTGGGTGTGATGTTTATGTCAACACCACTGATAAATGGCCGTCTGAAGGGCCTTTCTGTGGCAGTCTGTCTCTCTAAGACATGGCTTTGCTTCATCTAGATTGGATTTATCGGAAGAATCGGGATGATTGAGTTGGAAAAGCAGGGGTTTGGGAAAAAAATTAATGTATTTTGAGGAAAGACCAGGACTCGGACACTAACAATGCAGTAAATTAAGAATTTTCACTGATTTTATCTGTGAGGTCACACTTGTTCAGACCTTCAATTGGTCACTTTGAATAACTTTATCTTTGTCTCATTTCACTGCCTGTAAGCTAATTAAATAGGCAGCCGTAGCATTCCTCCCTCCATCACTCACCCTTCACCTTGTTTTTGACGTGTCTTCTTCTTCTCTCTCTGTCTTCTTCTTCTCTCTCTGTCTCTCTCTTCCAGGACACGGCGGGGTGAACCAGCTCGGAGGCGTGTTTGTGAACGGCCGGCCCCTCCCGGACGTGGTCCGGCAGCGAATAGTGGAACTCGCCCACCAAGGGGTCCGGCCCTGCGACATCTCACGCCAGCTGCGAGTCAGCCACGGGTGTGTCAGCAAGATACTGGGCAGGTAATCGTGGCCGAGGTGTATAAACGTGGCGGCTTTACCGGTCTGACGCCATCTTTGGGAGAGGGAAATCTTTGAAGCAGGACAGCTACAAGTCTGAATCCGGTTCATGTTTTTTGGTTCTATTGTTGGCTTCAGGTTCAGTGTTGGCTTAGCATGTGTCAAACTGAAGCCCCTGTAAGGTCGCACTGACTCATTTCGTGTCCATTCTGCCATTTCTTTGACTCCCTAAGCATCCACAAGCTGTCTGCTCGCTTGCCTCTTCTTCTCCCTTATTTCTTTCTTTTTGCCCCTTTAACCTTCCTCTCCCCTCTCTGTATCCTGTATTTCTCTCCCGACTCTTCTCAATATTTCTGTCTCTCCTCTACCCCCCCACCCCTCCTCCCTTTTTTTCCTCTCTCTCTCTCTCTTTGCCTTTTTAAAGCTAAAATTTGAGACTAAATCCCTGCTCGTTCCGTCCCCCGGAGAAGAAAGGGGGACAAAAGGGAAAAGATTCATCACTTTTTGGGGAATTAGCATCAAAATGAAAGTGGCACCATATTTCTGCCCCCCCCCCCCCCCAAAAAAAACGAAGTGAGATGGAGAAAGGGAGAAAGACAAGAACACAATCAAAAAGGGGAGAGGCGTGTTAAAGAAAAAGAGTGCAGGGGGGAAAAAGGGGTGAGAGACAGAGAGACCATTTGAGGGGACGGAGGGGAAGGATTAGCTACAGCGACCCTCAGCTATATCAAACAAAATGTGTTGCTCATTGTTCTCCCTTGCCTCTCTCTCTCTGTCTGTTTTCCTCTCTCTACCTCCCTCTCTCTCTCCCCCTGTCCTGGCCGTTCAACTCACTGAAGCGTTACCGTGAGGGGGGGAGAGAGAAGGGATCGAGGGATGGAAGGAGGGAGGGAGGGTTGTTTTATCCTCTCCTCTCTGTCTCTCTGGTGCCAGCAGAACAAAACCACCAACTCTACCGCTCTGTGTGTGTGTGTGTGTGTGTGTGTGTGTGTGTGTGTGTGTGTGTGTGTGTGTGTGTGTGTGTGTGTGTGTGCGTTAGCTCATCATTGTGTGGATATCAATAACCACGCTCGTTTATTCACCGATGATTTCGCTGTGAATAATTTAAATAGTTTTCCATTTGGAAATAGATTTTTTTGTTTGTTTTTCCTTTAGCTGTGTTTATACTCCAGCTGTGAACAGTCAACGTGTGCAACATACACATACACACACACAAAGGGAGACAAGGAAGCACACATTTACAGGAGCACACATCTTCACGGAAGGGATAACTCTACCGTACAGCGGTGGAGAGAGAGAGAGAGAGAGAGAGAGAGAGCAGGTTTAAGACTGACTGACAGCTTGCATCCACACACAGCATCCCCCTTTCTCTGCAAGCTCTGTAGCACATTTGCTGTCCTACCCCACCCCCCGCCGCCCCCCCCTTCCTGCACCCATGCCCCTTCTGCATGCAAATACATTCATGAAATAGCCATGGTGGACACGAAATGCCTGAATCTGTGTGCGTGTGTTTGTGTGTGTGTGTGTGTGTGTGTGTGTATGTGTGTGCCACCCTCTTCTCTGTCTCAATGTGAAACTGCCAAAGAAAAAAACGGCACGAGTCAGACGTCATGAATATTTTTGCCGTCACGTTCAGTTTAACTGTTATCCAGCTGTTGGTTCTAATGACCGCGAGGAGGTCGGTTTCACATGTTATAAGTAGAGAAGGGACTGCCACACATTGAATTGTCTGATTTGTAGTTTCACTGACATGATGTCAACATTTTGACATCATAGCAATGCTTTCTCTGCCTCCGTTGGTCTGTGTAGAGCACCAGGTGTAAAACAATCAGTTTTTAGTCTCTCCGTTCCAATGCAGGCCCTGTGAGGTTACCAATAATTAAAGGCATTGAATGTATGTAATGTTACGAAAGAGCGCCTGGAGTTTCCTTTTCTAAGTCTGAGGGTTGAAGATGTCTTTTTGCAAGGAATACCCAAGCAAAGGCATTAACAAAAGTCTTGAAAGTAGTCAATGAAACTAAAAGGCTAAATAGAGCTAACACAAATAGAGCCATTTGTTATAGAATAGAGTCCTAAATGTGGCAAGAGTCACCAGTGTCAGTGTCCTATTGTCAAAATATCTGTTATGTGGCTTTCGTAATATTTGCAATATTTCTTAGTCTTTGTCAAATGTATAAACGGTTGTTTAAAGCAGAAGTCAGGTACATAGTCACGTCGACCCCGCTCTTTTCCAAAACCTTAGTGGTTTTGTTGCCTAAACCTAACTTCCTGTCAAGGTGGAAGTTTATTTTGCACGTAAAGAGCGGATACTGACATGCCGTTTCTGAGACGTGCAAATCTGACGCTAGAAGCGCAGGAAGAGCGTCACAGTGTGAAGCTTAACAACACTGACCAAGCTGCGTTATTTCACACTTATATATGAACATTGAAAGAGTCATTGGGCGCTGTAGTTATTTCTCCTGTCCATACCGGCTGTGAAGTGATCCCTTGTGAATGTTAGAGATGGCCGATAGAAATCTCAGCTCCCTGCAAAAACACATCGTGGTATTCAACAGAAGCTAATATGAGGATACAGCAGAGTTCAATCAAGTGGATGTCTTCCAATGTTTTGCTTTTTTTAGAATGAAATTCTCTTTATCTTTCCCCACAAATAACCGCGACAAAGGCTGTGACTGTGGAAGATAACCGCTTGATTCGACCGAAACAGACTCATGCTAGCTTCAGTTGAATATAAGAAACGGGAAGGTCGAGGAGCCGGGAGGGGAGGGAGCTCAGACTGGTGTCACGAGTGCACCAAATCTGAAGCCGAACTTAGTTCCCAAACAATTTGCCCTATTTGCCTCTGTTTGAGTGACGTTTGCTATAAACGACAGTACCCAGTGGTTCTACAAACTGTAAATTAGTGACCAAAGATTTAGGAACCACAGACAAAGTACATAACAATTAGAACGGCATTACTAACCATGTAAAACCTCTCGTATTTTAAGTGGGATTTGATCACTTTTGCACAATCATCTCCATTGATAAAAAAAGGTCAAAATAAGAGGACCAACGTCAATTGATCAAGTCACACTGTCGTGAATGTTTAAACATCTTAGCCTCATGATTCTTACATGTTGCTTTGTTTTTTTTTCCGTTTTTTTTATCCCATTTTTGATCTTCGAGATGACACATTCTTTAAGTTTGAATCCACAGAATCGACCTCCCACGCAGCTTCTATCCAACACTTCCTCTGTAAATGCGACAACCTCCTTTGTGACCAACGCGAGCCTCTTCTGCGCTTTGATTTGGCAGGTACTACGAGACGGGCAGCATCCGCCCCGGGGTCATCGGGGGATCCAAACCAAAGGTTGCTACTCCCAAAGTGGTCGACAAGATCGCAGATTACAAACGCCAAAACCCCACCATGTTTGCCTGGGAGATCCGGGACCGGCTCCTGGCCGAGAGAGTGTGCGACAACGACAGCGTCCCCAGCGTCAGCTCCATCAACAGGTATACGTTCTGTTTGAGTATCAACTTCATAGCAACAGGTACTGAGAGTAGGTAGAGCTCAGAGCAATATAATATGGTGTGTTCTATGTGTGTTTGTGTGTGTGTGTGTGTGTGTGTGGAAAAGAGAATGGCAAAGAGGCCCCAGTCTCCATATGTATGAAGTGGCTGCAGCTCAGTGGTTCAACACGATGGTACAATGACAACCCTTTCCCCTGAGCATAGAGGCAGAGAGAGAGGGAGAGAGAGAGAGGGAGAGAGGGAGGGATGGTGAAATAAGAGAGAGGAGTGAGCAAAGGAGGCAGACAAAAGGGAGGGAAGGTGTGCGAGAGTAAGGACGGACAGAGAGACACAAAAGGAAAGGAGAGAAAGGGAGAGGGAAGGAGAGGAGAGGACATGAGAGGGGAGGAAAAAGGGGGAGGAAAAGGAAAAAGAAAGGAAAGGAAAGAGGAAGGAAAAAGGCTTGCATGAGCAGCCAAGCAGGAAGTGTGAGGCCCCTCTGCCATGTCAGCCTGCCTCAGCCACTTCATACACACACACACACACACACACACACACACACTCTCTCTCTCTCTCTCACACACACACACACACACACATACACACACACACACATCATTTAGCTCCCACGATGGTCATGTTCTCTCTGTCACTCAGCAGAATCCTCACACACACACACACACACACACACACACACACACACACACACACACAAACGACCACTTCACACGCACACACTAATATCTCCTCTCTCTCCTCCTGCAGGATCATTCGGACAAAGGTGCAGCAGCCGCCCGGCCAAACCGGCTCAGTGTTGGCTCACAACTTAGGTAGGTCCGCCGCAACAAAATCCCGTTTCCAACTGTCAAAGCAAATTTTAACAGCGGAGCCGTTGTTGAGTGTATCTCTCAGGGGCCCGAGTGCAGCGTGCGGAACAACGAAACATATTTAAAATTCTGAACCTTAACCTGGAGTGAAACGTCGTAGGCCACGAAGGTCTTTGCTCGAATGTTTCAATCAAGATGAGGAGTGAAGTAAAGGTAGTTAACGGGAGGTAGAGTGTGTTTGGTAAACTTGTGGGTTATTAACCTCTTAAAGGGGAGAGTTGACAGCCACGTCTAGCTTAATGCCCCCAAAAAACAAGTATCATAAGCACTGAAATGTCTGCTAATGGAGATCATGATTGAGCATTTACAGTATGTTCCCAAATTCTCCTTCATACCAAGGCTGGATTATTAACCCGGACAAAGTGTGCAACTGCCCCGAGGCCTCCCTTCAGGGGGCTACAAAGGCCCACATTTATTATGTGGTTTGGTATGTGTTCATTGGATTAATTGCACATTTGTTGGGGAATATGCACCGTTAAACCACACAATGAAGCAAAATGAAAGAGGCCTCAAAGCAGGTTCCGAATCATGACTGATCTTGTCTACGGCACATGTCCCAAATGAGAAACAAAAGATCACAAATGGCAAATTATTTTTGCGGGGTTAATTCGGCCATGTTTTATTTTGCCAGTTTAAGGTGGATTGCAAGGATGTTTGAGTAAATAACCAAAAACAACGATGTTTGTACGAGTGAAATTAATATTCTTCATCAAAAGACCCTTGACACATTAACACGGTTTGACTGTTCATTTGTAGTTTCTAATCATGTTACAGGCCGGAGCAATATATCGCTTACAGCTATAACTGAAACGTTATTTCCCTTTACTCGATGAATATCTCAGAGTACAAATAAATATGAGAGCCTCCCTCCCTCTCCCTCCCTCCCTCTCCCTCTCTCCCTCCCTCACTTCGCCCTGCAGTGGATTGTGTTTCGGTGTCTCTCATATCTTCATAATCGCACATTGTCTATTAATCTAAATTAATTTCACACACACTGCTCCCTGACTCCTGCCTTTTACACACATTTAGCACACACACACACACACACACACACACACACGCATACACACCTAGATGCACCCAGACACACACACACACACACACACACGCGCTTACAGATTACACAGATAAATGGGTCCCACTCCCAGGCGGAAAATTGAACATTTGGATTTGCGGAATAAAAGCGTTACGTCTGATAAAAAAAAGAGTGAAAGAAAGAGAAAGGAAAATCAGATAATTGAAGTGCTAAATCAAGTGATGGGAAAAGGAGGGATATGCATTCATTATACTCTCCTTGTCGTTAGCGAAGGAGTAACGGCTGGAAGGGACCTTGATCCTCTGGTTTATCGTTTCATTTTTTTACATTCCCTTTTCGGTCTTGTCTTTCTGTGTTTGGGGGGTCTGCTGGGAGAGAGGATTAGGATGTCTGTCTCCACACCTTTCTGTCCCTCCTGGGATACCGTACTGTCACTCAACCCCATGTCCGCTTACACGGGCACAGATAAGGGACCAAGGAATGAGTGACTGTATGTTTCGGTGTGTGCGTGTGTTTGTGTCTGTCTGCAGAATGTGTATGTGTGTGTGTGTCAATGAAGCGGTGAAAAGTATGTCGCTTTGTCGCCCAGCGAGGAACTTGTCTCCCTCTGGAAGATTAGAGGGAGAGACAACGAGGGGCAACACACAGACTCCTGTCCTTTGTGGCTTTTTTTCTTCTGTTTCTCAAGCCTCAATTTGGTCTTCATGGCTGAGTAAAAGTTTTAGAGGATAAAAGTGCATTTTTATTGAGTTTAGGGAGAGAAATATAGGATTTCACGCAGCTTTTTGTGTCTGTGAATGTATCATAATTAACAGAATCAAGACATGGGAAAGTTGCACTTTGATTAAGAAGAACAATAAATGTGTTGCATAATTTCAGTGAACAACAGCTACAAGGTTCAGGGTCATGCAGTATGATTTTATTCATCTGTTTAACATCATATGATGGAACTACTCTTTCTTTAAGATGCTTTTAAATAGCACAGATGAAGAAGTGCTATTGGGCTAATGGTGACCTTTATTATATATGAGCCCCAAATAAGGTGCGTTACGGTAGCAGCACCAGCCACCTGTGTATTTATCCCTCCTCTACAAAAGTCCAGCATGAATTCCTTGAAATCTACTTTAACAAAAACTGACCCAGTTTATCTCGGCTGCAATACTATTTATTACAATCTGTTTTAATTTTGAGAATTATATTAAGAATTGTAATGATCACTTTCATAATTAATTAGGTGAGCAATGTATATGTATATTTTTTAATGAGATGAGATGTTACATTTAAATTTAGAGGGTTTAGCCCGACAGAGCCGGTACCAGGTTCACCGATATGGTGTAGTTCCAAAAAGTTGCGGTGGAAGATGGTCTATTTATATAAATATGCATGTGATACTGTTTTGAGAACCTGAGGTCTTCAGCTTTCAGAATCCGTAAACCAACTGTATGTTGCCCAAACTACGTCTTATTGCAAATATCACCTCCTGAGAGTTGATTACCTCGTAATCTCAAGATAACAAAGTTTGTTTTCTCAAGATGATAAAAAAAACTTGTGATCTCGAGATAACTGCAAAAAAAAAAAAAGATTGCTTGTACGGCAGTTCTCGGCTTCCGTATATTTGGTAACGCTGGGAACTAGAAATTCTGAGTTTTCTAAATGTCTAAACACACAATGTTTACTATTAACGGGGGAACGAAGCAGTCACACAAATTTGACAACCACAGAGACATAAATCTACGCTCTTGCCAAAATATTTAACCACGGTATATGTTGTTTTACAGTAAAGCTTGGGCCGATGGGAAGTCGCAGCATCTTAGTCAAGTTTGATTGACTTGCACTGGTGGGAGCTCTGGCTGTTTGTAGCTGGCGGGGGCTGTATCGAAACACTCACACCAACAAGCCTTATGTCATTGTTTTCAGCTTGCTTAGATGAATAACTTCAAAAAAGCACTGCGGGCCCTGGCAGTCTCCATTTATCTGCCTGTATATCATGGAGCTTTTCGGTCATATATCAACATTCATTGTGATTATTAATATTTCAATGTTTTTGGAGGATTTATGTTATTTGTAACATGGCTGTTTTTGTTGTTCATTGCATCCATGCTCCATTTACGCTGGAATGTTAATAGAAATATACTTACTTATACTGGAGTCATATTCTTTAGCTTCTTGCCTTTCAACAGAGACCAGATATATGCATATAAGCCTTATGGTCGAGGAGCTATGCCTGATACATTTTGGTACCTGATATTATTTTTAGCCGTTTTTTCGAGGGACAGCGCTTAGGAGGTTAAAGTGTGGTATAATCTAAAACGACATGTGATTATTCTTCCACCTTACTTGTATTTTTTCCCCAATACATAATTGTATGGTCATGTGGTCTGTCTGCAGTGTCGTCCGTGGCGGCCACACAAGTGTCGGCAGTGACCAATGACTCAGCCGGCTCCTCGTACTCCATCAGTGGCATTCTTGGTATCAGCTCAGCCGCTGACGTGGGCAAGAGGAAGAGGGACGAAGGTGAGCAAAAAGAATATGTGTGTAGTTGTTTACCTCGCCTGCCTGCGTCATTGTATTTTTTTTTTTTTTAATGGTAATGGAATTTTTCAAGTGCAAAATATACATAAACGATACGTACAGCCTCAGAACCCCCTCCGTTCCCTCCCAACACGGAGAGCCCAGATGGAAAGAACTCGGATCAATGACAGATGTGTGTGAGTGTGTGTGCAGGTGCAGTATGGGAGTTCTGAACCAAACATCTTCATTCAGAAACCCCCTATTTGTTTACTAGAGGTGCTTCACCGGAGAGCTACCTGAGAAGTCAGTTTATGCATGCGCTATCGATCATACACTCTGTCACACCGGATCAATGCTGGATGCTTGTTAATGGGGGCGTGTGCACATGAGGGGGGTTAGGACTGTAGGTATATTTGTGTGTGCACATACATGTGTGCATGCTCGTTGGTGTGTATGTGGCAGTGTCAGTGGCATTAAAAAGCCATCAAACAGACAGTCTCCTACGGTAAATGAGACAGGACCAGATGTCGGAGCGAGGGGGGGGTGACAGAACGCCACTGGGGGTTATTTCTCGCTCTCTGTCTCTAACACACACACACAGAGATACAGTATGGGTTCCTTTTCCCACTGCTGATGAATTTCCAAAACATTCCAGCAGGTTCCAGGATGAATCCCAACTGCACCTTGAGAGTTCGACATGCTCGGATACGGCCCACTTACCTATCAGCAGAGCACAAAGACTTTAGGCCTGCCTGCACACACACACACACACACACACACACACACACACACACACACACACACACACACACACACACACACACAGACACACATACAAACACACACACGGTTGCTAATAGTTGTACACACGTTGGATCAAAGTTTATCTTGTTTTGTGTCCCTCAATAATTGTGAGTTTGCGATGTACATAAAAAGAAAAAGTATAAATGCCACAAATTGGATAAAAGTAAAAAGTTTTTACTGAGTGTATCATTTGTTGCTGCTCCACCAAAAAGACCAAAAATCTGATCAGATCCATGCGGACCCATAAGGACACAGTAACCTTCCTCAAATTGATTCATGAAATAAACTTCAATGCCATTTTTCATTTTCCACCATTCGTCTGGAGCTCTTTTGATCACGTCATCTTGTTGCACTCTCTCCGCCCCTGCAATGGTTTCATGTCACCTGATTGGAGAATTCATCAGCTGTTTCTTTCAATGTACCCGCAGGTGCTAATATTCGCGTACTGGATGGAAACACGCAGTGTAATTCTTTTGCAGATTTTCTGGATATTTAATTTAAATTTGAACGGAAATTGGACGGAAACTTGACTAGAGGCTCCAGAGCACTTTACAGTATGTCATGTTTAATACTGACCTACAGTTGTCCTTTCCACTGACCTTTCATAGGATGAAAAGCACACGGTGTTACATTAGTAATGGCTCAATTTAGGATTTCTTCGTTCTTCGTTGTTATTATTTCTCAGTGCTATTAGTTGCTTTGCTTCTCTAGCTATAACAATTCAAAATGTCTCTACTTTTCTTTTGAAGCCATATTTCATTGACGAGAATAATACGAGTCACGTATACTTAAACAAATGTATCCCACTCTATTATGTGTGCTTTGATGTCCGCGGCACAGACACTGTGGTTGAATCTGCAGCTGAAGCCGAAGCTCTGTTATCTAATTAGCGGCATTATTGTTCCACTTTGTTCTCTGTGTGCATGACGTGCTGCACCATGTGCTACATGTGTGGTCTGTCTCTGGTTTTTACTACGACTGGACCTCGCGTTTCACAACTCCTATCGGAAAATACTATACCAATCCCCTGAAACATCCACAGAGTGTTGTGTCGCTCCGCGTCACGTTTCAGCCCCTGTGTTTTTTTTTCTTAATCTGCAGTGTTTTCCGTGGCAGAGGTCTGCACGGTCGGCTCTGTGGTCTAATTAACAGCATTGCTAATCACAGCTTCCATTAGAGCAGCCCCCGCTGGATAATGACACACGCGCGCAGCACGGGGCGACAGGAGGGAACAGCATGCGCTGACATGGACAGACAAACACATACACAAATACACAGTGATGCAAGCTTCTCACACACACACACACGCCCAAATGCTTGTCGGTATGAGCGTTTGTACACAGGAGGAAAGAGACGTACACAAGTCACGCACAAGGCCAACCATCACACAGCCTTCTCACGCTGATGTTGTTATATCTATTTCTCAGTCCATGTGAATATGATAATATGCAGCAATGAGACAGTTACAGTGTCTTTGGTGTACATCAGACAAGGTTCAGACCTCGACTTAACGTGTTACCCAAAAACAAAATCTGGAACAAAAAAGTAAAAGAATGCAGAAGAATCACTTTGGGGAATTGACTTTTTGTCAGTCCATCGGTTGAAAATAAAAATGTTGACGTGTCATAACAGCAGGAAAGGCACAGTTGCCATTCATTTTAAATGGACTTGCATTTATATCTGACCACTCACCGCGCTCTACACTACACACACATTCATACACTGATGGCAGAGGCTGCCATACAAGGTGCCAAACTCTAATGCTCATTCACACACACACTCACACACGCACACCAATGGCAGCGGAGGAGCTGGGGATCAAATCCCCAATCTTCCGATAAGCGGACAACCCGCTCTTCCTCAGAGCCGCATTAATGATATTAATGATGGCTGAATACCATTGAGCTGTTCCTGTTGCGTGACCCTGATATAGTGCACAATGGTTCACTGGCATGGCTTCATTGGACACTTGAATGGAACTGAGCTATCGTTATAGTGTTATTTGTGCCACCTGTGGTCTACCTGTGCTTCCTGCTGTGATAAGTCAAAATGTCTCTTTAGAGGTGGCCCACCCAACAGAAATGAAGTGCAGGAGAAGTGCACCTGTTTCCTTATGAACTCAAAGTGGAGTAAAAAGTAATCCATTCAGGTGAATAGAATTCATATTGATATATATATATATATATAAATTATCAATATGAATATATATATATATATATTATTGTTTAACGAAGCGTTGGATTCAAGCCATATTGTGCCCTCGAGTATAAAATCATAATCATATCACATGACATCGTATCATGTATACAGTATATATATGAACATGTGTGCAGGAAAGCTTTTATTTCTGTTGTAACAAGCATAGAAATGGCAGCTGCGCAAGTGATGGGAACACAGGAAGGCGGGATCATGGCATGTGTGTGTATGTGTGTGTGTGTGTCGGCAGGAGGAGTGTGTGGGGGTAAAGCCCTGCGGTGACCTGTGCCCCCAGCCAAAGAGAGGGGAAGTGGGGGGTGACTGAGGGCGAAATGTAGATGAATGGGAGTGAATGGAAGAACTTGACTTGTGGGGCCAAAAGGGGACTATTGTATCTTAACCTATTCTCTTAGGCTGTGTGCGTGTGCGTGTGCGTGTGCATGTGCGTGTGTCTGTGCGCGTGCATGCGTGTGTGTCCAACATGGATATGAGGTTCAGTACAGATGGGCCTGTTAAGACAGAGCATGTTTCTTGTGAAAAGTATACTCATGCATGCACACAAAAAACTCCCTTTTGCACGAGGAAGAAATATTTTTACCCAGAATGCCAAGATGACCTCTTACCCCCTTGTGCATCCACTGTGACATGCAGCAGCTTACCAGATAAAAGACGCTGTTGGTTAAGCAAAGGATGGAGGACGGATGAGAGGAGGGAGGGGAGCTCCGCCCTTCACCCTGAGTTCCTCTCAGTGCCCCCCCCCAAACTTTGATCTCTGGAGTTTAGATGGGGCACACACACACACACACACACACACACACACACACACACACACACGCACACACAAGCACCCACAGGCTGGGGCTGTGAGGTCAGACTTACGACCCTTGTCCTATCAGTATGATAATCTATGTCAAGTGCAAAAAGATGCACACTGGTGGTGTCCTACCCCCTGCAGACAGACACACACACTCACACACACACACAGAACATGCACTGAAACACACAAACAGGTGAGAACCCATCTAACTCTCTGAGGTATTTGGATTTAATAATTCAACTGTTCCTGGGTTGTCAGAAAAAAATGGAAAAGGCAGGCAGAGGGAGAGAGAGAGAGAGAGAGAGAGAGAGAGAGAGCAAAAGAGGGAGACAGAGAAGGCGGAAGAGAGAGGAAAAAGGCAGAGAAGAGAGAACAATAAGGGCTCATTGTTTGTTTTGTTCTGCTCTGAAAAAGAGGGAAGAGAAGCGCTTCCCTTCTGAGACTGACTCACAGAGATAGAGGCAGCTGTGAGTGCGAGTGTGAGTGTGTGTGTGTGTGTGTGTGTGTGTGTGTGTGTGTGTGTATCCGACAGTGAATAGGATTTAACCCGTCACGGCAATGAGTTTCTTTACCCATCCATGGACACAATGAGACCAGCCGGATATCAAGCTACCCACCCACCCACACACACACACACACACACACACACAAACACACACACATAGAGGCACACACACGTTCATTAGACGAATGGACAATATTGATTATCATAAGTAAAAGCTTTGTTCTTACTGCTAGATTACAGTGGCTTCTGTCGTCTCCTTCGTTCCCTGTATGTCCTTTGCGGGTGCTCCGTCGAGACAGACTCGGGTCAGTCTTACAGTGTGTATTCAGGTGTGTGTGTGTGTGTGCTTGTATTTGTGTGCGACGGCCAGAAAGCAGAAAGCAATAAGCCGGCTGAAATGGTGCCATCAGAGCTACATGATTGATCAATTGAATTCCATCATGGGGACTGGCCGGTGGGATTAAATGGGTCGCCGTGGGTTACCAGGCTAAAGCATCATACTGGCTTTATCTCCCCCCTGATTGGTCTGTCACCAAGAGACCTGGACCATACACTCACACTGCTCCCAGCATCTGCGTGTGTGTGAGAGAGACTATATGGTCGAGAAAGAGAGATTATGATCAAGCAGTGTGTTTGTGAGAGAGTGGGTGAAAGAGGTTTTGTGTACTGAAAAGGTACGGCGAGGTTTTGTGAGTTATGGAGCACTGTGTGAGTGTGAGGTTTGTTTTTGTTAGCAGCTAGATACGGTTTCATGATTTGAGGTTTGCTAGACGTCTTTGGAGTGAACTGAAAAACACCCTTTGTGCCAATGACATCAACTCTCAGAGGTTACCACTAAAACTGGGAAAATACAGTTTGCAACCAGTAATCAGTAGTATTTTACAGCTCAGGAATTGTAGATTAGCATGTGGTTAAATATGCTAATCTACCATTTAAAGGATGATTCTCCATTATTACAACTTGGGTCTTATTGTCATAGTTTTGGCCATTATTCCTCTTGGTAATATTAACATTGCACACGACACGTTATTTGTAAGTTGTGGGTACGATGGGTAAAGACATATGAGCAATCAGATGATATACAGGTTGGTTTGCCAACTACAGAAAACTAAGGCAAATGATTAATTTAGCACAGAAACTGCCTGTTGGTCCCTTTCTTTCTCAACCTTGACCCAATGTACTTGTCATAGTTGAGCGCACACATGCATCTCCTGTGCAATGGAGCGATTATTACTGACACGTCAGGTGTGCTCTTTAAGTTTTACCTCCAAATGAATGATTTAGACAATCTGTTTTAATGGTTGTTGTTAGCTTGTTTACATCCTGTCCAACCTTCAGACCACTCAACCTCATTGCTGAACAAGAATGTTAAATATTAGAAAATGTTGCAAAAAGCTATGGAAAGAATGTGGTTAAGGCAAATTAACTGTGGTAAGAATTCAACTAACTACACTTTATTTAATTAAATTAAATGGATTGAACTGCCTCAAGTGATGTCACCTAAGACAGCGTAGGTTGTGGTTGCTGACTAAAAGTTTATAAATTTTAAAAAATCAGGGGGTTGGAAAGAAGTGAGCTCACCAGACAATATCTCTGGTTCTGCTGTGATTTTGATCTTTTAAAAATTGTATTCTATTTAAACTGTCCATCCCGTCCAATGCTAAATTGGTGAAGTACTCCTTTAAGATTAAGGAAAGATAGTAAGACCCAACTTGTTAAAACAATTATGATACCAGTCCGAATAGCAGTACCCTTACAGTTAGAGAAGTTTTGATAATGCTTGGTACTGGGTTATTTAGGTCGATACCTTAAAGTTATTGAGTACCGATACCCAGCCCTATCTTTAATGTCCAATGTGGCAATATGCCCTAAAGCCTTAGTTTGAGTTTGTTTATCTTTTTCTTTCTGTCTTTCTACATCACTCTTTGTTTTTTCTTTCGGATCACAGTCTGGCACAAATGGATCTGTATTCTCTGTCCAAATGGGAAAAAATAATTATATATTTGAAGCCCCTTCCCCCTCTCCACCTGTCTGTCATATCACTTCCTCTGCCACCGGACACACACTCTCTCTTACACACACACACACATACACACACACACACACACACACACACACACACACACACACACACACACCAAACACACAGTGACCCCCAGGACTAAAATAGGCTCTCAGGAGCGGTTTGGAGTGATGAATTGGCTCTATAGCGGGGGATTTTCACCCTCATCCCCTTTTTCTCTTTATCTTTTTTCTCTGGTTCTCTCTTTTCTAATCATTTGTGGGCCGCGACTCTTCAGAGTTCTTATAATTGTCTCGTTCAGTCCCTCAGCCTCGCAATAACTGCAGGATACGAGAGCTCACAGTCTAATACTGATACCGTAGCAATATATATTTGTGTGTCTGTGTGTGTGTGTATGTGTGTGTGTATGGGCGATACGACACGAGGGACGGACAGGTGTGTATATATGAGAGGCGAGGGTGTACTTTTGAGAGATCAAAAATGAGAGACGACGTATGCTTGGTAATGGATTGCATTTGTATAGCATTTTCTCTGAGTCTCCACAATCTACAAAGTCCTAAATCAGCTCACTGGGGTTCATTTGAGTCTATGCTTTGCTCAAACTTCAGCCTCCACATCTGCCTCGGCGATTTGTTTTATCAGCCCATCACCGTTTGCATCGTCTGTGCCTAGTTTTCTCCCTCCGTTATGCACGCCAGACTCCCGAAACCCTCTTTAAACCTCTTCTCTATCTCCCGCCATACAACTCCTCTAACCTCACTCCTCTCTCTCGGTTGCAGGTTTGCAGGAGTCACCGCTGGCCAACGGGCACGGCCACGGTGGGCGGGACTTCCTCAGGAAGCAGATGAGAGGGGAGCTGTTCTCACCGCAGCAGATCGAGGTATTGGACCACCTGTTTGAGAGACCCTGTCCAATCCTGTCCGGCTCTGACCTCTATATGAGCCCTGACATTGGCAAGGTAAGGGCGTGGCACCAAGCAGGCTCTGGGCTGAGGCTGAGTTTGGGAGCAGGTTGAGGGGTCATCAGGACCGGGAAAAGCAGGAGAAAACCTCACATTAAAAACACACGCAGGCTTTAAGACTAACTTACATACACCAACAGATACACAACAAATCTTGGTGATCCTAAATGCTTGTCTCTGCTTTTAGCTAACAGCCTGTCCTGCCTGCTATGCCTTGCCATGCCATGTCAAACTTGAAGAAATCAGTCAGATTGCATAATGAAATACTCCTAATTATACCTCTGACATAATGCAGAGTCTACGCGTTCATTCTAATCGATTTTTTTTCTGGTTCTTTTCTGGGTTTTTTCACGGAGCGCTCTGAAAATGTCAGCATCAAGTTGTGTTTCGCCGTCAGTCTGACAGACCGGTGTGAGCTCCTTGTGGTCTGATCAGCATTGTGATGGCTGCAGCAGAGACCCAGTCAGGCCTATTGATGTTCCTATAATCCAGATACACTGCAGGGGTTAATGAGCATATTGACCTGGCTCTTGCTGTGACCTCACTTCCTGCTGCTTGGGGACAAGGGACGAAGGAGCTCTGGGAATGTGCTGCGTGCGTGCATGTGTGTGTTTGTGTGCATGTGTGTGCACGTTGTTTGCACGTGAGGGGAGGGGGGAGATTTTTGTATTAATGTTGCATCTAAATTGACCTCCCGCCCTTTCTCAGCAGTTTAGTTCATGTAAACCTCAGCGGAATAGACAGGTGTAAGTAGCACGCGGAATAACAAAATGACAACAAGCTAGCATTTGTATTCTCTCTACCTTTTTCTCTCTTACTTCTAATCTGCAGCCCCGCGGTCAACATTGAGGGAATATTCTTTAAAGATATCCCTACTTCAGGTTTATTTATTCAGCCAACGTCAAGGGCAAGAGGACAAACACACACAAGAGGAGTGGTAGTATATGGAGCCACATGCAGGCTACAGCCTTAGACCTCTGGGGCAGAGTTTGGCTTTTTAGCCCATTCACTTCCCTCCGACCAACACGGGGCGTGGAGTGGCACAGGGCGAGAGGTCGACAGGGATTGGCTCTAGTAGCTCTATAGACTGCAACTCAAGACTATAATACCCATGATTCATAGGTCAGTGTCCCCTATGAGCCCCGGTCAAGCCACTGGGGTCGGGCACAGGGGCTTTAAACTGCGGGTCGCCCCTGGGGGTCAAACTGGCTTTAGGGACGCTGCATTGTGATTACAAAGAGGCGCACAGACACACGAATTGCCATCGCTATCTGTCCCTCTACCTCCGCTTCCTTCTCTCATCCTGTCTAGTCGACCACCCCTTAACCCCCCCACCCCACCCCTTTTTCCCAGCTTGCATTTCCCAGAGGGAATGATTGACAGTCATACCCTTAACACTGACACCCTGACAGCTACAGCTCAGCCGCTGTGATCTGTGTGAGGTGTGTGTGTATGAGGCGGTGCTGGCGGGGTTATGGTCAACGAAGGTCACGTTGTGTTGTGACTGACATTCGTGAAAGATGCCTGGTCTATACTCAGGCCCCGCTGTCTATGGTGTCTTTGACGTGAGGTTGTGAGTGTGTGTGTGTGTGTGTGTGTGTGTGTGTGTGTGTGTGTGTGTGTGTGTGTGTGTGTGTGTGTGTGAAAAAGAAAAGGACGGAGCGCAAGCAAGTAAGAGAGAAAAGAAGTGCAAGTGGCTCTATTTCAGGTGCCGACAGTATATTATAGTGGTATACTAATATACTGTAATTTCAGCGGTCATTTCAACCTCCTCATTATCTTCTTGCACTGAAACACGAGCCTCATTTATTATTTCTTCTTCCCTACTCGTCATCCCACTTGAGGAGATTAAAAAAGTAAAATTGCTCACGTTCCTCACAAGCGAATCTTATTTCATCCGTCACTATTCTTCGCTGCTGTTAGTCCCAGACCTTTTCTTTAGCTTTCCTCCCTAACAAGCCAAACCTTTTATCTCATCTCCCTCTTGTTCCCCCTCTCTCCCTAGTAGTCTATTAAGCCCCACTATTAATTTGTGTGTGTGCTCGCGCTCGTACGTGTGTCTGCATGTGTGCCTGTCAGGGAGAGTTCATTTGAATTTCCCTTCAATCACTTCCTATTACCCAGGTGATAAATCAGCAATGGCTGACGGAGCCCCCCACCCACCAATGCTGCCCTGGGTCCAAATGCCCACCCCAGCAACAACCAGTCTGCCTGCACTGGGATGGAGAAAGAAAAAGAGAAAGTCCTTGTTGGTCTTTCCATCCAAAAAGCTTAAAAAGAAGCAGAGATGTCAAAGGTGATCTCTTCTGAAGGATGGAGATGGTTAAACTGGTCAAAAAAGGCTGACAGACTCATAATGCACGCTAGTACGGTTTATAAGTGCCCTACGCCCGATCTATTCGTAAGTGTAAATCTTTCAAAGCAGGTCACAGATGTATAGTTTTATTTTTATTTTTTTATTTTTTTATTTAAGTTCGGTCAATTCCTAAAACAACAGAGCACTGCAGTTTTTGACAAACATTACAGGAGGAAAATGTGTATTTGTTGGGGACTATTTTCAGTAGTGGATGAATACACATTTTGTACTCTAGTGAGTATTACCGATAGCAAGACAATGCATGTAGGATTGACTCAAAATGTACTACATGTTCATTGCATCACGTCATCATTTGATTTGCGCATCAGCTGATTTTTTTGTCATAGGTGCTTCCACAGAGAATGCGAACAATAAGCTGGGATAAAGCGACGCCGTTTTTTTCGGAGCAAGGCCGATTTTTCTGATCAACCAATCACGTTGTGCTGAACGGACAAATTCAAAATGTACACTATAATGTACAACAACACAGAAGCTCTGTGGTCCGAACCAAGACAGTAAACTGTAAAAGCCAGACGCTGCTCTGGGTCAGTAGGATCCTGGTAGTTGGTCCTTTTAGCCTTTTATTGGAAAAAAAGTGTTCGCAAATTCACATCGCTGCCGGTATGAATAATTTTGATGCGTAATATTGGTAGGCGAGTACTTCACATTTTCGTGTCGCTATTTAAACACACAGTCAGACTTTGGCCTCACGGACAACACTTGTTAGTAGAATCAATTAATTGTTGGTTTCAGTTTTATTATGAGATTTGTTGACAAGAAAGATATTTAATATCACCAGCCTTCTCCTTATCCTTTGTGTCACTGAAATGTATTCACTAGTACTCAATAGGCCTTAACCACCAATACAATATTATTTTTCAAAGTTCAAAATTTAAAACAATAAATTATACATGAACTAGAAATGTTAGCCCGATTAGTCATTCAAAACGTATGAACCTCTACAGCCTCTCCCCAGAGTTGAGGTCCATCTGGCTTGTTGGGAAATGAATACCCTCCCCACTGCTGCCATGCTCAGTTTGAGCGCAGATGAATTCCTTCCCCACAATCCCTGTCTCAGTTTGTGGGCCTCTGAGGGAATTGTATTTGTTTATAGCCAAGCCCTTTTCCATCAGGAGTACACAAGACAATGTGGAGGGAGAGAGAGAGAGAGAGAGAGAGAGAAATGGAGAAATCGGGAGCTATTTGGGGAATGGAGAGAAAGGGAAATACTATTATGCAAATGGTGCAAGCCAACGGGACCAGTCTCTCTGAGAGTGTGTGTGTGTGTGTGTGTGTGTGTGTGTGTGTGTGTGTGTGTGTGTGTGTGTGTGTGTGTGTGTGTGTCAGAGGGTCGATTAGGGCTCATCTGTTATTGATGTGAAATTTGGACCAAACCATTACCTTCCCAGATCTGAGTCAGTGAACCAACCTCCTATGTGTGAGTGACGGGGATGAGAGAGAGAAAACTACAGCCGCACACTGTAATGTTCAGATATGTAGTAATTGTCCATCGTTGGGATGTAACTTGTTAGCTCAGCACCTTTTTGTTGTTAATGGAGAATAT
The DNA here is from genome assembly GCF_050575085.1 of Anarhichas minor. Lineage (NCBI taxonomy): Eukaryota > Metazoa > Chordata > Actinopteri > Perciformes > Anarhichadidae > Anarhichas > Anarhichas minor. The sequence goes on from NW_027466458.1 coordinate 25,606, forward strand.
AAGGAAGCGGACAGCAAGAACAAGCCAATGGGAGAGTTGCGCTTATGTATTGCAAATCTTGAAACAAAACATCGGCTAGAATACGTGCTTCAATGCAGTCCACTCTCTTTTCTTAACAATCCGTGTTTAGGCTACAGAGGCTAAAATGCAAATCTTCTATATACAATATGGCAGATGTGATACACTCCTGGCCTCTATGCACAACTGATGTCAAACAACAGAAGCTAACCAAACACCATGCCTGGCGTTTAGACAGAAAACTGGACTGCGTTAATTAATAAAAACACAAGGTGTGTGACGGCTTATCAAACGCCCAAAACACTGCACAGCGGTTTATAACACTATACTGGGAGTTTACAACTCCGTCCCAATAGTGTTCATGAGATAAAGAGTACATATACACTGCTGGAGTTACAAAGTAGGAACACAGGATTTGTGCGCTTGCTTGCAACTTTGCAGGATGATGTTGCATTACATTGCAGAAAAGCCAGTTCAAACCTTTAAACGGATGAGCTCTCTGCACACTGTGTCAAGGCAGAGCTAATGTTGGTCTGTTTCCCAAAAGAAACCTGTTTTCTTTTTTTCTTTACACATTTCTTTCTATCCTCCATGAATTTATCAAATGAATTTGTTTCTTTTTCCCATGCCCTGTTGTTGTTGTTTGTTGTGTTTCAATTCAACTGGGAAAAGAATTTCCAGCAAACTTTTGAAATGTTGCAAAAAAAGAAATGTGAATCAGAGGTTGGCGGTAAAGGCTACGCTTTACAAATGGCTGTAATCTGCAATTAAACAGAGTAGAGGTTGCAAACAGGGAAACAAAACAAGTTGCCATGGCCGTCTAACCATCTACGAGAGAGAAATGGAGCGAGGTCTTCAGGAATGAGTTTCAATTAGGCGAGTTTTAATTGTTCTTTCATGTCAGCTAGTGTTGGCAATCTTTCATGCTGTCCGGAAAAAATGATGAGCATTCGCACAGTATGGGTAATCCGAGAAGACAGCCGAAACATCACAACGTCATGTACGTTAATGGGAATTAAGTCTCTACGTTTTTCCACAAAGGTGTTTCCAAAATCCATTTAGCACACCAACTCTTTTTTGGCCAAAAGCAAAGACCACCTCAAGGGAGCGTAAAAACTGTTTTGCGCAACTGCCAACATTTTACCAAATTTTGCCGTTTCCATTCAGTTTTTGTATTTACTTATTATGTACCTTTTGGCTATTGTTAACTTCAACCTAAGCAAGTTACTTACTCCGAGTCCTCCTGAGTGTGCTCATTCTGTGCTGGCGTAGTCGCATGCCGTAAAGGAAACTGAACCACTGCATGGAAAAAATATATATATTTACTTTTTGAAAGAAAAAGTTTTTATTATTAGACAACATTTTAGTTTCGTCTTTTTTCTGTCAAAAATATTGCATGTTGATGTAGTGGCAGTTAGCGTTTAATGACGGTGCCGTCTCTTCATCGTCTCGTCTTAGTCATGAAACAAAAGGTTTTTGACGAACATATTTAATCATAGCTTTCATTAACGAAATGAATACAGCTTGCATCCATTCCTTCACCCTTCTCTCTGCCTGTGACTTCCTGCCCCGGGTCCAGCTCCCCCTGCCACCTTTCCATGTAACCCTCCATCCTGCCCTGTACGTACAACTCCACCCTCCACCACTCCCCACCCCCTCAAACCCCAGCCCCTCCGCAGCTGCGTCCCTCCCCCTCTGATGAGGGCTGATGGCGCTGTATGAGCGGTGGAATTGACAACATTTACGGGGCCGAATGAGAATGATCCATCTTCCTTAGTGGGCCTGTCACCCCACTGGCCAAACTTCATCATGGCCAATTACCACGGCAGACCCCGTTCTCCTGTGCCGCTGCTGCTGCCTGGCCCCCATCTACATGGCTACATGGACACATTAGACACCATTATAATAAGACAGAGGGCGGCCAAGATGGGGGAGGAGGAGGGGTGCAGGGATAGCATGTATGATTGGGTGAATGAAAAAAAAAACTACAGGTGTGATGTGTGAAGTGGGGGAGAGAGGGGCGTTAAGAGAGAAAAGACGGCTTAAAAATGTGTCGGAACTGTAAAGAGAGAGAGAGAAAGAGGGGGGCGTGTGTGTGTGTTGTGTAGTGTACTGGGTAAGCTCTTATTTGGCAGGTCACAGTCCAGTGGTTGTGTTGTGTGTTGACGAGCACAGGGGTGTTTAAGAGGTCAGTGAGCACAAACACACGCCTACACTTACGCCTGCACACACACACACACACACACACACACAGATGCAGAGGTATTAAAAGGGTCAGTGCAAAACTCTCACCTCGTCACCTTAAGGAAATTCTGATTGACGTCATTAGTGTACCCACACACACACACACACACACACACACACACACACACACACACACACACACAAAAGAAAAGAGGAGTGGATCCAGTACATGAGGGAAAGTAGAAAATGTTTTCTGTCGGTTTGTGCACAAATTAAGTCGTAGCCATTGTGGAAGTAAGTCACAAGAATTTTGTGATCACTTAACTTAGAGAAAAGACAAACTACATCGGCACCGACTATGTATCTTTGAGCTAAATTCAACAAAACAATTCAAATGAGCAAAAGGATTTACAATTTACACCACTAGTGTGAGCGCCCTGCTTTTGTGCATCTCTTTGGTTGTGATCATAGACTGTACATACGAAGTGGACGCAGACACCTTGACTTCATTCATTGGTTTGTGGACTGTTGTTTTGAAGCCATGAGTTCGGCATTTTTGCCATTTATACAAGAGGGTGGAGCTAAATACAACATTTTTTTACGCAAACTATAATGTGACAATTAACTTTCATGAACTGAAAACACACTGTGAAAGGGTTGAAGTTCTAAGATGAAAACACAGACAACTCCCAGACTAGACAACGCAGTGGTAACGACCTGTCAATCACAAGGTAGCCCCGCCCTAAAGCATACCCTGCTTTATGGTCTCTTTGACTCTAAATGGACTGAATGCTGTATTGAAGAAGACTTGAAACTAGAGCTTGAGACCATAAACTAGTAGTAGGGTCATTTTCCCATAGACTTCTATACCCAGGAGGCCGGTGTTTGTGTCCCATGTGAAACGAAATTCAATGTTCTTCTAAATTAGGTGGGCTATGTGGGAGGTTACATAAAGTCCAAACCATGATTATCCTTTCCTTAAACTTATAGTTTTGTTGCCTAAACATTAACTTGTTTCTGTCTCATTCTGGGTTGTTAAGAGGTTGCTGTCATTTCACGTATTTCTGTGAGATCACGTTGCAATAAACACACACACGCACACACAGGCAGGTAATTTGCCCATCATGATTGTAGCAGCCCTGAGAATCGGTGGTTAATCTATATATAGTTGGTCATCAGTGTCGACAGAATCACTCTAAATCACCACACCCACACCCACACACACACACACAGATGAGGTGGAGAGATGAGGATGGATGGGTCATGGCTCGGTGTTCGGGTCAGACACAGGTGAGCGGACAGTTTCAATTATCCATCTATCTGTCTGCATTTTGGTTTAGTAATAGAGAAGGCTAACCAGGCTGTTATAGATGCATGATCCCGCTTCATCCAAAGGTCATGATCTTCATTGTACTGCAGACAATAGATGTTATATTTAGTCATTTATTTTGCATGAACAGACTTATTTTTTTAGCGTTTTGTAATGTGATTTTTTTATTTTTTCCTAAATTTGTGGCGCAAGTATGGCACACGTGAAATCAGTTACCACGAAATAAATTACTTTTTTTAAAACAAAAAATCCTTTAACAAATTGAATAAAAAACGTCTTTATTATCTTCTACTTGCAAAGATTTCACAGTTTCATCCTCCGTATGATGAACCAAATTATATTATTATGTTGTTTTTTTAAAACATGCATTTTGACTCTTTTTGATTTGAACTGTAACTTCAAGCTTTTACTTTTTTAAAGCTTGTACAGCTAGACAACAAGCAAGATATTGCTCTGTCGCTTCTGTCTCCTCTTCTCTATAGGTTTTTACCTTCTGTAGAGTCTGTGTATATATGTGTGCACGTGTGTGCGTGTGTGTGTGTGTTGACTGCACTGGGAGACTGTGCGTACGTGTGCTGAGATGATCACAGTTCTTATTGTTGTTGGTATCTGGAGAGACAATAGGCTTTGTGTTAGCCATGGTCCAATGCGATGCCACAGTGTGAGTGTGTGTGTATGTATGTGTGTGTGTGCGAGGGTGAGAGAGCTGAAGAGAAAGAGGGAGCTGATCCTGTGGTTATAGACTGTTGGACTTAGTTGTACAGTAAATCCCTGTCTTTGTAAACAGATCAATAAACTCTCAACTGTAGGTGTGTTTCTGTATGTTTCTCTCTCTGTCTGTGTGTGTGTGTGTGTGTGTGTGTGTGTGTGTGTAAAGCTTCTTTACTATGAGGGAGGGGCTGCATGTTGGAAAATGTAGCAGGATATCACAAACGGATTGATCACATCCGTAAGCAACAGCGCTGCAGTATATTCACGTTGTATGGAACAGAAAACCTCATGATTTGTTCTGCTCTATTCTTTTCTCTCTCCACTGTCTCGGCCCAGACGTCCGATTACTCGGCCATGGCCTCGCTAGCCGGCGGACTGGATGAGATGAAGAACAGCTTGGCCAATCCCGGTGCAGGGGCGGAGTTAGGAGCCAGCGTGTCGGGTCCACAGTCCTATTCACTCGTCCCAGGTAAGAAAGACGTCCGATCAATATTTGCACTCTGAATTAGACATTTTGTTACCTGATTAAAAACTCGATCTAATTATATATAAGAAAAGAAAGACGTATTTTCAACGTTTTTCTTTATATCGTTTTAGATTTTTTTGGCAACACACCTGAGTCTGCATACATTACTTTGTAACCAAATCAAATTGCACAGTTCTAGTGTAAATGCCTTTTATTTTATATTTAAAAAGTATTTTTTTTATGCGTCTGTTTTATGCCCAGTGCTGTTACATTTGATTTATGGTAAGAAACCTGAAAAGTCCAAATATTTCTATCATCATTTTAGTAAATGAAAAATAAAAAAACACAGTGAATCCAACAATACAATAAGCTTCATTTTCAACAACAACAACAACAACAAAGAGTCTGATTTTAGGTGAGAATATTAAATCTCAAGCCTCCATTTAGGGAAGCTATGCTACAAAATAATGACAAGATGCAAGTTTGCAGCTAATTGAATCTATTGGGACTGGTGTGATGCATTTTGTTGCTCTGGCTGTGGGATCACAACTAATTCCACATCAATATATGCAAGAGAGAATTTACTCATAAATCCACTGGAAAAACTCCAGCCTTTACTGCACAGGTCTGTACAGTAATTCACATTCCAAACACACTGCAGCCGAACGCCTTTTAAGTCCACCTCAGCAGCTACATGGACTCTAAGTGATTGAACCTGTTTAAAGACATCAGTGCTTTGGATCTCATGAGAGGCGAGAAGCCCAGAGGAAAGGAGGAAAAGAAAGGCGGAATGACGGAGGGAAAGTGAGAGTCTCGTCTCTCCCTCCGTCTCCATTTAAGGGGGCGCCCGGGAGAGGCAATGGTTAATTAAGAGCAGACCTGGGAGCACTTGGCAAAGGCTTCGACCGTTCCCATCTATAATGAGGGGAATCATAGAGCTGGGAATTTGGGATATCTGGGAATGGGCTCTTTTTTTTGTGCCCTTTGAAACCGCTGAGGAATATTACCTGCTCAAGTCAAGAGAGACAGCGAGACAGAGGAAAAGGGAAAGAGATAAAAAAAAAATCTATTTCTGCCTATGCATGCAAACACACACACATTCATATTCACACACACACACAACTTCTTAATCTTCTTATGCATGCATTTCCATGCCGGCTTTTTTCCTCAGAATAGAGCTCCCTCTAGGGGATCAGACGTCTGCGTGTTCGATGCAATGCTATTGCACCCTTGACGTGCCAATACTCTGAACACACGCCGTGGAGCACCATTTACACATTCAATCCTTCCTTTCTGAGGCCTTTCCAAATCTGTAGGACATTTTTTTCCCGCTTTACCTTGAACTCCACGCAGTCCACTCCAGTGCAAAGGGACACACGGTACACCGTTGGTTCCCTCCAGGTTTGACATATGTTGCTCTGATGGCCGTTTGATGGGGAAGCGTTGGATGGGGAGACGGTGAGAGAGAAAGGGAGGCAGAGGATGTGTGCTCGTGTAGCTGCGAGTGAGCACGGAGAGGAGACTTGTACTTGTTTCGTTGACCTCTACGGCAAAGCTGTGGAGAACAGATACATCAACACAACTGGCATACATATGCACAGATACACTGCGTGCACAGAGGCACAAACACACACACATACACACACACACACACACACACCTCAGAGGATCTGGCCCTGTCTGCCCCCTCTAAGTTGGGCTGTGGAGAGTCCATCTCTCCCCTCTTCCTCCCTCTCCTCCGTGCCCTGTGCACTGACCCTGAGCGGATGAGTAGCCCGTCTGCACTAATGCCTCGCTGTCGCGTCAACCAGCGAGAAAAACTTTACTACGCCAAGACAGGAGAGAGGAGGCGGAGAGGGACAGAGGAGGCTGGAGTAGAGGGGATCTGTGGGAGAGAAACACTAGTAGGGAGGGAGGGAGGTGAAGAGGCACATATTAAGTGAAGAGGAGAGGAATGGGAGCGGATGAGATGCATGGAGCCTCGGTTGATTAGTAACCTGTATTTTTCCTCTTATCATCTCTTCTCCAATTTCTGTTCGCCTTGATTGTTATTTCTATTTTCCAGTAAAGCCGAATCAGCCGATAGTCTTTTTTTCCCTGAAGTGTTTTTTTTAGCAACACTATCGGCATGGCTCTAATGAGGCAATGTCAGTCGGTCGTTCCGCTGCTTTGGTCCAGACCATAGTATATAACAAGTGGTCGTAGTCAACTTGACGTCACCCATTGGTTTGTTGGGTGGCATTTTGAAGCCTCCAGTTCGTCATTTTAGCTTTCGCCATCAACCAGAAGTGTTACACATACTAAAATAAGATAAGATGAACATAAGATGAAAACACAGACAACTCCCAGACCGGACAACGCCGTGGTAGCGACCTGTCAATCACAATGTAACCCCACCCTAAAGCATACCATGCTTTATGGTCTATGTTGGACCATAATTTACTAAATGAACATCATGCTGTATTGAAGAAGACTTGAAACTAGAGATTGAGACCATAAACTCATGTTTACAATGTTTACTGAGGTAATAAATCAAGAGAGAAGTAGAGTCATTTTCTCATAGACTTCTATACAATCAGACTTTTTTTTGCAACCAGACGAGTCGCCCCCTGATGGCCATTAGAAAGAATGCAACTTTAAGGCACTTCCATTGGCTTCACTTTTTAGACCCAGAGACTGCCGCCTGGTCCAGACATTTAGTACAGACATTCGTGGTCCCCGGAGAATGAATCCTAATGACTTTGGTGACCCTCTGACCTTTCCTCTAACGCCACAATGAGGTTACCATTTCAGTTTTTGAGTAAAATGCTTGACAACTTTAACTTTTAATCTTGCACTGCCATCATGTAAAACATGTAACGTTTCTAATGACCAAATACCTGCAATAGGTACTGACATTCCCATCAGCCTCAGCTGTACTTTGTACAATTAGCGCCAATTAGCAAATGTGAGCATGCTAACACGCTAGATTGTGAACATGATTAACATTATACCTGCTTAACATCAGCATTTTTAGCACCATCATTAGAAGCATGTCAGCAAGCTGACATTAGCATTTAGCTTAAAGCACCACTGTGCCTGAATATAGCCTCACAGAGCTGCTAGCATGGCTGACCTGTGACTAAGATTTGTTCTGAACAGAAAATGTTGAAAAAAAATGTTGTTGGCAATACGGTTTCTAAATTATCTCAAATATCTTTGGCAATTTTTTTCTGTTATTGGCTGACATAAATTATTTGCTTATTTTGATAGATTTTCTATTAGCTGATATTAGCTGATAAACCAGCATGTAATGGAAAGTAACTAAATACACTCCTGCGTCTTTGTCGTTCCTGTTGTCTCCGTCTCATTTCACACTACCTTTCCCTTCTCCATGTTTCTCATGTTCTCTCTCCCTCTCCCATCTCCTCCTCCTCCTGCTTCTCCTCCTCTCAGTTAGTTAGCGGTGGTTAAGTGGAGGGGAAGTGAATGGGATTGATGGTGTTAGCATCTGAGCTGTTTATGATGATGATAAATGTGTGTGTGCAGGGTGGGGAGGGGATGGCGTCGATGCATGTTTGTGTGTGTGTGTGTGTGTGTGTGTGATGATGATGATGAATGGAGGGCTCCCTCTCCACGCACTCCCAATGTCTACTGCATGCAAACATAGAGAAATGATTTGGGCTGACACACTGTCATGTAGTCTAATGCAGTTATATATCCTATCCACCAAGTGACGGGCAGAAGAGGTTAGGAGGAGGAGAAGGAGGAGGAGGGGGGGGGGGGGGGGGGGGTGTAAATTAATAGATGTCTGCGGATAGAAAACGAGGAAGAAAGAACAAAAGGAAGAGGGCATCCTAAATGTGCTGCGGCCTTAACATCGCAGTAATGATCCTGCGTGAGCTATAGAGTTTTACAGGTGACACTTAGATATTAGATTTAGATATCTAGTCATTGTTGTGGCTCACTGGGACACTTCAATGTTAATGTTATTATCGTGAATGTTATTGATGACACCTGTGCTTTTCCTGCTGTGACGTCAGAATGTCCGCTACGGCAAATTAGCTGCACAATCAGTCATATACAGTTAGTTTTGAACTTTTTTTTTGCATTAAAAGTCCATTTCTGAGGAGAGGTGTTGACCAGTTTCAGAACTTCTGCGTGGTCTCATCAGTAATCTCCGTATCTATGGCAGTTAGACCAAAGTAGGCTAAAAGTTAATTTGACAGTGACTATGTTTAAAGGCACCAAATATTACGTTCTTTGCACTTATTCCAAAAAAGACGATAATCCTAATAAGCTGTTTACATAGCAATTGAAAATGAATATTCCACTAATATTCCAGGTTGGATTCAGCCGTGCATATATTAACGCGTAACAACCCCATGCCGTATTATCATCACAGAGGCCAGTGAATCCCACGTCGACGCCGTTCACGGCTGTTTTTGACAAGGGTTGATGCCCTAACATACCGTTTATCACGTCAAAATACGGAAAAGTGAAACAGCAGGAGCCGCTAGTGCCATTTTGCTCATACGGTGGCGGACTTGTTCGACCATGCGAACACGTTTATTCCTTCGACCCACTTCTTGAAATGCCACACTATTGTTAAAACCGGTTTCATGGTTCCTATGCTGCGCAAATGTTATTAAAACAAACAATTTGAAGAGTGACAGTGCGGAATTCAGAAATCAAAAACACTTCATTTAAAACTTCAATTTGGTGCTGCAACAATCAGTCGATTAATCAATTAGCCGTTGGACTAAAGAACGACAGTTACAACAATTTTGTTGATCAACAATTGTTACAGTCCCAGTAAAACAGAAGTCAGAGCGTCTTTAGCTCCTGTACTGTGACGTGTTCCCAAGTGAAACGGAATATTTGAGAGTTGCACAGTTACAAGAGGGATTTGATTCAAATCCATTGGTCCGCTAAGAAGTGGGCAGGCTTACATCCATGAGTGCAATATACGGAGCTACAGAGGACCGTGGCTCCACACACACCTCCCTTGATGCTAAAACTTGCAGATTGATTGATGGATGGATGTCATGATATTGTTGGTTGAAACTGTTATATGACAGAGGATGTGATCTAAAAGGGTTAATAGATCATCAATAGCTTAATTTTATCTCGGCTTAAAAGCACAATGGTTAGAGCCCCTTTAAAATTTGATTATCTAGTTTATTACATTTTTGGTAAATAAAGTAAATGTCTTTGGGTTTTGGTGTATTTGGTGTATTTTGCATGCAGAACTGCTAGGATGCACCAATATGACGACAACGACAATATCGATGTTAATATTGATAGCAGGAACGTATTGATGACAGCATATGTGTGTGTGTGTGTGTGTGTGTGTGTGTGTGATTACAGGTCGAGACCTAGCCAGCACCACTCTGCCAGGCTACCCTCCTCACGTTCCTCCCACCGGACAGGGCAGCTACTCCACCCCGTCCCTCACCGGCATGGTACCTGGTGAGTACACACACACACACACTTACTCAAACAGTTTCACACTTGCCTTTCCTTTACAGTAATTCTGTCATTTCTCACCACCCGTCATCTCAGCAGATTGGATAACTGTATATAGTATCTGTTCGAATTCCCACTGGATGTGTGTGTGTCTTCAGGGGGTGTACTTAGCTTTGCCACTTCCTCCTTCTTGTCTGTCTACACTATGGCTGACAGCGTTCCCAGGGGGTGGCATGTGTGCGCATCTATACGTGTGTGTGCGTGTGTGTGTGTATCATTAGAAACCAGCCACAGTAGCACAGCTGTCCCTCCTCAACATTAGTAATTTGTTTTTAATGAGAATCACCAGTGACCCACGACTAATTCATTCATTCCCTTCCACTCCGCCTTCCACGCCGCTTTTGTGTTTCAATCCTGGACCGCCATTCTTGTCCACCCTCTCTCTTTCTCTCTTTCTTTCTCTCTCTCTTTCTCTCTCTCAGTCTTGCAGTGGTGGTCGTGGTTAGTGTGAAGCACACTGCAGAGAAATAAAAGGGTGAAACACAAGATGTGCTGAAACAAAGTCAAAACACTGTTGTTTACAAGTTCTTGTCTCTGTGTATTCCCAATCATCAGTCTCTGTGACACACACACACACTCTCAGTGGACATGTAGCAACAGCACGTCCAAAGACGGGTAACCCTGTCGCCCTGTCCCCCTGCGCTCACCCCGTCCCGTCCTCAGGTTTGACAGCATATTTGTGTGTATCTCTCCGTGTGTGTGCTGGCAGGCGGTTGTTTGTGTGCGCGTGTGTTTGTTTTTGACAGTGTGTGTGTGTGTGTGTGTGTGTGTGTGTGTGTGTGTGTGTGTGTGTGTGTGTGCACGACCTTGACACCGAGCTACACGAAGGGAGACCCCTGAGCCTCCCCCCCTGCCCCCCTTCCGACCCCCTCTCTCTCTTTCCCTCCCCTCGTCTCCTAAACAACCTGACATGCCGCCGTCACTGCGGCGATGACAAGGGGAGGATGTTCGCACCCAGGGATGCCATGGAGACCGCATCCCGACCCCACCTGACAGACACAGCTAAACATACACACACACACACACACAAAGGATGGTGCGATGAAAGGAAAACTTGTTGGGTTGTACATCCAAATACACACACACACACACACACACACTCTCCCAGTCTCCACATCTAAATTCTTCTCAGTGAATATTCAAAGCTGCCTGAATCTTTGAGCCGACGAGAGTGACTGGAGGAGATAATCTCCCAACTTTGCTCTCTCCTGCTTCGCCGTGTTTTATCTCAGCACTTCTCGGGCAAATTATCCTCCTTTTTTGTTCGCTCTGTCTAATATCATACCTTCATTAAGCAAGCAACTCGCCTCTGCTGCTCTTCTTCTTCTCTCTCTCTCTCTCTCTCTCGCTGCAGCAGGGGGGCTGACACTCAGAGGGGGTGTAGAGGAGCAGTGAGGCAGAACCGACAGAACGAGAGGGAGAGAGGAGGGATGGGGGGGGCATCAGGGTCTGTGACTGTCAGCTATGGGAGAGGGATCCCCCCCGGGAGGAGTGAAGGTTCAGGAGAAAAAGAAAGAGAGAGTGTGGGGGGTGAAAAAATAAGAGAGCAAGTCAGCGGAGAGATGTCGAGAAAAAAAGAAATAGAGGAGAAGAAATGGGGAAGAATGTTGTTTTGATGTGACGGGGCGGTTGTAGTCGGGCGGGCCAGAGGACGAGGAAGAAAAATGAAGCGGAAGAGGGTGAGGGGAAGAGTGGGAGGGGAAGACGAGAGGAACAGCAGACCCCAGACAGCAGGCAGTAAATGAGGGAGAAAAGCTACGCCATCATCCACTGAACGAGAGGACGGCTACAGTCTCGCTGAGATCTCCTCTTTGAGTCACTCGGTCTGCAAACCGTTCCGTTGAAAGCAAACGGGAGGTCGAAGCTCAACGCTGTGAGCAAAAGAAGTCCTCCAAACCAAAATGATAACTTTTGTCATTTTAAAACAAACAACTAACGCAGTCGTCTCTTTCACGTGCACATTAGATTTGAGCATTGCAGTCGTGTTCCAGAGAGGTAAAGCCTGCAGTGATACTAAAAGCTTTTAATGAGGTGCAAAACACGCCGCTTGTCAAAGCATTTCAGCACCTTATTAACAGTTTTTACTGTAACTCTATCCTGATTATACAGCACGAATATTCTAGCTGCACCACTGCAGTAAAAACAAAACGGGATACTTTGACCTATGGTTGCTTTTTTCAGGTCTCTGTTTGCAACTTCATTTACACATTCGTAAGACAGTAATACAAAAACAACACCCTGAAGTGTAAATTTCAGTCTGGATAGCTCTCAACTTCAGCTTCATTGTTTTTTAGCAAAGGCTGGTAGCTCAAAAACAAAAAACAAGGCACAGTAACAGGTTTGGCATCCTGTTTCTCAAGGACAAAGCCAAAGAAACAGAATCATCCTCTTCAACCTCCGCTCTTTCTAAATATGCTGTTTTCTTGTTCTGTGTTTGCTTTCAGGTGGAGATTTTTCCGGAAGTCCGTATTCCCATCCCCAGTATTCCACATACAACGAATCCTGGAGATTTCCCAACCCCAGTTTATTAGGTAGGTGTATCCCATATCAATGAATTTCCTATTCATCCCACCTCACAGCCCAGTTCCCAGCCCAACCTCTCTAACATTCTCTTGTACTACGCTGTATCTTTCATGCTCCACTGTTCCGTTTTTTTTTCCCATTACAGTACATTTCTGTCTGTATTGTATCGTACAGTACAATACAGCATAGACACACTAATGGTTCTGTGAAAGGATGTTTTAAAAAAGAGGCAATTTGGGGTGTGAATGGGGTCGAAGAAACGGGAAGAGAGAGAGTGAGAATGGAAGGAACAGATTAACCGACATTTATCAATGTTGCGTATCGGGATTTGTGAGGATTTCATTAGTTATTGTGTAGGAAGTTGACCAGTTCTGTTTTATTTTTCATGTAGTCACCCTTACATTAACGATTAAGACTGAACCAAAATGCCACGAGCAGTAATCTGCCGGACTACAATGAGCAATACCAGTAAATATATATATATATATATTTATATGTAGACAACCTGAAAAAAGATGTGACAGCACCATCCACCACTTGACATTTTAGGGGGTCACGTTTAAAGGTGAAACGGCCAGCGGGTGACAGTGTAATAAAAGTCAACAGGTGCTGCGCTGACCTGTAGTGTGTCCTCCCTACACCCTTTCCCTCTTGTCTCAACCCACTTCCTTCCACCCGTCTGTCCCCAGTGTTCCAGCAGGATTATGGGTCTCTCCTGGGGACGGAAATCGGCTGCTCCTCCAGCCTCTTCACCAGCCAGGCAGGACAGATGCAAGGTAGGTGGACCAAGAAAGACAAAACAGAGAAAGAGTGCGACAACTCGGGTGCATGTGAAGAGGTGCAGCGAAAGCATAGAAAGAATAGGGGGGGGGCGAAGGGAAACTTTGGTCTGATCACATGGGGACAAGATGCACATCAGGAGACACTGAGAGGTTTAAGATTGATGGCAGCGATGTAGAGGGAAGGATGAGAGTAGATAAAATGAAAGAAAGAGGTAGAAGGGGAGAGAGGGCATCTGAAGTCTTGACTGAGACTAAATAGTTTGTCAGGCCGGCTTAATGCCTCACTTCCCCAAAGAGCCTCCTGAGATTACCTGGACTGTGGACAGACATAACCTGTCAACACACAGCCCGGCTGATTGATGGAAGTGACAGAGACAGGTGTGTGTGTGTGTGTGTGTGTGTGTATGTGTATGTATGTGTATGTGTGTGTGCGTGTATGTCTGTGTGTGTGTGGATGCTTGTGATTTTCTGTGTGTTTAAAGGTGAGTGAGTGTGGGTTTCTGTGTGTCTTTGGGGTTACAGTATTGAATTGACCTCCTCCCTGAGGAGAGAATAGACTCAAGGGATCAGCAGTAGTAGAGCTGTACTCAGTGTGTCAGCTTAGACTGTCACTTAGTGTGTGTGTGTGTGTGTGTGTGTGTGTGTGTGTGTGTGTGTGAGAGAGAGAAAGAAAGAGAGGTGGGAGACGACGAGACAAATGTCAGAAAGTGGACCGAGTTCATTTCATTGTTTTTTTTTTTCATTAGCTTCATCAGCTCATGTCATCTCCTCGCTGCCTTTAACTACTCACATTGAAAGTAAAATATAATCTTAAAAGAAAATTGAAGCTGCTCATTCCACAGTTTACATTCCAGTAACCCAAAGTAGTTGAAGGATAATTCAGATTTATTACAAGAGCCTTATTTTTGTCATTTTAACCATCATTCCAATCGGTGACACAGAGTTCGGCGTTTTGGTCGACGTCACCTTGGCTTTTCACAGCCAGAAGTGACACGAGAGGGTGGAGCAACTGACTGCTGAAGAAGAAATATTTTTTTGGCCACCAAAATGTTACAATTGACTTTCATGAAGTGAAAACACACTGTGAAAGGGTTAAAGTTGTATGATATAAACATAGACAACTCCCAGACCAGACAACACCTTGGTAGCACAAGGTAGCCCCGCCCTAAAGCATACTATGGTCTATTTGACCCTAAATGGACCATAACGTACTAAATGAACATCATGCTGTATTGAAGAAGACTTGAAACTAGAGATTGAGACCATAAACTCATGTTTACAATGTTTACTGAGGTAATAAATCAAGAGAGAAGTAGAGCTATTTTCTCATAGACTTCTATACAATCTGACTTTTTTTTGCAACCAGAGGAGTCGCCCCCTGATGGCCAGTAGAGAGAATGCAACTTTAAGGCACTACCGTATTGGATTCACTTTTCAGACCCAGAGGGAGCCGCCTGATCGGTAATAATAAAGATTGAACTCGCCAAGTCAATTGCAGAAGTCCAACAGGAAAAGACACATGAGTAGATCATTTTCGAATATTTTCACAATGCCATGGCCATTTTGAATAAAGTGGTGAGTGAAAGTGGCGTGAAAATGGTAATCAACGTATCATAACAAGGGCTTGTATATCTGCAACCCTATAATCTCCCGGTTTCCCTTTCTGAATGACGAACACGTACTGTCAGTTCCTCTCACACAGGCGCAGAACGTACGTGCTAATTGGCTGTTGGCTATAGTCTTTACGGTGTGTTCATGTGCAACTTTTTGGACAAGACAGCCTACGTGAGGCGACACAACATCGACGTTCGTTGCTGCTAGTTCTTTGATGTTGGTTTTGGTGCGACTGGGCCTTTACATTCATCAGGTGGCCAGAGACACGACTTCAAATGAATGCTCTGTATCTACCGGATTTGTAGGCATGGGGAACTTTGTAAAGTCAAAATATGTCAACGTGTGGCCAAGATTGTATGTACAAAGTTATAAAGAACCTGGTTTAACTGTTGTCTTTGTTGTCGCAATGCCACCTCACACCTGTTGAGGCCAAAACTACAAAAACAAGACCCAAGTTTTAATAAACTGGACTCATAAAAAAAAAGTTTTAGTCTTTTTTCAAGAGAAATTGACTGAAAGATCTGCGTCCCTGTTTCTCCCCAGGGTCACCGTACTACTACAGTGCAACATCACGGGGGGCGGGCCCTGCTGCCACTGCAACAGCCTCCGCCTACGACCGCCACTGACCCCTTCTACTAAGAGACGACGAGGATGGGGGGAGGGGACGGATAGCACCAGCACTGCACAGTACAAACCTGCCTACGCACGGACAACAATGAGGATGAAGATTTCAAATTTTTGACGTCAGTGAAGTTTGAATTTTCTTTGACTGACACTTAAGCCGACAAACGCACTGCTTGGCTGAAGACAAGCTGTATGGGTATGACATTACTGTGAGGACACAGGCTTGACAGTGTCAATAATTGATATCGGATAAAGAAATGGTCAGAAGCAAGTGAATTTGGACCCTCCTATGATAAATCAAGGCTTTGGTATCCCTGTCCTGTCTTTTACCAATAATCTACAAATCCAAGAAGTAAGTGGACTACGTGGTGACTAAAACTGTGTTGTGATCTTGGGTGGTTAAATGTTGCGTTTTCAGGTTGAAAAAAATATTCTTTGAGGGAATTATTTGAGTCGATTCGAGCAAAATTGCTTTTTCAAACAGTGTCTTTTTATGCCCCCGACATCAATCAATCAATTTTCTATGCCATGCTACGGTGAAGTAAAGACAATCCAATTCCCATAACTTTGAAAGACCAAAATCACCCATATCATAACCATTCTAGTCTCTCTTCTGTAGATGCAACACGTTTCCCCTGGGATCACAACGCTCAATTAACGGGATACTGCCATTTTCAATTGGGAGGAGTCAGTTTCACAATTGACCGTTCGCTAAGCTCCGCCCCCACGAGCTACTGTCGCTCTGCCTGTCAAACTTTCTGTTATATACAATGATACCATCAACACTGTAGGGGTTGTTGAAACAATGGATCCTTTCAGACAGAAGTAGACAGGCTGCTACTCTCTATTTTGTGGACTAAAAAATGGGCGCAAAAGCCTTCGCAAATCCGGCCTACAGTTTCATCTGTCATTGCCACTTTTGCTCTTCTGTTTTGGGGTTTGAAAAAAGGCTTGAAGATAAGTAGTATCTCTCTTACTAGAGCCCCCGTGCACACCGCCTCGACATGTGAAGAAATCCAAAGCTTGACGGGCCGGCCGTGCTTAGTTACGGTCGCCGAGCTACGATTGGATGAATCGCTGTACCGGGGTGAGCTTCAGTCGAACGCTCAGTTCCGGTGGTTGCAGCCAGATGCCAGTGTGTATCACAGAACGTCTAACGTCCACGCTTTCACGCATTCAAAGTGGCCGTGAGTGCCCCTGACTGACGGACAGGCCTTTCAGCAAAAGCACAGCCTAAAATCTGAGCCCTCCACTGTCAAATGGACAGTGAACACATTCACATCAGACCAAAATAAAAACCCACCGGGGAGAGTCGTCGTACAGGAAGGTGCAATTCCACCTCCCCAGCCAAGACGCAGTCCGGATCAAGAGCTATTTATAATGGGAGGAGACACAGAGTAATATATTAAGAAGCTTTTCTGCGCTGCACTCTGTGATAAGAGTGAATGCCTGTTAATGATTTATAATATGTGTCACGCTGTTGTGCTAGAATAGTGACGATGATGATGATGATGATGATAATGATGACGATGCAGTGAAATATGAAATCTTAAAAAACGTTCAAGAAGTCCTTGTTTATAAATATGATCTGAGTTTCATGTTTATAGTTTGTCGCCTGGTAACAGTTGACGCAGGTGCCATTGAAATTTTAAAAAACGCCATTTTTATCTACTTCCTGAATATTGATGGCCAGGAAGCTGCGGCACCCTCTCTCTCTCTCTCTCTCTCTCTCTGTCTGTTGCTCTCTTTCTATTTCTCTCTCTAAACTCCCCAAAGATGGCCCCCCCTAGTGGATCGGCTGACTAACTACAAAAGCACAAAGAGACTCAATCATAATTTAAAAGGCGCCATTTTGCTTTTTTTTTTACTTCCCTTTAGAACCATTACTTCTTCTTCTTCTTCTCCCCCTTTTGAGTGCGTGTCCTTCAGCTTGTTTGGCATCCCGAAATTGTTTCTATAAGAGCATTCATTTTCGTGAAAAAAAAAAGAAGAAAACAAGCGTTTTATTTTTGTTTGTCTCCTCCATCAGTTCTGCGCTGTGACAATGTATGACACCAGGGTCGAGGCCTTACCCATCACGTACAGACAGACCAGGACAGATTTGCCCTTCGGCGCTGATCTGAAATCAGTGTGTTTCCCCTCTAAAATGTGCTTCTTTTTTTTTTTTTTGGAGGGACCACGGTGTTGATCTCGTGAGAGGGCAGAATCTCCCCTGAACCTGTACGCAGCTTCCTGTCTCACTTCTGTCCATACAAGACTTGTACAGTAATCAGTGAACGAGAAGAGAAGCCACAATGTCTATAGCGATTTCAGTTATTCACATTTTAGATTTTAGTGATTAAGCTTTCTTGATGATAAAAAAAAGACTAAGAAATGTGTGGTGTTGTTTTAGCCATCGTCTGCAAATGTTTACATATCTTTTGTTGTTGTTTTTTTTGGTATGCGTGGCTGACCGTAGCGCTTCATTGCTACTGTGTAGTTTTACTAGCGAACAGATTGAAGGCACTAAATCTGCAGCGGGAGACATGAAAATAAAGCTATATATAAACGTACACCTATGAACACTGAGCGAAGCTGTTAGTTTTCGAAATCTTTGTTGTTCCTGGGTTTTTTGAAATAGCGATAGAGTGGATCCTTTTACATTTGTAGACCTTCAAAGTTGTGCTGCACACGTCTCTAAAGCAGATTATTATGTCGGCTCGCCCGCTGTGCTGTCGGCGTGCACCGCAGCAGGAGCCCTTCCTTATTTCTGTCTTTCTCTCTTGATCCTTCTGAGGCATTATTGAACCTGAACCACACCAGCTGAAAACAAGGACAGTGCCTTTAGTTTTATATGTCGTCGTCCCCCCCCCCCCGCCCACCACCCCTGCCAACCCCCCATACTGACATACTGACCACGCATCACTTAAACAAGATTCTGCGTCCCTCCCTGTAACTCCTCACACAAACAAAAACGCTGCCCATGACAACGCAGGGTTGTCGATTATATGAAGCCTTCCACGTGAAAGTAGCAACCAGTGAGCTCTGATAACAGGACCTGGCCCTGATCCGGCACCCTATACTCACTCAGCACACACATTTCAGTCACAGACTCACCAGGGTAATGTTGAACTCATGCGATGCAAAAATGAACAATCTGCAAACGACATCATGTGGCTGGAAAGTAACAAAAATCTAAATATATTCCAAGAAAGGCCTATTTTTAGGAAAGTCAAGGGGAGCAAGTGTAAAATCAAAAGATGGCCCGGGACTCTTTCCTCGCTCAGCGACACGAGCGATGCTCAGCAGTGCTGCCTCTGTTGCCTGAAGATGTATAAATGAGATGACTTTGAATTGCTATTATTGCTTCAATTTAGGTTCCAGCCACCAGTGGCAGCACTGAGTCAACGATGCAAAGAAGGGATTCCTGTCGTTAGATGACTTTAAAGATTCAATGTAAGGGATTCAGAGCATTAATATAGCGGCCAAAAAGTATTTGCTATGTAAAGATATAGTGGAGGAATGTCAACACTGTTAGCTCTGTCAACACAGTTTTCTGTGGTTTGCGCGTTTAGCACTGGTTAGCTGCGGGCCACCAGCTCAGCCGTCGCCATGTTGAGAGCCGTTGAGAGGCAATAGAAATGCTCCCATCTTTTTTTTAGCTCTCAATAGAAGAGCTATTTCATGGATTGATATTTGGTACAAACATTCATTCCGGAGTGACTGAAATTTCTAACTGAAATATACAAATTTGGATAAATATCCATGCAGGGCCGTGATTCTTGATGTACGGCCTCGGATCAGGGCTAAACAGGACCCACTGGCTAGACAAGGAGTGAAAAAAGGCACAAAAATACAAAAGCCAGTGACAGACATGTTACAATTCTGTTCATTAATATTGCTTTTTTATATTATTATTCAACCAGAGCATCTTATAAATGAATACACCCTTTTTCACACTAACACACACACACACACACACACACACACACATTACTGTAAACATGACGACATATCGATTGGGAGTCGTTCTCCTTGAAGAGGTGAATCCAGCCGCGCCTCCCATGTCCGCTCGCCAGAAGCTGCGACACCAAACGGGGCCCAGATTCCTTCTCCGGCGTAGCCAAGAAGCCCAGCCACAAGTTAACAGGATTATTTGTTCAACTATGCATCTCGTAGTGACACAGCTTGCCTTGCCATTGCTTTGACCTAATTGGCTCACATGGGGAGAGAGAGCGGGGCTCTCATTGGGCCGCCGTCATCTTCGATTGGCAGCCGTGACATTGACTGCAGCAATGAGAGGTAGTGGTGGTGGGGGGGGGATTGTCATTGTGGGTGGTACTGTAGGAAGCACGGGCGGGCAGAGGCCACACACACACACACACATAAATATAAGTACAGACACAAACTCTCTCCCTCCCTTTGTCCTTTGCAGAGAGTGGGGATCGCCCCTCCCCTCGTGGCCCATGTGTTCCCCAGGGGAGGCCAAACCTGCTGTGCCATCAGAAGCTCATCCCGTCTTTTTTCTCCCCCTCCTCCCCTCCCTCCCTCGGCCCTAATCTCATCATATCTCACGCACTCGTCTCCCCTCCCCCTCCCCTCCTGTAGCACTGCCACACCACCAGGATTAGGAATATTAAAAGTATTCTGTGGATTTCAGGCCTGTGACCTTAAACAAAAATAAGTCATCCCTCTTTCCCCCCCCCCCCCCCCCTTCCCTCCATCTCCCTCTCTTACTTTCCTCTCTGACTATTCAGACGAGATGCTCACACTGTCCTGTCAGACATTCTGCGCAGGAATGAAGCAGGGTGCCAAACCGAGGTCATTTCAATGGCAACATTGCTGCCGGTATTCTTTATTTGGCCAAGAATATTCTGCGAGATGGCATCTCGTAATTCTGTAGAGCGTTTAAAAAACACAAAGAAACAGCGGTTTCTGATCAAACAAAGACGTTTCATTTCTAGTTTACTGTCCATGAAAATTCAAATCGTATCCTGAGTTGTTGTTTTTTTATCCCAGCTCCAAATCAAATAGAAAACTGAAATAAATGCAAATTAGTTGTTTTTTTTCTTTATTATGATTTCTCAGCGAGTGTGCACCGCCCGACTGTATCTCAATATGAAATCCATGAAGATGGCTACTGCCTCTGTGAAACCTGAGGGGATTTCAGCATCACATCTTGACAGCAATTAGTGGCACAATCTGTTTCATGCTTGCTGATATAACTAGGCTCTGGACAGATCTCATACTGAAGTGTTACAATGTTCTGTACGTCTTAATATTATTCAACTGTGGAAGAGGAGACATACACAGGACTCAGCCTACAAAAATCAACTGTGCTTTTTAAGCAGATGTTTCAATCAAAGTAAAAAAGAAAAGAAAAAGAAAAATAGATAACATGATTTTTCACCTTACTGTGGCCTTTCGTGTAACAATCTGGAGTTTTTTTTGTGTCCATGGCTTCCTATCTGGGGTGTTAAAGAGATATTTATATCTGTGACGTTTTCGTTAAGAAAAAAAAAGAAAGAAATACATCCGAATGCGAAGACGAAATTAGGGTTCAACGTTTCAGCTTCTTCGAAATCAAACGCGACAAAAAGAAAACATATCTGTAACATTCACCAAAGCCTGCGATGCCTGTTTTAAATAATAGATTCTTGTACAAAAAAAACCCCACATATAAAATAGCAGAAAAGACTTACAGATACAAACACAAAATGAAGATAAAGAAATGCCTTCAAATATTCTGGACGGGAGGATTTAAAAAAAAAAAAAAAAGTTAAAAGAAATGCTTCTTAAAGAAAATGTGTATGTTTTTTATTCGATTTTCTAGTAGTTGCAAACAAAACTTGGTGTTTTTTCTCTTTGTGTGTTGCGTGTTGTCTTAATATTTGAATGTATTTTACTGCAGTGCGAATTTGCCAAAGATATCATATCACTTGATTTCTCTCCATTTATTTTATTTTTTTTTGGGGGGGGGGTCGCTTTTTTTTTGTTCCTGAATTGTGACCAATTTTGTTCAGAAAACTGGAAATAAATGTTAAATTTGATATTATGCTTATTTTTCATATTCCATGTTGATATTATCATTATTTTATTCCCTGGGTTTGAGTTTACTGTGAAATATTAAATTGCAGTTTGCTTGATGCATCTCTTCATACTGTGTACATGTCCATCCGTCCACCTGAGTGACTGTTGTTGGTGAATTATTCCATTTATGTACCTGTAATGTGAAGCTAAGAAGTAATTATTTGTAAATATTTGCCATAATTTTATTGGTCCTTCAGAATAAAAAATAATTTTTTGGAAGTTAGAGTACCGTGTCAGTACTTGGCTACGAATGTGCCCGTGTTTTTCTTGCATAGAGACAGATCACACGCACACCTATTGCCACATTCCTCCACGTCCAGCGTCAGCCTGGACAGACGGAGACTTGGCTCAGTGTGACAGCTGTGCAGCTTTCATCCTGGGGACACATCTCGGGGCGAGGATTGTGTGTGTGTGTGTGGGGGGGTAGCTCCTCACCCCACCACTCGGAGTGAACAGAGAGTCCCAGTGCTGCAGTCTTGGCTGCTGGCCGAGTCCAGGAGGGGGCAGAGGTGTGTGTGTGTGTGTGTGTGTGTGTGTGTGTGTGTGTGTGTGTGTGTGTGTGTGTGTGTGTGTGTGTGTGTGTGTGTGTGTGTGTGTGTGTAGAGGGGACTAAGAGGAGGAGGAGGAGGAAGAGGGAGAGGGGTGATAATAGGACACAAGCCACGACATGGCGACAACACGCCACACACACAGAAAACAGCACAAACCCAGCTTGAGACACAGGCCGGGCTGTCCACAGTTTGGGTGCCTGCCCAGGACTGCAAAACAGCACGGTGCGCTTGCTTGTGTGTGTGCATGTGTGTGTGTGTGTGTGTGTGTGTGTGTTTGTGTGTGTGTGCATGCGTGTGCAAGCTCATTTTGGTTCCTCGACAACTAAAGGCAGCCCTGTAAGAATTAATCATATGGTAAATATTTGTAAAGATTGTTTTATTCCAGCAATCAGGGCTGGGGCAAACATGAGCTGTGGGCCCCAAGTGGGCCCTTCCACACACACATGTCCTCCCATTCCAATGCCATGGCAACTAATCAGAAGGTAGCCCCGCCCTAAAGCATACCTCTAAATGGACCATAATTTACTAAATGAACATCATGCTGTCTTGAAGAAGACTTGAAACTAGAGATTGAGACCATAAACTCATGTTCTGAATGTTTACTGAGGTATTTTTTGGAGCTTTACTCATGCTAGGGACTAAAAGTCGACCTTTGTTGCTTCGGTTTTGATGTTTTCTTTCTTTTTTATCTGTCACTTACAACATCAGTTAAAAGTGTAATTTATTCAAACAGTCTCCCTCTGCACTTACGATGCATGTAACAAAGACACAAGACGATTAAGGTGTGGAAGGAAAGTTTCATTTTGCACTGCCGTAGTTTAAAGAACTATGCAAGTAGACTACTCAAAATTGGGCCAAACGCTGTTTGACTGACAGGTGCAGAGCCGACATATGATCCGTCAGATCAATGTCGGCTTGAAAAATAAGAGTTTGACAGTGTTCCGTCAGTTAGAAAGCAGTGCCACACCCTCTGCCCTCTTCACTCTCCCCCTATTACATAACATGACTAGGCATTGACATGTTCTACCTCTCCTCCTCCTCCTCTCTGGCTTCCCATACAAGAGCAGGAGACAGACAACAGTGGTACTTATGGAGGCCAAGAAGTCATGCAAATTAACGTCAGTCAGCATCAGTGTGTTTTGGCCCTCCAGAGCCCCTGTAGGGAGGAGGTGTGGGGCCAACTGAGTATAATTGGGCTTCAGCTGATTAGTGAAGAGGGGCTCATACAGGATAGGGGGGGGGGGTGAGATGCTGAAGAGATATTAGGAGTGAGAGAGCAGAACCTTTGAATCAAACAGGAGGAGAAGGAAGAGAGAAGCTGACAGAACATACAGAGGGAAAGGATGGAGCAGGGAGTGTTTGAGTGCGCGTGTTGCATATTCATGACCGCTGCCGTGTTTGTATCCCGACTTCCTTTGCCATCTTTGCTCTCTTTTTGCTCTAAACTGAGTGCATTTGTCTGGGTGTGGAAACATAACTGAAGATGTGCAACAGGCATGTAGATTCTATGCATTATTTATTATCTGGTATTCATTTATGTAAAGGATTCCCCTAGTTTCCTATTAGTTACGATAACCGTGTACTCACCAGGTTTGTTGCTGAGATCTGGTAACGTGGCATCATTCTCTGAAAAGAAGTCAGACCACAAGCAGTCAGATGATTATACAAGTTTTAACAAACACAAGAACGTCAATATTGGATGATTCTGCAACACCTCGTACTAATGCCTCCAACTTTTTTCTCTACAATATCTGCACACGGCAATATCTGCCTCATGTCATCAAGGAGAGACTTATTGCACTGGTAATGGGATTGGGAATAAATGAGGCCCAGAATTGTCCAATTTAGACAGGATTCTTTAGGATATTGGGCTGCAATCTGTACGTAGGAAGTGGACACAGTCACTGTGACGTTTCCCATTGTTTTGTGGACTGAATAAAACAGTCTGTGAATAAAACGGTTTATTCCAGCAATCAGGGCTGGAATAACCCTCTATGGGGCCAGGGGCAAACATGAGTTGGGGGCCCCAAGTGGGCTTCGGTTGAACTATATCACCCCATGACATTTAAAAAACTGATGAGGGATTGCGAGCCCACATCGCTTCATTTTAAAGGGTCACGAGGAAGTTCCAATCTCACTTCCACGTGTAATTGCATGCATGTCGCCTATATCTATCAACACCTTTCAGGTTTTATCGCTGAGCAAGCACTTCTTTTTGCGTCGGGGAGAAGCAAGCCAGTCCACCGTTTGGTCGGACTGTTTGCTCATCAAATGAGGAGAAACTCTGACACACTCTAACGGTGCAAAAAAAAAAAGGAAAACCGTGGTTTGACCTTATCACAGAAGACATTTGGACCTCACAGAATGAGCCGTTACATGCCTCCCATTGCCCTTTACGGCAGCGTCCATGTTCACACACTGACGCCACACAGATGCATTACACAGTGACAGTGGTAAAGATGAGCGAGGCTTGTACAGAGTGCTTATGTGCTGCGTTTCTATCATTAAGGCCCTTCGCGCACACCAGAAATGAAGGGACAGGTAGTTCCATGTAAAGTTGTTTTCCCCCTCTCACCCCCCCCCCCCCCCCCCCCCCCCCTCTCTCACCCATCACTCACAATCCCTCTCTCACAACAGATACTACATGTAACAAATGTCAGATATGTGTGTGTGTGTGTGTGTGTGTGTGTGTGTGTGTGTGTGTGTGTGTGTGTGTGTGTGTGTGTGTGTGTGTGTGTGTGTGTACGTACATGTCTGTCTGTGCGTGTGAATGTCGGAAACATTGACAGGACAGGCATGGAAGCAGCTTGTTGAACTAATAGCCTAACTAATGTGTCTACATTCCCTCCCCCCCCTCCCCCCTCTCCTTACCTCCCTCACCCCCTCTTCCCGCTGCAAAACTGACATCTATGAACTGAGCAGAGGAAGGAGGGAGGGAGGGAGAAAAGAGGGGGGAAAAAAGAGGAGAAGAGTGGGTTGACAAGCGGCGGACCCTCTCGCCCTCCCGTCTGACTCCGTCTATCTCCCCCTCTCTCCCTGAGGGTTTGTCTCTGAGGGTAGCGCTATGATGAATAGGCCTGTCTGAGCTAACCTAGCGGAGACCAATTAGAGAGAGAGAGAGAGAGAGAAAAAGAATAAAGAAACAGAAAAACAATGAGAGAAACTGAAGCAAAAGGGGAGAGCGGGAGACAGAAAAGAGGAGATCGAGAGGAAGGGCAGATAGGTTAAAAGGGATGGGGTAAAGTGGAAAGTTTAAGACAAAGCATGTTGGTGTACTGTGTGTGTGTGTGTGTGTGTGTGTGTGTGTGTGTGTGTGTGTGGGTAGGTGTGTGTGGAAGAGCTGTCAGTGCTGAGGGAGAGGCAGCGTGAGGGGCTGGCCTCTTAAGTCTTAACCTCGTCTGCTGCTGCAGGAAAGGCTTCGACAGCAGAGACACACAAACAGGACCCACGCTCGAAAAACACCTACTCCTCCTCCTGAGAAACCTTTCACTGCCGCTCTCCTCGTTCTTCCCCTTCCCTCTTCCTGCTGGTTATTCTGTTGGTCCTAAATATGTTGGCATCTTTTTTTCTAGTTTTGGTGACATTTTGTGTATCAATAAATTAACTGATGTCCACCTCCCCGATTGATTGTTACTATTGGTGTTTGCTGCAGTGTTTTTGGACCACAGACTGTATATAAGAAGGGGACACAGTCACAGTGGTGTTGCCCATTGGTTTGTGGACTATGATTTGAAGCCTCGAGTTTGAAATTTCAGCCGTTGCCATCTTGTTTTTTTGTAACCAGCGAGTTGTTTTTTTTAAACTTAGAATGCAAAGCTTCCCCTAAGATTTGAAAGCTACGACTGACTATCATCGTCAGTGAACACAGAAAATCAGTTTTTAGTCCTAATTACATATTCAACTTTCAAATATGTTTATTATGTAGGGAATAATGATTGAAAGAGGGAGTGATTTATAACTTGGTGTCTCTTTGGTTAAATCTTGTGGCACCCAGGTAGGGATGCTGTATGCTTCTGGCAGCAAAAGGTTCGTCAGCAGAAGACGACCTGTAACGTTAGCATTAGCACCGATAGCCAACCCACGGAGAAAATGAAAAGACTCTGACTGACAGGTGGTCTTTGAAAATGCAGTCTAAACAAAAAAAAACTACAAAACTGA
This sequence comes from Anarhichas minor, assembly GCF_050575085.1. Classification (NCBI taxonomy): domain Eukaryota; kingdom Metazoa; phylum Chordata; class Actinopteri; order Perciformes; family Anarhichadidae; genus Anarhichas; species Anarhichas minor. The sequence goes on from NW_027466458.1 coordinate 52,144, forward strand.
TGGAGGACCCACTGCAGTAGTTTGCATTCCCCTGCAGTGTGATCGAACGATACGTTTTGGAAAAGAAATGTCCTCATCACTCGCTGTCACATCACCAACAACGGAACTCTGATGCTGGACTAGAAGGTCAGTAAATATCACCGTCAGACTTGTAAATAGCATTCATACCATCTTTCAGGTCATAATCACAACTTGGGAAGTTTTGATTGAGTGATTGATTATTTTTCCGGAAAGATCGAATATATATCAAATTTGGCACTTGGTAATACACATGTAAACTAACATGGCTGCCTCGCTTCATCATGATCCCATTGTCTAAGGCACTTAACCCTTAAAAAGTGCTACAATGTCAATATCGATGCTTTTCAACGATCACACAACCACCCGTGCAATCACACGACCGCCTCGAGTTGTCTGATACCATTCTAAAGTCTTAAGCACGAGAACCCTCTACCATCCATCCCAGATGATGTGAACGTTGCATTACACTGGAAAACTTTGGCGCCACATGTTGGCCCAGTCTGGCCTGGGATCAAATCCTGCCGACGCTTCCTCGCCAAAGTCTGCCAAACAAATGTTTCCTCCTTCAAACAAACATTTGATAAATGGCCTCCTCACTCTCCTCTTCGCAAATATCAAAACTCTCCCCGTCCTTCTCCTCCTTCCTCAACGAATCACCATCGTCCTCTCCCTCCCCCCAACTCAGAGACAATTACAAACATCCCTCTTCCCGTTTATCACCGACAATTAAACAGCACGGACGGAGGCGACTTCATGAGCAGAGAGTTGAGGGCGAGGAGAGACGAGAGAGTCGGCAGTGAGAAAGACAGAGGAAGGCTGACAGCACAATTAAGGTTTTTAATTCTCTGCTTGAGTGGGCCGGTCCAGTCTTTATGCTAATTAGAATGCCACGGCCGTGTAATAAATCTCTATGATCCAGCCTCATTTCCCTTCTGTCTCTATGTCTGTCTCTCTCACAACAGCGCGGAAAGTTCACCCACTACTTCCACCTTTTCGGCTGGAGTGCTAATAGTTTCGATAAAATTGTGTTTTTTTCATGCCGTTTTGAACGCTTCCCAGAGATCTGAGGGTTCCACAAGCGTGGCGGCCTGCGCCATTTACTGGTTGGCCAAGCATTCGCCGCCTTGCCTCGACGATGGTACCACTTGTAGTTTCTCTCCCTGTTAACTCGCTTTATTAGTGTTTTTACAGAAATATGGTTTGCATGCCCCCCCCCCCCCCAGCCACCGCGCCTTACAAACACACATCTACGGGCAATGAATGCAGAAAATATTCTCTCATTCCTCTCCCCCTCTTGCCTTATCCGCTCATCTCCATTTGACGGACATGTCTAATGATAACATCTGCGGATAGGAGGAAAACAGCACAACAATCCGCAGATAATTGGGGGGCCGCGCTTAAAGACGACGGGGAAAATGAGAGGGATAAGTGCACAACTGTACACTTGTTTGTTAAAGTAGCAACTAGCAGATATATTTCACCCTCATTTAGATCACGAGGACGCACGCTAATCAGTGCTTCTTTTTTTTTTGTCAGTTGTTTGCTACAAAGTGTCCCAAAGCCAATTTAAACACAAAATCTGTGGGAAATAAGAAACTGCAGTTGCATGTTCATTAAATAAATGAAGGTGGAAGCAGGTTCAAGCTGATTTTTACTTGAAGAAACACACAATGAGAACATTTTACAGCAGAGTCAGCCTCGCTGCACATCCGTGTGACCGAACATCCCCAGTCTGGTTTTGGTGTGAGGCCTCTCCGGGTACAAAACTCTCTCGTTTGCCGCGTCACCGTCGGCCATCTTGTACTGCGTGAGGGTCAAAATGGCCACCGCCCCCACCACCAGGGCCAGGTGGATCAGGTACAGGGCGACACGGAGGCCCGTTAGCAGCAGATAGACACACACAGTGGTGACACACCAAGGCCAGGCCAGGAGAAGCAGCAGGGAGTGATGCAGGGAGCTGAGGACAAGAGCCGGGACGGACAGGACGAGTCTGAGCAGCGCGGACGCCAGCCAGGAGTACAGAGACAGAGGGGACAAGAGGAGCGACGCCACGGCCTCGCTCACCGACGTGGCCTAAAAGAAGAAAATGCAAAGTTGACGTTATGATAACTGATGAAAAGGGGCCGGCGACGGAGCAACATCCAAGTGTATTTGGAGTCGTGGCTCTTTTAGCTCCATTTTGGTCTCCACCAACTATATATATATATATATCTGGCTTTTTAGCTTCTAAATGCTTCATATGTTCACCAGCTAGTCGCTTTTATTTATTTATTTTATTCAGGGCTCGCCAGAATATTAAATATGAAAGTTTTTTTTTAGCCCTGGAGGCCTTTTAAAAAAAATCTCTTATCCCTTTAAATCTCCCGACCCCCAAGTTGGAAACCTCTATATATAAAGCACGTGTAGGCCCTAATTACTTTAATCAACCTACCTCACAAGGATTTCCATACAAGCTGTCATCGGACATCTGAGCCTTTCGAAGCCCTGAAAAATAAAGCAATGGACAGATATGCAGTCAGAGGAACAAAAAGAAATGGATGTGTCATGCAGCTGCCTCACAAAACAAAAAAAAACTGCAAGCAAAATTATTGAACCGTATCAGTGTAACAGCTCTGCTCAAAAAAACATAAACTCACATAGGAAAAGGAGAATGAGAACGGTTGTCAGCAGGAGCCTCATGTCTCTCAAGCCTGAGAAGAACAAACAAAACCAGTGAACACAAATCTGCTGTAATCTGTCGGAGCATTCAAGAAGAATTCTACCTACTGCTTCCAAACTGGACACACTGGGTTTCAGCTCAACCCTCGCGCTGCTCCCCACTCTGCAAAGTTTCTCAGCTTCAACTCATTAATAATCCTCAGACATGCCCTCTTGGTCTGCTTTTCAAACCTGTTTCAAACAAGCATGGACTGAACTTCACAACATGAGAATAGAGATTGCAGTGCCCCCTGTTTGAATGGAGGGACAATGACAAGAATCAGTTCATTTCACTTCATTTAGATTTGCACACCTCTACAGGATTTTTATTTTTATTTTATTACGAGGAGGAAACAGTGACTCATCTACCTGATACAGAACCGAAATGTTTGAGGGCAAAGTCAGAATGCAAAACAGGTGAGAAGAATGTGGCTCATGTCGTGGCTGGAGACAATGGCGGAAAGGCCGGAAAAGAGAGTAAGAGTCTCTCTTACACAGGTGCATCTCAATGAATTAGAATATCATCGAAAAGTTCATTTATTTCAGTAATTCAGTTCAAAAAGTGAAACTCATATATTATATAGATTCATTACACACAGGGTGATATATTTCAAGCATTTATTTCATTTAATTTTGATGATTATGGCTTACAGCTAATGAAAACCCAAAATTCAGGATCTCGGAAAATGATAGAACATTGTGAATAAGTTCAATATTGTAGACTCATGGTGTCACACTCTAATCAGCTAATGAACTCAAAACACCTCCAAAGGTTTGCTGAGCCTTTAAATGGTCTCTCACTCTGGTTCATAGGCTACACAATCATGGGGAAGACATTGACACCCATGAGGGTAAGCCATGCACAAAAGGTCATTGCTAAAGAAGCTGGCTGTTCACAGAGTGCTGTATCCAAGCATATTAATGGAAAGTTGAGTGGAAGGAAAAAGTGTGGTAGAAGGTGCACAAGCAACAGGGATAAACGCAGCCTTGTGAGGATTGTGAAGCAAAGCCCATTCAAGAATTTGGGGGAGATTCACAAGGAGTGGACTGCGGCTGGAGTCGGTGCTTCAAGAGCCACCACACACAGACGTATCCAGGACATAGGCTACAACCGTCGCATTCCTTGTGTCAAGCCACTCCTGAACCAGAGACAACGTCAGAAGCGTCTTACCTGGGCTAAGGAGAAAAAGGACTGTTGCTCAGTGGTCCAAAGTCCTCTTTTCAGATGAAAGTAAATTTTGCATTTCATTTGGAAATCAAGTTCCCAGAGTCTGGAGGAAGAGTGGAGAGGCACACAATCCAAGTTGCTTGAGGTCCAGTGTTTCCACAGTCAGTGATGATTTGGGGAGCCATGTCATCTGCTGGTGTTGGTCCACTGTGTTTTATAAAGTCCAAAGTCAGCGCAGCCTTCTACCAGGACATTTTAGAGCACTTCATGCTTCCCTCTGCTGACAATCTTTATGGAGATGCTGGTTTCATTTTCCAGCAGGACTTGGCACCTGCCCACACTGCCAAAAGTACCAATACCTGTGAAGATGAGACGCCAGACCCAACAATGCAGACGAGCTGAAGGCCGCTATCAAAGCAACCTGGGCTTCCATAACACCTCAGCAGGGCCACAGGGTCATCGCTTCCATGCCACGCAGCATTGATGCAGTAATTCATGCAAAAGAAGCCCTGATCAAGTATTGAGTGCATACTGTACATGGACATAGTTTTCAGTAGGCCAACATTTCTGTATTACTCCATTAAGGTTAAACCCCCCCTTATCATCACCTCCACCATCGTTAACCCCCCACCCACCCCCGCTGAGATGCCAAGGAGAACCTGCCACCAATGAATGCCAATCAGCTGCAGCGCGGTTATGAAGGGGCGTCCTGTTTAGGAACGGGAGAGGTTGTTCAGATGTTGCTGGCAATGCTCGTCATTATTTAGCCATTCAGGCAGCCATAACAATCACACTCCTGCAGCCACTTCTGCCATTACCATGATCATCCACCATTTTCAGCGTCGGGGCTAAATCACCATCTTCCACTGTGGTTTTGAACGACCCAGTCTTAACTTCTCAAGGATACAATTCAGCATACTGTATATGTGGCAACATTTTCAGGTAAACGCATTACTTTTGCATAAAAATGCGGAGACAAAAAAAAATAAAAAATAAGTGTTTGTAGTTAAGATTCCATTATCAAAACATGTGTATTCAACATGTGCTTTCGAACCCAAAGTATCTAAAGTGACACTCTCCACTTACTTTCACTAAATATGAACGGACAGAAGCTGTCACTCAGCTAAACTATCACCATCAATCTGCCAACGAGGAGTGAAGACCGGGAGACAAACAGAAGGATGATGACAGGAGTGTAAAACACACCACTGCTCCATCAAACTGCTGAGTGAAAAAAACATTCAATGTCAGTGGAGTAGATAAATTAATCTAGATCGTCCATCACCATAAACACAAGCTTATTACACTTACGGGAAACCATTTATTTCGCTCCTTTTATGTCAATAGAAATGTGACAGACAATAAAAACTAGACAAGCACCAATGAGAAATATAAGCAGACGCTTCGTACAACACAACCATGTAAACATGTACATTAATGACAGTAAATTATATCTACAGGGGAGAATAACAACATCGAAACATAAATATGTAATAAGCAGCCAGAAGCTATACAGTTCATAGCGTTCTCCAGCTTAATAATTATGAAGTAAAAGAACAATGCTCTACATAAAACAAGATACGCTGTACAGGATCCTGGCATGTAATGCACCTTTCATGTAACATGTACTCTGGGGATTGCAGGCTGGTCTAAGGACAGGTTAAAATATTCACTATGAATAATGAAGGACTAATAATTAATGTGCTGAGACGCCTTCCCGTGTCTGAATCTGTGCATCCATCCCTGATCAGACATCATTTCTTCTTGGACACAAAAAGGCCAGTGTCCATTGGACTTGGACCAGGAAGTGACGTTGTTAGGAAAGTGCAATGATTTAGATACTGGACGAGGAGAGAATGTCCTCCACCAGGTGCTTGTAGACCCAGGCGTCTCCCTTCAGTCTCTGGCGCCGGATCCCGATGACCTCCGGCCTCTGCAGCATGCACACCTCCAGCTCAAACGCCATGGTGACCTTCCCGAAGTCACCCCATGTCCGACACTTCAGGGTATACCTAAAAGAAAGGCGGCGCAGGAACATTAAGATGGCATCAAACACTGGGCCGTCTGATCAGGAGAGGGGATGTGATGCGTTATCTTCTTACCCCTTCTGTGTGAAATCAACGTTTTTCTCCGGCAGGATGGAGAGGATCTGGTTGAGGATCTGGTCTGGATTGGTCTGACTGGTCAGAGTAACATTGTACTGCGCCTAGCGGGAAAAGATGAGACAAAGAAAGTGATGCGTGCAATACTCCAGATGCAGAACGGGTGACAAGTTAGCGTGCAGGAGCAGGTCCTGCGCTCCGTACCTTGATCTTGCGCGGGCCGTCTCGCCTCTTGCTGGGGGTGAGCATGGTGAACATCTTGTCCAGGCCTCTCTCCAGGGAACCGAACACGTTTCCTCCCCTCTTCTTCTTCCCGCTGTCTTCTGTGACCGCCATGTCCAACGACCGAGACCTGGGTTGGCAAACCGGGGTCTCACGTTTAGTCGCTTACCTAAACCTTCCACTAGATCGCGGGTTTACATTTCAGTGTTTCAGGACAGAAACGGGCACGAGTCAGTCCAATTCTTTACTAATTTAGGCGATTATCTCATTCAAACCGACTTAGACTGAGTGAGCGGGGCTGTTGGACGAGCATCATCCTTTAGAATTCAATCACCTGTTAATCATGGTTTAGTCTCTTTAGGCCACCTCGAAGTCTCCAGCATTCTTAAGCTTAGCTTATACTCGCCATAGTGAAGCCGGAGCGAGGTGCCCAAGTGGTCGCAGCACCTCTGAATTTTTGTAACTTGGAACACGCGATCCCGTGACTGTCACAAATAGTTTACTGATAAAAGCACTATTTCCATGTCGAGGGATTATACAAAGAAGGCCAATTTGTTTTAGATGCTTAATAAATAAGGTCTCAAAAATCTACATTTGAGTAAGTAATTCGCAGCCAAATCAGATTATTTACAGGATATTCAACCTTCGCTTCTTTACAACGCATTTAATACTTGACTTGTTTCTTTACAGGGCTTTTATGAAGGCGATAAAGTAGCCCATGAATATGAGGTATGAGTTTGCGGATAATTTCAATTGTGGACATTGTGGAGGTTGGTTTATGATTTCTTGCCGGTTACAACTACAGTCTATGGGCCATATATGGGCATTTCTATGAGTTACACTTCTTGTGTTTTTGATTCAACACAGCTCATTTAGTTTGAGAGCCCTCCGACATTTCGGACAATAATGCAGCGCACAGCGTATAGATTATATACGCCTCTGTGCATGCTTGGAGCTTGCGCACCATCTGCAGAGGCTCGCTACGGTGCCAAGCACCAGTACAAACAAAGCTGTACTGATGCGCTTTATCCTCCCTCCTGCCCCATCATCGTCCATATTCATCCCACTCAGCTGTGCTCACACAGTTTCTCTCCGTCACCTCAGAGCCTCCACTCACCTTCGCTCAGGACTGAAGGCCAGTATTTCAACGTCCGCCAGCTCCTTGAGCTCTGCTGCTCTCTTCTTAATGTGCTCTTTAGAGGCACTGCCTCCAGCTGCAAAACACACACAGGGACAGAGACCGTGGTTACAGCGGAGTATAGACACGTTAACCTCTTAGTCAGACCCACTCATGACAAAGTCTCGCTATTCAAAACGAGACATTTGATGAGGTCACCTCGCGCTCTGGGAAGTTGTGTTACAGGTTTTTGTTTGTCTTTATGTTTTATAGACCAAACGATTAGTTTAGAAAATAATCTGCAGATTAATGGTAAAAATGGTGCACAAGACATTGACAATATATTTCTATTTGATGGAACCACTGAAAACCAAGAGTTTGGGTTTGAATATTTAACTTTATCGTGTCACTCAGCATCTTAGAGCTTCAATAAACTGATCCAACAAATATGCGATACTGTCCGGACAATTTGAAACTAGATTATTTATTTTCAAACTCAGCCCTTTGCTCTTATACATGGAACTGGCTGGCTTCGTCATTGGGGTTGTTGAACACAAAGGCTTTGGTTAACACAGAGACAAGAGGCCTGACACACACACACGGACACACACAGACACACAGAGAGAGAGACAGGCTTTAGTGGCAAGAGAACACATGTCACTACAGCCCACGTGGGACAGTGAGCAGAGGAAAGAGACAGCTACACCTGTCACAGCACATGCCTAGGGACACACACACACACACACACACACACACACAGACCACAGTGAGTGTGTGTGTGGACAAGTTTGTCAGAGGCAGCATGTCTGCTCTGCAGCTTAGAGAACGGGAGGCTGTGAGGAGAGCAGGGCCGAGCCAGAGGTTTAACACCAAACAGGTCGGCTGCAGGCATCGCGTTTATAGAGGAAACTAATGAGGCCGGACATCTGAGCAGAGAATTCACTTTGACAAATAATTAAGACTTTAATGATCCTCCATTCATGTTAGCATCCTTCATTTATAGACCAGTGAACAGAATTAGCTCCCTGATAACCTCAGCTTCGAGTTGACAGAGATAAGTGTGCATGTGTCCGTTTTCAGTGGTTTCAGTAATGACAGCTAAATCGTTGGAAATATGAGAGGCTTTGGAGTAAAAACCGGCCCAATAAATGAGTTTATTACCAGAAGACAATTTACTTGCAAATGTGTGGCATGTGGACAGGGCACTTGTGATTACGAGAGCCGCGTGAAGGCTGAGCGAGGGGACGAATAAATGGAAGAGAGCGACGCGGAGAGGGACAGCTGGCTAATGCAAATAATCTAATGGAGAATGTGCGTCAAGGGCTTGTTTGGAACACAAAAAAACAATTACAGTATACAAATAAAGCGTATAATGAACTGAAGCTCTGTGTTGTCTGTCACTCATTACTGCCATGGGTTGAGTGGACTCCCCTTACCTTTAGGTGTGACTGCCTTGGTTTTGGTGCCATTGACGTGAGCATTTTGGTTGGGGGTGGTCAACACGTTCTTGTTGGGCCGTGCGCTCTTCTTACTGGAAGCAGGAGTGCGAGGAGGAGGCAACGCAAATATCTCGACGTCTTTCTCCTGCACGGTGATGTTCTCCTTGTTCTCGCAGGCTCGCTCTTGGTCGCGGTTCCTCCTGTCCTGGCGGTGCTGCGCTGGGGTCCGGCCCCTCTCTGGGGTCGGGCTGTAAGCGTACCTTTTCTCCGCTGGTCTCTTTGGGAACACGGAGAAGAGAGAAACGTGGTGAGGACATTTTTTTTTTCTTCCTCTTGATGGTAAAGAGTCACGGCGCTTCATAATCACGGCCGGCACAAGTGCGCTCCAACTTTCGCATACCGCGTCTTTGTGGTTCGCTGCTCCATCGGGCTGACCTCGGACTCCCTTGGGTGTGTATTGCTTGCCTTGAATCCACGGGCAGTCGTCGATGTAGTCCGAGCCAAAGTCCAGAGAACCCACAATCACGGCGTCCTCGTCCTCGCTGAAGTGAAGGGCTTCCCTCGCCTGGACACGAGAGAGAAAATAAGACAGAAAGATCACACTTTCAGAAAACACTTGGTACTGGGAAACAGTAAGTACTTTAGGTGTACAGGGTAGAGACGTAAAGACAGTCAGTAGCCCAGAAAAAGAACAAAGCATTTTGGGAGTCGTGGCACTGAGTCTGACCTGTAGTCCCTGGTGCAATGGAGAGCAGGAGTCCTCACACACGGTCGGTTTGGGGCGCAGGCGGACAGGTTTGCCCCTCTTCTTCTTTGACAGCAGCAGCAGGTAGGTGGCTGTAGTCTGGTCGTACCGCCACTGTGGGAGTTCATTTGTGTTAGACTGCGTATCTCACAGAGAGAATGTAAAATATCATGTTCGCACAGAATACGAGGGGTGCAAACATGATTGACAAGCGTAGTTCTCTCTCTCTCTCTCTCCGTTCACGACACAAGAAAATCAACAGATGATGAAGTGACAATAAACATTGAAATGTGAGCACAAACACGCACACACCTCCTTGACCAGCGCCGTGGTGCTCCCCCTTGATCGCTTCATGTTGACAGCCATCTCGGTGATACAGTCCTCGTCGATGTGGCCGAGCTACAGAGGAGACCAGGTACGTTCACACAAAATCAAAGACAGAGTTTTTGTCCCCCACATTTCTTATTTGTAAGCACTAAAACAGCAATACTCAAATAATAATATACATTTTAAGGATTATGGAATTGTTTTAGGGAAATGGTGTGGTGACTGAAAAAAAATTGGAATAATAACTAAATGGATCGAATCAACAGTTTGAATTCAAAAGAAACATGTTAAAGTCTGCAGTCTGTTTGTATGTTTGTGTCTGTATTTGTAAAGCAGTGTGCTTCCTGTATGAATGTGTGTGTGTGTGTGTGTGTGTGTGTGTGTGTGTGTGTGTGTGTGTGTACCGGCTGCTTGCTACGCCACTCCACAGGGCTGTTGTAGTCTGTTATCGCCCACGGATGGTCCAGCAGCTGTCGAACTGTCAGACGCCGCTTGGGGTCCACCTACAGGACGCACACGGAAACTACAACTCAATACGCAAGAGACCACACATCCAACAAGCTGCAGCATGTTTAAAATATTGCACATGTTGTATAAATTATATTCCAATTATGTAAATTCTAAATGGCTTCTTCTCCTCTATTGTAGCAAGTTGATGCGTCGATGTGTGTTGATGAGTTCCACCGTTGTGCAGTGATACGTTTCTGTGAAATAGCTAAAAAGGGAAAGACGGGGAGAGAGTGCGATTGTTTGTGTTTACCTGCATCATCTGGTTGAGGAGCAGGACACTACCTGGAGACAGCCACTGGGGGTTATCATATTTACCTCTCTGAAGAGGCACAAAAACACATAATTAAACGTGAATACACCAGAAACAGAGGCAAACGTAAATGTTCTCTGCTTTAGGGATTTGATTAATATCCCATGAACCATTAGAGCACACAATCATTGCAGGAAATGGAGACAAGATATTTAAGAGGAACACCAGGATCCAATATTTTTCACACGTCAAATAATAAAATAAAATAACACTTTGCTTTACATAGTTGGGGTTCAGCATTTCAAATGATCTGAAATACTAAACAGCTGGGACCGTGTCAGTGCTCTTACTGTAATCTTCTTGTAGAGGACCATGCAGTTGTCGTCATCAAAGGGTAGGTATCCACAGAGAAGGGCGAACAGCAGCACCCCCATACTCCACACATCCGCCTGGAGGTTACACAGCACGCAGCAGTATTTTCAGCTTTACAGTTAGGATTTCACAGCTCAGTTGCACCGAGTCATGCACCAGTGAATATGATCAGCGTACCATGAAAAAAGGGCAGAATTGGAAGTGGAACAGGCAGGTAATCATGACTTTTTTAGTGGAAATACAAATGCGAGGTTTTTGTTTAGCATTTAAGGGCAACCGCAGTGGCTCTAAATGTTGTAAACAGTAGCGTGCATGTCTCACCTCTGAACCAATATATGCTTTTCCCTGGATGAGTTCAGGAGCAGCGTACGCAGGGCTCCCGCAACACGTCATCAGCTCATAACCCAAACCTCCCTAGAAGAGAGATAACCACATACACATTGTGGTGGGAGCCAGCAAATAGATTTGCCACCATGTTTATGCTTTATATCCCTTTCTCATTACTTGATCGAACAGATAACAGGTATGATACTTTTGCCACAAACACAACGAGAGCGGGAAAGTTGGTGATTTACCTTCGGTTTGGCACACAATCCAAAGTCTATGAGCTTCAAGTTGTGGTCTTCATCAATCAGCAGGTTTTCCTACAGTTCAAGACGGGCATGGCAGCAGACGTTAAGACCAGCATGCAGTCACAGAAAAGCAGACACATTTTGTTGTCGTGTCACATCCTCTCAGTCAGTGGTGGTCTTTACCGGTTTGAGGTCTCTGTGTGCGTATCCCTGGCTGTGGACGTAGGCCATCGCAGACACAATCTGTCTGAAGAACACCCTGGTCTCCTCCTCTGACAGACGGTCTTTTGCTATGATGTAGTCGAACAACTCCCCACCTGGACAGTACTGAGATTTTAAAGAAAAGGACAGAGGGGGGATGCTAAATTACCGAACAGGACGATGTCACATTCCCACTCACACGCAGTGTCTGTGTGTTGTGTGCTCACCTCCAGCACCATGAAGATCTGGGTGGAAGTCTCTATGACCTGGTAGAGACGACAGACGTGCTGATGACTCAGGTTCTTCATGGCCTCGATCTCCACCTGCACACGGGGCAGGTCATCCTGGGGGGGGACAGATAGTTTGTTGTTTCTATTAATGTACAATTTGTTTTTTTAATTTGTGTAATTTTTAAATTGCTCAATTTTCAAATTAGAATTAATGATTGCATGCAGAAAACAAGGACATCAGCAAACATGGGCATCCAGATATATAATGAAGAATAAAGAACTAAATAAAGACAGATCAGTGGAATCATATTGTAATTAACATGAACATATTCTGTCGCCATTTTGCTGAATTCTGATTTCTAAATAATGACTTCTGTAAAATTGATATTTAGGTTAATATTTTAACGATTGTGAATAATTGTATATGATGTAATGCATAATAATGTTATAAGAGTTGATTGCAATGATAATAATTTTGAAATATTTTTTGCATGCATCTGCCATGTGTATAATTGTCAGTCATATAAACTTGCCAAATTCAGGATTTGTTGCCTTTCTTTGTGTCATATCATTGTAAACCATGCAATCGTCACTTTGGGGTGTGGCAACTTTGCGTTGCTATTGTTTTGCCTCAGGTTTCCTGTTTAATGCAAACATCTACAACAGATTTACCAACAACCTGAGTGTGTAAAGGGATTCTTTGACTCACCCCTAGATCCTTCTTGTTCATGATTTTAATGGCAACCTTCTCTCCCGACAAGATGTGTCGACCCAGCTTGACTTTGGCAAAGCCTCCTGACCAACACACAACGTTCATAACACACACACACATCAGAGAGGACATGGCACCGACAGAGCCGTTTCACGCGCTGCCACACATGAACGCCGTCATTACCTGAGCCGATAGTCTCATAAACCTCATAGTATCTGTGGAGCTCTTCGGCCCCGCCGTGCTCCGTTCTTTCCACAGGCATAGTCCCCGCTTCAGCCCCGCACCACGATAAACCTCTCTGCGGTAAGAGAAAGGGGTTTACAGAAGCAGTGTTAGCACTCTCGTTCGGTTCAAGATAAACGTTAGCAGGCAGCTAACGCCCAGCAAGCTAAATAGACGCTGAAAAGAATTGCAGCGTTAGCTGACAATACTCGTTAATACCACCAAACACAATAGAAGGAACGTCAGTAAAACATATGTCACTACTAGCTGACTGAATGCCGCTGCCCGACACGAATTTACCTGAATTTGTGTGAAAACGGGAGAGGAAAAAGGTAAAATCAGTTAGCAACCGTACGTCATGTGGAAAAGCACTGTGGCAGAGATGTTTTGTTTCACAAGTTTGAATTTCGCACGTCGACTGACTCCATTTCCTGCTTCCGTTTTGTGCGCGGCGCGCGCCATTGTGGCGAATAACAGTACTGCGGCCATGAAAAAAAGAGTTTCAACTTAATGGTGCGTTTAAAGGCTGTAGGTTGAATTGTACCGCATTAAACGGACACACATTTATATTGTAGACTCTCAATATAAATTTTGTATATAGATATTTAATCAACACCTCTCTCAACAACTTTTTTATGAAGGTAGACTGCATTAGTTTCATACATACAGGGAGAATAAGGAAAGGGGACAAACAGCAAATGCATCATAGGTGCACTGCATGATACAATAAAGCAGTAAACGTACTCAGATTGTTTACTTGAGTAAAATTAGCAATACCACAGCATTTATTTATTTAACTTCAGTAGAATCTAAGTACTATCAGAACTTCATGTGTACGCAGCATTTTAATGTTCTCGGTGGTCAAGATGGAGCTGGTTAGCTGTGGCATTTACCTGACGTCATGACCTCATGTGCATTCATGGGCAGGTATATACAACCAGTGGGATGGAAGGCATTCTGTGTGTTGCAATGGGTGACCTGCACTGCTGCAGGCATGTGGCTGCAGCGGCTGACCAGAGAGGTGTATTTAGGGTCTCAGAAGGTGTGTGTGTGTCTCCCCCTTTCACGGCTCCTCCAGCCTGTAATTAGCAGAAGGTGAGAGGTGAGGTCAGAGGCCGCTGCATGTATTTTAACAGATCCCCTGTCTTTTTGTCAGCCAGCTGTAATGACTATATAGAACCACTCTCACTGTTGCAGTTTTCTTGTTGGGCTGTAAGCGCCACAGTAGTTCTCTCTTGGCCAATGTCCTACATTAAAGGTATTGGAAAGGACATCTTGCTGCACCTGTTTTTGTCAATAGCATGTAAGTAGCAAGGCGTCTGGCAGTCAGGTCATCCCAGTCATGTATTAGACTGTGAAGTATACGAAAAACATGTTTACCGAGTGAAAATGTTACATCCTGACACTTAGCCAGCACTGACAGACAGCTGTGGAGGAATTTTTCGTGATTGATCGGTGGTCATCCTGTGTTTCTCATGGTTGTTAGGGAAGGAGTTGGTCGTTCGGGAAGCAACCGGTGGTTAGGGGGCGACCAGGTGTCAGTGGGATGACAGAAACCCCTCATTTGGTTTCTGGGTGCAGCTGGCCAGGACGGGAGAGAGGGACATCAAACAACCCACAGCTGGGGGGGGTAGAGGGGAAGACGAGTGTGAGGAGAAATGGAAAAGAGAAGGGAGAGCAGAGGAAGATGAGAAAAGAAAAGGGGAAAAGGAAAGACAAACGTAGAAAATCAGTTGGTATGGTGATGTAAGGACGACAAAGATTTAATTTCATGGCTGAGCTAAACCTCTATTGACTGTGTCCTTTTGCATTTTGACTTCCTTTCCTCTTGTTTTTTTGGCCAGCTAACACACACACACGCACGCACGCACGCACGCACGCGCACACACACACACACACACACACATTTTAAATAGTCAGATTATGTGGTTAAATCTTGTAGAAAGCAATAGAAAAAAATCGTTTTAGGCCTTTTTTTATTTTTTACAAAACTATCAGTAAGGGCTCTTTTATTCCCAAATCTGCATGAGCTCACAATCTTACTGCACATTCAAAACCTATTTTCAATGTACTGTAACGTTCTGTAAGCCAGTGGGTGTCCCCCCCCCCCCCCCCCCCCCCGGGTCCTTTTATAAGATGCAACTCAGAAAAAACCCTTTTTTTAAATGGTTGTAATGCTTTTGAGCACAAGTTCTGTTACAGTCAATGCTTTTAACAGACAGCGCAGAACTTCCACGGCCAGCCTGCATTTGCTGGAGGGATTGCCAATGAAAGTCTTACACATACAAGCTTCAGATGCTGAATCAAAGCAGATTCAATGTCGTTAGCTTAATTCCGCTGCAATCGCATCAAAAGATGATAACTGTATCATCGTCACAGATCATTGTAGCAGCAGCCTGTATGCATGTAAGCTATGCTGGTACGTGTCATTGTTTGAGTTGTTTAAGAGCCTCTGTGCCACTTCCAGTCACTCTCAGGGACTCACAGTGTGTGTGTGTGTGTGTGTGTGTGTGTGTGTGTAGTCAGACATGGCAGCTATTAAGCTGTCACAGTGGAAAATAGACGTTGCAGCGCCTTCGACGGTATTCCCAGTGTTCCCTGACAGACTTTTGGAGGCTCCCAGATTTCCTCTGTCGGGGCTCAGTGACTGGCGGGTATTGACTGCAGGGGACCGGCGTCTTAGATCTGGCCGTGTGCCAGAGAGGCGGAGAAAGAAAAGAATATGTGTAGGGTTTATGCTATAATCCTAATGGTGTTTGTCAGTGTCCTTATGTGTCTCAGGTCAAAGGTCACAAAGAGAGACAGATGCAGACAGAAATCACACATCGCAGCCCGCTTGTCTTTCTCACCCACTCTGCTTTCACTGTGGCCCGATTGATTCACCATGTATTACGGACATCATGGCGCTTTATCCACACATGTGTGACTCATATATCTTTAGGGTTCAAACTCGCACACACACACCTAAGAACACACGCTTTCAGAAAGAAACAGAGGTTCGTAGAGAAAATTGTGAGACTCTCAGCCAATAACAATTTCACACCCGTGTTGTGAGCAGCTGCGGTGTCGATCAGCTAGCAATCTACGGTGAAAGTGCTTTTTTAAGACCTGAAACGTTGTTTCTGCTTCTCCGCACGACACAAGGTGGGAAAAACGCATCACCTCTGCTCCGCCCCTTTACATTTTAAACACTCAACGTTTAAAGTGGTTCCTGATATTTACAACTCTTACCTCTCCTCACTACACGACATAAAGCAGTGGAAAGTTAAAGAGCCAGACGAGCTACTCTACATTGTGTTTACAGGGCTAAAAGGGTCCTCTGCCCAGAACTAAAAGATTCAGCCAGGGGAATATATTGCACCCATGTGTGTTGGAACTTCTCCCAATCATTTATGTCCATGCAAACGTTACCATAGCCCGTCTGGATAAAGACTTTGGGAGTGTTGGGGTTTTGATTCCTGGCCAGTGGATTTATAGTTATTTCTGAATCGATCTGTTTGTTCCCGGACACAGGGCTAAACTGTGAAGTCACTATGAAGCTGGCATCCATTGGAAGTGATTCACTGATAAAGGAATTCTTAATCACACAGAAGGGGTTAAGTTGATGAATAGATATAACATATCCTTTCTTATTATCCCCAATCCAAGCCGTTCTTACCGTGGTATCTTTTATTTAGTTTTTTTATCCTTCTTTTTCTCCATCACCAGTGAAACAAAAAAAGAAAAAGAAAGGAATTACCCAGAACTAGAAAAGCTTTATAAAGTGAAAACAAGAAGTCGAGAGCGATGTGGGTCCAACGCCTCACAAACCTGCATGACGATTCACAGGGAGAGATGTTGCTTTTGGGATAAGCTTCATGATACACTACAGGAGCCTGTCATCAAACCACAAACGCACATTATGAGCCGTCACAGCATTCATACTGAGGTAAGAAATGGGTGCAACTTCCAACTTGCAACAACTTAAAGAAAAAAAGTGAAACACAACTCCTTACATCCCTCCCAAACTTTGCCTTTTTTTCCCTCCCACCCCTCAAGCCAACCCCTACTCACAAACACACACACACACACATTAAACATGTGTGTGTACGTGTGTGTGTGTGTGTGTGTGTGTGTGTGTGTGTGAGCGTCCTCCCTCCCTCAGTCTCTCCATGGCTGGATTGTGGCAGCAGCTTTTCTCCCCGCGGCAGGGCCGAGCTCTGGCTCTTCTCCACCTCATCGGCCTGCTCTACCCACCCTCGGGTGCTCTTCCCTGGGATACCAAAGCCAGCCCACCCCTTCTGGAGGTAGGACACCCACATGGTTATGTAAAAAAAATAATTAATACATAGCTACATGTCTTTTTAAGCTGTAGTTTAATAGTTTATGTGATCTCGGTTAGTGATTCATTTACATAATATTCACACTTTAATCATGCATGCTACAACTTAAATCCTTCGTCAGTATCAGGCAGTGCGGAATAACTGCATTACAGACCACTGGTTTGTTTTAGATTATCTCTTTGTCACTCTAATCATTAACAGATCAAGCGAATAAAAAGCATTAAAAAGGCAGAACCAGAAGAGCCTGTTGAGATAGACATGAAAGCAACAGAGCAGTTAAACTTTAAACATGCAAAAATAGAGACTTGTGCAGAGGAGGACTGGGGACCAGAAAGGCTCCCCAACTCAAACCAACTGTTGGACTGGACTGGGGGAGCTGTGGGATTTCCAGCAAGAGAGTGGGAGAAGAGTTGGAGAGAGGGATGGATGAGTGAGAACGAGAGAAAAAGAGCAGCAATAGTGATCCAGCGGAATCTATGGTTACGCTGTTGAAAACACATGCCAGTGATGGTGAAAGCCATGCCGCAGAGGCACATACAGCGCCTGTACCTGTGGCTTTGTGTGCATGAAAGTGTGTCTATGTGTGTGTGTGTATGTTGGCAGGGCTTTCGGGTGGTGAAGGGGAATTTCTCCAGGACTTTCCTGCACGTTGGCTACCATAAGATCGCAGAGATTCCCACAGGAGCACGCAACATCAGCATAAGGGAGACAGTGAAGAGCCGAAACTACCTGGGTATACACACACACACACACACACATATATATATACTTAACAGCAGACATATTTTCACCATGACAAACACTGCACTGATGCACGAACATGGGATTTTCCCTCCAGCTCTGCGAACCCAAAGCGGCCTCTCCGTCGTCAACGGCAACTGGGTGATTGACAGGCAGGGGAGCTTCACCGCCTTGGGGACACAGCTGACGTACCAACGACCCAACGAAATCCGCTCTCGCAAAGGAGAGTCCATCACTGTAGCTGGGCCACTGACCGAGAACCTGCATGTTTATGTGAGCAAGGACTGGAAACGCACAATGGCAGCCGCCCCCATTATTCAAATGTACACTGTACACAAACAATACTACTAGTACTACAATGCTACACATCATCACATACCCCTCACCCATCCCTCTTTCCCACAGCTGATCTACCAGCAACCAGGTCCCAGTGTATACTATGAGTACATTGTGCCTTTAAAGAACACCCCCCCCACTCCTGAGCCAGATCCACCTTCCGACGTCTTGCCCCTGGGTGAGTGCACACACACACACGCACACACACACACACACACACATTTCTATTAGAGTGACCCTAAATGACCACGGGGCCATTTTCTCACGTCTGAATATTCTGGTTTTCCCTCAGGGAGCGTAACACATAACAGATGCCTCTGTTTGTGTAAGCACGTGCGTGTGTGTGTGTGTGTGTGTGTGTGTGTATGTTTTCAGTTCAGATTTCACTATAACGCCAATATGTACCATTTTCAGTTAAATCGTCCTACGAAAATTTGATTAGAATTTTGATAAGATTTAATGCAGGCAGGCAGACTTTGCTCTGGAAAAGGGCTCTTTACCGCACACGGAGACAATCATAGGTCACTTGGGCCAGATTTGATTTCATTACCTAATATTTAACCTCCAGTAATTAGATTTTTTTTTTAATGCTTAATTTGTGTCTGTCGATGCTGACAAATAATGATTTAATTACCGGGGATCCCAAAAGACATCACATATTGTTAAAGGCCCCGCACATCCACACAAGTGTTTTTAACTCTTGTTGCTAATCAGACCTACAGAATTACAAGAGTTCACCATGGCTATGTCTGAAAATTACTCCCTACGGTATCTAGTGCACTATATTTACTCATGATAATAAGAAAAATAAAGGTGAACCAACCAACCAAACAGGTGGAACAACACAAACAGTAAAGTGAGGGATGTGCCAATTGATCCCAGTCTGTACACACACATGCACAGAAGAAGTTCTAATGAGCCGGAATGAGTGAAATGGCCTGCGTGTGCTATAGATCTGCTGACCCTTTGACATTAACATATTTCACTTTATGCTTCATTCCATCCCATTCCATTACCTATCAATCCAACCTTCCCAATGACTTCACTGCCTTTCTTCTGTTACTTGCCTGTCAAATTTGGGTTCTTCCTGTAGTTGACATTAGGCCCATCCCACTCAGGTGAGAAGGGCCACCAAGGTGAGGAGGGCCACCAAGGTGAGAAGAACCACCAAGGTGAGGAGGACCACTCAGTTGAGGAGCGCCACCAAGGTGAGAAGAGCCACCAAGGTGAGAAGGATCACCAAGTTGAGAAGGATCACCAAGTTGAGAAGGACCCCTCAGGTGAGAAGGACCACCAAGGTAAGAAGGGCCACCAAGAAGAGAAGAACCACCAAGGTGAGAAGGACCACCAAGGTGATGTCACCAACAATGACATCATCAAAGAGACACCCCACCCTAACCAGGTTCCCTCTGACCTCAGCGTGAGCTCTGACCCCGGGCCCACCTACACCTGGACAAAGAGTGGGCGCAGTGAGTGCAGCTTGACCTGTGGTGCAGGTGAGGAAACCCATGTAATTCAAAGACGAGGTGACCGCACATTGAATTAATGCTTTCCAAATTTTTATGCAGCGTTTTTTTTATTTGTGCTAAATAATTATTCGGGGCATTTACTGTGCAGGCAGGCTTAAATTAAAGGGGACGTATCATGCTCATTTTCAGGTTAATACTTTTGGGGTTACATTTTGGGTTTCTATTAGAACATATTTACATGCTTTAAGGTTTAAAAAAACTCATTTTTTTAACGTATTGTCTGTCTGAATATACCTGTATTCAACCTCTCTCTGAAACGCTTCGTTTTAGCTCCTGTCTCTTTAAGCCCTCCTCCCGCTCAGTGGGTTCTGATTGGCTCGGGTTTTAAACTTAAATGAAACAGTATGTCACACACCCAAAGGGCTGAGATTGCTGGCAAAATACACGTGCCTCAACATATGTTTGCTGGTGGATGGACTTCTGTCAAATATGTGTATGTATACAGCCATATTTCTGCAGACAAACGCACATTCACTTGTTTAGTCTTCTGTGTGTGTGTGTGTGTGTGTGTGTGTGTCTGCACACTTGCCAGGCAGGCGTCAGTTACTCTGGAGGTGTGTGGAGAAAGACTCTGAGATGACTGTTCCTGCTGACCTCTGTGACCCCGCCCTTGAGCCAACGAACCAGGAAGAAGATTGCAACACCCAGGCCTGTCCTGCATAGTGAGCAACACACACACACACACACCTGATGCATACAACGGTGATGAACCATGAGAATGAGACACACGCACGACGTTGCATTAGTTCCACATGGTGCTGTTTCTCTCATGGTGAAGCCTTCATCACTCGCACACATTCAAGCCGTAAGTCAGTCGCCACCGTCAAAGTCAATCGCACTGACTTACTTTGGTGTGGCTTCTCGTGCTGAATACCGCGGGATCTCACCAAGATGCAGCAGGGTGTTAACGGAGTAACTGTACGTTTGCTTGTGGGTCTGTCAGATGTTTCGCCCGCGGCATCAGAGATCCCTGATGGCTGTCGATCTGAAATAGATATGTTTCTATTGGGAACGCAGCAGAAGTAATAGAACGCAGAGAAACATCTGAACTTGTGCAGCACAAATTGGCTTATTTTGCTTGTCCCTGTTTACGATCTCTTGTTGGAGGCTTTCTAATGCCCCTTGTAGACCAGGGTCAACAGATCACACACAATAACTGTGGTCAAAATGAGGACATAGTGCTCGGTCAAACTCTGCTTGAGGAATGTCTTCGCCAAACTCACGTCTCATTGTGCAACCACATCTTCCATGACCGACTGCGAGCTGCTCTTTATTTCCTCTCAACTCTCCCTTCCTTGCTCCGTGATTGTCCGACAGCTGGGATATGGGGGAGTGGTCGGAGTGCAGCAGGAGGTGCGGACCCGGCACTCAGCACCGCCAGGTCATCTGCCGCCAGGTCACCCGCGTTTGCGCCAACAGGACGGAGACCTCAGTCGCCGTGGCTGAAGAGCTGTGCGGGTCCCCCGACGGGCCGGTGACCACGTCCACGTGTCAGCTGAAGATCTGCAGCCAGTGGGAGACGCGATCTGAGTGGAGCCCGGTGAGATCACACCCATACGCCTCAGTACTACTAGAACATGACTCTGCGCATAAACAAGTCTTTCAGAACATGTACATTTTCATTAAAAAAAAAAACATTTACCTCTCTCCCACCGTCTGTCCCCCCAGTGTTCAGTGCCATGTGGGGTGGGCCAGCGCAGCAGGGAGGTGGTGTGCGTGAGCAACCAGGGTGACGTGGAGCAAGATGAGGAGTGCAACATGAACCTCAAACCAGACGCACTGCAGAACTGTGACATGGGAGCCTGTGCACGCAGCTGGTTCACTTCCCTCTGGAGCCAAGGGGTAACACAGAAACTGTTTGTTTGTGTGTGTGTGTGTGTGTGTGTCAGGGGGAGGAAGTGAAGTCACATATGAAGTGGCCCTGATTTAGAGCGTATACGTGTGCGTGCGATATTCTTCAGTGCTCTGCGGAGTGTGGTCGGGGCAATCGAACCCGGACGGCACTGTGCCTGATGGATCACGTGACTGACCTCCCATTGGACAGCTGCGAAGGGGAACGCCCACCAGAGGCCACATCGTGCGAGTCAGGTCCCTGCCAGAACCACCTGGAGTGGTACACCGGACCCTGGGGTCAGGTAAATTGACACGCACACATTGACACGCACACATTGACACACATTCCCAAACACCAAGACATCCATTTGAAGTGTGTGTGTGTGTGTGTGTGTGTGTGTGTGTGTGTGTGTGTGTGTGTGTGTGTGTGTGTGTGTGTGTGTGTGTGTGTGTGTGTGCGTGTGTGTTAAGTGTTCGGCAGAGTGCGGGAACGGCACACAGACCCGGAGTGTGGTTTGCATTTTCAATAGCGACGGTCATGTGGAGGTTGCAGAGCGGGGGAAATGCTCCAGTCTCTCTCAGCCAATCACAGCTCAGCCGTGCAGACTGAAGCCATGTGATGTCCAGTGGTACGTCACAGTGTGGAGCGCGGTAAGTGTCCTTCCACCGTGCAATGATTAACCCCTCATGTACTACCTACACTGTAACAAATTGCTGTAAAAATACAAGAAATTCTGAACAGTAATGTACTGTTCTTCGTAAATACAGTTGGATACAGTTAAATCCAGCAGAAGTTGAGGCCTTGGAAGAAAAAAAATATTAACAGCAGCTACTGTCCAATCTTGCAGTATACTACAGTATTTTTTCCTTTTTCAGTAGACTCTAAACCCGCCCATTACTCTTCAAAATCACATTGCATCAAGTATCTACTGCTTAGTTAGCACATAGTCAACCTAAAGAAAGTGAACAGAAAGCTTTAGATCAGTGATTCTTAACCATGGGGCCATGGCCCACGATGGGGCCGCGATCGCCACCTAGAGGGCCGCAAAAAACTTTCAGTTTTGCACCTGTGGGCCGCGAGGGCCGCGGGACCGCATAGGTTATCAATTGAAGATACCAGAGATATTACTGTTCTCCATGAGACGCTCAGTTACAATATAGCTTCCCACCACCTGGTGGCGGTAATGCGTCAGTCAGTTGTTTAACTAGCTACAATAAGCAGAAGAAGACACTCAGCTAGCCGCTAGCCCAGGCATGGGCAAACTACGGCCGTTGGGCTTTTTAATCCGGCCCGTCAAATATTGGTACACAATTGTCCAAACTATAATAAAGACTAGAGCTGGGCAGTATACCGGTTTTAATTTCCCGTATGATATGAATTCTTCACACACCATTATACCGGTGCATAGCCAAAACAACCGCTGTCTGCTTTCAGCGCTAGTTGTCTTATATGTATTGAGAGGGAACTCTAGTCATGGTCATAACTTTATAACACAACAATTAACAACCCACAACTAATGCTCTTTAACAGAGAAAAACACAACAGCACACAACAGTCTGTGACACATAACCAATTTGTAACACTAATAATTGTACATTTATAAAATTTCACCGCCGAACTGCATGCTGGGTACAGCTCGCGAGCGAGCCTGCTTGCTAGCACAACAGTCTGCTAACAGCTGGGTCGCTCCAGTAAAGTTACATTAAAGAACAGAACAGAGCATGCAGGATGAACAAAGACAGACCGGAGCAGTGTTTATCAGTGTTACATCATCAACATTATATGATTTAACCACTAGAGGGCAGCAGTGTTACATCATTGAATGAATCATAAACATTACATGATTTAACCACTAGAGGGCAGCAGTGTTAAATCATTTAATAAATCATAAACATTACACGATTTAACCACTAGAGGGCAGCAGTGTTAAATCATTTAATTAATCATAAACATTACATGATTTAACCACTAGAGGGCAGCAGTGTTAAATCATTTAATGAATCATAAACATTACACGATTTAACCACTAGAGGGCAGCAGTATTAAATCATTTAATGAATCATAAACATTACATGATTTAACCACTAGAGGGCAGCAGTGTTAAATCATTTAATGAATCATAAACATTACACGATTTAACCACTAGAGGGCAGCAGTGTTAAATCATTTAATGAATCATAAACATTACAGATTTAACCACTAGAGGGCAGCAGTGTTAAATCATTTAATGAATCATAAACATTACACGATTTAACCACTAGAGGGCAGCAGTATTAAATCATTTAATGAATCATAAACATTACATGATTTAACCACTAGAGGGCAGCAGTGTTAAATCATTTAATGAATCATAAACATTACACGATTTAACCACTAGAGGGCAGCAGTGTTAAATCATTTAATGAGTAATAAACATTACACGATTTAACCACTAGAGGGCAGCAGTGTTAAATCATTTAATGAATCATAAACATTACACGATTTAACCACTAGAGGGCAGCAGTGTTAAATCATTTAATGAATCATAAACATTACAGATTTAACCACTAGAGGGCAGCAGTGTTAAATCATTTAATGAATCATAAACATTACACGATTTAACCACTAGAGGGCAGCAGTATTAAATCATTTAATGAATCATAAACATTACATGATTTAACCACTAGAGGGCAGCAGTGTTAAATCATTTAATGAATCATAAACATTACACGATTTAACCACTAGAGGGCAGCAGTGTTAAATCATTTAATGAGTAATAAACATTACACGATTTAACCACTAGAGGGCAGCAGTGTTAAATCATTTAATGAATCATAAACATTACACGATTTAACCACTAGAGGGCAGCAGTATTAAATCATTTAATGAATCATAAACATTACACGATTTAACCACTAGAGGGCAGCAGTATTAAATCATTTAATGAATCATAAACATTACACGATTTAACCACTAGAGGGCAGCAGTGTTAAATCATTTAATGAGAAATAAACATTACATGATTTAACCACTAGAGGGCAGCAGTGTTAAATAATTTAATGAATCATAAACATTACACGATTTAACCACTAGAGGGCAGCAGTGTTAAATCATTTAATGAATCATAAACATTACACGATTTAACCACTAGAGGGCCGCAGTGTTACATCATTTAATGAATCATAAACATTACACGATTTAACCACTAGAGGGCAGCAGTGTTACATCATTTAATGAATCATAAACATTACACGATTTAACCACTACACTGTAGTGGTAGAAAAAATGAAGACGACAGTGGTGCCATACCCCCCCCCCCAAAGTCTAAATGTGTGCGCAAGTACAATCCTGACTTTCTTAACACTTTCAGTGTGTAGCATAGCTAATAGCATAGCTAATGCTATCAAACGAAGCACTGAAGCCTTCAAAAATAAAGGACACCTAGCGACGAAACATCCAACGCTCGTGGGAAAGCCTGTTGGGCTTCTTGTTGTGTATGCAGGTTTACATACACATGATAAATAAATGTCTTTGTGATCATCACATTGTATCATCTCATTTATTTGACAAGGGTTTTGCCTGTTCAACTCCGCGAGGACGCCGGCGTCCTCGATCCCCTCCCCTTCCGTTCCGTTCCTACGGCTTGCTTGCGCAAACTACGTCACAAAACATGGCCGTGTTTGGTATCCCAGCATGCCCAAAACCCTCATCTTTTCAAAGAAATCATCGATTTTCTTTCATTTCTTATGGATTTTTCACAAAAGGAGCCCAAACACACACTGTCCAAAGTCGCCATAACCGCTGCAAGTCGGATCTTACAGCATTTCGACGGAAAAAGACACATTACAGACCCAACAATGTGCTAGCGGATGTTACCATGGAGGTAGAAAACGCTAGTACTTAAACTACAAATCGTATCTTCTTCTTCTTTAAGCCATGTAGCAACGTATAACCTTGCGTAACTGAGCTACCCTCATACTCGATCGTGCGCTCAGTCGCAGCCATTACGCACAGTAAGTCCGCTACTTACATACCACGTCTTCGACCATATATATATAGTTTTTGCAATTTGCAAAGGCTAAAAATAAAAGGAAAATAATATAATATCAAAATATAAAGGGAGAAACACCTTTAGTGTGTCAGAATATCATTTGGTTACCATGTGTCCATTTGGGTCTCCAAATATCCTTTTAGAGCTCCGCCTGGATCTCTTCATGGAAGAAACACTGTAGAATCGTCATACTTTGTCCAATCTTCTTCAAATTTGAGGCAGTTGTTCGCTGATAGTGTAGTTTTACCTGTACAGATACAGCCACAGGCAGTTATTTATACTGAAAGATACTTTTTTATTTTATGCGGACAAACATCTTCAATTGTTACTGACTCCAAAGGCCCACTGCTCTGTTTCTATATGACCTACAGGTTTTCTGACACTTTTGATGCATATAGTCACAGTGGTTCAGAAGCTACAGCCATTTTAATTTGGGTATGTCATTTTAGGCGGTTTTGCTCCAAAATAGGGGTGGAGTTGAACAGGTAACAATATAGTTATTGAATACAAATCAAACCAAGAGTGAGACCAATTAGTTAAACTAATAGTGTTAATATTTGAATGGGCCCCGGGACACTTTGTGCTTGAAAAGTTGGGCCTCGAGGTCAAAAAGGTTAAGAACCCCTGCTTTAGATAGCATAGATTGGTGATTTTATACAGGATGGAGGAATAACAAAAAGAGAACATTTGAGGAGACGATTTTCCACGGACTCTGACCGAAGCACCGAAGTAGACCGAGCACCACCTGCTGCTTCACCTCGTCTACAAACACCGCAGCAGACACCGTAGTCCATCCTGCCCCCGTGGCTCACCGAACAAGGTAATTTCGATGTTATCAAAATTAGTCATTTTAGTCATATTCAGTCATCTTGTGTTGAATTTACATTGTATTATATTTTTTTTTTGTCGAAAACGTGACTTGTTGTTAGCATGCACGTAGCATGCATGCTAACGTGTCCAGCTACCTTTAGCTAGCTTAACGTTACTCTCTTGATTAACAACATAATATCGTTATTTTTCTGTCGAACCACGTTACCAGCGATAGTTATTTAATTTTTCAAAGACACCCAAATGAATGTCTCAGCAATTGAATCAACAAGCTGTGTTAGCTAACGTTAGCATTGAGGCTATGTTAGCTTGGGTTGCATTATGTTAATTTAATTTGGATTCAATTACCGTTAAATCAAAGGTCCGATGTAAGTATTGATGTATTCAAATCTAAGTAGGTTTATGTGAAAGGGTTGAATTTATTTTAGAATTGACTGTGGAGCGAATGTTATTTCAAATAAAACGTTTTTTAGGAGTTGTCAAGTTGCTTTTCTCCCCATGAGGAAAGGGACACTTATGATGCAAGTCGATGCAGATATGAGCTAAAACGTTGATTGACATGTGCATCTGTTTCCCAGTAAATCTTCGTGTTATCCAGCTGCTGATGGCCTACTTTGATGAGAGAACAGAGGGACTGATACTCCTTGCTGATGTAAGTTGGTTTGTTTATGTCTACTATTACTGTACACACAATTTCATTGTTAATTTGGATACTATTGTCCATGTTCTACAGATGTCTGCCACTGCAGTCGACATAGAGTGCACCCTGACCCTTCCAGCCAGTCCACGACTGATACTGCTGGGTAAGTGTCATATAAGTTAGACAGAATGATTTATGTTCTTTACTCCATGCCTGTTTGTCTAATTTCTCTTTATTATGTCTGTCTCATAAATGTATGTTTTGCTGTGCTCTCCCATGGATGTTGCTGTCTCATTGATGTTGTTTTTGCCCTCCCAAGTCCTGTAAAGAAAATATTTCTAGCAGAATAACTTACAATAATCAATGTAAATACAGTAGTTAAGGGGAAATATATAGTTCAAAACTTAATCAGCCAATTCCAATACTTTAAAAATGCCTGGATAGGGCCCCAATTCCTATGTTTGATATGGTTTCAGAACATTAACTGTAATTGTTGTCTGCATTAGTTGCTGGTGACGAAGTCACAATTGGGCGCTGGATGATAAGCATTGAAAGCCACATCGTCTGTGAAGGCATCCAACCAAGCTTCATCACAGGGCTTGCTGCAGTTTTCGCCAGCTACTATGTGTTCAACTTGCAATACCAAGAGGAAGCTGCAAGGACACTGGAGTTTGTTCAAAGGTAAGTCTTCTGCAGTCTTAAATATTGTTTGGATTTT
This sequence comes from Anarhichas minor, assembly GCF_050575085.1. NCBI lineage: Eukaryota > Metazoa > Chordata > Actinopteri > Perciformes > Anarhichadidae > Anarhichas > Anarhichas minor. The sequence goes on from NW_027466458.1 coordinate 80,029, forward strand.
TTTCTGAAGGTTAATATGTTGCAAAATGATTGAGCACAAAAATCAGACCTTGTATGTTCACATTTTTTACTTGTATGAAATATTCACACACATGTTAGATGAAAATAAGATAATTCTCTCATTATTAGTAGACACAGAGGTCATTATAATGAAAACAACTTAGAATTTGTATTTGTTTATTTCAATGGGGTTCAGTATTAAGTGCAAATACTCTTTACATACCACACCTAATATGCTTTCTCTGTTATTTAGGCATAATATAGGCATATAACCCGGAAAGGGGGACAAAGGCCAACCAGGGGAAGGTGGTGTCCAGAAAGACAGGGAAGCTGGTCCAGAAGAAGGTAGCAGCTGTCAATCCCCATGTTGCCACCCTCATAAAAAACCTCCTGGACTTTGAGTGGGGCTTTATGTAGTCCCGGCACATTACCACACAGGACATCACAAAGGTGAAGGAGAGATAAAATTGTTTTGTTTTATGTTCAGTTTTATCCTGTTGTCCCAAACGTGCAGTTACAGATGTGCTGTTTTACATTTAGAATACTACTGTATAAGAGTTTTATATACAGTAGATTGTTGAGAATCTGTTCAACACGATTCAGTGTTCTTGTCTGATTGTACAATAATGTAATTACTTACAATGTGTTTTGCTCCTGAATGTGTTTGATACATTTGTTTTAATGAATGTAATTTTATATGGTGCTTTTATTATTTGTATTTTGCAAAAATGTGATCACTGTCAAATTGTCAGTTATTGAAGGTGTTTGACACTGCATTGGCTTTAATAAAAGCTTTTTAATGTAAGGCCATCTCTTGTTTGAGTCGTTTCTATGCTTGCAATTTTCAGGGGTTTTATTTTGAAATGTAACATTTTTAAAGCATTAGCTTCTAGCAGTGTCATACTGTAAATATAATAATAATACATTTTACGGTAATGAACTGTTCATGGACAATACAGTAGGAACACTGAAATAACAGTATAATGCATTTTCTATACAGCACTGTACTGTAACATTTTTTACAGTATTAAACCGTTGTAAATTACAGTAGGTACGCTGTAGAATTACAGTTGAATGCTGGAAGCTGTAGCTGCCAGCTGTTTACTGTAATTTAACGGGGAAATTTGTTACAGTGTAGATAGGCTCTGAGAGATCAGTCAGCATGAAGACATTTGGTTGTTACATACAGAGTTGAAGGGTCAGACTCCATCTGCTGATGACATATCTGAGAAGAGAGGAGTAGTGGACCTTTAGTTGGGATTGTTTTGTCAAATGATGATCAAATCATCTAGATAATCCACAGATCTTAACCTGAACACTTTATTTCTTTGTTAGAATGTAGTTTTAGTGAAACCTGTACTCAGCGATGTCCCTGGATTATCAAATCAAGAGTGACATTTCTGGAAAGACAATTTGTATTCAAGATTTTATAAATGTCATCTTTACTTGCTTTGAACACCAGAAATTGAATTATATTAACATTATTATTATTATGTGCTGGAGGCAGATGTTTCAGAGGTCTGAGAATATTGTTATTTTTGGTACTTTGGGTTAATTGACCCCTTGAAGATGACGGTCCACATGAAGTCCTTAACATGACTTTATTTATACTGTGTGCGCAACTCTTCACCTCTGCCTCCGCTCTCTCTATCTCAGTGCTCGCGCTCCTGCAACGGGGGCTACCGCGTGCGCGAGGTGCGCTGTCTCGCCGACAACGTCAGACCAAGCGACCGCTGTGAGCCCGGTTTGACCCCGGAGAGCCGAGAGGAATGCAACAGGCAGCCGTGTGGAGCCGAGATAAGTAAGTCTGCCGAGCACGTGTTGTACCTACTACCGCCGCGGTTACCACGCGAGAGGAGCTGTTGGGGGTGAGATTTCTGTTGATGTTGTTGCCATGATGATGGCCTATACCGTCTCAACCGGGAAGAACACGGGGGTAAGGGAACAGGGAGGAAATATCTCTGTTTTTAGTGTCCTCTCTTGGTTTGTTGGGGTGCCATGTTCTTTCCATCTTGTACTCTTAGATCCTGTGACACACACAGGTGGACTTCTTATTTGGGGGCTTTATAACAAAGGGGAATTAAATAGAAAATAATAATAAATAAACAATAACTAATAACTAGAAAATTCCGCAGGAAATTTTGACAGTGTGGCTGCTACTGCCCGAAGACGTCGCAATATATATACATGCATTACCGGTGTCTAAGCATGTATTTTCAGGGTACACTACATGCTCTGTGTTTCACTGTGAGAGACATGTAGATGAATACAATAGTTGTATTGCCTTGTTTAATTACCATTGCAACAGGAAATGAATCAATGAATGACTGAAAGAATGTTTTTTTAAATGTATTATCAATGTATCATGCATAACTACACCCAACCCACTTACAAGTAACCACTTGGGCTTACAAGTAACCACAAATTCATACAAGGCAGGACCAGAGTGCAGTGTACACATTTTAATAGAAAAAAAAATACAAAAACAACTTAATGTTAAGATACAGTTACTCCAAGGGGCTTTTATTTTGAAAGGGTGGGACTGAGTGGGTGAGAGGAGGAGAGGAGACAGAATCATAATGTTTGACACACATACATAGGTTATTAAATGACAGGTGTGTGTGTGAGAGAGATATTGTGGAGAAAGAGAGACAGACAGAGAAACGGACAAAGAGACAGACGGACAGAGAGACAGGAGGTCTAACAATGCCTTTGACTGAATATCTCCAATTAATTCGTGTGTGCGTATGTCAGTGTGTAGAGAGAGAGACAGACAGAGAGAGAGAGAGAGAGACAGACTGACAGACTGACAGACAGACACCAGAAATGACAATTTCAGGTTATAATGCAACAAAAGGGGGAGGGGGTGAAACGTTTTTGCAAGGCACTGTATTTATCATGTATTTTGTTCTAAACTGATGACTTGGACTTAAGTCTGATTCAGTTTGACTTGGGTGACTCTGTATATTGAGCATTGAGGGCTGAGGGACTGACTCGGAAGGCTCAGTGAATTAGCACCAACACCCCCCAAGGATGTAGTAGATAGCCCCGAGTGGAAGAGTGTGCTTTGCTTCTCCCGTTGTCCCCCTCACTTTGTCTCACTTGCTCCTCTTTCGCCCCTCACAGATCCATCGTGCAGCGACCAGTATCACAACTGCATGGTGGTGGTTCAAGCCCGGCTCTGCGTGTACACCTACTACAGGAGCGTCTGCTGCGCCTCCTGCTCCCGAGTCCAGAAAACATACCCCAGCTCACTCCTAAAGAACCACATCCGCAGGTGATGCCGCTGAATGGAGAGCACGGTTCAGCATCCAGTCGGTTCGGCCTGCGACAGATTCACCGACCGGCTGCTCTCTTCTAACTTGTTTTGTCTTCACACCAAACTGGATGAACCTGAAACTTTTGAAAAATGTTGTGACAAAACACACACACACACACATTTTGTGAGAATTTGACTACATAGAAATTTAGAGTCAGGGTTCCTACGCTGTACAGAAAAGTAAGGAATTTGATTTGAGTAATTCTCAGGTCTGGATAATATGTTAAAATGAATGAAAAGTATTTGTTTCCAGACTATTGCCCCTATTCTGTTTTTCTAAAATATGAAATTCAGAATATTTAAAAAAAACAAGTTGATCATACAGCACAGGCAGTGTGTCTTTTCTCATGGCGGTTGGTTGGTATTTACCACCATGTGAGAGAGCCAGATGGAGCTTGGCAAGAAGTAGCCTATAAAGAGCGACGCAACGTCAATGGACGATTAGTTCCGTGGTGGATTGTACATGAACATCCCCTCTGTTAGTTTGGTTTCAATTAATTTGTATGAGACAAGCTATAATCCTCTGGCCACATACTATCATACATGCTAACACAATTTATTCACATAACTATCTAGATATTTGTACTCGGATGACAAATATGGTGGAAATTTGAGTCTGGAAAAGTATGAAATTTGAAATATGTAAAATGGGTGGGAACCCCGATTTCATTCTCAGAGTCACTTTAAACCGGACCAGTCACATTTATGATGCACTTGTATATTAATTCTTAATAAAGGGTGTATACCTTGTGGTACAAAGCTGCTGTTTGTTGTATTATTACAGATGTTATAGACATTATTTAACAGAATATAATATATTGTTTGCTCCCCACCCCACCACCAATAAGATCATTACATCACTACAAACAGTCCCAACCATTATTAACACTGACCTTAAATAGTTCAGTTATACCCCAAAGCAACATGTGTGCTGCTGGGGAAATCTTGTGTATTCAACACATATTAAAAAGATAGTTAAACTGGCAAAGGGTCAATTTAAAAGTGGCCAAAAATTCAAAACACATTGAAAATATCATCCACTCGACATCAAATAAATATGTTGCCTGCTGGAAGGTTTGTTTACATCAGTAAAAAGAACAGTATATCATTCATTTACTCTGGGCCAACTGGGTCTAATCTCCACTAAGGAATAGTTCATTTTTGGACATTCAAAAAAAGTTAGTTTTTGTTGGATGACGCTCTCCTGTCTGTATGCTGAATATGAAGCCACAGGCGGCCGCCAGTTAGCTTAGCTTAAAGACGTAGCAGGTGAAAACAGCTAGTCTAGTTTTGTCCAGAGGTAATAAAATCTGCCTTTATAATGAACTTTGTTTGTCTAATCTCTACATAAATACTGTCGCATCAAAGACATCTTTATCGAGGCAGTTGCATTCTTGTAGCAGCTCTAAGGAAACGTTGCTCAGTATTTGAAGACTCCTCCCACCTTTTCTCTTTCTTGTGGACCATTTCCTTTACAGATAATTGTGTACAAAATTAATTAAATTAATAAGCCTGAAGTTTGTCAAAATGGTTGACGTATTCAGATCCTTCACTAGAGTAAAAAGCAGAAATTCCCCACCCTAAAAATAAGAGTAAAAGTAAACCATGCAGAACTCTGCTCCCCGTCAGCGTTACACACTATATATATCTATATATCTATCTGGAGGATTTTTGTACAGGCTCAGGAGCATTTCACTGTTTCGGCTGGTTGAGGTGGATCTTTGGGTGATATGATCTATAACGATGCTTTATATTTTGTAATCTCAGATGTTTGGTGTGTAATATCTTGTTTTGTAGAGTAATTAGCAACCAATAACATAAAAAAGCAACTCTGAATGGAAAGTGAAGACTAGGTTGGACATGTCGCTTCATCTCTGCACCACAACACCCAGTCAAGAAGAGGTCACATTAGCTCCATCACTCATTCATGATAGTAATACTGTTGCTTTAATGGGACAGCCGGGCCGACAGCATGTAAAAGGCCAGAATTCAATCACGAGAACTTTATAAAAAATAAAATAAAAAACACAACACAGAAAGGAACATTAAATGAAGACCTGTGAACAAAATGCACATTTGCGTTCTCCGTTTCTCGTACAAGTGAAAAGTAGCATGGGGGGGGGGGGGGGGGCGGACCGAGACTCTCCCCTTTCGTGTCTATACATAATCTGTAGTAACGTCCCCGAGGTCTCTCTTGTGTCCGGAGATGCAAGGCTGCAGGTAGGTCCGTGCTGGTTAGGCTGCTGCGGGTGTGTGACGGGAGAACAAGTGTTCAGGGTGAGCCTGGGCCTTTGGCATCGAGGGATGGAGGGATGGAGGGTCCACATTCACCAACAATATCCACGTGTGTCTCGACTAAATTGCTCAGACACCGCTACCCCCCCCCCCCCCCCCCCAAAAAAAACATTCAAGGCTCGTTTTCCATGCTCAATAACCTTAACCCATTCTAGATATATATATATATTTATAATTTTTTTTTTTTACTAATACACACCGAGCTGGGGTTTTGTGAACAGAAATGGCAGCCACTTGTATTTTTTGCTATTTCTTTTTTGTTTTTTTACTCTCGATAGCTCCGTTTTGCTTTGTCCTTGGCATTGAGTACCAGAAGTTAAAATAAATGTTAATGTCTAACAATAAACTGTTTTAAAAACATACTCGTTAGATTCCCGCCCCTAACCCCCCCCACCATCCCTCCCGCCCCTTATTGTCCTAGAATTGAACAATCATCATTTATACAAGTCAGTTCTGAAAATACAATGGCAAGTGACACTTTCCACTAAAATTTCATTGTGAAAAACAAAAAATATATATATTTCACCCCCCCCCCCCCCATCTGATTTGTTCAGCTTATCAAATGCTATGACTTTGTTTTTCTCCGTCGCGTCGTACCAACATTCACCGATTTCGATATTGTAGAAGCTTTATAAAGACATAAATATAGTAGGATACAATACAGTAAAAAATAGAAAATAAAGTCGATATAGTTTTTTTTACTTAAATGATAATTTACCAGAGGCAAACCCAGAAACGGATCTTTGACATTAGGCAAACAAACAAACACTAGAATTACCCCCTGAGGTCAAATGATAAAAGAATAGCCAAGTGTGGAACCAGAGCTCGGTCCCAGATAACGCACTACTTCCAGGAAGTAGTGCGCTACGTGCAGGACTATAGGCAAAATGTGGGTGTCCTGCGTGACACACAGTCAACGTGTGCTACTCAAGTGCACTCGTTTGGGTGTTATTACTATACCAGCGAGACGTTAAGCTGAGGAGAACTTGAAGGCACAATTATTTGAGGCAGAATATGCCTCGAGAATCAAACAACGGCTGTAAGAGGAGATGCACTTATGATGAGTAGTTCTCTTGAATACCTATGTTGAATACACTTATTGTACGTCGCATTGGATAAAAGCGTCTGCTAAATGACTGTAATGTAATGTTGTAGTATCAAGGGGGTACGATTCGAAAAAGAAGGGGAAAATAACAGTTTACAGTTTCAGGTATGGTTTAGGTCTGAGAACGACGAGGCAGTGAAACAAGTTAAGGCCAAATTACTTGGGATCGTCCAATCAGAACGCTCCAACAGTAAAGATGATGTTGGACCTGACAAATCACACCGATTTGCAATCCGATATCAGTTTTAATACCAGAACTCCTTTTTGTATTTTGTCTTAGCCTGGCTCGCTACATAGATATTTCTTCTCACGCTTAAGTCAATTATATTAAACAAGGCTTCTTCTTCTTCTTCTTCTTGCTCTTCTCTCAGAGGTTGTTATTATGCACAATAATGTATGTTACAAGAATATACATTAGCTTTAGTCTATAATATCTCAGTAAGGAATACATCCAAGCATTCAGGGTGAGGACTTTGGCTTTGAAAAGTTAGTCTACATATGCACAGATATGAAACACACGTAGAAAATGCACCATAGAAGAAAAAAAAAAAAAAAAAGGACGAGGGAAAGAAAAAAACCGGAAATGGACTAAATGGCTCATGCTGATCTACTGTCACTTATGACCATTTGCTCACAAACAACCATTTCCTCTAAAAAAGAAAAAAAAAAGAAAAATCTAAAAAGTTTTCAAGTTTTAACCTTTTCACACCAATCACATGACCTGCGATCACAGACATGTTGAGGGTCGAAAAGCAACAAGAAATTAAAAGTAAAAGAGTTTGGAGGGCTTCAAGGGGTAAAGTTCAAGTTTGTCATTCCTCATGTGCAAGTCAATATAAAAATGCTACAACTCGTACAACTCTTGTCAACAAGATAGGTTCAGGGCAGGCCAAGTCCCCCCCTGTAGTTTGCTAAATAAAAGGGGCTTGGAAATTGGCAGGACAGCTTGCGCAAACATTGACGCAACACGCAGTCTCCACTCCCTGTAGGTCTGGTTTATTTCCCCCTCCGGCTCTTCACCTCCTCCGTCGATCTGTTCACGTGAAGGAGGAGCAACCGTGGGAGTCTGTATCATCACTTCAAGATCCAAAACAAACATCTCCATCCTTTTGTCTCTCCTATGGCAGAAGAGTCATCTGAAACGTCCTTCCTCACTCTTTTCCTTCCTATGATTTCGGCTCAGGTCGGCCACCCCGTTCCGCTTCTCTCTCCCTCCGCGTGTCCCTCACTCGCTGTCAGTCTCTAGGTCGGAGTCGGACCACTGCACTGGGCTCAGTTTGCCGTGGCGCTGGGCGTACTCGATGACCGCCGTGTAGCAGAAGTAGTACTGGTCCCAGGTCTGGATGCTGAACGCCCGCTGCGTGCGCATGCGCCGCACCGTCTGACGGACATCGACCGTGGCGATGTCCTCCAGCCGGGACAGGCAGATGTCCAGGGTGCAGAACGTGCCTGGTCGGGGAGCATAGGTGGACAGAAAGAAGACGGACAGGTTACACAAGAAGAAGTAACTCGTACTAAAGCAGGTGATACACTACAATTACCGCCTCTGCCAACCAGTCATGTTACAGCTAAAATGTCTTCACTTCATCCTTTTAGACATTTGTGTGGTATTGTCACCATAAGAATATGAATCTTGAGTTATGGCCATAAACTTGTTCTCTGAGGTCACAGTGACTTCTGACCACCAAATTAAAAAAAATGTGTTTCTTGTTATACAGCAACACTGTATGCCAACACAGTCACATACCTCACAGTAACAAGGTCTTTGCATAAACACAACGGTATATCTCGACCCCACAGTGGTACATTTTTGTTTACCTGTGCGGCCAATGCCGGCACTGCAGTGCACAACCACGGGGGGGCCCCCTGGAGGCCCCGTCCAACTGGATCCCAAGCTCTGGACTGCAGCCTCCCTCCTCTGAAGCACGTGCTCACGGAAGTCCAACATGGCAGAAGCACATTTGGGCACGCCGAAGTCTGGCCAGCTGACGTAGAGGTAGTGGCACACCTCCCGTCTCTCTCCAGACTGAGGAGAAGTCACAGAGGTTCACGGAAGAAAGAACAGCAAGATATCAGACTCTTTTGTAGCGGCATGTACGAGCACGAGGGACAATATCCACGCCAAGTAATATTCTTAAATGACATGGAAGGAATTGGTGGGTAAAAACTGAATAGATCCACCTGACAAAGCCACCCAACAACCTGGAGTTCTCTTTTATTCAAATGTTTAAAACCTCTGAAGCCAATAAAGATACTTTTTATTTCACTATCTCAAATGAACACACAGATTTTTTTTAAAGTCCTAATGCAGTTGGTGTGACTTACCTGTGTGTTGTAAAGTTCAAGATGGGAGAGCTTGAAGTCCTGGAAGGCCTGGATGTGCGTGTTCCTGACCAGGAAGTATCCGTGCTGCTCGGTCCGGCCCTCCTCCAGAGGCCAGTACTGACCACACTTGACTCGGCCGCGCTCCACCACCCTGAGACGCACAGAACCACACGGCGTTTTGAGGAACTGTTGTCACTTGGGCTACCACTTCTGACACTGAAGTGACTCGGACGTAAAAAGAGTCTCACCTGGTGGTCATGACAATGATGAGTACCATCTGTTCCCACACCATGCGCCAGAAGTCACCAAACGTTTTTGGCAAAGGACCTGAAGGACACAAGAGAGTGGGCTTAGAGCAGAAAAAAGTGATTATTGCATGGACGACAATAAACAATGGGACCGTAGGTTTTTTTGTCAACAGTTGCTCACCCTGAGTTGCAATGTAGGCGTTGCTCCTCTTGTACCCGTCCATGAAACTTGCGTTGATGTAATCTGATGTCTGCAAAACACACAGCAGAAAAAAAATGGGTGAGACTCAGGTTGGTGCTCGGATCGACTGGCTCCCGTAGGACGACATTGAACATTACTATCAGGGGTGCAACGGATCGCGGTCACGGATCATCAATGAAAAAAAGGGAGCGTATATATAACTTTTACAGATGCTCTTATTACGTTTTTCTTCCGGCGGATACAGTTTTTGTTGTCGTTTTGTTATGTTAAAGCAGCTGGTTTAACGAGGCCATTGACAATTGTTTTTCACCACTGTCCCAAAAAATGATTTCAACTACCACAACAGATTGTTTTTATTGATACATTAGTAGTTTTGATGTATTATAAGCAGCTAGTGTTAGGAAGTTTAACGTCTCATAATTCTCTCTCTAATATCTATTTTATATTGCTGTGAAAACAACTTTGTTTATTCAAGTTTCTCACCAAAAACTACATTTTACAAGATTGCATTTGAACACATCATGATAACGTTATAATTTACCTTTGCCCAATACTCACTTTTACTGAATAGAGAATAAACGCATCATGATGTAACTCAACAGAACCTCCGTAAGTTAGCAGTTAGCTCCGGTGCTGCTAATGTTACTAGCGCTCCTGCTCCTTCAACACAGATTTGTTGAACGGTCACAATGTAGCATTCTGAGAGATCAGCGATGGGAGCCGTACGGATCACTGATCAGCTACAGTCCGTTACACGGCTCATTCCTATTGGCCTATTTTAGACCAGTCACTTAGTTGCAGTAAGCTGGAGTCACATAAAAAAGTCAATAGGTAAAAATAACATGAAATGAATCTAGAGCTGATTCAGTCAATCTTAACATTCTTTAGCTATTGAGATTAATTTAGTTGCCAACAACAACAACAACAACAACAACAACAACAACAAGTGCTCTAAAGCCAGACCACTTCTCTTATTTTGTCTGAGGGACTTTTTACAACCTGGTTTGATTCCATTCGTTTTTGGCCATTATTACAATAACATTGTACTCATTTTACAAAAATAAGACACAGGTTGCCAAAAAAAAAAAAACAGGCCTTTCCTGTTAACCACATAATACGATACAGTCAAGCATTCCACCTTCCAATCCCGCACACAGATACAGCAGATTAGGACGAAGAAATCACAAACGCTCCAACATTTATATTTACCGCTGATCTTTTGCTCATACGCTCAGTGCCCACCACTAATTACATCCAATATAAAAACATTACAGTCTCTGATTTGTTACTAAAACATACTTCTTATGAGAAGGTGGAACAGAGGCCTGACGTTGGCAGCAAAGTCACAATGCAAACATCCCTAAAATCATCCGTCATCAACAAAGTAATAGCTTTTAGAGAAACTTTGTGAACACAAAGAATCTGGAGATCACTGAAATCAGAGAGGTCGCAGTAAAGTTGGATGAATTGGTAAATACCTCGTCCTCGTCATCACAGAGCTGGCAGAGTCGCACCCGTGACTGGTCCAGGCAGAGGACATCGCTGTACCGGTTCTTTATCTGATTGGACAGTTTCCTGTAAAAGGCAGAATTGAATACAATGGTGACGTGAGAGATGTTAAACAGTGGGCTGATGTGTTATCTGTCACGTACATTTCCTTCGCTTTGGTACAGAGAGACTGAAAATAAAGCACACAGAAGAAAAAAATGAATGTTTTTATCTCTTACTTGGAGTAGTCAAAGGTGCCGGCTGGTGGCTCCTTCCGGATCTCCTCGTACTCCTGATAAATCCCCTTCTTCTTCTTTCTCTTCACGTACTCCACTAGATCGTGCACAGTCATGCCCCCCTGCTCTGGCACGTGAATAGATGCCTCCACGCAGCTGTCCTCGTCATCGGGGCCCCACGACGAAGACAGGGGCGGGGACTGGGACGACGGCTGGTGCGGCGGGCGAGGCAACGACTTCTGGGGCAACGGAGGCACCCCTTCTTCTTCTTCTTCTTCTTCTTCCTCCTCCTCTTCCTCTTCCTCTTCGCTCTCCTCCTCCTCTTCCTCCTCCTCCCTGGCGTCGTCACTCAGAGACCCGCGGGCGGAGTCTGTTACCTTCCCGTCCATGGTGTCGTCGTCTCCTACCTGGGAGAGAGGCGTCTCGGGGGGCGTGTCAGACTGGGGAGGGGCTTGGCGACCTCGGCCATTCATGTTGGCGTTGGGACTCGAGCTGCCGACAGCCACGCTGGCCCCGCTCACCACTGAGCCGTTCCAGTGTTGGTGGTTCCCCTGCGGCTTGTTGGCAGCAGACTGTGGGCTCGGTTGGTACTGACCTAGGTCTTGAGTCCTGCCCTCAGACACACCGCAGTGGTTGTGCAAGTTGGCATTGCTGTCATCAAAGCAGTTTGAGTTAGCCCCGGCTAACACGGAACCCAGCTGCGTGCCGATGTGGCCGTGGGGCGGTGTGGCGCCTGCGCTCGCGTTGCTGCACTCTAAGCTGTAGGAGCGCAGCAGGCTTCCCACGCAGTCGTGCGTGTCGTGCTCTTGCGTGTCGCCCGGAACAGTGTTTGTGTGCGCGTTGACGCACGACTGGATCCAAGCCACATGGCTGTACTGGGATGTCCCGTCCAGGTGCTCGGGGAGGGAGGAGACTGGGATGTGACTGGCCAGCTCGTGAGCTTTCACTGTGCACACCTGGCGGATGGGGAAGAGAGAAAGCACTTTTCAAATGACGACCAAACATCATTACGACATGACGAAATTCATACGGAAAACAAACACACATACCCTCTCTCTCAGCTTCTCGCGCACAAACAGGCGGAGGACCGCGAATGGGGCTCGGAACCATAGAGGCGATGACACAATGAAGACACATTTTAGACGAGCTGGAAATGCCCCCTAGGAAATACATCCAAATGATGAAAAAGGTTCTTTATTTCAGAAAGACCTTTTTGACACAGACAACTTGAGATCTGAGAGCAACAGAAGCAAGTTTCTTGTATTTACCTTGAGCAAATTGAGGATCTTGACGCAGAGCTCGTAGTCAAAGTTGCCATAGCTGGAGTTGGTCATGTCGTAGATAAATATGAGTCCGTCTCTTTGAGTTTGTGCACTGTTGAGCAATGAACAAGAAGAAGAGGGGCCAAAAGGAGCATGCCATAAGTAATACATATCATTTTCTAACATATACTTGAGAGAAAACGTGTGGTGTGTTCACAGCAAACGCCAGTCGAGCGCTAAATTTGCATGACGCTGTGTTGCGAAAGCCTATCAGCGTTGAGATTCTCCTCCTGCAGTCACTGAAAAATATTGTAGCCGTTTGTGGGAACCCAGAGCTCTACGATAGTACCTCATATTTGTGTATAAATGTATGTGTACAAACCATAGACTGTTTATGGTATAAACAATAGTGTTGATGAATGTAAGCATAGCCTGGCATCGATTACTCCAAACTCCAACCAGAAGACAAGCATTTTTAAAGTTGTTTGCCTGTAGTCTTGCATCCAGACCCGAGAAAAGCGCGAATTCAGACTTTTTACAAATCAGCATCCTTTTTATCTGTTAACCGCAATGAAATCACGGTAAAATCTGTTTATTTTGGGTTGACACCACTGTAGTAAACCAGCTGACGTGTTGCTTGCAAGATACAGTGAATACTCCAGATGAAATCCAGACAGGACAATGTTTGGTTTTCTGACGTATCTGGAACTTCCACAACATGTACAAGGCAGCAATAGTGGCTATGTCTGCCATGGTTGACGAAAAGTTGTTTGTCTCTACGTGGCGGTAAGGCCCCTCTGATGCAAATAAACACAAAATGAGCCATGTGAGTAGCGCGAGGCGGAAAATTCGCTTTGCTTTTGGTGTGAACACGGCATTAGAGATCCGGTAATGTTTAGTTGTATGTATGACGATAGGGCATTACCTCTCTATGGCTTTGTCCAGCTGATAGATGATGGCCTGCAGCACAGCTTTGTGGGTGGTGACGTCTGGCCGATGGAGATGAGCCGTGAAGAGCGCTAGAGCGGCGCCCTTTGCATCACGGCCAGGCTGCTGGGGACATGCAACAAATCACCATACATGCAAACTCTAATCAATTGTGCATCCGTTCTTTGGATTTGTGAGAAAGGACGGCTATAAATTCTGATTATGAACGTGCACATTTTCTGGCCATCTTTTACTCCATCTACGTTCATAAAAAGACCGAGGCAGGGATACACGTGCAGACCGACGTACAAAATGACCAGCGTGTGCATCATTTTCTGTGTATCCTGCAGGGTGGCTCACAATTGCATCCGCACTCACCAGGACTGTAAATTTGCCACTCAGCAGCTCGGAGCGTAGGGGCTCCTCGTCAGGGTTGATATTGATGATGCCCTCTTTGATTCTTGTGTTCTGATTTTGTTATATGATGAGAGAGACAGGGGAGGGAAGCGGACAGTCATTAGCGTGCAATTTAAAACAGTATGCACAAAAACAGCATCTAAAAATGATTTGACTTTTTAACAATGACGTGCATCATGCTGCACAAGCATGCTGCTTTCCAGTTTTCAATAAGAGCACTTTTATTGAGGAGTTCCAGTTTATACTACACCTAGAAATAAGCCTGAAGACATTTTTCGCAATTCAAATCCCAAATTGCAATATTAAGAAAAAAAGGTCAGGCCGTAAAACTAGAAATTGAATATCTTCTCTAGATCTTTTAGCCCCAACGAAGACATGAAGGGTTCTGTTGATAATAGAAATATTCATCTCTGTTTTGTCACGGATCAAAGCACAGTACCTTGTATGCTTCGAAGAGGTTGGTGGCTCTGTAGACGTCAAACTTGCGGGCCATAAGAAACTTTACAGCTGTGGGTTGGGACACAAGCCCAGCGCTGTGAGGCTGCTCCCTGCTTCGCACCTCACCCAGGAACTCCTCCACAGCCTGGACAAACGAGAGAACGGAGGAGACGGAATGACAAAGATGAGGTGTGACAAAGAACAGAGATAAGATAGGTCTGACAACTGGAAGACAAAGAAAACGCACGAGTCTGAGTTCTCTGCCTGCCAAAGTTACAACAAATGTGTGATGCAGATGGAAGCGGCAGGCTGTGGCCCTGGACGATGCAGAGGACACTCAAAACGCCAGGAGACAACAGTCGGCTTGTTGTCACCACGGTGAGAGTCTGTCCTCCAAATATGAAACCAGCACAGGGAGAGTCTATGAATGGGTGCATCGGATTAACTCATCAGCTACGTACAAAACTTTAAATCTACTCTGCTGCGGGACACAGAAGAAGATGCCAAGTGAAAAACGAATCCAAATGCATGGGTTTCCCTATGAATTATTTGAGAGATGTGAAGATGTGCCCAAACCCTGATGCAGCTTGTCTCAGGATCAATTTTTGTTCTTAGATGACGGGTAAACATAGAGACACTCGTTAAGACTATGCCATTCACTGTGGAAATAAATAGCATCCCTGCTCTACTTTTTACCTGAATGTTCCATTTCATAATAGATAGATTTGGTAATATGTTATTTTGTTTATGATGTCAGAAGGAAGGTCTTTATTGAAGGTAGTGTGGCACACTTCCGCATTGTAACACTTTGAGGAAAAACTTACATACATGTGTGGAATAATGTCATCGGCACAAAAATGAGTCTACACAAAAGAAAACTGTATATGTGGTCATGTATCCAGTCACAACACCTGGACTTAAAAGCAATGTGTGATTTAAAAGGTACTTAGAAGTTTTGTTACTGCACCACATGTTTTCCTCTGAATTCATGTTGCCAAAACATGTTTGTAAAGCTGGAATAAACTTCTCAGGATTTGGGGCACTATAGCACCCTGGGAAGGTAACCTTTAAATCACAACCCTAACGTTTGCTACCACCAGTGTCTGAACACTGGGATGGTTGCTAGCCTTTGTCGGGTTAATCCAAGGCAAAGGCAACAAGTCGTTGATTTCAGTAGAGAGCTAAACCTTCAAACGGTTTGCAACAGCAAATCTGGGAAAGTGATGTCAGCTACCGAGAGACACACGGGCATATCTGGTGAGCAGTAAAGCTACAAGCGTGTCCTGTAAATAAGCATACAGATCAGTTAACCTTGCGAATGCTTCATAGAGATAAAATAAGTAGCTATGCAACGAAGCTGTCATCGCAATTACTGCGTGACATTTGATGTTTGCTATGAAAGCCAGGCCGGTGTTACGTCCCTACTGGTTATCAATGCTTTTTCGCATTGATAAATATGTTTTGTAAGTGTTCGGAGAGATGCCCAAGGAAACCAGTTGTTTCAGTTCACCCAAAACCAAAACGTTCCCTGGGCAGTAACGAGGTATGACCTAATGGATAAATACGTGAATGACTGATGCATCTGTTAGAGTAAGTGGCGGACCGCGTAGCGCGACCGTCTTTGGGTTTGTTATTATTTTGCTCGCCAGAGTTCGAATCCAGGTTGTTGCGATCTTTGCATAAATGTATTTTCTTCTATGTATTTCTTCATACGTGGCTGTGATGCAGTGCTAACTTATACAATCGTAATCCCTGCAATTGATATGAGATGTGTCTTTTAGATCTCTAGCAATACGTTTGTGAATGTGTGACGAATCAAGCGACAGAGGCAGAAAACCGCTGCAGCTGTTAAGCGAACACAACACACGCACGGAAGGGAAACCAGTAGGTCCAGAAACCAGTAGGGACGTAACACCGGCCCCCTTTACTAGAAAGTGATGGCAACAACAATGTCAGGAACCGGAGGATCACTTCTGTGAATTCTCGACAGTAAATCTGATAACGTTAGGCAGAGCACTACGAGCTAACCAGCTAGTTGGCTCACAGCAAACACTCCCGTTGTCCGTCTTAACCGTGTCATGGTACATAATGACAATAAACACTGAAGGTAATCCGTGTTTGGTCGTTTTTAATCTTCACACTTTGACCAATATGACTTTAAACGCGTAGAAAGACAGCTGTCGAGGAAATTCCCTGCAAGTCAACAATAGCTATTAGCATTAGCTAGCAGCTAGGTTACATGTGGCAGCTGGATGGCTAACGATACCGTTTAAGACACGAGCAGCCACATGCATGGGGCACACATAGGGACCTTAGTGTCGCTACTTGACATTAGTGACATGAACATATCTATGTGGTCTACGTAAAGCTGGGTTATCAGGGAAGCGAGTGTTTGTGGCACACAGCCGGTTAAGTGATCCTTACTACTGCTAGCAAACGCCATCATGCTAACACACATGCTAACTGCTGTCAGTCACACCAGAGTCAGTCGGCTCGGGAGGGTGCGAACGGGCCAGGGCTGTTTACTAGACCATGTCGTTCCGAGGGACGTTCACCGTGACAAAACATACGGAAAAAATCCCGGTGAGAGAAGAACTGAAGGTAACACGTGTACACACTAAACATGACGGGGAGATGAGGAAAAAAATCCGTAAAGAGACCCTTACCAGCTGCTCCTGAGTTGTCAGGGCTTCCGCCATCTTGAAGCCTCCGCAACGTCGCAGCGGGCGCGCCCACCAGCCGCTCAGTCACGTGACACCCCGAGACTGCCCATAAGCATTCATATGAAGGCAGATTTTACCACCGAGAATAGAAAATCTGCGTTTATCAATGCTGCTACTGACAATTCATAAACTGTAGGCTATTTGTCCATACATATACCCATTTGATTGATAAACTGAATCAGAATAATTGACTGACCACATACAGTTCAAAATCTTTATTGTATTTAAATACTTTCAAAAAATATATGTTTCATCTACTTTACTACCTATTCGCTTTATTCTTAAACGTGTATTTCATTTAACCATAAACACGTTTTCATCCAAACGTATATTTAAAAGACTGTCTATTCAATATCACTTGAAGAATGATCAACATTATTATTCCTGTTGCTAGTAGTCGCTACAGTCGTGCGCCGGTCCTTCATGGGAACGTTTGCATGCGAGCATTTGTTTCGTCGGACTGTTTTTTGTGGAGCACCGGGGCGGCACTTCGGCGGACTTTTTGATTTCACGTTTGTTCGGCGCTCAGCCCATCCGCCATACAGGAAGACTGCGTTGTTTATACTTCGCAACCAAAATAATGAATCCTACTGCGACGCTTGTTTTGGCTCAACCGCTTCCTTACCTGTAACACACACTGTTACATTTAGTTTGTAAACTCGTGTCACGAGTCAAACTGATGTCATGTCAATGAACATCCACCTACTCACCCATATGACAGAAACAGTACATCTTCTTCAGCATGAGCACCTCTGGTCCTCCCTTGAAAAAGAAAAGCTACATGGGGCAGCACCAGATCAAGAAGAAAAAATGGTAAGTTTATCCCACGGTTTCACCTAAATACTAATGTTGACAGATTTACAAGAATCATGACCACATTCCTCCTGTTGCCTAGAGACACCCGCCAATATTTGTAGCATTTCTATAGATGAACCTTCAGACAGAACTTTTTTTTTTCTGAGCACAGTTTCCAAGCTCCTGATGAGCCACCAGACGGAGGCAGACTGTTGCAGAAAACCCATTTCATATCAGGCCAAGCAAATATGAGCAGGGACAGCCTCGTGGTGAGTGGGACAGCTTGAGAGAGAGAGAGAGTTTTTCTCCTACTCCTATTGTCATCTCTGATTCTCTTCCACATCCACCTGGATCACCAATGGCATGTATTAATCTCCAAATTCAGGATGGAGGAGCAGTGCTTCCGCTGGGAGAATCCACATTGGCTCTCGATGAAGAAATGCTGCAGGTGTTGGATGCTGTAGACCCAGTGAAGCCTGCAGCCGACAATGTGCGTCCAACAACGGTACACGGGGGTGCACGGGAAGAGCCGGCTTCATCAGCTGTCTTTGGCCCCCCGCGGGCTGACGGAGACCCCAGCGCCCAGGAGGGAGTCCAGGGCCGTGGGGGCGATCGTGAGCGGCCAGGGTGGCGAGCCGACTGCAAAGACCTTGCACAGAGGCTTCTCTTCGGTGAGGACTCTGAGGAAGCGGAGCATGCTCAGAGGGGCCCGGAGAACATGCAGCCACCACCGGCTTCCTCCTGCATCAATGCACTATCCTGTCAGGACATCAGAAATGGTCGGCAAGTAGGCAGCTCCAGCAAGTGAGTCTTAATTTGCACGTTATTGCCCAGTTTTTCTCCTGTGTTTGACTGTCCGCTGCTGTACTTCTCTGTTAACAAATGTTTTTCTTACTTTGTGCGTCTCAGCAGGCAGACGCTTCCACCCGGAAGAAAAGGCTCTCCACGTAGCGAGGACAAAAGTGGGTCAAACGTGAACGCTGATCCACCTCTGGATGTATCCAGGGACTACGTCTTGTTCAGCCCCACCCGCCTCGCAGCCGCCATGAAGAGGGCCAAACTCCAGCCGTCATTCCAGAATCAGTCCGCCTCTGTGCTCGCAGTCCCCAGTGGTTTAGACCTGAGTACTCTCAGCGACACTCTGCCTCAGCAAGGTGACGTCCATTTGTGAAGACCTTCTTAAAGGTTCAAATTTTCTGCAATCGTTGTTGTTTTTGTGTGTCGCTGACCCCTTTGACACCTTGTCATGGCTTAATAAACCTGCTAGAAAATGAGCTGCTGGGCCCCCGTTAAGACCCCCTTTCCTGCCACATGCTGTGCTTTAGGGCTGTCCCCCTTTTTACATTCAAAGCTTCTATTGAATGAAACTTTGAATGTATCTTGTCATACCTTAGACTTTATTTTGAGTTATTGTGGTTGTATTAATGTAATTTATGGTGCTGCTAGATGGCCCAGGTAATTT
Organism: Anarhichas minor; assembly: GCF_050575085.1. Lineage (NCBI taxonomy): Eukaryota > Metazoa > Chordata > Actinopteri > Perciformes > Anarhichadidae > Anarhichas > Anarhichas minor. The sequence continues at coordinate 99,270 of NW_027466458.1, forward strand.
AGAGTAAACTTTTTTAAATTTTTTTAATTTTACTTCATGTTGTTTTTGAATGGCTAAACGCCAACAAATATGGATTGAAGCAGAATAGATTGTTAGATAAGAACATATTGGGAATTTTTAAAATAATTACATCTATCTTTTTTCCCCCTAAATATTGACTTTTGGACTGAGGACAGATAATTCCAGAGACGAGGAACACCACTTGGGCTTTTAATTCTATTTAGTAATTCATTAAAAAATTTAATTTACGAATTTGCAACATGATAAACTGATACCTTCAAATTAAACTTGATACAAGGAGGAAAAATAAACATTTTAGTGCGGTGCAAGATTTGAAAGAAGCTTTGAGCTTTTGGGGCCCCGGGCCAGTTAAGCAGCCTTTAACCTTGTATGAACGTATCTCTGGTCTAGTTATGTTTCATTTACTGGATTACATTTATATCTGATGTTGGATTGTATCTCTGATGTACTCCCTGAAATACCATTTCTCTTTCCCATGTCAAATCCACTTTGCTGTGCTCAAAATATATGTCGCAGAACTTAAGACTCCTCCCACCAGTTTGACTGAACACCATGTGTAAGGTATTTTGTAAAATTATGTCTACTGTAGGCATTGCCTTGTGTGCTCCCGCGGGGCAAGCCGAAAAGCTACTGCTATGCAACTGGGGCTTACCAAAACCTGTCCTGGAGCGCTACCAGAAACACGGCGTGACTCGCATGTTCGAATGGCAGGCTCAGTGCCTCGCTGTCGGACAGGTGCTGCAGGGAGGTAACCTGGTGTACTCTGGTAAGAAGCCGAACGCCTCTCTACGAAGTGATTCACCGAGTCGGTCGCTGTTTTCGGCTTTTTAAATTCCTTTCTTTTTCAGCCCCCACGAGTGCTGGAAAAACTCTGGTGTCGGAGCTGCTGATGTTGAAACGTGTGTTGGAGACTAAAAGAAAAGCCCTCTTCATTCTGCCGTTTGTCTCTGTGGCTAAAGAGAAGATGCATTACCTTCAGGTGAGGAAGAGAACCGTACATGCATGTGCTTCTGGGCGCTGTGTTGATTGTCTGTGTATGTATCTCCATGTAACCGACCTGTATCTGTGAACCCTGCAGAGTGTGTTTCAAGAGGCAGGAATTCGTGTGGAGGGATATATGGGCAGCACCTCGGCCGCTGGAGGGTTCACATCGCTGGATGTGGCTGTGTGCACCATAGAAAAAGCCAATTCTCTCATTAACAAACTCATTGAGGAGGACAACATGGGTCTACTAGGTAACACACCGGGGATAACTGTGTGGTTTCTTGATTGTTAAACATAGAGTTTGAGTTATTTTTGTACTTCTATAGGTATGGTGGTGGTGGATGAGTTGCATATGGTTGGTGATTCTGGAAGAGGATATCTACTAGAACTGCTCTTAACCAAAATCCGCTACATTGCGCAGAAGCAGAACGCCACTGGGTTTGTGTACTTTTGTATTTTTTCGACTTTTATTTTGCGTAACAGCTAGCGTTTTGAAAAATAAAAATAAAAATCCTGTCCTTCTTCTACTACACGTGTTAAGAAGTCTGTCCGTGCAACGACACCTTTCTGCAGGTCTCTCTCTGAGGGCGTACAGATCATAGGTATGAGCGCCACCTTGCCTAACCTCGCCCTTCTGGCCGGCTGGTTGGGTGCAGAGCTTTACCAGACGGACTACAGGCCTGTGCCCCTGCACGAGCATCTCAAGGTGGGCTGCAACATCTACGACAAGAGCCTCGCTGTGGTCCGGCGGTTCGCTCCTGCTCTCCACGTTAAGGTAACCAAGAGAGTGGGTCAGTTATCGTCCAATGTGTGCGTTTGATCCTTTTAGACAAGTAATACAATCATGTGCACGTGGTGACTCATTAAGGGCGACGATGACCACATAGTGAGCTTGTGCTATGAGACCGTGAGCGAAGGCCGCTCTGTGCTGCTGTTCTGCCCCTCGAAGAACTGGTGTGAGAAACTGGCGGACAGCATCGCCAGAGAGTTCTACAACCTCAGACATACCGGTATTGTGCACACTACATTTTAACAATGAGGTTAAATCCCAACTGTTGCGCGTTGTAAGGATTGTCGTAGATTCTGGTCTCATCCTTTCAGATCGTCAGGGCGAAGCAGAGCCTAAGCCGGTGTGTCTGGATCGGGAGGGACTGGTGGATGTCGTAGCCCAGTTGAGACGAACTCCAGCTGGTTTGGACCCCATCCTCCAGCGAACTGTGCCATGGGGTGTGGCCTTCCACCACGCTGGTGAACACACTCGCACAACTTCTCAACCGCAACAAACAGCGTCCTGAATATTTCTTTTTTTTTTTGTGGGCATGCGAATAAGATAAAGTTTGTTTCTGCAGGTTTGACATTTGATGAGCGCGATGTGTTGGAGGGAGCTTTTCGTCAGGGCATGGTCAGAGTCCTGGCCGCCACCTCGACCCTCTCCTCGGGGGTTAATCTCCCGGCTCGCAGGGTCATCGTGCGAACCCCTACCTTCAATGGACACCTGTTGGACCCGCTCACGTACAAACAGATGGCAGGACGGGCGGGGAGAAAAGGAGTGGACACTATAGGTATGAAGGGAAGAAGGGGGCAAAAAAAAAAAAACGTTTTGTATTGTCTGTTCATTCTTATCCAAAACGTGATCAACAATCTTCTGTGATAATACTCAAGCAAATTTAAGTTGAAAAATTGGCCTCAAGTCATTTTGTTCATCCTCTTCTCAGGTGAGAGTGTGCTGGTGTGTAAGGAGGCGGAGCGTCAGAAAGGTATCACTCTCCTTAAGGGTGTTCTTCAGCCAATCAGCAGCTGCCTGGTGAGAAGGGAGGGCGAAGGCGTCACCACCAGCATGCTGCGAGCCATCCTAGAGGTATGGCCGATATCCAAATGAACTTGGCACTCATCGAAATGACTTCCAGTCCGTAAATAGATCATGTTCTAATTCCCTCTTTAATAATAGATGTCTCTTTTTAGGGAGGCCTTCGATGTAAGGTCAGATTAGTTTCCCTCTATTATTGTTTCATGACTCTAATTTGAATCATCCCAACATGCAGATCATTGTCGGAGGTGTGGCCAGCACTCCACAGGATGTGCGGTCATATGCTTTGTGCTCACTACTGGCTGCCAGCATGAAATGTGACGGCAAAAAAGAATCAAACGAAGAGAATAACAAAGGAGCTATTGAGGCCTGTGTTGAATGGCTGATGGAGAGCGAATTCATCAGTATCCAGAAGGACGGACAAGGTACTGTCAGTGCGGTCTCGATATCATGACATACAGTGAAAATGGATTTTTAGGTACAGATTGAACCGCTGCAACAAAAGTGTTTTTACTTAAATGTCTCTTATTGTAAAAAGTAAGGTTTTCGCATCTTTTAATTACAAAACAGGTGTGAGTGCGTTTTCGATACTGTGGAAGTACCGAAACATTCAATCCATGGAGAAATACACCCGTATTCAGACACTGTGCCTTTAAATGATGTCACAACTATACAATACAGAGACGGCTTCACAATTTCAGAACGTAAACATTTTAAACGTGTCCGCGTTGTGAATGACGTCAGCCGACAGGGAGTAAAACATGGACCAAACACAATTCCGTTGAAATGAAACAACGGAGAAAACTGAGCGTTTTCAGACAGAGGGTGTTTCAAGGTTTATTCAGCATGAGAAAAATAAAGTTAACAGTTCAACATGTTCTAGTAGAAACCCAAAATACGAGTACAAACCTGACAATGAGCACACTATGTCTCCTTTAATTCAGATTGGAACAAGTTTTGAAGAGCAATGCAAGCATTTTCCGTATTCATGCATTATATATTTCACTATAAAGTATACAAGCCAGACTATAAGCTTAACCTCCTGTGCATTTACAATAACTATTGTTATATCCTGATGTCTTTGCCTATCCAGAGGAGCGGTACCGTCCGACTCAACTCGGAGCTGCCACCCTGTCCTCGTCCCTCTCCCCTCCCGAGGCTCTGGGAATATTTGCAGATCTCCAGCGGGCCATGAAGGGCTTTGTGCTGGAAAATGACTTGCACATTCTCTATCTGGTACACGTACACACCTCTTGCATCATTATTTGCTTCAACAAAGTTTCTGTCATCTTTAATCACTCCCTATCATCTCCGAACCCTCGCCCAATGCATTCCTAATAGTAACTAAATAAACCAAAAATGTCCCCTCCTCGAACACACGGTATTTCAAATTCTACGCGCAAATTCCCCTCCAGATCACCCCCTTGTACGCGGAGTGGACCACCATAGACTGGTACCAGTTCTTCTGTCTGTGGGAACAGCTATCGTCGTCGATGAAGAGAGTAGCGGAGCTGGTGGGCGTCCAGGAAGGTTTCCTCGCCAGATCTGTCGGCGGCAAACTCGTCGCCAAGACAGAGAAGCAGCGTAGACAGATGGCTATTCACAAACGGTAATGCCCATATTTGTGTCAATTACACTTTATTCATATAAATAGCATTGGCAAATAGTCCCCTCGTGTGGGTTTCTGCTTGTAAAGGAACCCAAAATATGATAATTGTAATTGCTAACTTGTAAATAATTACCGTATTTACAACTAAATTAAAGTCCCGGTTTCACACTTCTGTGTGCTAGTATGCCAGAATTCAAGTAGTAGAACAATTAAGGGATCCATAAAGCCTTTGTGAAGCTGATAATGTTCAGTTTTGGTGGGATGTAATAACTAGCTACTGAATATTATATTTTATATATACTTATAGTGTATATATAAACCTATATGTACTAGTTTATGGATGTTTTTTTCATGATTTTATTGTGTCCTCTTCCTTGATTCCCAAAATTGTGGCTATTTGGATAAAAAGGTGACTCAGAACGCAAACCACTCAAGGATTTATCCCCTGAGAGTCAAACAACAAATACAATGTTTAGGAATGTTTTTCTTCACGTAGGACTCTTGTCCTCTCCACATTCTCTCCTCCCAGGTTTTTCACCACCCTTGTGCTGCAGGATCTGGTGAACGAAGTGCCTCTGGGAATGGTGGCATCCAAATACAACTGCAATCGTGGGCAGCTGCAGTCCCTCCAGCAGTCTGCTTCTACTTATGCAGGTACGAGCCGAGGAGTGCTGCTGAGCGTCTCCAAGGATGTGGAATACGCCGACTCTGACTTCCACGACTTAAGACTTTACATTAAAAAGGGAAGGCAGTAACTAGACTAGCACTCTAGACTGGACGGATGTACAGCATGGAGCCATGTAAAGTGCTCATGCTTCTTTCATCAAGTTACTTTGAGAGGGTTTATGAGGTCCGGATGTAATTCAGACTCGGAGGGTGTGTGCTTAAATGTAGCACGGAACAAGTTTGTCTGGGTGTGACTATATGTCATGCTAATTATGGGGTTCATTATCAGTGTAAACACAAAAGGGAACCCAAAGGAAAGTAGAATCAAATAGCACCACATTGGTAATTCAGTGCCTCTAGATCATGGACAGAATCACTCTGACCTTGCTGCAACCCCGTCAGGTATGGTGACGGTGTTCTGCAAGCGTCTGGGATGGCACAACATGGAGCTGCTGCTCTCCCAGTACCAGACCAGGCTGAGCTTCGGAGTCCAGAGGGAGCTGGTCGACCTCGTCAGGGTCTCCCTGCTGAACGCGACACGAGCCAGAGCGGTGTACGCACAGGGCCTCTGCACTGTCGCTGAACTTGCCCGGGCTACTGTGGCTGATGTGGAGAAAGCCCTGAGGAACGCTGTCCCATTTAAGAGGTAGCTGTGTGTTTGTCTGCAGCATGAAGATGATTAATGCATGTTCGGTAAAGGAGGATGTGAGTCTCTTTGCAGCACACAGGCTGTTTCCACTCTGTTTCCACACATTAGCAAGACTGTTTTCTACGATGAAGTAAACAAGTTATAACTAAAAACTACCCTGTCCCGATCACGTACAACCCATACACCTGAATTGATTTTGTTTAGTCTTTTAACTAATATTCAGTTCGTTCTAGCTGCCCTCATTCTGTCCGTTATTATATAATGTATAGATTATACAGTATATATAGATATTACAATTTTTAAGTAATGTAATTTGTGATGTATATTTGTATAAAAATGTGTTGTTATCATAGACCTAAATCAAGAGGTTTCTCATTTGAATATATATGTGTTTGGATTGTGCATTACTCTTAACAACACTACTATAAAAATACCAGCCTCCTTTATTTAAAAAAAATAATTCAAGGAGATAGACGCAGGTATGTTCCCGTAAACTCTTCTTAAACCCTAAGCATGGATAAATGATGTGCAACTGTACCATCAGCACATCAAGCCATAATCTACTTGAAACATGACTCCAGACATAAAGCCAATGATGCACTTATCTGTCTGTCTCAGCTCGAAGCGCGCAGTGGACGAGAGCGAGATGGAGGCGGCCGAGAGACGGAGCCTCCGCTGCGTCTGGGTCACCGGCGGCCGGGCCCTAACGGAACAGGAGGCCGCCGTTGAGATCGTGTCTGAGGCGAGGCTCCTCCTTCGGGAAGACCTGGCCCAGTTAGGAGTTCAGTGGGACCCGACGACTCTTCCTCCGGGGGCTCCTGCTACGAACAGTGCCGAAGGTTCAGACACCTCAGCGGCATCGCATCTCAGCTCACATGAAGCACAGGTCGACAACAATAAAAATCATCAGGAAGGAGACAGAGTCAAGGGAAGTGAGGGTAGAGATACCGACGAGAAGGTGGAGGAATATAAACCTGAGAAAGGGATGTCTGAAAAGAAAATGGAGAAAGCAGAAGGAGACGCCTACAGAGACCAAAATAACTCCAGAAATGTAGACCGGATGGAGCCAGAACTCAGACAAACGGGAAATGTAGTGCAAGTGGAGAGAAGCAAAGCAACAAAACATTGGGAGCCAAATAAAAAATCAATTATGGGAAATTACTCAGAAGATCCAGATGAAAAAAGAGAAGAGCATGTGAGGTCAAAGCAAGGAGGGGAAGAGCGCGAGAAAGTGGAGCCGAAAGAAGGGGAGACAAGTAAAGCGGTCGTCTCAGTCGGACCGGAGACTTATCGAGCGAATCGTCCTGTTCCTGAAAGGAGCCTGACACAGGAGTTGGCCGACATCATGTCTAGCCCCCTGTTTCGACCAGTGGTGCATCCTCAGCCCTCTCCTCCCCCGATGCCTGCCCCCCGCTTTAGAGCTCTGGTATCCAGAGCAGAAGAACAACACCGAGTTCCTACAAGGACATCGGACGTAGATGGTGCCACAGGGCTCGCTGAGTCACCCGTGCAACCGGGAAGACTGAAGCACTCGAGAGCCTTAAGCAAAGTCCTCCACTCTATACAAACTGACAAAAGCCTACAAGATCATGTAGAACCCTCTGTGGTTCCCTCAGTCCAAAATCCAGTGCCTGCAGGCCAGGTGCCTACAGCCGTTCGAGCTCCTGAAGAAACCCCTCCCGTTGTTTCCGCGCCCACAAATGCAGATATGTTGGACTCCCCCCGGACCACCACTCCTTCCTCCGTTCCATTGTTCTCACCCGAGGCGAAGCGACGGAGGATGAACTGCAGAGAGGCGGATAAGTTCTCGTCTCCCGAGCTGTATGCGGGGGACGAAGAAGAAGCCGAGGGACTTGTTAAAAGAGGAGAAGAGAGTTTCGGCGACAGCTTTGAACTGGACACCCAGACAGAGAGACTCATCGTTCAACAGGCATGCCAACGCAGAGATGGGAACGATGGGAATCGGCTGGTAGAATCAAAGAATAAAAGGGAGGAGGAAATGGTAGATGCAGCTGTAGAGAAGGAGACACTTGAGAAAAGTAACGCATGTCCCAGATTTGATATTTCTCTCACAGACAGCCAGATGGAGCTCATCCTTGACACCAGCCACCAGGTGAGTGACCAGAATCCTCCATTATTTTTTGATTGTATAAATGCATTCAAGCAGTTTGTCTCTTAAAAGTCAAAATGTTTTTACAGATTTCTCCAGGTCCAGGTGGGGATAACGTAGTTGAAGGTGGTGACGAGGACGCCAACCCGGCTGCCTCCGAGAGCGTCAACAGAAGCAGCAGCTTCCTGTTCGACAGCCTGTACGACAGCTCCCTGCTGGCCGGTCTGAGCCCGCCGCGGATCCCCGGCCAATCGGACGAAGAGGAGGAGTTCGTCGGCCGGGAGGTCGGAGGCCCCCCTCCATCGAGCCAGGAGCGAAGGCGCAGTGAGCTCCTCGCCAACCAGGAGGCGGAGAAGCAGGAGGCCGTCCAGTGGGGCGAGTCCTCCTTCAACCTGTCCGAGTGGGGTGACTCGCTGCTGGTGGGCGAGCACTTTATGGAGAGGCAGAGCTTGCTCAGACACACAGAGAGAACTCATGAAGCTCAGCGACCCAACGCCGAGCACGTTCAGACCGAGGAACGGCTGTCAGAGTCACAACCCAAACCCAGGCAGATACAGCCACAACCCACCACTACGACCACAACTCAAAATGAGTACGACGAGGACAAAGCCAGCAAGAATCAAGGCCTTGCACACACAACTAAACAGCACAGTAACGCACAAAATGGCAGTAAATCAGGCGGGAGACAGGAAATGATGAATGAAGAGGGTGACAATGAGAAACAAGTAAATACAAAAGAGGAAATTAATGCTTTGCTGTCAGTTAATGCAGTCTTAAAACACCCGCAAGTCCAGAACGCAACCGAAAGCTCTTTTTATTGCAGCCCTGGTTTGCAAGAGATCTTTGACCGCTGGCCTAGTATGTCTGACCAGCCCTGGCTGAACACCACAACGGGCCACGGAGCCTGCAAAAACGCTGCAAATACAGCAGACGTTCCAGATCGACCTCAGCACTCGATGCAGGTGGACAGAGATGGGGCGAGGTCGGACATGCAGGCTGTCGCTGCGGGGAGCCATTCTCCAGAGGAACAACACGACCTTGAGAATGTAACGGAGAGACCGGGCTCTGCTGGCGACCTCATTCCACCGACTCAGGAAACGCCGCCCGTCACCCCCAGAGTAAAACTGACCACCTCATCCGTCCGGTCGCCTCTCATCGCTCAGCCACTCGACCGGTCGACTCCCTCAGCCCTCCTGCGGAGGAAACCGGCAATCGCAAAATGCCCCGGATCTCGCCCAGGACACGGCAATCCTCCATCAGATGCTGTCGCTCACACCAAGCAGCCGGATTCCACGTCGGATCGCAACGACAAACGCCAGCCGGGTTCAAAAACGAAACCCCAGCCGCACGCCAGCCGGAGCCTTAGCCCTCCACGAGACCACGCATCTCCATCCCCCACCCGGCAGAAGCTTCCCTCTGATGCGGAATCGCCTGGGGCTGGAGTATTTACTCTTCAGCTGTCCCAGGATGCATCGCTCTCCCCCAGCAGCTCGGGCACGTTTTCCATCATTGACGTGGCGAGTGACAGGCGCCTCTTCGACGCTTTTATTAACGAGTGGAAGACAAAGGAGCGCTACTCTCTGGCTTTGGCCTGTGAAAAGAGGGAACACAGTCAGCAGGCGGAGGAGCAAATAGGAGGAAAACACAAGAGAGGTAAAAGATAATAAACATGTACACAAGTGACATGACACATTATAAGCAAAGCCCGTGTTGTATGCTGCCCCCTCTCTAATGCACGTGTTTTCTGTGCAGCGTCAGCAGCTCACCAGAAGCTCCACAGGGCCGACGGTTTTCCGGTAAGAGACAGCGATGGACTGGTGTTGATCGGACTGTCTGTCTGCTGGGGAGCAAGAGACGCGTACTACATGTCTCTGCAGCAAGAGCAGAGCAAAGGTACGGACACATGTGAATGCACATTCATGCATTCAAGCACATACCGCACGCACAAGCTCACTCCAAAAAGTGTTACCCCGTCAGGTTTGAGCTCCAGTCTGGCCCCTCCCCCGCTGGATGTCGACTTGCCAGTAAGCGAGAGGCTGCGGCAGGCGAAGAACTGTCTGACGCGGCCAGCGGCCGCTCACAGAGGGGGCGTGGTTGTCGCCTATGACATCATCAAGGTGTACAAGAGGCTTGTGCTGAGCTGCGGCGTCAGCTTAGAGGGAAACTGCGAGGATCCGAAGGTGAGAGAAACGACGCGTGCGTACTCTCACAGCACGTAGATAGAAACTTGCATCCTGGTAATTATGAGCCAGCTGTTGGTGACATTCTCACACATCTCTGCCTTTGTTGACTCTTTTCTACATTTTCTACAAAAACTTTCACCATCAGAATAATTAAAATGGTGTTCGAATCACGTAAAAAATCCACACATAGGGACTTTAAAATTGAACATGCAACAGAAATGGACAAAATATCTAATGTTTTTTGTTTTAGCTGACTCTGTGTTGAATGTCCGCCGTAGGTTGCATGCTGGCTGGTGGACCCTGGCAGCGAGGAGAGGACTCTACCCAACATGGTGACCGTCTACTGTCCTGAGGAGTTGCCTCTGCTGGACGGACTTGGGAACGCACACGCACACTGCCCACGCGTTAGGGCGGCGACCAAGAGCGTGCTCGTGCACTCCGTCATGAACCACCTCAGTGGCCTGCTGGAGAAGGACGGCATGCTTGGTAGAAGAGCAGACACTCTGAACGGACGTTCACAGAAGATTCCTACAGTGGTAAGAGCTGCAGTAAGCATGATGATGGTAACGGGTTTGCATGCATGTTGTCAGGTTTATTCCGGAGCGTCGAGATGCCCTCCCAGGTGTCTTTGGCGGTATTGGAGCTGAACGGATTGGGCTTCAGCGTCCAAGAGTGCGAAAGACAAAAACACGTGATGCAAGCCAAACTCGCAGCGCTGGAGACCCAGGCGTACGACCTGGCCGGACACAGCTTCTCCCTCACCAGCGTCGACGACGTAGCACAGGTACGACAACGTTTCAATTTCCAAATTCCCATAGAAAAAAAGGAATCCTCACTATTTAAAATCTAATGTGGGCTGACGCTGTACTGTAGGTGTTGTTCTTAGAGCTACACCTGCCTCCAAACGGTGACGTGGGCGGACCGAAAAGTAAGAAGACTCTTGGCTACACCAGGAGAGGAGCGGGCGGCCGAGTACGACTCGGCAAGCAGTTCAGCACCACCAAGGTAAAATGACTTTGCGTTGCTGGTGATTCATCGTCTTTCGAAGGAATCGTATCGCGAGGAAATCACATACATCGAGATATCCTAATACGCAATTGCGTAGGGAGATTGATAATAACGAGCACATGCTAACTGAAATATATTAGAAAATCTAATGTAAAGTATTTTGACGGAAGATTTTCGCTTTTGTTTTTACATCACTCAGATCAATACGATTACCAAGCTGGACTCCAACTGACAACCTTTATGAGTTCTCGCTGCATACGAATGGTGGGGAATAATGTTAAAAGGTCCACTTGGAAACCAAATAGATCAGATGTGGGCAGCATTTTCTTTCTCCATTCATTCATTCAGCTTTGTTGTTCAACTCCTGCGTGCCTACACCCAAATATTCTGCTCATGGGAATACCCCTTTGTTATTAAATCAAACTTCATCAGATTACTCTGTGCGCATGCATGTAAACATAGTCTGTACAGCTGGAAATATTTATTCATTTTTCTCTGTAATTTTACTAGAAACTGTTCGTTTTGCACTAAAGTTCTTAATTAAATGAGAAAAGACTCTTTTCATTGTTGCGTATTTAATTAAAACTGGAGTTTACAAAAATAGGCTTTACCATGTGGTTATTTCATTTAGACAGAAAACATGCTATATTGTGATATATAGATATATATATCGTTATCAAGATATGAAATGACCTGTATCGGGATCTGGGATATAACATTTTGGGCCATATTGCCCAGCACAACTTGTTGGGTAAACATGAGGTCATATTTGTGCGATGAAGTGTTCGCCGCGTTTCAACTGAGTTGCAATGATGTCTGGCAGGATGTTCTGGAGAAGCTCCGCCCCCTGCACCCGCTGCCGGGCGTTATTCTGGAGTGGAGGCGGATCACTAACGCCTTGACCAAAGTGGTGTTCCCCCTGCAGAGGGAGAAGCGATACCACACCACACTGGCCATGGACAGAATATACCCCATCGCCCAGACGCACACAGCCACAGGTAACACACACACACAGACATTACACGCACCTGTCTTTAACACATGTGTATTAGGTGTTGTTCAATACAATTTAAAAGTAGATCCAAAGCATGCGGTATTGCCGCTCTTTCTGTGTTTAAGGTAGAGTGAGCTTCACTGAGCCCAACGTACAGAATGTCCCCAAAGACTTTGAGATTTTCATGCCAGCGGTGGTGGGGGAGAGCCCACCGTCACAAGACAGCTGTCACATGACCACCAAATCAGGGTAGGTCAACCTCGGAGTTCACTGCACCTGATGCGTTTGTCACTAAAGAATGTAAAATAACTATTGTTTTACTCATAACTTACTTATTTATAACGTTATTGGATAAACTCACTACAAGGAGCTTTTGTTTTGTGTTAATTTTGGCGATCCCTGTGGACAAAAGTGGCACCAGAGTCCCTCTAGAAAACCGCTCATTTAACTGCAGCAGGGTCAGTGTTATTTTGTATATTGACATATTCTGTTTTTAGCGCTTAATGTTGTTTACAAAAATCGGAATAATATTTAATTAGAAAGATTTAAGATATTAAGATTATAAATATTATTAAACGTCATATCATATAAGTTAACTTGTGGAGTGTGCTGATTCGTCTGGATCTGAGACAATAGCTTTTGTTTGTGTAATATTCACAATACACACTACATATATATATATATATATATATATATATATATATATATATATATATATATATATATATATATATATATATATATATATATATATATATATATATATATATATATATATATATATATATATATATATATATATATATATATATATATATATATATATATATATATATATATATATATATATATATATATATATATATATATATATATATATATATATCAATCATTATTTGTATCACACCTTTCATACAGACTAGTGCAGTTCAAAGTGCTTCACAGATTATTGACAAGCCAACAATTTTAATACAATAAAATAACAATAAAATGATTCCACTTAAACACAATAAAATACAATCAATGTATACAACTTAAATAAAATAAAATAAGTGATAAATGAAAAAACAATAATATGAAAATGTTCTACTTAATTATAAAATAAGTAAATAAAATAATTTTTTAAATAAATCAAATCAAATGAAAGACTAAGATTTAAGCGAACTCCAGCGTTGGTCCAACTAATGCTCATGCTGATTCTTTACAGAAAGAAGAGACGTTCAGTGGTGCCCTCGGCTGCAGCTGGCTGCGCAGAACACGGCCCGGCCTTCTCCGTCAGCATGAGACACGCCTTCGTACCTTTTTCAGGTTGCTATGAATATATCTTGCATCACCTTTTCTGTCTGTAACTGACTCTCGGACTGCTCTACCAGCTGTGTCTTTCTGCACTGGGCTGCAGGCGGGATGATATTGGCAGCTGACTATTCTCAGCTGGAGCTGCGAGTGTTGGCTCACCTCTCCAAGGATCAGCGTCTTCTGCAGGTCTGCCAATCGCAAGGAAACATCACAAGACAATCACCGGGGAACAGGTGAAATAGAATGACGAACTGTGTGCGTCCGCCAGGTGCTGAACGGAGGAGCCGACGTGTTTCGTTGCATCGCCGCCGAGTGGAAAAGCGTCGACCCGGAGTCTGTGAAGGACGACCTCAGGCAACAGGCAAAACAGGTACAACCAGGCAGGAAAGAGACGCTGACGCGGACACATGTGCACACACTCACCGCCCGCGCATTTGTCTTCGCAGATTTGCTACGGCATTATCTACGGGATGGGAGCCAAGTCTTTGGGGGAGCAGATGGGAGTGGAGGAGGAGGACGCGGCCTGCTACATAGAAAGTTTCAAGGCCAGATACAAAGGTATGCGCCGCACAGTTGTTTTTGGTGTTCTCGACATCTTTTGCCATCAAAGTCGTGAATGTTCAGCAATGTGAATCTACAAAAAAAGGGTACATCCGTGTCCTGTCTTGCGTTTCAGGGATCAACGCTTTTCTTCGAGAAACCGTGAAGAAGTGTGTAAAGAATGGCTACGTCCAGACTCTGATAGGCCGTAGGAGATACCTGCCGGGCATCACCAACGCCAACGGGCACGCCAAAGCACATGTAAGCTCGCCCGTTCATCGGAAAGCATTTGTGTGCCGTGCAAGTTTGCATTCATTCCCAAAATTCTCCGTGTCCCCCTCAGGCAGAGCGCCAGGCAGTGAACACAACGGTGCAGGGCTCGGCGGCAGACATTGTTAAACTTGCCACCGTGAACATCCAGAAACGACTGCGGAAAATGTATCCCGCAGCTCCGCTGTCTCACCAGCACGCGTGTCCAGGTGACTTCCGCTCAATCTTCTATCTATTCTACTGTGTGTACGGCAAAAAAAGAAAAGTTGTGTAAATGACTCGTGTCTGACGGTGTTCGTTACACAGCCGGCGGTCACCGTGGGGTCGGGGCGTCTCGACTCAGAGGGGCCTACTTTATCCTGCAGCTGCATGATGAACTCTTCTATGAAACCGCGGAGGAAGACCTCATACAGGTACGAACATCTTTCAGTAGTATTGTGTACGCATTGTAGCGTAGTTTACAGAAAGCTGCATGTCATTGATTTGTTATTTCTGGGCTGACAAAAGCAGGTTAGTTCCAGTTGTATGTATTGATAAGTCTCAGCCTTGATATGATCACCTGAATTTGAGATATAATTAATTACGCAGCAATTAATGGACCTATGATGAAAAATCTTTGAACGCATGTTCACTGAAACGTAGACGAGAATCAGGGTAACACATTCTGTGAAAGAACGCATGTATACATACCTCTTTGTCTCTCTGTCAGGTCGCTCAGATAGTCAAGAGGGAGATGGAGTCGGCAGTAAAACTGTATGTGAAGCTTAAGGCCAAAGTCAAGGCGGGACCGAGCTGGGGCAACTTGCAGGACCTAGATATATAATGTGAATGTTTTCATGTCGACATAAAGGACAGTTCATCCCCCTAAATCTAAATACACATTTTCCCTGTTACGCCAAATGGTCCCATTATATTGGAGAGAGGGCAGATATCTCCAGAACTAGGCAACTCACACCGAAACAAGCTAGATTGATAAACAGCACTAAAGGTAAGAGGGGAAAATATGTAGTTTTCAATTTTGGGGTGTACTGTCCCTTTAAGGCTCTGTAATGTTATTACTACTGCATCACACTAAAATCTATATATTTTTAAATTGCTACATTAATAATGAAATGAGATGAATACATGCATATGAGCTGTAAATGAACTGTTGAATGTATTTATATTTAGTGACACATTTTATACATTTTTTTGTAAAATGTGGATTTTTATTTACTGATATTACAGATTACTTGCCATGAGATTTTATGCACAATGATAATCTATGTAATAACATGAAATGTTCGATTTCTTTTCTGTGCTGCAACAATTATTGTCCTTTAATGATTATCGTGATAAGTGTTTCGTGGTGATCATTTGTTTTATGAAATGTCAAAAAAAACAAATAGGAAAATGTTTATCACAACTTCCCAGTGACAATGGTGATGTGTAAAGACATTCACTTTACAATGATATATGTAATGGAAAGCAGCACACCTGCAAATGGAGAATGTTTGGTCTTTTGTTTGGTCTTTTTCTCCACAATTTTTAATTAATAAATCATCAAAACAGATACAGATTATTTACTAGCACTATCCTATCTACCGTGGTGCATTCAGAACAAAAAGATGCGGAGCAGCCATAGTCTGGAGGACATCCTGAAAATCTCACATTTTATTAGACCGTTGGTTGAGTTGTCTGTCACAAGGAACATACATCGTCATCATTGTCGCACAACAGTTCAGTTTTACGCTTATGAAAGAAAAGTGTCAACATGTGACGTTTTCTGTGAAAAGCCAAATTCACCACCTCTGGTTACGGGGAGAAAAATAAACGTGGTCGGGGAAACATTTTGTGTGTCTTTAGTCTTCATTGATGCAGACGATAACATGTCAGTATTAGAGTATCAATACAGAGCTAAATATCTTTTTTATGATTTCACTCAAAACTACATTGACTTTCTTGCCAATATGAGCCAATGCAGACGATTTCTAAGACACCTTTTCACGACCTTCAACTGGAACTAACCAGAAGGCTGATTCACTCTTAAACGCTTTTAGTTTGACTTTTGTTTGTCGTTTCATAATAAACCGGTGCAACAACAACAACACAGGCTCAGTTCAACACAAAAATGAGTAACGAGTAAATAAATACGTGTCATGGACACACACACCCATAAACAAATGCAACAACAGCATGGATCATGTTTGGAAAAAAAACAAAAAAAATTACAGGAGTGCGATCCCAGATGGTGGTACAGATGTTTTGTAAGTAAAAAAAAAAAAAGCCTCTTTTCTGTGTGTGAAACAATTGAAGTCATGCAATTACTTAATCTAATGAACATGTGGTTCACCCAAATGTGTTAACCGGTGTCGATACTGTAATTACCTAAGTATTTAACATGATGGGTAAGAGTAGCAGCTACAATTAGTGGGTGCTTTTACCCATGAAGTTAAGAGCAACGCACATCTGCTCCGTAATGTTGGGCTAATACCATCCCGCTGGGATAGAGATGCGTTTAAAACAGAACAATCCTCTGCAGACACAATGGTAGTCAGCGTCTTTGCGCCTCAAACTCTTTCTATAAAGGAAGATGACCGACGTTTGTCATATTCTGTGGTTGGCAATGAGAGGAAGAAGAATGTGATGCCTAACAACTACACTTCACCCCCCTCCTGGGCCCAGCAGACTTTAAAACACAAACAAGACTAAGTTGCAGGTTTCTGTAAACATAGTTTTCAGTCATACTCACTGCCACAAACAGAAAAAAAGGTTATTAATCAATTAAGGCATCGACACAGGCCGGAGCTGTGCTTTTTTTTTTTTTTTTTTTATTTTTAAACCAGAGTAGAAAACAGAACAGGAAATATATGTACAAAGGTACAGTTAAGTGCTACTCAAGCAGCCTCGTGTTGGCTAGATCCGGGGCAAGAAAAACTGGGACCAGGACTGGCCTTTTCTTGTTCCATTACGTACAGAGGGGTGGTGCGGGGGGGCTGGTGTTGGGACCCAGGAGGTATGCCCAAGTCAGACATCATCCTGAAGGAAAGCTCTAGGCCGTGGCCCAGGTTATTGGGGTACAACAATTTACATGACAGAAGGGAGGAGTAAGGACACAAGAGGCTTGAGGACGCCACCCGGGAAGGCGTCAGGGCGTCTCTCCATTGCGGCTGAAGAAGTACCTGACGGGGGGGCCGGGCAGGTCATCGTCTCCATCTGCCTCTGGGGCAAATGACACGGTGAGGTCGACGTAGCGGCGGTCCACGGATGGCTTGATCAGCTTCTGCATCCTGAGGAGAGGCAGAGGCGAGGTTCAGAGGAGCGAGGTTCTTCGAGGAGGTTACGAAGAATAGAGTATGAGGAAACACTTACGTTAGCTTGAGTCTCTTCGAGTGCCCAGGCATCACAGGCACATAGAGCATCTTCACACCATGGACGACCATGGTGGGTTCAATTCCATACTTTTCCTGGAATACAACAAGCAATGGATAAAAAAAGCTTAACAGACAAAGAAGCATTGACAAACCTCAGGGGAAATACAATCATCTGAATACAAGCAAATGGCTTCTCACCCTCACTGCGTTTATGAAGTCAGAGAGAGTGAAGTCCTCGTGGCCAAAGATAGTCCAACAGTCCCAGATGGAGAAGTAAATGTTGTCCCTGGGAAAGACGTCAGACAGTCAGTGCATGGGGTCAAAACAGTTCCAGGTGTTTCATCACTTCAGTCGTGTGAGAAGCATTCCCTTACCTGATGAGTGACTGTTTGACTTGGGCAGGCTCCGTGAGCACCACTACAGGGATGGCCAAGTTAAAGAAGCAGTTTTTGAAAGACTCAAACTCGTAGCCTCCGACCACCTTCACCAACTCGAGGGCCACCTGAACGCAGCAGAAAAAAGAAATAACACGGATGGATATTGAGATATTATGGATGTTGAGAACAACGGAATTCACTTTTCAACATCTATTTACACTCCTGACGTCCTAATACTGCGAGTCTGGATCCTCCGGCGTGTTCCGAGGGTCTCCCAACCTCCAAGGGAAGTCGTCCAGGAGGGATCCTGATCAGATGCCTGAACCACCTCAACTGGCTCCTTTACATGCCAAGGAGCAGCAGCTCTACTCCTCACACTATCTGGAAGGGTGAGCCCAGCCAGTCTACGGAGGAAAGCCATTGCAGCCGCTTGTATCCGGGATCTGGTGGCCGGACCTATTTGGCCCAGTCTGACCGGCACAACCCGAAAATAACTAAATGGGCCAACCAACGTCAGGGGTGGTCACTGGGGGTCGGGTGCATTGTGCAAGTTTGACAGAAAGTACAGATCGTCATATTGTCATGTGTTGCGTAGGCGCCCGGTTAACCCATCGATGGGGGGAGCGTTTCTCACCAGTCCAGCCACAGCGGCTGTTGCCGTGGCGATGGCGGGGATGATCTTGCCGGCGATCCGCTTGGTCTTGAGTCGGTCGGCCGGCTCGATGGCGTACATCCTGGCTCTGAGGGAGGACGCCGCCGTGACAAAGTCCATGTGGCCGTTGGCGTCGTCGTCCTTCTCAAACTGGAGCGGGCTCACCTGTAGCCTCTCTGTGTGTGGATGCACATATCAAGAACAGAGAGAACCAATTACCATTTACAAATCTTTGGTTTTTTTATTTAGTATTTGTTGTGTTTATTTTGGCTGTGCACCTGCTGTGACGTTGTCGGTTGCGATGGCCTGCTCCAGCTGTGTGATGGCCTCCCTCTCTTCCTCGCTGCTCAGAGGCAAATTCATTGAATCGGGCTTCTTTGCCGACTCGTTGGTCTCTATACACTGGAAGGGACAGAGCAGTCGAACAAGATTAGGGTTGGTTTTTTTTTACACTATGATAGAAGCTTAAGCACCAGCTCAGTGGCAAAGCTCACCTTCTCCGAGGGCCTGTACTCGGGAATCTTGACATCTGAGAGAAGCCTGGTCACCTCCTCTTCGGTGACATCCTGATAAAGAAGGAAAAGTCCAGTCAGTGAGTAAGTGAGTGTGTGTTTGAGAAAGTGCATGAGCGTACGTGACCTACCTTTTCTGAGTAAGGGATGTTGTAAATCCCCGCGAAGAGCCGGGCAGTGCTGACAATGAAACTGAAGTGCCTGCCGGGGGAAACGAGGAGGGTTTGGTAAGATGTGAAACGTACAACAAGAACCGTAACGCAAGAGAGCATACTCACAAACAGTCGTTCAAGTCAAAATCAAGAGGTGCTGGAGGTCTTTTGGGGGACTGCCAAAACAAACCTGAGGAAGAGAAAAATCATCAACTTTGCTCTTAAGTACAATTTATACTGAAATCATTTAAAAACTTGAGAGGTATGCTTACTTCCATCTTTTAACCTTGTGTCTAGAGGGAAACAGTGCAACAGTTGTAGGGCCTACACACAGAAAGAAAACGATTGTGGAGCTTGTACCAACACTCGTGTACATGCGATCTATTCAACGAATGTGTGTTTTCAGGAGGAGACTTGTTACCTTTCTCTTGAAGTACTTCTCGAATTTCAGACGGCTGATCGTGATGCACTGTTCCCACTTGTTGGGCCGTTTGCTTAGCAGCTTAATGACCTGGAATGACCCCTCCAGACTTTCCCCCAGCTGCATCCTCTACAGACACACACACAATCTTTAAAAAATGATTTTCATGTAAAGCATCACATTGCTGGCTAAGGCTACTTATAACGAGTCGGAACAACACTTAAGCCGTACAAAGCCTCACCTGTAGCACCACTTCAGCAGAGGGGTGTGTCTGCCAGAACGAGTTGTACATGGAGGGCTTGTGTGCAAACAGATTCTCAAACTAGACAAACCCAAAGTTAAAGTTCAGAATTAGCACACAACAATGGTCAAAAAAGAAAGGTAACTTGTTGGGTTTTGAGCTGGCTGACCTTGTCCCTGGCCCATTGAATGGTGTGCTCTATGACAGAAGGGAAGGACTTGAGAGTGCAGAAGGGGATCTCCTCTTCTGGGGGGTCCCTCTGGGGAGCAAAGCCAATGATCACTGTCAAGACTTAGGTCTGCCTTCTGGGACTGCTAGTACACCACGGTAACAAAAAACACAAAGACGGTCTCACACACACGCACACACACTCACATGGCTGTTGTAGGACTCAGTCAAATTTGGCACGATGATTTCTGTGTGTCCTTTAGTTCCCATGGTGCCGGAGTCCAGGAGAGGTCTCTGATTGGATAAACAGCGGCTGAAAACGTAAAAAAACACGATATCACAAAACTCCCCCGATTCATGCCGTAGGTGTGCTCTTTCTGGGTTTATGGTGAGAGACGGGCTCAGTCAGTGAAAGATTAAATGAAAGAACTAGAAATCAACTGAATGCTCGCGTGTCACTTTAATATTTGTGCCGACCTGTCCACGTATCTGCGGGCCTCCACGTTGTCCAGCGCGGTGACCACCAGGTTCAGGCGGGAGTAGAAGGAGTCATTGAAGATGCTCTCGGTAGCGGGACACACCTTGTTGAGGCGAGCGTCCACCTGCAGGTCCGGGTTGATTTCCAGAGTGGCCTCTGCTGCCGTGGTGCTCTTCGGTTTCTGAGACGCCGGGAGAAAAGGAAAAAGTACGTGAATGTCTGTGTGGTGGATGCTGATCAGAGACACGATTCCACACATTGCAACTAGTAAAAGGTGAGTAAATATTGCATTGAAAAGGTTCACCTGTATATGATGCGGTCTGAAGAGAAACTGCCGATTGAGGTTGGACTTTTCTATGAGGTCGGGGTCTGTGACGCATACCTGAGAAGATGCAGAGTACAAATACTCACTAAATACACACAGACGAGCTGTGAAATACATCAAGTCAGACAGACGAGAGGAAACGCAGAGAGACCACCCACCTCTCCTGAGCTGCTGGCCAATCCCACCCCAAGCAGGGCAAAGTTCTTCAGCATTTCACAGCCAATGGCCCCACAGCCCACCTGGAGGAGAAGACGTGGCAGCGGTTCATTTGGACGAGAACCGTAAAAACTATTCAACGTGTATGCGCACTGCTCAATCCTTACCATGAAGACCCTGAGCTTGTGCAGTTCCTGACACATGGATTCACCGATGCAGGCTCGTAACCCATCGTAGCGATCGCCCCTTGGGGAAAACTCCTCGGCAGCGACGGACTGAAGTGGCCGTACGACCTCGATGGCATCGAGATAAAACTAAACGCAGGAGAAAACAGAGGAGAATTAACTTTAAATCAGTTTCTAAAAAGTTGCAAAAATTGTTTAACAGAGTAGATTGAGCCATTGAACGGTTAATAAGCACCGTTTTCACTTCTGTGGTTAAATCGAGTGACCTACCCACTGCTGCAGTGGCGCAAACTTCCCTGTGATGGCCTTAAGAACTTCCTGGCTGGCTAGACCTCCCACAGCCGCTGCTAACGGAGGGAGGGTTCCCCTCGCTGTTCTCGACAGACAGCGCACCAACTCCACGTTCACGGAAGTCTGGAAAGGAAAGACGTTAAGGGGTCTGTCAAAGAGGATGTGTGTGCACCTCTGCAGGTTCGACAAAATCAAAGCATGAGGGACACACAAACTCACTTTGTTCCTGAGAGTTGCATTCACTTCCTCGGTTAGCTTCAGTAAAACCTCGGCATCCTGTGAGCACCTGATGGCATAAAAAGTAAAAAACAATCACAACTGAATGCGTTACATTCCAACAACTTCACACACTGGAATCCACAGCCAGGACCAAAGATATCATCGGTGTCTGTTGAGTACAGGGAAGTAAAGCAGCAGATAAGAGCTGGGCAGTGACGAGCAGAGAAAGGTTGA
The DNA here is from genome assembly GCF_050575085.1 of Anarhichas minor. Lineage (NCBI taxonomy): Eukaryota > Metazoa > Chordata > Actinopteri > Perciformes > Anarhichadidae > Anarhichas > Anarhichas minor. The sequence continues at coordinate 121,171 of NW_027466458.1, forward strand.
GCTTACCCAGTGTTGGGGAGTCTGCTGTGCTGCTCCTGGAAGGTGTCCAGAGCCAACATGGCTGCATGGATCTGTAGCGGGGCCTGATGGGTAGATAAGAAGGGGGATTGTGGGGAAATTGCTTGGTTAAACTCAAACAAACGTTACAAGCCGTTTGTAAACAGCAGTTAGTACCACACAGCAGGGCTCACTTATCAAGACTGGCGTCACTGAAACTAACATGAGCTGTTTATCTGGGAAAAGAATAAGCACGGAACTGAACTTTACTTAGAAGCCATGTGACTCTACTCGGCTGTACACACAATCCAATCCAAACTTTTTAAGCTGGTTATGCTGCATGCTTTTTGGGCAAGTGCCTTGTTAAAGTGCGCTAGCTCTGCTGTAGCCCTGCGTGGAGCCCAAAGCTCGCTGGCGAACCGTCCCTTTAAACCTTGGTTTGCCATGGGGTCTGAAACCCTCACCTCTGGTTTACTGAAGTCTGGAGTCAGGAGCTGAGGATCACACAACTGTCTCTCTAATGTCTCCTGAAAAGGGGACACACACACACACAAAGAACATGTTTATTTAAACAAGTATTTATCTTTTTTTGGTTCATCTGCAATATTTCTGACAAATACTGGACTTACAAATCTGTACGTCTTGGGGGTTTTCACCAGAACAAAGAAACCTCCATGTGCATATGGTTGTAGTTGGGATGTGTCTCCTATTGCAAAGCTGTGTGGGGAGAAGACTAATACACACACACACACACACACACACACACACACACACACACACACACACACACACACACACACACACACACACACACACACACACACACACACACACACACACACACACACACACACACACACACACACACACACACACACACACACACACACACACACACACACACACACACACAATGCGCTCTTATGTCACTTTATTCAGAAAATCTCATTAATTCTTCGTACAGCACATTTGTTTCTTCTTATATAAATATTATTAACCATATTCTAAATGGTATGTAAATCTGTGATTCATCGGTAATGCTGGTGTTACAACTGCAATCGTAAATATACACCAAAAACAGTGAAGTTATTATGCAGAAATAATACCTGAGATGGGCCGTGCGGTGCCGTTGAGTTCCACCATGCCGTTGACCTCTCTGAAGACAACACTCTGGCCGGTCTGAAGGCCGTGGGGCTGGTTGTCCATGCAGGTTACCACCCCAGGATTGTCCTGAAGGGTCCAAATTTAACAAAAGGAGATCAAATGAAGCTCCTCTACCTTCTGACAATTAAAGAAATTGCCTGACAGGAAGAAGAAAGATAGAGAGATGACTACCTGAGTGATACTTTGGATGAAAATCGCCTTGGGCTCCTCTCCTGTGGGATCCGACACCTCAAACTCCTCTCCGAAATCACAAAACACCCGTACGCAGATGCCGTACGCATCACAGCCAATGAACTGGAAAGGACACCAGGTTAAAAAAAAAGCGGTTCATTCTCGCGTTTAACTTGTTTGCGCTTTTGCACCACGTGCAAGTCGTGGTCCAGCCAACGCTGTGCGGTGTATAAGCGCTCCGGGGACTGTGGACTTACTTTGATGGGGGGTCGATGGGAGTGGCAGAAGTGGTTCACTCTCTTCTGCAGGCTGAGTCGGGCTTCAGTCAGAATCACACACTGCAGGAGAGAGCAGAGCACAATGCAGGTTTGGAACAAGTGGGCGTTTTGGATGACAGCCGTGAAGGAGATCAAGTTGAAGGAGTGTTTTTTTTTTTTTTTTTTAGATTTTGAAACCCTCTCCACCACCACAAACTATTTTATCTGCTGCGAATCCAAGCTGATCGATCCCACCCTCCGTTCTCCAAGAACTAAAGATTCTGAAAGCGAAGCCTTGCCTGATACTTCCCGAGGAAGCCGAGATCGGTGTTGTCGTCCAGAGCCGACGAGGACACGTCGACGTGGACGTACGGGTTCAACTCTGCGACCCAGGGGCACACCGCCTCCACCCTGCGCCACAATGTGACAGAAGAGACACATGATGCGTTAAGATTGTGAGCGATATCAGAGGTGAAGAGGAACAGTCCAGCGTTGTGTTTTACCTTCTCTTCTGGCTCAACACGTCCTCTTTGTGGATAAAGAAGTTGGAGCCCAGATCCCAGGTTTCACACTGCTTTGTGTCGTGAAGGGTGACTGCCTGCACACAGATACAAAGACATAAGGCTACAGGAAGACAAACTCTCAGGACACTCCACATTGAAACATTAAGTACTGCATACCTTCACGCCAGCCAGGACGATATTCTTTGCTGTGGAACCAGAATGAATCAGTGTCAAACCACCATTGAGTGACAGTAGATCATGTGAACACTGCAATAATAGGACATTTTAGCCCAACGTTACCTATCTCGATTCCCAGTCCTCCCATTCCACTGAGAAACACTGAGGACCGGGCCATCTGGTGCATAGCACTGTCTCCCAGCACATAGCGCTGGCGGCTGCACAAAGAAAGGGAGGCAGGAAGAGGAAGTGTGAGGGACTGTAGTATACAGCACAGTACTGTAATGTCACGTTATCTGTAGTTTCCAGTGCTTTCATAAGGGACTGCGGTTACTAGACTTGCCTGTAAAGAGAGTCATCAATCTCCATCGAGTCTGCAGCCATGCTGGGAGGGGAAGAGGGGGGAATTCAACTGTCTGAGAACACGGCTCTACCTACTGAACCACATACAGAGTACAAACAGGGATTACCAAAGATAGAAAGCGCATGGGTTGTCCACCGGTAGTAATCTAAAACCAACGCCCTGTTGTGGGTTAGCTAAATGGCTAACTTTACCCACACACCCCGGCTGACTCCAATATGAGTTGTCACCAATGTTGTTAAACCTGGCAGCGGTCAGTCGCGCGCAAACGTAAACTGACTGTCTCGAGCCAACGTAGGGACGTCTTTCAACAGTCAAATCTCACAGCAGTTGAGTTAACGTTAGCTACCGTAATAACCGCTGGCTGACTTGTGAACCTGCTGGGGAAAGCTCAGCGTTAGCAGCTACAGCTAGCTAGCGCTGAGTGCCACTGCTGCCTGGTGCCGGTGGCGAGGACACTTGTTATGAACTCGTTAAAAGTGGTGACACACACGTTAGGCTACGGATAACTGCCCAGGGTAGACAGCGGTTTTAGTTATTATCTTTCTACCAATTGATATGAAAAAGGCGCTGTGAATATTGTTAAAATTAGACAAATAATCTTACGTAGCTACCTGTCAGTATGCGCGACGGGCTAGAGGGAATGAATGGTTGTGACTGGTTAAAAACTTGGAGTTGTTCCGGGTTACGACGATCACGTGATCGAGGTCATCCAATATGTTTACAGTGTTTTTCAGCTATTTTGTGATTAAAATTGAATTTATTCACTAAATCCAATCCGAAATATAACTAATATTTTCTTCTATTATCATATAAAAATAAAAAAATTAAATATCAAGTAGTATATTTTCAGACTATGAATCAGCAAGAAAACTATTTTCACAAACTCATAGGCCCAGGACAAAAATGCTGAACAGGGGTGTTATTATAATATATATCAAGAAAAAACTAAAGGAGAAATAAATAGTGAGGGGTGTAACGTGTTGCAATGTACAATAATAGAAGTTTGGGATATTTCAGCAGTTAGCATTTAAGAGGTAGTGTCAGTATTTTCAGCGTGAGGAGAATCAGAGAAATTACAGACAAAGACAACTGTTTGATTATCAATCTTCTCATTGGGAAAATATTGTACTGCAAACTATTGTTTATTTTTTTAAAGAATGATTAAATGCCAGAATCAAAAATACTTAAAAACTATTTCAACCTTTTAAAAATACGCTTGCAAAATGTTTTTAACTGATATGTTTCGTTTTTATTATTATTTCTTTGTGTGAATCTCAGCTCCAGTTGAGAAAGTAAGGACAGATTGCTGAACCGGTCCCAGCCAGAGAGATGTGTCAGAAAAGCAGCATTTCAGTCTTCCACTGTTTAAAGAAACAAAGGTCAACAGCCGAGTGAAACATTTACGCACGACTCCCATTCTGGAAGATGATTTAAGGAAAAAAACAAGTCTGCTGCTGTCTTTTATATATTTGTGCAATTTGTGTCTCTGTGCTTTTTTTTTAGTGTGTGTGTGTGTGTGTGTGTGTGTGTGTGTGTGTGTGTGTGTGTGTGTGTGTGTGTGTGAGGACGTGAGAAAAAAAGTTTCTGTGTCTTTTTTAGGTCTATATATCTGTTTGGCCTGAAATAAAAATTATCTAAAAATTCACTTAATCCTAAAGCTGGATATACAGAAGACTTGACTCAGTGACTTCTGTGTTTAGTTTGTCTGTGACAGACACTCCCCCAACTTCAGACTTCAGAGACACCCTCCCTCTAATCATATTGGTCAGGGACACACACACACACAGGAACCTCCCCCCCCTGAACTGGAGCCAAAATCACACACATGCACACACAGCAGGACTTCTGAACTCCAAAGTGCCACTGTCGCCTCTCGGACGCCTGACCCCCTCAGAATCGCTCTCTCCTGGCAATGTGGTGCAGTCGTATGGCACTGCGTCAGCTCCAGCGGTTCGCTGCTGCTCCACTGACTGGGGGTCTCACAAGCAACGCGCTAAGGGAGATGTCAACCCTGCAACGGGTGTACGTCACCCGACAGATCCCACCCGAGGGCCTGAGGATCCTCCGTGAATCTGGACAGTGAGTGTCCCGTCACTTTGAATCTGGATCGTGTCATGTAGCTGACTGTGATACCCTTTTTGAATGGTCTGCTTTGTGAAGTTCATCATTTACTTTGCGTAAACAGGGCTGCTAATGTTTGCCTTTGGGTTAGTCAGATAAGACTAGCCTAAAGTGTATTCCCCCACAGCAGAGCTGAAGAAACTCTCTCTGCACCTTAAGGCTCCAGTGTTTCTATATAAACCTACAGCATGTGTGGCACAGCTTGAGATGCGCCATATCTTAGTAGGAACATTAACGAAAGCTTGAGCACCCAATGCCATTTCTTCTGCTGATGATTAAGAAATTCATTTGATATGGATCCTGTTTCTGTTTTCCCAGGGTGCAGTTTGAACTGTGGGACTCCGACGACGCCCCTGTGCCCAGGGGGGAGCTCCTGCAGAAGGTCAGAGGCGTCGACGGTCTGGTCTGCGTGTTGACGGAGAAGATCGATACAGAGCTGCTGGATGCTGCAGGTCGGTGTGGGAGGACGGCCTTTAGAGTATGTTGAGCGACGAATGCAATAAAAAAAGCCCTGCGTTAATTTTTTGGTATACTCCCGCAGGTCCAAACCTGAAGGTCCTCAGCACCATGTCGGTGGGATTCGACCATCTCTCTTTGGAGGAGCTGAAGAAGAGGTGATTCTCATCTTTCTATTTCCTTGAGACGCATCAAAGTCGAAGGTGTTGATATATTTAATGGACGTGTGTGTGTGTGTGTGTGTGTGCTTTCCCCCAGAGGGATCCGTGTGGGTTACACCCCAGACGTCCTGACCGATTCTGTGGCTGAGCTGACTGTGGCTCTGCTGCTCACCACCTCCAGGAGGCTCATAGAGGCCACACATGAAGCCAAGACGTAACGTACCACACACACTTAGAGCCATCCACGTATAAAGACATTTTTGGGGCGGCGGGTCAAAGGTTAAACTCTCTCTCGTCAGTGGCGGCTGGGGCACATGGAGAACTCTGTGGCTGTGTGGACACGAGCTGACCAACAGCACCGTGGGAATCCTGGGCCTGGGGAGGATAGGTGAGCACGGCAGCATCTGAAACACGACGCGCACGAACACGCTCGTCGATCAAACTGCCATTCCCGTAAAAAACCCCCCCCAAAAACCCAGATTCTTCTCACTTTGTCTTCGAAGGCGTGGCCATCGCCGAGCGCCTGGCTGCTTTCAAGGTCAAGAAGTTCATCTACGCGGATGTGGCCCCCAGGCCCGAGCTGGCCGGCCTCATCAATGCAGAGTACGGTAAGGATTGTAGAGATTTACTGCTTTCACATCCTGACCTCACAGATACTCAATAAGTTGTCACTTTTAAGGAAAGGAAATGCCATGTCAGGCCTTTGATTTTTTTAGTCTCTTTCGACGAGCTGGCGGAGCGGTCCGATTTCCTGGCTGTGTGCTGCGCTTTAACACCGGAAACCAAGGAGATCTGCAACAAGGACCTCTTCTCCAAGATGAAGAGCACCTCCATCTTCATCAACACAAGCAGGTGCACAGACACAACTGAATCACTTTGACACATACTGTACGACGATGCCGTGTAATGAAATACTCGACTATGACGCCCGTCCAGTCTCCCCGAATCTGGCCGCGAGAACAGTAACCGTGCTTTTCTCTAATTCTGGTCCTTCTGTTGAGTTAAGAGGGGGCGTGGTGAACCAGGAAGACCTGTATGAGGCTCTGTCCACTGGCCAGATTGCGGGAGCTGGATTGGATGTGACTGTTCCTGAGCCCCTGCCCACAGACCACCCGCTCTTCACCCTCAAAAACTGCGGTGAGTGTGACAACATTATCGGTGCTTAAAGGGACAGTTCAGAGCTCCTTTGAGGCTAACGTTCATCATCATCTGTCTTTATAAATGCTCTCCTCCCACAGTGATTCTCCCACATATTGCCAGTGCCTCTTACACCACCCGCAACGCCATGTCTGCCCTGGCGGCAAATAACCTCCTGCTGGGCCTGCGGGGCGAGCCGATGATCAAAGAGCTCAAGCTGTAGAGAAGGAAACATCAGTTCAACTTGTGTGCCTAATTATTCATTTCCAAGATTCAAATAAAACCAGCGCTTAAACTTTGTAACGCTACGCTTATTTACTCGCTTGCATCTTAATCTTCAACGTGTAAAACAACCGTCTTATTCTTGTGTGCTCCTTCAGCTCGTATTTCCCAAAAAATGTCACCAGCAACAAAACTGAATTTCCTCGTTTTTTAATCAGTCTATACAACAGCTGAACATACTGTACAATCTTCATAGCGTTCAAAAGCAAAGAGACAAACATTTAGTCCTCTCGAGTTTACATTATGTTCGGTACACAGAAAAGAACACACAGACTTGAGATTTGGCATATTAACAAAAAGCCCAGCTTTTCAAGCTAGAGGGCGTAAGGCAGTGACTTTTATAATATCGTTTTTTTAATGCATTTGAACATTTTGGCATATTCATACAGGGGGGGGGGGGGTAGTACAGTCAGTGCATTTTTCAGAGGTTCACATTAACAGTTTACGCAAAAGCTTTTAGAAGACAGCACCATAATGGCCCTCACCAGGCCATGTCGGAGGACTCTCAAGCGCATAATCACGACTTCACCATTGATTCTACAGCTAAACCGGAGACGACTCTCCTGAAGATGAAGGTTATCCGTTAACATTTGGTAACAGTGCCATGACTCTAAAAAGGTAGAATAAGGTGCAGACTAGGAATGGGAGCGACGACTGTCTGTTTCTCATCGACAGTGCAGGAGACACGATACAGCAAGTATACAAAAAGGCAAATGTGTCGTTTCTTTTTTTTACCATTTCGGTTTAAACAGAAGTCGACGACGCGGCATGAACACTGATTTCAATCAAACAACCGTCTACCAATGTCTGTTCTTTTTTTTTAGTCTTACTCTAATGGATATGAATGGATTTGCAGATACAGGTTGACGTTAAAATTACACACATTAAAAAACAGCTAAAACTCCTGAAATTAAAATTAAAAAAATGACAGGAGACCCTGTAAAAATTACTTTCTGACTTTTCACAACGTGTGTTTCAAACTGTGGACATTGTGTGTTATGGATCACCTGCTAGCAAAAATGCTACGACCGTTAGCTTGAAAACCCCTTTGAGAGCCGGTGGAGTTGGATAATTTCAATACAGCGACATTTCCACATCCAACAGTCCAGTAAACATAATAGTTAATATTTGTCGAAGTGCTTTTCGCAAGATGTACAAAGACGGAGGTGTGTATACAGCACAGATATCACGTACAGTAGCAAAAATGACACACAATGTTTAGTTCTTCTGGAGTTGTTTTGTCGTAACGGACCACAAATGTGCAATATTTACATTTCTAAAGCCCTTTTTCAGCATGTGCTGAACCTCAGCCAATCATTTCTCTTTAGACGACTCCGCCTCTCGGCACTTCTTCATTACCCTTCTAATAAACACAAACACACACATTGAATGTGTGTGGACGGTCTGTTAAGACAGCTAAGACTTCTGTGGTCAGTAACCAATAAGGAGGGGAAATGCCAGAATTGATACAATTGAAAAATCGCAAAAAAGGTGCCAGGTAATGACACAAAATAAGGTGCGTTTTACAGCGTGTGAAGTCGTTTTTTAAAATAAGCATTATAATGCAATATTAGTTTTTCTCAAAAAGAGACTGCAAGGCCCAGTGAATGCAGTGATTTTTTTTTCATCACTTCGGTTATTCAAAAAAGTTGATATTGTTTTGTCCAGTCGACAGCGTTTTCGCTGCAACAATACACCAGGTTCTCCGTCATCTTTTCCGTCGGTTGAAGTTGAATCGGACTCGATCCACCTTTAGTTTACAGTACAGCACCAGCAGCACACAGCCATCAACAGTTCTCAGCACTTACAGGCATCACATCTGGCACACAAATCCGTCGGTCCGCCGTCTGTACGACTGCCCTCGTGCAGAACAAGGCACGGTCGATATGCAGTCCAGTCTGATGCGGGCTGCTGCTCCACGTTTCACAAACGTGCGGTGGAAAAATTAGTGAGTTAACTCTGCTTCAATAAGCGCACCGCCAACTGTAGACATTCAGCACAAAGGGACCCCCTCACCAGATCGATTTCACTCACATGACACCTTCTATAAAGACAACATAGCTAACAGTGTAGCAGCTTCACAACTAAAGTCTAGACTGGCAGTCAGAAACTCTCAGGGGAGTATACACTGTATATATCTACGGTTATTCTATGATGAATCCATAGCAACACATGTGGCACCTTTGCATCCCTGTCGTCCTTCTGCGACTAAATGTGTTTACTAGGAATTTAGCCGCCTCGACAGTGTGGGTTTCTCATGAAAACATTACAATATCGTCCCTATCTTTGGTCTGTCGTCAGGAGGGAACAGCTGATCGCATCCGCCTGCTCTGTCACAGCTTCAGAAAACTTTTTTTTGGGGGGGGGGGGGCTTTGAATCTAGCTCATCACTGATCCCACTCCGATGCAGCGGCGTCGGCCCTACAGCAGGGCGTTAGACATGTTGCTGTTCTGCCAGCGCAGGCAGGTGGTCTTGCAGTGCTTGTACAGGTGGGAGGACTGGCTGAAGCGCTTGCCGCACTTGAGACACGCGTAGGGTTTCTCTCCCGTGTGGACGCGGATGTGTTTCTTGCAGTCGGTCAGCGTGAGGAAGGTCTTGCAGCAGATTTTGCAGGCGTATTTGCGAGCCCCCTCGACCACCAGGACGTTGTGCTCCGACAGCGCCTTCTTGCACTTGGACAGGACGTCCGCCGAGGCGCGGGTCAGCTGCGGGAGGAGGGAGGTGGGCCTGCCGCCGTTCATCCCGTACCCGCTGCTCTCGTTCAGCAGCAGAGGACTCGCCAGGCTCGAGGAGGAGGACGAGGCGGCGTCCTGGAGGAGGCCGCCCGCTCCTTCGTCTCCTCCCGCGCCAGTGGTCGTTTTCGGAGCGATGCGTCTGTAACCTGGGTAACCCAGGGCGGCGGCAGTCGCTGCGCCTGCTCGCCCCAGGGAGTGGAGCCCCAGACTGGAGCGCTGGAAGTCCAGACCAAAGGGATCTCCCCCTCCACGCCCCCCGCCGCCACTTCCCCCACCTCCTCTGGGGTTCCCCAAACCGTCGTGCAGGGGGCGGAGGAACAGAGACTCGGCTTGCAGGTTGTCTCCAAAACCGCTGCGACTCTCGCCACCGAGCGGACCCGACTTCAGGAGAGAGGATGAAGCCGAGCCGAACGGCCTGCCAGCTTCCTGTCTGAGCAGGAAGTGGTGCGCGACTGCGTCGCCAGTCGTCGTGTTGGGGAGGTCGTCTTCACCAGTGTAATCCTTGGGGCCGAGGAAGCTGGAGATGCTAAAACCGGATTTGCCACCCAGCCCGCTATTACACCCGAAGCCTCCGACTCCGACTCCTCCTGCCATGCCGCTCTTGAGGAGCAGCTGGGAGCCGGGCTGCAGCAGGGACTCGGAGCTGGGCTGGGGCTCGGAGGTGAAGCTGCGGTCGCTGCTCTCCGGGCTCAGCTCCGCCTTCTCCTCCTGGCCTCCGGGCTCGGCCTGCGATGTCACGTCGCTGATTTCGTCCACTGGCTCCGGCGAGCTTAGCGGCTCTTGTTTAACCACAACCTGCGGGAAGCAAAGGAGGAGTTTTTACACAGCAGCTAAACAAACTAAAGCAGCAGGACTCGCACGCAGATTGGTTCTTTACTTGCACATATGAGTAATTAATGAAAACTTTACTTTCTGTTTGGATTATGATTCAAATTTTGTTTCATACTTTTTCTCTTATTATTTTATCAGTAGTTGGGTTCATTTTGTAAAATTAAATATATAAATTAAAAATAAGAATTAAATTGCAAGTTCCGTCATCATTTCAAGTGTTAATGTGTACAAATCGTACAGATGTCACGACCAGATGTTGTTGCCCGAGGCTTCACAGTTACTCACAACAACGACTCAAGCAGCATCTTTACCTTCTGTTCCTGTTCTTCTGCCTCCTCCTCCTCTGCCCCCGATTTGATCTTCACCCCTGCTCTGTTGACCTGGAGGTCCTGCTCCTCCATGTCCTCCTCCTTCCTCACCCCTCCCTGCATCCTCCCCGAGTCCTCCCCCTCACAGTGTCCGCTGTCCGACTGGCTGGGCATCTGGGGGTCATCTTGGGGCGCCCCCACCAGGCCGGCGATTGCGGCGTCCAATTTGGATTCGTCGCCCATCTTGCGGGAGTCCGGGGAGAGCAGCGCTCCCTCCTCCCGCTCCACGTTCGCCCCTTCTTCTCCCAGCAGCCCCAGGTTCGGGCCGGAGCTGCGCTGCCTCTGCCTGGGCCTCTCCTCCGACAGGCCCAGGGCCAGAGGGGGCTTGCGTTTGTGGAAGCGTCGGATCGGGAAGGAGGCTCTCTGTTCCACCACCCTACCGCCGACCATGTTCCCGACTCCGTCCTCCTCCATCCCACCCAGAGCGGAGCTCACCAAGCTGAGCCCCAGCTGCTGCAGCAGGAAGGAGCGCTGCAGCTTCGACGCGGCGGCGTTTGCTGCAAGGTTAGCGTTGGCTGCGAGGGTGGGGTTTACCGCTGTTTCTGCGACTTGGTGCTGCTGCTGCTGCTGCTGCTGCCTTTGCCTCTGCTGCTCCTGCTGCGGGTGGTGGAGGTGGTGGTGGTGGTGGGGGGGTCTGTCAGAGGAGGGGGACGCGGGCAGGGTGCGCGTGGTCAGGTAGTGTTTGCAGGCCTTGACTACATTGTTGAGGTGCAGATGCGAGGCCGCGAGGAGGATATCCATGACGTTGCTCTCCCCCAGCATCAGAGTCGAGGTGTACATCATGTCCACCAGGGCGGCAAAAGCTTCAGCTGTCACCACCTGCAAGCACACAGAAAGTTGATTGTCTGTCTGTCTGTCTCTCTTTTTATCTTGTTATCTGTCTGTTTCTCTCTGTGCCTTTTTGTCTCTTTCTGTCTGGCAAACTCTCTCTCTCTCTCTCACACACATATACACACACACACTCACTCACTACTTCTACTTCTAGTAACTACTGCCACCTTTTACACTATTACAACAATAAGACCCAAACCTCGCTGTCCAGCTGGATCATGTTCATGCTGGAATCTCCCTCTGCGACCGTGAACAGCGCGCGGAAGTGGGTGCTGCAGGCTGCCAGCACCGAGCGGTGGGCCTTGAAGTGTCTGCTACCCACCACGATGACGCAGTCGCACAGCTGACCGTGGACACGCTGATAGTTGAGCTGCTGGAAGATCTGCTCAAAGTGGCCCGGGAAATCCATGGCCCTGAATTTAAATCAAACATTTACTGCTTCACTATCCTCACATCAACTGATTATGAAATGATGAGTGTGCAGATGATGGTGGTCTAAACGAGAGTATGTACAAGACACGTGAAAGTAAAGGTGGGGTTAGAGTGAGTTTTTACACAGACAAAGATGTTTTCATGTGCCGTTTTGTTTGGGAAAGTGTTGATAAAGAGACAAAATACTCAAAACCTATGATGGGGTGAAAGGCTGCTGGTAACATTCCTTATGGTGCAAATCTAACAAATTCACTACAGGAATGTACTACTGTTTGTCATGTGTTTGTTGTGTTGCAAATGGTCTGCATCTGAATTCCGTTGTGCATCCCTGTTTCATAAAGACAATAAATTATCTTAAATGATTCTGTGGAGCTACAAAAATTCCAGGGAGATTGCTAATTAAAGTGAACAAAGAGCAATGCTTTCCAGTGGGCTTAATTACAAGTTATTACGTAATATGCTATGGCATATGCTATAGAAGCATAGCCGCACAGTGAAACGTTACATGTGTAACGACGTTACAGCTAGCACATCTAGAGGCTAACACATGAAAAAGTTAACGTTAGCTAGTTAAAAGCATAGCATTACATTGTTATTACGGTGAGATAACAGAGACAGTAATAACATTACCTGGAATTCCCCGAAGTGGAGGTAACAAGAGGCAGACGCGAGAGGCCCTGACCAGAAACTGACACGGCTAAAGTTAGCTGGCTGTTCACCAGCAAATCGCCTGCTAGCTACAACAGAAGCAGCACATTAGCATACGGTCACCTGGCTGGGCCGCTGGTTTGTATCAAAACTGCCGCCCCCCCCCCCCCCCCCAATCAAGTGCAGCAATAGCTGGTTAGCATTTCTGTTGGTGCATCCCACGTCCCCATGCGGTCCCACCACCTGACATTTTACTCGCGATGAATGGTTTAGCTGTGGGGGCGAAAGCTGCCCGGTGATGTGCGCTCACAGTGACCGCTCGTCTCGAGCAGATGGACCCATGAGCTGGACCCGTCTGCCGGTGTCACCCAGGCACAGTCAGACAAAACAACAGTTAATAAGACAGATGGTGACTGCCAATCAATGTCCAGGTCAGACATGCATGTTTTTATTTGTAATAATGTGTCACACTCAGACGGGCTTTTCCCAACCAGACTCACAGGGTGGCGCTGTGCATCACTTCCATGCCCGTGACCTCGCCGAGTTGAAGGGCTGCAGTTCTGCGTGCCTCCACACGGTGTCGCTGGTAAAAGCATGTGTATTCAAAGGTTATAGAGAGTGTCAAGATAATTCCCTTTAACCCTATGATTTAACCCTATGGTAAACCTTCTGCTAATGTATTTTTCTAACTTTATTTTACAATTGTTCGTTGTCAACTAAGTTTTGGACAAATTAACATTTTCAATATTTCAATGGATACAGTTTACATAGACCCCCACAAAGTACAGTTCATGATTATGTTAAAGGAGATACACGATTGGGGGCATTTATATTGCCTCTGAACGGCTCAACTATGGAAAGCCGAAAGTCCCATTAAACGCCTCTATTTTCACACGATATATGTTAAAAAACGCTGCTTTTTGCGGCATCGTTAACCAAAAAAGCGCCGTTTTTACACCGCTCTACAGTGCGTAACGGCGGCCGTGAGCTGACAGAAATACATCTTAGCGAAAACGGAAGTACAATGGAGTGAAGCCTCTTGCGTCCAACTCGCAACAACAACTATGGCTGCCTCCTGCTCGTTGGTGTGTTGCGAAGAGGAGAGTGATTCCGACAAAGCTGTTATTGGTGACTGTCTCACACTTGTTGTTTGTCGAGTATTTGTTTTCAGAAGAATGAAGTAATTAGAACTGTTGCAGTAAATGTTGGGTGGTGCTTAATTTTGTCTCTGTATTAAACACCCGTTTGTAATGCACACGTGGGGGCTAGCAACAGGGCTAACGTTAGTTGTTTAGTGTTGTGCTTACTGGAGTGGAGTTTGTGTTAAGTTACATTGCTCGGTAGTGAGAACCAAGTGAGAAAAAATTGTTCATAAAGTTGTTTTATCTTGTTAGTCGCAACTTGCATCCATTAAACACTGTTAACGTGTATACCATTCGATTTGTGTCCATGGTGCTGTGAAACCCACATATCGACACGGTCCTCGTTATGTTTCTCCTTCTCACAGTCCGCTTTTCCAACGGCAACGTCAAAAATGCCGACAAACTGGATTTCACGATGTACAAGAACGCAGACGAGAGTAACCCCAGGAAAAAGAGCAGGCGGATAATGGTGAGAAATACGAGTGGCAGCGTTCATGTATTTGCACTGTTTACACACACACACACACACTAAAGGGTGTGTGCATCGTTACGTTTCATGAACCTTGCTGCTCGCGTGTCTCCTCCGTGTCTAGGCTGTGGAATCAGGCAGAATGTCCTACGTTGGAAATAACTTCGGATCCGGGTCTTTGAAATGCAACAACCTTTGCAGGTAGGTCGACGCATTGTTCTTTATTTGTTGCGATCGTGGCGCAAATTTCCACCGTGAAGAGAAGTAGTACGTGTGCTGTTTGGTCGTCTGTGCAGATATTATGTGGGAGTGCTAAACAGGGAGACCATGCAAATGGAGGTGCACGCGGCTCAGCTGTTCAACATGCAGCCTGTCCTACCAGGAGAGGCTACGGAGGAACCGAAAGCCCAGGACACGACCCAGACCTACAGAGACAAGGTGCTGGGATGTGTCCAGCTCTTCTTTCAGTTAGAATATAAGAAGAATGAACTCTAACGGCTCAATCTTGTGCATTTGTTTTCCTCTCAAGGTGGATTCTTTGATTGAGGCGTTCGGCACCAACAAACAGAAGAGAGCTCTGAGCTCCCGCAGGCTGAATCAGGTGGGCGGTGATACCCTGCATCAAGCGGTGACCAAGGCTGCCAACACCGTGATCAACCAGAAGGGTCTGGAAGGTAAGCTCTGTGGAAGTTAGTGGTCTATAAATCTACTACCAGTCACCTGAGGGCCCACCTCAAAGAAAGGTTGGGATAAATAAGGAGAGAAAGTGGTCACATTTAACTTAAATACCTAGCTCCACAAAGTCTTCTTCTGTTCATCTATTTTTTTTTTTTTTTCTCATCCCTCAGCTCTCCAACAGGAAGTTGCTGAAACAGAGGCCCAGGGAGACCTGTCTCTCCACCTGCCCCCCTGCAATGCAACTGCTGACAGACCTGAGAACGTCTACTTATTTGACGACCGTATCCTTAATTTTCCTCGTGTGTGTGTGTGTCAACGAGGGCGCGCATGAACTGCAGATGGGCGGAAAAGATAACGTAGTGTGAGCGAAAGCTTTTTTTTTTTTTTTTTCCTTAATTGATACCCACAGTCCTGAGTCCAGTGGAGTTTGGGGCTTTGGAGCAGGCTGGCTCCAAGATGGCGGCACTCACCTCTGAGGAGATGCAGAAGATGCGAGACGACGGAGGGTAGGGCGACGAAGGGCTCACGCTTGCTGAGACATTTAATTTGTTTCCTTGCGTTCTGATGTTGTCTGCACTTTCAGGTCCTTGTGTGTGGCGAAGCACCTGGAGAACCTGCCGACCGTGAGTGAAGCCAGAGACAGAGGGTCACGCCTCGCCTTTTACCTGTCGATGCTTCTCAAGCTGGCGCGACAGAAGAACGTCCACTACAAGTGTGAGTTGTGTTTTTATTTTTGCCTTCATCACGCGCGTGTCAAAAGTGTTCCCAGACACGTCTCTGGACCGGCAGGCTAACTGTGATTTATGTTTCCACCAACAGTTGGGCAGGAGGAAGGCTGCCCTCGCATCGTTCAGACCAAACTGCTCAAAACGTTCACCGTGGAGACTTTCAACAACGGCAGGTAGGACGGAACTTTGTCACTTTAATCATCTAGATATTGTCTGAGATTTTAGAATATCGTTATGTCTGTTTCTGGTGAAGTGATACCATTTAACTGAACTTACCAGACTGCTCAAACCCCCCCCCCCGCATTGTTTTCCTTTACCCACTTAATCTTTATATCCACACCACTGATGATTATTTATCAAAAATCTTGTTGTGTAAATATTTTATATATAACTCTACAATATCGTCTCAATGTTGATATTAAAGTATTTGGTAAAATCTATTTGCTTTTCCTCACATGACCCAGCCCTGCCCAATAGACCCCCATGTTAAAATGCCCAAATGTACAGCGGACAAAGCATGTTTACAGCCTGGTATAAGTGTGACGCCACAGAGACCACGTCCATATTTTGTCTGTATTCTACACCCAGATGCATTCATCAGAACAGAGCATGTAGGTCTTACAAATAGAATTGTTGTTACACTGATTTCTTTGAGAAAAACATTTCCTCTGAATTTCCCTTTTTTCTCTCCTTACCTTCTTCTTCAGGGTCAATAACATAGTGTCATCATCGATGCGTGCCAAATTAGCGGCGTACTCCCTGGCCCTGCTGCTGCACATGACTCACATGACCGGCGACCTCACGTTACTGCACCGCGACCTGGGAATCACTGAGGCCAAGTATGAATAGAAGGCATTTGTGTATGGAAACTGTAATATGTGTCCTGTTTAAAAAACATACAGTGCATTTAGAATGCGTGTCTCAAAGGGGGGGTTTTCTGCAGTTTGTGACTCACAGCCTCTTTCCTGTTTACGTTAATGGGAATGTTGCTGGTATAATTATTTTTATTAGACAAATAAACAGTTTAGGATTAAGGGCAAGAACCGGAATATTTAGTGCATGTAAACGTAGTGTGTTGCATTAAATGAATTAAGAACACTTAGTATTACTAACTCATCTACATATATTGATGTAAATAACCTTTTTTTTGTTTTCCGCGTATGGCTAACCATCACATATGGAGCTGTGAATTGTATAATTCTTGTTGTATACAAATGATCATCACGGCACATAAAACACCGTTAATGCGAGGTCCATTAAAGAACTCTGCATTCAGTAACGGGTGGCTTTGTGTCTCCCTACAGGATGACTGAAGTAGCAAAGTCGATGGGACTGACTCTAAGTAAACCGCCCCGGGGGAAGGCCGACAAGGCTGAGCCGCGAAACACAAACCGGCAGGCCTCTCTGGTTCTGCCTCTGGTCAAATACGATCCGTTCATTGAGAGGCGGAAACGTAAGAAGATGCACTGAGGGTCACGACAAGAACCGAGTAGGGAAGGAGGACTGTACCAATTGGAAATGCCACAAACAAGAAGTGTTTATTAATGCGTTTTGTAGACAAATAAAGTGGTGAACTTTGAGTTGTACATGATATCGCTACTTATTGCTTACTGTGCAAGATACAAAGAAGCGGACACATTAGGAATGATGGAGAACATCCGGCGTCGGCGGTAAAAACATAGAGGCACATTTGACGAAAGCACATATTGCACACCTAATATCCGTTTCCCTCTATAACTGGCTATCACCAGATGAGTGTGTGTGGTTGCACAAAACGCAGACTCACCAGGATATGGATCTGTGCAAGCAGAAGTGTGGCCTTTTTTTTTTTTTTTCACACTATGAACACTCCCTCCCTCAGCTACAATCATTGAATAAAATAAACAAAAATCCAACAAGGCACAGCTTTGTTTTGTAGCGTGGTTGGAGCTGACATCTCTGAAGCCCGAGACTCCTCGGATTTAAAAAAATGTGCTCTTCCCAACCAGCGAGTCTCAGAAGCAAACGTGACGGAACCAACGAAGTCTACAGCAGGTCTGCACACGAATATGTGAACGTAAAAAGCACACGATTAAGTTAAAGCTTCAGTATGGAAAAGCTGTAGGGTGACGACGATGCTTTGAACTCCAGCTCCACTTCATTAGCCAACATTTTGTTGAGTGTACTGGCCATTTGATCATAAAGTTACGAAAGTCTGGTTTCAGATTTACAAAAGGTTGTGGCACCCTAAAGTACTGGAAGGGGGAAGGCCCCTTTAGTGGTTAGACTGGGAGCAGTTAATAGACTTCTAACAAGAGGGCATCATTTTGGAAGGTCTTCTCTGAGGAGGAAGGTCAGAGCGCTCCAAATGTTCAGTGTATATACACACACACCAGTTCAGAAGTGAGAAGACGCTGACCTCTGTCAGTCCTAGTGGTTTCTGAGTGCTTGCCAGCGTTCACAGGATGGAGCAGAACATGCTGCCACTGTGGCAACTACTCTCCACAGTGGCACTGATCCGGGTCGTCATGGACATTCCCAGTCTGGAGGGATACTGGGACGAGGACAGGCCAGACGGGGAGCTGGCCAACGGACGAGCTGGAGGATTTTCCAGAACCCAGGGAGGAGCAGATGTACCGCTACATGGAGCAAAGAGGTAAAGTAAGAGGTAAATACCAGTTCTTCAGGCGGAACATTCATACAATAATCACGAGCAGTGCAGATGTTAATCCTGCAAAAAGTGAGGTTACTTGGGTTACTTTTGGGCAGCAGAAACACTGAGATATCACCTTTTAAAATGATATGGTGAGACTGGACAAAAAGGAACATTGTGGAGCATTTAGTGGGATCAATTGACAGCAATGGAATATGATATAAGTGTGTTTTCTTTAGTGTATAATACCTAGAAATTAGAATCTTTAGTTTTTCTCTAGCGTAGAATGAGCTACATACGAGTGGTCATCACAGAGCCGGCCGCCATGTTTCTACAGTAGCCCGGAGCAGATAAACCCAACACTGGCTCCAGACGGCACCATTCACACTTGGCACACTGGAGACGTTTTAGTTCAATCTGCCACCTCACCGCTAGATGTCACCAAATCCTACACACTACACCTTTAATATTGTTCTGAATTAACCATTCAGACAAAGGCTGTGTAAAAAATGTATTACTGAACTATAGCATTTATTGTCTTAAAGCTTTTTGTCTTTCCAAAATTATATCAAATTGCTTGATTATAAGTCTAACCCTAAATGTTTTTTGAAGGAGGATCCCCCAAACCTAATATCTTTTATTCACTTTAGAAATTCATGATTTAATGATTGCTGATACTGACCAAAACACACGCAAACCTGTGACTAAGGGGAGTACCGGTGTTACTGGTGCTTCCTGTATCTGTCCGTCATTATTTTTTGGCTGAAAACAGCTGTCTTCTGCAGCTCAGAAAATGACCCTATGAGAGCGGCGAGTGAATCAAAGCTGCATTGCTGCGCTGAGACTCGTTATAAAGCCGAGGAGAGCTGCAGATTCAGGTGACGATTGTCATCACTGTGATCCACTAAGATAAAATGTTCTACAGTCTATGTGTGGACAGGAGAAGAAAAGGGGAGATGAGAGAAGACCGTAAAGCCACGGAGGGTCTGAATCTCTGGCTTTTTTTTTTTTTTTTTTTTCTTTGTCAGTTGCCTAGTTACCTGTTATTATGCCTTAGAACACTGTTGTTGCGCAACACACAGCTCTCATTGCCAGGATCCATATGTAGCAGCGGCTTCTTGTTTCCTGGGTGGCCCTGGAACAATAGATTGTCATGGACGACACCTTTCACCGGCCCGAGCACAGCAACGCCACAGCCCTGTGCTGGCTGGACACGGTTGCGCAATACCTAAAGAAAAGAATTGAGAAACCTATAAGAATGTACATACTGTAGGTGAAGTGCGTTTTGTCATTATGGAGCTGTGTACAGTGCTAACTGTTTAAGCCTCAGGTTGATCTCACCTTGATGTCAGCGCTGCCAGACACCTGGATCCCGTATCCACGGTTCCCAACGACGTCATTCTCCACAATCTGCCCGTTACCGCAGAAACTGACACCGTGGCCGCTGTTTTTATAGACGCCGTTGCCGCGGAGCTCCGCTCGGCAGTCTTTCTCCACCGTGACGCCACCGCGGCCGTTTTGGAGAATGCAGTTTGTCACCAGCCGGGTCAGCTGGCTGCTCTGCAGCACGGCGACGCCGGTGCCGCGGTTGCTGTTAACAAGATTGGCGAAAACATTCAGGGGCTCGCTGCTCTTCACGTACAGACCCACCGCTACGGAGAGAGACGGAAAGATGGAGGGATCGTTAGAGACGGGAAGTGAACAGCACTCCTATTGCTCTACGGGTCGGTCAGTACCTCCATTGTAGCTCATGCAGTTGCTCTCCACCAGGGCCACGCTGATGGAGCGGCGGGCAGAGTGGCGCTCGTCCTCGCTGTCCAGATCGCTCTCCCATGCGAACAGTTCCCCCTCTTCATTCAGGTTCTCCTGCCCTTCTCTCCCTTCTCCCTCCACCCCTCTTCTTTCCCCGCTGCCCGCCTCTCCGCCCTCCTGTCCTGGCCAGTTCCCCTCCCTGGCCTCCATGTTCTCTGGGTCTTTCCTGCAGAACACCGCCAGCCCGTACATACAGTTGTGGGTGATGTAGTTCCCCAGGAGCTGCGGGAGGCTGGATGACATAACCCACACACCGCAGCCTTTGTTACCTGAGGAAACAAGATGGAGAAATTAAGTGCCGCGGTCGGTAGAGATCAAAGGTGAGCCGTTATGTCAAGGTAAATGTACGACGCTGCCGTCATCAGGCTGAAATTACACACAGTAGACGTGATTTCCCTCAATAAGTCCGCGGCCTCTCTCCCCCACCACGACACCGTCAGAGTAGCCGTAACAGATGTGGTTGTTCCTCAGCACGGGGTCACCACCTCTGCGGATGTCCACACCCCCCCACTGGTTCTCTTTGATCACATTCTCTGCAATTGAAATGTATTTATATGTAAGTAAAATAATGGTGCTTTTCCTTTCTGTAAGTGGTGCAAAATGAAGACTTTAGTGGAAATGTTATCACCTGTAATCATCCCTCTGCCATTCTCGTTTATAGCGATGCCCGCCGCCTGGCCCTGGAAGATGTGATTCCCACTAAGGGAGAGGGAGGGAGAAAACGAGACATTGTGTAGCAGTCTATTTATGTCAGCTACTGCACCCATAGAAACACCACACTTTCACTGTTAAATGCTCGGCCGTGTATAGCAGCAAAATATATACCGTTGCGCTGCAGCAGTCACAGTGGTCGTGAAATGATCAAGCCGTACAACAAGTTTTACATTTGAAGGGAGGGGTAGTATGAACACGATAACATCCAAGCGATGGGAAAAGCAGGGGCTTCACATCCCTGTACTTAGATTCCACACCTACCTGACCACAGGATTCCCGCTGAAGAGAATATACACGCCCGCTTCTTTGTTGTTATAGATCAGGTTGCTCCGAATTGAACCTTTTCCGTTGCCAAGGACAACAACCCCCGATCGCAGGCCGCTGTGTATTTTGTTGCACTGTGGAATGAAAGGCAGAATGATTATGAAAACTAAGAGCAGTTCCGAAATGACCTCAAAAGAATCCTTAAATCTGTAGAACCAAGTTTGGTGCGGTGGTAGTTTGACGAAATAATCGTATCCATGAGAGGCTGTCTAACGCTCTGGGGAGAAGCTAATAAGTGGACCTTATTTTGTCAAATGTGGGTATTGTTCCCTTCTCACTCGGCCGCCATAGGAAGTGGAGCAGCAATTACCACAATGATGGGGTTGGCCCCTTTTCGGATGTCCAGTCCCGCCTCCCCATTCGAGTGGATGTTGTTTTCGGCGATGAGGCCCTGAGAGGAGAGGCGCAGGAACACGCCCGACGCCCGGCACTCGCACACCTCGTTTCTCAGCATCACCACCTGAAGGAGGTGAGAGAGGAGATCAAGTATCACTCAGGACTGGAAACCGCCGCTTAATTAATAATGATCCGAGCTGCTTCCTTAACTGGATACATGACTCAAAAGGTGTGCATCTTGTAAAAGTCATTGATCAAGTGAGACTTAAACGTGTTCAGATACAATCAAGAGACACTCCGTAGGTCTGAAGAACGTTCTTATTGTTACTTACTGTGGAGTTCTGGATGCAGCGGACGGCATAGTTCAGCCCACGGAAAACATTGCCCTCCAGCCGAGCCTGCCCGTAATTAGACAAATGCACGCCGCCCTTCCCCTCCCGGAAGAGGCAGCGTCTGAGGATACAGCCGAGGGTGGAGGCCGCCAACATCTGAGCCTCCGGGTCCCTGTCGAGTTCCTGCTGAAGGGTGAGGGGCACGGGGGTCACAGACGGCGGATCCGGGGAGGAGGCCAGTGGCAGGGAGCCATCTGGTCGGGGCTTGAGCAAATGGGAAAGGCCATGGTGGTCATAGGGGATTTTATAATCCAATATAAGTGGGTTTTTGCTGTGGTTGGATCCTCCTGCATCCCGGTTCTCCTCCTCTCCCTCGCTGCGGTCGCCATCACTCCAACCATCTTCGATCACTGTGCCCTGACACACTGCATCCACCCCAGTCCTCCTCTGCCAGTCTTCGTTGCTCACATGCTCCTTTTTTACATTAGCACTGGGAGTTTGATGCCCGCCAGCGGAGCCAGTCAGAGGGCCTCTGGGAGGGCTATTGATCCCAGACGCACCGCATGAAGGGAGCGTCCTGGCCAGAGCGGCCAAGTGTTTACAAGCCCAGTTCCTTTCCGACACCGGGAGACCCTCGATGGTCACAGAGGCCGTGTCACTTCCCGAGAAGTCACAGCTGTCCAACAGACTGAGGACGACGCCCAGCAAGTGGGCAGAGCTGCCCTGTGAGAAGGAGCAGAAGCGAGCCTGGCAGGTTCCCGGGCCACGGATTTGCAACTGAGCCCCCTCAAAGTTGCAGTTATCCAGTTGGACGTGACCCCATGACGTCTAGAGCGGAGCAGGGAGAGAAAGGTGACTGGAGTGAGACAGATTCAGCAAGAAAGAAACGTGTGAGGTGAGCAGACTCGGTTATTCTGAACACATTCTGTATAATAAAAAAAACACCATGACAAGATGCTACTTCACCTTGTAGACCACGGTGGAGAACCAGGGTGGCATGAAGACCAGATTACACAGCCGGGCAGTAGGGCACTGCTGCTCCATACACACCAGGAGGGCCACCTCGCCCAGCCGACCCAGCCCAACCAGCTCCACGGGCACCTTCAGTGCCACTTCAGCCTGCTCCTCATACACCCCTGGGTGGAGAACCACACGGTCATATGGCCCCACCACCCCGAGGGCCCCGCGTAGGGTCTCAAACTCGCATCCGGGCCCCACGTGCCAAACCCTGCGGTCCTTTCGACGACGGAAAAAGAGGAGGCATGCGGAGGACTGGAGCTCCGGTCCATTTTGAGTCCAGGTGCGGGTGCACAGGGCGTGCTGCTTCAGGGCTTCTCTCCAAGACGGGGGCTCCTGGTGGGGCTGACTGGGCCAGTTGGGGTGTCGGCACTCGGGGCAGCCTAAGCAGAGTTGTCTCCAGCGGGTGTTGTCCAGTGAGAGGATGAGCTCCCGCCAGGCACAGCACACCTGGCAGCAGCGGCCCAGGTCAGGGAGCGGAAGGTAAGCCAAGATAACCCTCCACAGCTCCACGGGGAGGCTGCCTACCTCCATGGCAGCAGAGACACCGCGACGGGAGGGGCCTGGAAACACTCACACGCACGTGCAGTTAAGGCAACAGAAACCGCGAGCGCACACCGTTACACAATAACAATAAACAATTGAGCTTGTTAATGGTCACACAGATGCTACCGATCCAATTCTACAGTGGCCAGCTACTATTGTATCTCGCTAAACTGTGTTACATTAGCAGGAATAAACAACACGTAGCGAACCAGACGTGATGGAAATGACGCCGTGAATTCTGTAACGTTAACGTTGTTTTTAATTTAACGTCTCGTGACTAAGTCTTCCACGTAGGCCTGCGACATTAGCCTACGTTTAAAGTTTGCTACGATAAATGACGGTTAGCTAGCTAGGTAAGTTAATATTTACCTAGTTATTGCCAAACCGTGCGGAACTGATGTTATAGCCACAACATCAACTAACACGGCAAAACATCGCTTCCGTCAAAACACATATTTTACCTTTTACCAGATGGCCATAGTTAGACGAGTCAACACATGTCTGTTGAATATTCAGTGCAGCTATTTTTCCAGCGTTGACGTTGCACGTCTGTCCTCACCGCTTCCAGAGTTCATAACAATCCGCGATGCGTGCAGATGTGCCATCGATAGGGAGCTCAGACGATTGCTTCCAGTTTACGGCAAGAGCCCGTGAAACAAACAAGAGGGCTGGCTCCATCTTCCGCTTCCCAAAGGTGGGCGTTAACCTTATGGAAGGAGGCTGCTGTTAACATCGTCATTCAACCCCATGTGAGACAGACGTGTGTACTTCAAGCTGATGCTGCGGAGGATAGATGACGCTTTAGTCCTTGTCTCTCACATCTCTAAATGTCCCCATGCTTTTTATGTCTTATTATTAGTTAAATCCTCAACTCTGCTCACTAGTTGGAAAGAATAAACCATAAGATGCGTCTGCCCTGTCACTCACACACAGGCCTACTTTACTGTAATATTAAAAGTGCTGTCATTACACTATAACACCAAGAGTCCCAATTATGTGCTGTTTTTCCCCCATTCAGAGTTTTTGCTTTCCTTCAAATTGTAAGCAAATAGATTCGAATATGAAATACAATTTTTAAATAACAAGCAAAGAAAAGAAGGGCATTTTGTCACAATTTTCCCACACTAAATATATATTCATCAATTTTTTTTTTCTGATTCTTAAATAATCACCATCATCAAAACCCAAGACGGACTTCAGGAAACATCCGCTGCAGTTGATTTGGAGTGTGATTCCTCCGCCTTCTCTTGCAGGAGGGCTTTGGCAAGGCTCCGGAGGATTCAGTAATCCAGCTGGAAGTCACTTTCACAACCCAGTGGTGTCCAATAACTGGACCCAGCTTCAAAGTAGGTTTTTATTTTTTACTTACAGCTGTAGCCCAAATGTGTGACTTTGCTGAACTTCTTCTGTCTAGATTTTGAAGGTCTTAAGGAGTCTTTTTTATTTTTTTTTTTCAACTTCTACCGAGCACAATATGACCATAATATTCATCAGGCAGTGGTTTTACAGCTACTGTGTAATGGTAAACAGAGCAGTAAGATGAAAGTTCAAGGTTACCTGATTGTATTGTGGCAAGATGCTGCGTTCCATTTGAACAGAGAAGTGAGGTGAACCCGAGTGTGACGTCGTTCCCAACTACAAATACTGATTTCTGAGGTAATGATGCAAGAAAATAAAGTAGACCTGGATTAAGAGCTGTCTGACGTGACATTTCAAAGGGCGATTTGACTCCTGGCTTTCAAAACCATGTTTTCAATTAAATTTCAAATTGTTTACATTGCGTCAAATCATAACAATAGTATGTAAGTATTACAGACGCCCAACTTTCCCCCCCCATGAACAATCGCTGGGGCAAGAAAAAATCCGGTAGAAACCTAGCAGTTTTATATTTTGTTAATTAAACACAAACTAGAAGTTCAAGGAACTCTTAATATCCTCCTTTATCCAACTCCCATTCTATGGATTGATTTACTCTTTCCAGTGTTGCCTGGGTATGTTCCCTTTTTGTCCCCAGAGGAAACGTCAGAGAAACACGGACTGTGTTTCTAAAGGTCGATGTTGATGAGGCTCAGGTTGCATAAATGATGCACATTTACAAACCTCCATGTAGTAAGTAACTGAACACGTTAATGTGTTTTTACCAGGATTCAACCTCAGAGCAGAGCACTGACGGTATGACTTTATGATTCAATCTATTTCTGTCAATGATATCAAACAGATATAAATAATAGAAATGGTCGAATTCAGTTGTTTCTTTTGAATAAGATAAGATAGAATTACATTTTTATTTCAGAGTTTGATCAAAGACAGAAGAAAAACCAATAAAATAAAGATGTAAACACGTATGAACAATAGAATAACAATTACGAAGTGTAAAAGAATATGGACAGCAGTGCAGAATAGAATAGCAATAAGAGTAAGGTAAATAAATGCACTTAACAAAAGCCACCAAAAAAGGTATTATTTGAGTTCCATGGTGTGCAATGCATGTCCAGGAGGTGGCGATGTCCTCCCACTGACTATTCAATCCGACTGCAGTCACACTGTAAAGCAGCATTGGTTGGGAAGAGACAAAATCAGAGATTAAAAGGTTATTGTAGAGTCCAATCTAAAAATGTTTCATCAAATAACACATAATGTGTTTACATGCAAAGTGTCATTATAGTTGATGCAACTTGGTTTAAAACAAAAGAGCCAAGCTGAATTTTTGGATGCGTAGTATATTACATTCAAAGATGGAACAATGTGACGCCAGCGAACGTTTTAGAATACTTTTATAAAAGGTCTGTATTATTTTATGTATTTCTTTGTCTATTGCTAGAATGTTCTATACAAGGCCACAATAAATCAACTGTTCTGGTAAAATCCTGGATTCAAACTATGACTTGAGAGAGCTTTTAACAGATTTCTGGTTGTAAGTCATGTCCCAATTTATTCACAATCATTGTCTTAAAGCCGAATGCTTTTTTGAAGACATAGGCGTACAGAACTTTTATTATTAAATATATCTACTGTAGGCCTATATAATCTCTAGTGTAGAAAACCTACAAAGCAGGCTGATAAGTGAAACAGCAAGGCTGGAGTTCTACTCTACACGTGAATTTAATTCTGTCTTGCAGTCTGCAAATACACCAATATACTATTAATATTGTCCATTTACTTTTGTGCATTTAAAAACATTTATTATATGATTGTTCATCCTGCTTTACATTTGAAATACAAGACATGCAATGTTCAACATGTTGCTCAGAATGTTGTGGCACCATGCCTTTACTTCTCGCCGACAAACAGGAAATGGAAAAGTTGGCTAAATTACCTTTTTGAGTATCACAGCTGCCGCACGACTCTTTACCAGGAAGAAAGAAATTTCTCTTTGTGCTCCACCAGCGTAACCCATGCTTCCACTGTGAACTTCAGTGGTGATAACAACTCTAAAAGGTCCGTCTCTCCATCCGAGCCAAACCTGGAAAGGTTTGTTCTCCGAGTACACATGTTCACATACATACTGAATATCTGCGGATGATCTTTTGCTCACTATGTGATCACAATGACATCAATTCGTTTTTTTAAAATCACCTTTCATTATTGACTTTGTTTGGTCCGAACATGTACTTTGGTCTCCATGATAGTCATGTAGTAAAAATAAAACAAGACTAAGAACATGCCATGAAGTAAGCATCACATATAAATCTAATGCCACTATATTTAAGTTGGGGGAAAAAGAAGGAAAAAACTAAATATAATAACAGTGAGTGAAGTTAAAATAAAAAATGAACTCAAATAATAATAGTAAAGTTAAATAAATAACATTATAATGAATAAGGAACTCAAACAAAGTAAAAGGTTGATGAAAGATGATTACAAAACGCTATTAGAAAGAAAGGGACTTTAGAGTATGTCATAATAGTTCCCCTGACTCAGCCTAATAATAAAACGCACTTCCCCAAGGGCCAAAGAAGAGCGAGGTATAAAGAAATGCAGGAAAATTACAAATTTCAATATCATCTTAACTTAGTATGAAATTGCTGAATTGATAAAAAATATTCATGACGCATTTTGAAATTCAACACCATGGCTCGCGATACATTTTAATTATCATTTCAAACATGTTTTTATTTCCTAATTTAAGTTTTATGATTTAGACTGGTGCTTTTGAGGGACGTTAATATCTGGACAGAAACCAAGTAAAGCATACTGCTGATGGCTAAGTGCACATCACAAATCACAGTGGACATTGATGCTAGCAACAGAGAGAGTATTATTTCCAAGACATGACTATTCTTTATATGTTTAAAGGCCCAGTGTGTAAGATTTAGTAGCATCTAGTTGTGAGTTGCGGATTGCAACCAACTAAATACCCCTCAGCTCAGCCCTCCCTTTCCTAGTGTGTTGGAGAACTACGGTGGCCTTCAGGTAGGGAGAGTTATCTTTAGGACTTTAGTACAACTGGAGCTACTCTTATCAATACTCTGCTTTTCCACTTGACTAAATAATTGTAAAAAAGAGAAAGAAATACATGTTGTCCATGACAAATACTCATTTCCTCATGTAAATAAAATGAGACTAAGAATATGCCACGATGTAAGCATTATACTGTGTATTAATCCAATACCAGTATTTTTAAGTGAGTGGACAAAAAAAAAAACGAAGAAAAAATAATAGTAGAGGGAAATAAATAACATTATATAGAAAAATGGTATTTGAAAAAAGAAAAACGACTTTAGAGTATGTCATCATAATGGTTCCCCTGACTCAGCTTAATAATAAAATACACTTCCCCAAAGAAGAAAAGAAAAGAAAAGCAAGGTCAAGAAATGGGCCATTCAAATTTAATTTAATTACATTTTTTTCTCATTCATTTATTGTCTTTGGGTTCTAATTATATTCAGTACACGCATCAGATCCCTCCATGACTGTCTTTGTGATTTCTATGTTTGACAGCAATCAAAGTTTCTTGCCAAGAAGATAGTAATTGACGTCCAGTGGGAAATTTACTTTCAGTATCATTTGAACTTGCCTCCCAGAATGATGTTGCTAAAATATATATATATTTTTATATTTAACAATTGCTGAATTGATCAAAAATATTTATGTTGCATTTAGACATTCAGCACATTTCAAACATGTTTTTATTTCCTAATTTAAGTTGTATGATTCAGTCTGGGGCTTTTGCTTCATTAATGTCTGGAAGGTAGCTGCCAACTCTTGTTTCACAACAACACTTGCTTCGCCAGTTTAAGACTGATGGTTAACCAGATTCCTGGAAAGTTAAGGAGAAGTGATTACTTATGCATATGTGTCATATTTCCCTGATCCGTGACAAAGCATGTTAACGGTCCTCTTTCTTGTGACACTAAGTTAATAAAAGGAAATAAAATCCCTGATGTTAAATTATTGTTGTTGATATGAGGTCTGTTCTCGCACAAATCTAGTCATCCATTCACAAAAATGCAGTGAGGATTGACTTAATTCAGCCGCTTTCCTCTCAAGCACTTTTCTTGACCCTCGGAGCATTAAGGTCCAGACAAATCTCTCGCCCATCCTTTTTAGGAGTCACACTGCAGGATCAGAGACAAGTTAGAGACGTCAGACACAGCAATATTTCTCCTAAGACTTCACAATATTACACCAGGCTAAATTAGACCGGTTATCACCTGAGGCAGGTGTTTAGTGTTTTGCGAGAACAAATGAACAGTTGAATTTTGGCCCCACGGCGTACATAATCTCAATATCTCTGCAGAGGGAGCTGACAGGGTTCCCCTCCACCTTTCCTACGTAATGCCCAATGGGCTTTTTTCCTGGCTTGCTGATGCACCGACATCGCTGAACCACTCCTTGATCCCTCGGACTGATACCTGAGGTCTTGAAAGGTCAGAGAGGGACGGAAATATCTGGACAGAAATCAAGTAAAGCATACTGCTGATGGCTAAGTGCACATCACAAACAGGCACTTGACACAAATCACAGAGGCCATTGATGCGAGCAACGGAAAGAAATAAGGCATTATTTCCAATACATGAGTATATTCTTTATATTTAAACATCAAATGACCGCTTTGACTAGCCCTCAGGAGTGAGACATTAGGGTTGATGGACACGTCTGCTCCGAAGCTGAGATCAGATACAGAATTAAAAGAAATGGTGGTAGCCAGGAGGTTGCGAACATTTGCAGAAAGCTCGGCTGTTTCCTCCGCAGCTGTGATGCAAGTCTCCCTCCTTCACGTATTCCGAGGATCTGTTATTTTTCATCAGTACCCTGGAGGAGTGGATTAACTGCTGTTTCCCACATTTCTTTTCGATTCATGGGAGCTAGTATCATGCTCTTTTTCTTTATTTTTTTAAGAATACTTTTTATAATGATTTCTTTAAAGAAAAAAGGGATTTTCCTATGAAAATTGCTGCAGCAGAGGTCCAACAGCTGTATGCATCTACTCCTCCCTCTCTTTATCTACTGATCCAGTTGGCAGGCCGTTCATTATTTTATTATGAAATCCAGTCACTTAGAGGGGAGTTATCTGGAAACTGTAACTCTGCGCCAGTTAACTGTCTATTATTGAATTATCTAAATGCGAAGGAAAGTGTGTCAATGCTCCCTTTATTATCGCCTTTGGCTTAGGGTACATGGGGCCGTCCTTTACCAAAGAAAAGGAGGTAATGCCGTCCAACAATTTGTTATCCACGTTTAACACAATTCTAGGGAATTTGCAGTGTCACGGCAGCAAAGTGGAAAGTGCAATAACAAGAAGCATCAGTTAAAAAAAGAGATGGGTCTATATAAATAATTGAACAGTAAAAGAGCAAACCATATACCGACCCAGATCCTTTGTTCCTCTGTCCATTCATCATCATAGTTGCAATGCTGTTTTCTTGTTTGCCTGTCAGACCTACTGCCATTTGCTGTGTGTTTAGCTCTGTTAGCTCGTTTAGCTGTATTCGCCCTGTAAGCTCCGTTAGCCAAACTCACCACAGGACTCTGCTGCCCACCAGCTGCTAACAGATAACAAGCTCCACTCCAACTAACATGAGAAGTTGTAGTCTGCCCTCGGTTCAGTTTGTCATTTGCTAAGCAATAGATATACTGTTGTGGAATATTTCTTATGACTAGTCGGGAGAAGAAAGTTGAGGTTTTCTATCAATATAAAGTAAAACAGAGTTTTGATGAACGATCAAGGTTTGTAAAGTCAATTTATTTGCTTGCAAGCAAAGAGAACAGTCTCACAGACACATCGCAGTCATCTAGGAGAGTGCTCTACCTACACTCAGAATGCATGGACATTTATACTCAGACAGCTTCCTGTTATCTGCTTTAGCTAACAAGAATACCCAAAGAACACAAAAGGCAGGTCATCCTTCGAGCCTTAGTATATCATTTAAGACAGTCAGGAAGATGCTTTTATCTCCTGTTTACAAATCCCTTTTGTTCACAGTTTGCCTTACCCTAATCAGTTTAAACTCACAACAGATGCTTCCTTTGAAGTCACTGTGACATCGTAAAAATGACCATTTGCAGAGACAGAACAGACATTCTTTACCCTCACCCATCTTATCTGCATGCAAAGGTTTACGCCCTTACAACTTCAGATAACGCGTCACAACAGAAGTGAAAAAGTATTTCAAACAGAGGATCTCTGTTAATCAAAGCCTCTCTGTGTCTCTGTCTTACGAAGAAGAAACAAACAGTGCACAATGATGACAGATAACAAGACACCTGGATACTAAACTAATTAAAGTCATCTGCTGAAACTACAGTTTGGTGTCTGCTCTTTTAGGACTTACATTCCTTAAACCTTCACATTAGACTATGACATATTTTCCCATTACAATACGTAGATAAAATGGTCTTACCAAGGCGCGCAAATCAAGAGAGGAGCAATTCGTAAACTGCAGCTGAAACAAGAGTCCAAACTGAATCAGATGTTTATCACTTGCAGCCCCTACCGGCTGGTTAAGTGTAATGAGGATTTAGCAGTTCATGACCATATAACGGTCAGTAAAAATGTATTCAAAAATGTGTTAATCGCTTCACCCACAAAAGGTCCTTGTGCATACAGTCATAAATGAGCACTGACTGAGCACTGAAAGGCACAATCAGCTGTCATGCCATGCCGCCAAACTTGTCCTGGCATGATGTTTAATGTCAGAGATGCACATGTGGAATGTAAACTCCTGCAGGGTCACCCACCCACAGATAAATACCCCAACTCAAAGTTTTGTGTGAGGGGGATAAAAAGCAGTCAGTCTTCAACCCTTCCATGCTGTTTGTAAATCACAAAAAGTCCCTGACACTTCCTGGAATCCCCAGAAGCTGGCTGCCTCCGAGTCGTCGTTGAGATTATCACTTCCCCTTGTTCAACATTAACCTCAGTCAAATTCCTGAAACTAATTATTTGCTATTGTACGCATGTTGCAATGGAGCGAGCTTTCACCAAAGTAATGCTTGAGCACACCTAAGAGCTTAGCTCTCAGACACTAACGGGAAAAAAACAAGTTCATGATTCATTCCTGATTTTCCCAGCTCCTGTGCTTTTGTATTCAGTATCTGTCTCGGTGTCTGCTGTCTTGTGTGCCTGTGTTTAGTTTGTAAACCATACTATGATAAGGCGGCGATAGTGAATGTTATCAGGCAGAATGCCATTCAAGATGGAGTGTGCAGTATTATACTCTTATATCTGCTATGTTACAGAATGCTATGCAATGCCTTACCATTGCTGAAGAAGGTAATCTGTGCCAAAGACTTGACTTAACAAGACTTAAGGCCCTCTTTTCATGCCAGCACAAAGCCAGTGGCACAGCAGCAATTTTAGTTGTTGCTTTTATTTGGTATTTTCCTGGCTCTAAACCCACTTGTGCCACAGTGGGTTTAGTGGTGCAGCTGATATTTATTCATATTGCTGTTTTGTTCTTTCAACTTTTAAATGCTAACACAAATAAAAAAGACATTCTGTGCATTCCAATACACATACTACCCTACTTTTTAATATGCTAGAAAAAAAGATTTAGCATGTCCCAATAGTATGTCAAATGTAGTATGCCAAAAATATCAGGATGTTCTACTACATCTGGTCGCATCATGCTGTATGCAAGCCAGCATGCTTCTCTGGCTATCCTGACCCACAATCCTTGTGAAGGGAAGTGAAAGGAAAAAGTTTTGTAATATCCAAACATCGTGTGTGTGTGTGTGTGTGTGTGTGTGTGTGTGTGTGTGTGTGTGTGTGTGTGTGTGTGTGTGTGTGTGTGTGTGTGTGTGTGTGTGTGTGTGTGTGTGTGTGTGTGTGTGTGTGTGTGTGTGTGTGTGTGTGTGTGTGTGTGTGTGTGTGAGATATAGATAATTCTCTTCAAAATGATCGGTTCCAGGTCTGAATGTTTATTAGTCAATAAAAGCCACTGCCATAAATGCACCCTTCCTAAACACTTCTCTCTTCCCTTTTATTAAAAAGTAGAAATGATCAGATTCTTAGCACTCAGCCCACACTGATCACGGGGTAAATTTGATAGATGAGAAATGGTCATATGTGTCCTAACTTATGTTGGTCAGGTGCTGCCTGTCACCTGTCTCCTCACATCCACTGATGATAAATCCGAAACTTTCCAGCTTAATTCCTCACATGCTCATCAAATGTGATTCACATCTGCTTTTCGTTTCTGTGTGGTCTGAGGAGAGATGACCATAAGAGGTCATGTATAATTCTGCATGAGATCTGAGCTTTCCATCAGTGGTGGAAAGTTACTTAAGTCGTGCACTTAACAACAAATTGGAGGTACTTGTACTTTACTTATATTAAATAAAAGCATAATACATTTTTTTTTAGATTTCCATTTTATGCAGCTTTCTACTTCTACTCCACTACATCTCAAATACTGTACTTTTTACTCCTTTCTTCATATTTGTCCGACAGCTTTAGTTACTTCACAGATTAGAATTTTTAAAAACCTTTCCTGTCCACCATCTCCCAATTTAGTGAATATGAAAGTTTCTGATAAACTCTCGTATTTCTATGGGTTGAGGAAATTCTCATACTTAAGCTCAATAAACAGTTTTAAAACCCCTTGGATCAGCTGGAAAATGCTTCGCCACAAAGCTGGAAACAGAGCTGTTTCCCTGAGCTCATGAAAAGCTGACGTGATTCTCACAGGACAGAGGTGCTACAAACATGATCATCTTCTAGAATATGCTGCATTGCTGCAGATTAAACTAGCCAACAGTTTAGAAAGGTGTGAAAACTGGCACAACCTTAAACATCTACAGCAGTAAAATGCAACAGACACATTAATGCAGCAGTAATATTAATCCAAAAACAACATATATAATAGTAAAACAATGACAGGGAACATTTTACTGCACAATAAATACAATCTGCTGATAAGACATGCATACTTTTACTGAAGTAAGGTTTTGAAAGCAGGACTTGTGTGCAGTGGAGTGTTTTCAGTGTGATGTTAGTGCTTATACTTAAGTAAATGATCTGCATACTTTTATTTTACTTTCTGTTCAATAAAGAAATGGTTAAAATAAAAAATTGTTATACTCTGAAGAGACTCAATCAGCGCGTATTGTTTGAGTGATGCAACAATTGCAGCGTTAGTGTGACAAACCGCAACATTAGCCCCCCTTTGTTCAGAACCCAGTCACATCCTTCTGTTTATGAAGAGTGACTGGAGTGACGTCGGGCAGATGTGTCTCAGCCTGTTGAAATTACATCAGACCACATTCTCATGAAAGTTGTTGGCACATTGCCTGGGGTCTCTTCAGGAATGTCACATGTTTCTTTATATTTCTTGTAGCTGTATTTTTCCACTTGGTGGATTTGTTACTTACATTTGGCTGACATTTGGTATATTCCTGCGTGGATTAATAAGTTTATTGTATGAGTTTGTATAGTGGACTTCAATCAGACATTCTTTGAGTTGTACTTTTTAAGTGCCCCAATAAATCAAGTCAGTAAGTCGGTAAACTTGGATTCTACCAGAAGTCACATGCACTCTGCTTTGCGTTAACCGTCCAATCCCTGCAGATAAAGACAATGGTTTCTTTATACTTTGAAATGACAGCTTGATCATCCATGAAAAAGAACTAAAGCGTACTTCAACAATATAATGTTGCACCGAGACAGATTTAAATAAGAATAATAAATGCATTATGCATTATGGGTAAGTCTGCAGAGACACTGGATCCTTCAGTCGCCATAATGCAACTCCAGTGTCTTTTATTAGACACTACAAAAGCCAAAGTTTCACTCGTTCACAGCTTTGTATTTTTCCACCTGGTGGATTTGTGCCTCTGTTTTGAAAAAGAGTTGAGAAGAAAACCTCTCTTTCTCTTTCTAAATCCCCAAAAAAATAAAATGCTTTATTAAGTTCTGGGAAGCATTTTGCATTACTGAACTTCAACAGCTGCAGCGCATTCAGCTCAGTGTTTGGAAATTCTTGTTATTGTGTTTAAGTGGCTGTCCAGCTGCTGACAGTTACACAAGTAGGTACGCACTTACACAAAGCTGTTGAATGGACTCTTGCTACAACAAAGTCCCCTTTTTGGAGGTACAATTGTAGATGACTAAACCGCCAGGGATACATTCGTCAGCCGCTTATTAACGGGCACTATATATTTTATGACACGCTTATCTGTGAATCAGCTGTAGATATGAGCAGCGGTGCATCACACTGTTAACAGTCAAGTCTAACTCGCAAAGAATTTCTGTCAAGCACACTCGTCACATAACTGTGGTTTTCCAAACTATTACTCGGCATTATTGACAAATGTCGACCCAAGTGCCCTCTTGATAAATCAGAGGTGTCTATCAGCAAAAATTCCCGCTTGGCAGCAGACAGCCCCAGTTTGCGCAACATGCCCGTGCAAGGGAAGTGAGTCATCCCCTGGAGACTGCTATAAAGGGAGACGCTCTCCTCTCCAGTGCTAGATTCAAACAGCCGAGGAGAGAAGGAACTGAGCAGGAGAAGAATTCAGTCGATTTTAAAAACCTCCTCTACTTTTTTTCTTAACATTCAAACTTCATCGGACGGCCTTCTCAAAAGATCTACTTAATCTTTAGTGTTGATCGTTGCAGTATTTGAAAAAAAGAAAGAAAAATGATGAGCACCAAAGTCATCGCATTGTCCATCGGGCTGCTCCTGGCCTGCCTGGTCGTCAGTGAAGGTAAGATTCTTTCCTTATTCAGTAATTGGAATGTAACAGTATTGCCGTGCAACATTCTCGTACTTGTGCGTTGTGCACTTTGTGACCACGTGTGACTCCTTGTCTCCTCGCAGGAATGAGTGTGAGAAGCCTGGGATTGGAGCTGCACTGCCGCTGCATCGGTACAGAGAGCAAACCCATCGGCCGCCACATCGAGAAGGTGGAGCTGATTCCTGCCAACTCCCACTGCGGCGAGACCGAGATCATGTAAGACCTCATCTCGAAGGCCTTCGCCTCCCATGCTGACACTTTGAGATTTGTTTCCATTGACACTTGTTCTGACCGCATCTCTCTTTTTCCGCTTGGTGTTGCAGTGCCACTCTGAAAAAGACCGGCCAAGAGGTTTGCCTGAACCCTGAAGCTCCCTGGGTGCAAAGAGTGATCAAGAGAATCATGTCCAAGTGAGTGCAGGTCAATCACATACAGTGCAAAGGAACCAGTAGTCATGATTTAACTGCGTAATGTAACCGATCACTTTTGATGCACAAAGTAATCCTCTTCTCCTCTTCCTTTTTCTCTGCAGCAGAAGACGCTGAACAGACCGGCAGAGATGAGCTTCCCCGAGTCTGAGCCGTCACAAAGCACAAATGGAAAGTACCGAAAAGTATTTGTTGTCATCGCACTCGCCTCATTTTAACCGCGGCGGGCCACTGAATGTTAAAAAGGGCAACTGAATTCGACCACTACGGTTATGTTTGTATCAAACACGTTATTTATTAACAAGCCTGTGCTTGTTTGTGAGTCACTTGTAAGTTGTAGTCAATTCCGCTCTGCTGTCACTTGGCTGCAAGCAGCCTAGTTTATAAAACTGCATAACTGTTGTCTTGTCCATAACTTAAGTGTTCAGCATATTTATTGATGTATTTATGGACCGTTAATGTATTTTGGATTCAGGTGTGTAGCTATGCTGACTCACCTGTTTAATTAAAAGATTTTACACAAAATTCAAGATGGAATTTGTTTGTTTGTTCTTTTTTTTTTTCGTTAGTCTTTCCTGCTGGGTCTCTTGCAAGGCTTCAGCCATTGGATGAGCTTTGACTTCAGTAACTGTAACACTTTCTGTGACGCAAGTTACTGTCATGCATTATTCATTATTGATTGTCATTCAAAGGTTCATGTTTTTCTTTAAGTACGGTGAAAAATATAATGAAATCCAAGCAGAGGAACAACACAGCATTAATTAGAGCT
This sequence comes from Anarhichas minor, assembly GCF_050575085.1. NCBI lineage: Eukaryota > Metazoa > Chordata > Actinopteri > Perciformes > Anarhichadidae > Anarhichas > Anarhichas minor. The sequence goes on from NW_027466458.1 coordinate 157,914, forward strand.
TTACTTAAAGCAATGCACATTTAGAGTCACTTATATTACATTACATTACATTACAGTCATTTAGCAGATGCTTTTATCCAAAGCGACTTACAATAAGTGTATTCAACATCGGTTTTCGAGAGAACAACTAGTCACCAGAAGTAATAAGTGCATGTCCCTACCTCAAACAAGCATCTAAGAGCATAAACCAGAGCCAACGTACAGTGCAGAAACAAAGGAATGCAATAAGTGCCACAAGCTAATATAAAAACAATAAGTGCAATAAGCTAGTATGAATACAGTAGATGCTAGGTAAGTGCTAAGCGGAAGGGTAGACCTTCTTGAAGAGGTGAGTTTTCAGCCTGCGCCGAAAGATGGGCAGCGACTCTGCCGTCCTGACGTCAGTGGGGAGTTCATTCCACCACTGTGGGGCCAGGACAGAAAACAGCCGCGACCGGGTCGATCGGCCGCAGGGACCTCTGAGCGACGGGGCAACCAGTCGCCCCGAGGTAGCAGAGCGAAGTGGTCGGGCCGGGGTGTAGGGCTTGACCATGGCCTGGAGATAGGAAGGAGCTGTTCCTTTCACTGCCCTGTAGGCTAGCACCAGAGTCTTAAACTGGATGCGGGCTCTTACAGGTAGCCAGTGTAGAGAACGGAGAAGGCAAGTTGTGTGGGAGAACTTGGGGCGATTGAACACCAGGCGAGCTGCAGCTTTCTGGACAAGCTCCAGAGGTCTGATGGCCAGCGCCGGGGCTCCGGCAAGTAGTGAGTTGCAGTAGTCCAGGCGGGAGATGACAAGAGCCTGGATTAGCACCTGCGCCGTCTCATCAGTGAGGAAGGGGCGAATCCTCCTGATGTTGTAGAGCAGGAATCTGCAGGAGCGTGTAACCGATGCAATGTTTGCTGAGAACGACAGTTGGTCATCCAGGGTCACACCCAGGTTTCTCGCAGTCTGAGTTGGCGTCACCACGGTATCATCAATGGTGATGGACAGGTCTCGGTGCGGGCAACCCTTCCCCGGGAGGAACAGTAGCTCGGTTTTGTCCAGGTTGAGCTTGAGGTGGTGTGTCGTCATCCACTTTGAGATGTCAGCCAAGCACGCAGCGATGCGTGCCTCCACTTGAGTGTCCCCGGGGGGAACTGACAAGACCAGCTGGGTGTCATCGGCATAACAATGGTAGGAGAAGTCATGCGAGCGAATAACAGAACCCAGAGATGTTGTGTAGAGCGAGAAGAGAAGGGGGCCCAGGACTGAGCCTTGCGGAACCCCCGTAGTCAGTATGCGTGGTTCCGACACAGAGCCCCTCCATGACACCTGGTAGGATCGACCTGTCAGGTAGGATGCAAACAGGGAGAGTGCAGAGCCTGAAATGCCCATCCCCTCGAGGGTGGATAGGAGGATCTGGTGGTTAACAGTGTCAAACGCCGCAGACAGGTCCAGGAGAATCAGGACAGAGGAGAGAGAGTTAGATCTCGCTGCATGAAGCGACTCCGTCACCGCAAGGAGGGCTGTCTCAGTCGAGTGACCCACTTTGAACCCGGACTGGTGAGGGTCCAAGAGGTTGTTTTGGTGGAGATAGGAGGATAGTTGAGTAAAGACAGCACGTTCAAGTGTTTTGGAAAGAAAGGGTAGAAGAGACACCGGTCTGAAGTTCTTGACATCAGAGGGGTCAAGTGATGGTTTCTTCAGAAGGGGGGTGACTCTAGCAGTCTTGAAAGCCGTGGGAAAGTATCCTGAAACAAGAGATGTGTTCATGAGGTGGGTGAGAAAAGGAAGGAGTTCAGTCGCAATAGACTGAAGAAGAGGGGAGGGGATCGGGTCAAGGGAGCACGTGGTGGGGCGGTTAGATGTAACAAGGTTGAGGACCTCGTTAGGGGAGAGGGGAGCAAGATAGGGTAAGATGGGGCATGGAGAGGGGAGGGAGAGCTGTGGGGGAAGAGCTGGAGATGGTAGAGAGGGAGAGGGTGGACAGGGGGGCTGAGAGAAGGAGGATCTGATATCGTTTACCTTCTTGTCAAAGAAGTTGGCGAAATCGTCAGGGAGAAGGGAGGACGTAGGAGGAGGGGGTGGGGGTTGGAGGAGTGAAGAGAAAGTTTCGAAGAGTTTTTTAGGATTGGAAGCAGAGGTTAGGATTTTGGAGCGAAAGAAAGCAGCTTTAGCAGTAGATAGAGTGATGGAAAAAGTGGAAAGAAGAGCTTGGAAGTTAAGAAGGTCCCCCGGGAGTTTGCCTTTTCTCCATTTACGCTCAGCCTCTCTTAGGCTCCGTCTGTCATTACGCACTGAGTCCGACAGCCACGGGGCAGGTGGGGTTGGCCGTGCAGGCCTGGAGGTGAAGGGACAGAGGTTGTCCAAAGAAGAGGAAAGGGTGGAGAGGAGAAGATCAGTTGCAATATCAGGGGATAGGAGAGAGAAGGCTTCAGGGTCAGGGAGAGCAGAGGTAACAGAAGATGAAAGATCAGCCGGGGAGAGGGAGCGGAGATGACTACGGGTAGAAACCATGTGGGTAGGTGGTGGAAGTATGGGGGGAGAGGAGAGGGAGAGGGAGTAAGACATAAAATAGTGGTCAGAGAGCTGGAGGGGAGTGACGGAGAGGTTAGCAGTAGAACAGTGTCTAGTGAAGATAAGATCCAGCTGGTTGCCGGCCTTGTGGGTAGGAGGAGAAGAGGCGGGGTAAAGGTCAAATGAGGAGAGGAAGGAAAGAAGCGGTTCTAATTTAACAGTCTGGATGTTAAAGTCTCCGAGCAGGATGAGTGCGGAGCCATCATCATGGAAGTGTGAGACTAATGTGTCGAGATCTTCCAAGAACTCACCAAGAGGGCCTGGTGGGCGATACACAACAGCAATGGTGAGCTTGACTGGATAAGTGACAGTAACCGCATGAAATTCGAAAGAGGACGGGGAGAACTGAGGAACCGAGACAAGAGTGTATTTCCATTTTGGGGAAATTAGCAAGCCAGTACCACCACCCCGCCTCGCAGCTCTGGGAGTGTGAGAGAAAGAGTACACTTCTGACAGAGCTGCAGGTGTGGTGGTATTTTCTGGCGTGATCCAGGTCTCAGTTAGAGCAAGAAAGCTGAGAGAGAGCAAGGAAGCGTAGCCCGAGATAAACTCAGCTTTCGGCACTGCCGACTGGCAATTCCAGAGCCCTCCCGATACCACTTGCTCAACATGAGCTGAGAGAGTAGGATAAATGAGGTTAGCGGGGTCACGGCACCTGGGAGTGGCCCAATGTCTACATGACCACCGAGCAGAAGAGAGGACCGAGATCGGATGCAAACACATGGTTTGAACAATAAAAATGAGGTAACTACACGTTCGAGAAGTCTTAGCTTGACGAAGGCGGGCTTGAAAAAGTCACCTTGTTGCCTTTGTTAGCCCTAGCCTTCGTTTGCCTGACGCTTCCAGCCTACAGAAGTGCTTAAGGACAGCAATCTACTGATTGTCTGCCAGGAGTGTAGGCTCCTCCCTTGCAATTAGCAAAGCTATTCAGCAGCTGAGACTAAATCACACCTCCTCAGACAGGCAGAAACTCAGTCCAATCACCACTGAGGCAAGCCTAAGTAGAGCTATAAAGACAACTTAGTTGAAGCAATAATAAAATACCTATGAGATTCTGGGTGAGTCAGAAGTTCAGTTCTTGCTCCAGAAGTTGAAAACAGTCAGTTATATCCCATAATAATGTATCATAACGGTTATTATTATGCATCAGTCAAATATTATAATGATTTACAACTATGGGAATTATAATGTAATTCACTGATGATCCTTGCAAAAAAAGACATAATAATATAACAGTAATGAAATATTGTGATACTTGACCTGATGAGTCGTTATAAAATGCTTGATAATGTTTTATGATTCTCAATGTCAAGCATTATGGATATTTATGAATGCTTAGAACTATTCTTATTCAGTGCAATAGGCAGATAAACCACAAATAACCAACTACGTGCACAGTTGTTACAACAACGTAGGCTTAACAAACTGAAGGAAACGTTTACTTTAAGACTTTTGCTGATTACTTTAAAAATGAAATGAAGTCATACTGTAAGACTTGTTAAAATATACTATGTTTAATACCATTAAAGTACTCAAAGCCACTTCTGTGGTAGTTTCTGCTATAGGTGACACCAGGACTGTCCAGGACTATGATGACACACAGACTCGCAAGGTGAAAACTATACCAGCGCCACGCTCTCGCAGCTGGTAATTATAATGTTCTACCAATACACACCCTTTTCTTTTTCACACGAGGAAGTGCTTGGTGTTTGTCCTGGAACTACTCAAACACTTCCTTATGGGACTGTAGTCACCACAGATCACCTCACTATCCCCCCACGGGGCCTAACCCTGGGTATATTCCTGCGCGGATTAATAAAGTTTATTGTATGAGTTTGTGCAGCGGACTTCAATCAGACATTCTTTGAGTTGTACTTTTTAAGTGCCCCAATAAATCCAGTCGGTAAACTTGGACTCTACCAGAAGTCACATGCACTCTGCTTTGCGGTAACCGTCCAATCCCTGCAGATAAAGACAATGGTTTCTTTATACTTTGAAATGACAGCTTGATCATCCATGAAAAAGAACTAAAGCGTACTTCAACAACATAATGTTGCACCGAGACAGATTTAAATAAGAATAGTAAATGCATTATGCATTATGGGTAAGTCTGCAGAGACACTGGATCCTTCAGTCGCCATAATGCAACTCTAGTGTCTTTTATTAGACACTACAAAAGCCAAAGTTTCACTCGTTCACAGCTTTTCCAATAAATATTTTCTGTTTTCACCGTCTTTTATGGCGGTAAACTTAAGATGTTTGGGAGATGGCTATTGGCCTGTATGTCAATTTATGAAAATGTGACGATAATTTTTTATTATTATTTTTTGGTGGATATTTTATAGATTTGTATCTTAATCTAAATAATCTGCAAACTAATCGATAATGCAAATAATTGATGGTTTCAGCTCGTTTGTAATGCAACCTTTTTTTTTTTTTTTAAACCTTCGAGGCCAAGGTGGAATAACCGGGATGACATCATCAGGGTTGTTCATCGACAGTTGACAAAGGTCTCTCCGGAGCCACGGGTTACAACTGGAAGATTAAAGTTAAGGTAAAGCTTTGTGTATTCTCCCCATCCACGTGCCTTACACTGAGATTACTAAGAACCAATTTTACATAAGAAAATATTGTCAGGCAACAAACCAACAAACCAACAACAAACCAACAAACATGTAATAAACTGATTATTAACAGTATTACATTAAAGGTAGTGGTACATATATAAAAACGCATGGGAAGCTTATGCCACTGTTATTAAGTTAGTATTGACATGATATAATACTATTATTATTATTATCATCATATATTATTATTTTTATCATCATATATTATTCTTTGTTTGTTATTGGCCTGTGTGAGGATGCAGGCAAAGGGGCGGGACTGAGCGCACAGCCGGTGGTAGGTGCGGTAGTGCGGCGTCTGATTGCGCGCAGAGCGACGACACTCACAGCGCTGGACGGACACACACGCTCTCACACACTCACACGCACACATACACACAAACGCGCCCCAGAGCTAACCGGAATGCACACAAAATGCTGCGTCTACGAGCTGTGAAAAGCTGCTGCATGTGAAGACGATAGAGACACCGCGCCGGAAGCTCCCTCGTCCAGATTGAAGCACAAACGCGCGCACGGGGCAGCCGTATTTTCCGCAGAAATCCTCCCCACCAGAGCGCTCTCTCCCTCCCGCCGATGCGCTTCGGCTGTGCATGAATCCCTCCGTTTGGCTTGCAGGGTCCAGGAGAAAAACCCCGGGCGGCGTTGACGACCGAGTGCGGCGGACAGCCCTTCCGTTTGTGAGTGCACCTCATCCCGCGTCTCCGCGCACCCGTTTGGCACCTCCTTCAGGATGGCGTTAACGATCTGCACGAGATTTACCGACGAATATCAGCTGTTCGAGGAGCTGGGGAAGTAAGGAAGCATATATATTTATATATTTGTAATCATCTGGCATCATCTCTGTAGCAAATGTCAGCCTGTTATGTAATAGGCCGCTTGGTTTATAGGGGACGCGGATTCCGGGCTCTCTGTGTCTGTGCCGTTTTTGGAGCCTGTGTGTGAGTGTGCGTGTACGCGCGGCTGATGGTGTACAAATAAAACCTGTGATGCAGGAGGGGGGGATAAATACGCTATCATGCATGTATGTGCAATGGCATCCTGTTTGTTGTAATCCCTCATTTGAAGCCCTGTTTACTAAACCGACCGAGCCTGTCGTCATTTGCCTCCATCCCGATCCCGTGCGGCCACGGGTGTTGCATTTGGACCTCTGGGGGTGCCAGAAGCCCCCCATGTTGTAAACTGAACCGGGGTGAAATGCATCAGGGGAGTGTAAAACTGGTGAAATTTTGTAACAACACCACTCTCTCTCGAGCTCCATCTCCCCAAATCATCCTCATCCTCAACCTCATCCTCCTCCCCGCGTGACGGAAATACACGCTTGGTAATGCGACAGCAGACCATGTCGTTGGCGATGACACATTCCCTGAGCCGAGCACCGAGCTGCGGTCAATTATCAGACCAAGGGGATTCCTCACCCCCTGAGAGAGGGAGACATAGAGAGAGAGAGAGAAGCGCGTACATGCGCGTGTGTTTGTGCGTGCGCGCGCTGCGTGGTCATGACCCGCAGTCTGCCCAGCACCCCCAGTGGTTTAGCGCACACAAGTCAGTCAGATATATCTGTAGCCAAAAGCACAGAGAGAACTAGAAATGTCCTCCCAGTTTCCCAGCTGTTCTCCTTCTAACTGGAGGAGTTCATCTCCCTCATCTCTTGCACCATCTGTTCGTTAATAATGCAGGCGTATGACTTTTATAGAAGCCTACCTTTTAGCTCACCTGATCCCTTTACTGTGAGCAGCATAACACCCCCCCCCCCCCCCCCCCACACACACACACTGACAGCAGTACACTAGCTGGTAGGGATGAATGGAAAGATCACACTTTTGTTTTTGAGTAGTCTGCTTTCAGCTGCGTAAGGGCCTTCGTTGCTCTGATTGGCGCTTGCCAATCAATACTGCACTGTTAATCAATACAATGATTGTAAATGACAGATACTGACTGACTGACTAGAGTTTCAAGAGTCTGCTAATAGTTTTTAATATTATATGGGAATTGTTTGGATTTTCAGTGAAATGAAGGAAGAAAAACAAAATCATTGACATTTCTCAAACACAACTCTAAAGGAGCTTCATCAGAGCAAACATGAAGCTCCTTTAGACCAAAAGCTAAAATAAAGTGTACTCTGCATAGATTCTATCAGTTTGAGCTGTTTGATACTTCCAGCACCTTATTGAAGATAAAGCCGAGTGGAGCGGTGGTTATCCTGCATGAAACCAATGTCTTGAAACTGTACCATACTTAGTCTCATCATGTTTTTAAGTTTATGTGACCTTTGGTCGCCCATAAACGGCGCCTTCGCCTCACTGCGCAAATATGTTGTCATCTTTGCGAAGCATTTTATTAAAATCCTTCCATAATTGGACGGTCCAAGCTATAGTCATGCACAGTGTTTTCCAAAACAAACACAACCACAGAATCGTCCTCGTCATAGTTCAGCCGCTAACCTGGAACCCCGGTTTCATAAGCCCAGCTTGCCTCGTATTTTACTTTCCAATGCAAAAGCACACTGTGCAGCCACTGTACACACATTGTATCACGTAGCACTGTGCAGACTCAGCTAACAGACACAGTTAGCAGATGCACTTCTCAGTGCCACGCTACCCAACTATGCAGCGTACTCAAGTAAAATTCTTACATAACATGTTATGCTATGATTTCCTTTACCAAATCCTCTATAAATTCGAGGTAAGCTTTAGTGGCAAGCTGCTCACTCCGGAAGATGTTAGATAACGTGTTTATGGTGCACATCATGTTATATGCTCAGCAGCGATTGCATAGGCTCAAAGCTTCAATTGTTGCACTGACTATACTATAACACAGTTGTCAGCCATTAGAAGTACAGTAAGTGAATGAACGGGGGTTCATTTGAGGTAATGAGTGTCCTCACGTCTCTCCGGTGTCTGTGTCTCAGTGTGTCTTAACTGTTTTGCTGTATCTCTGATGTTGTCTTGATGCCAGACAGGAGATGAGAGTAGATTTGTTATTTGAAAGAAAAAAAAGGCGGGCACGGACAGAGATGGAGGCTGAACAGCAGAGCGGCCTGCTTGGCCGCAGAGCCGAGGCGGATGAGGGATGCAGCACTCTGCTCTTCTCCTCCCTCAAATATAGCTGACCTAGTTTTTTGATCTTCATACATGTGCCTGGAACACCGGAAACCACACATGGCTTAGGCAGTGGCAGGCTGGTGTGCACGTTTACCGGTGCCCGTGGTCTCGTGTAGTGATGAGGACAGTGTGTACTGTAAGCTATGGGGGTGCGAGAAGCTGCAGAGATACTGCATCCCATGCTTTTGTGTAATTCAACGATACATTGGGACTGTAAAACTTCAATTTGAGCACAGCCATGTTTGTTAATACTCACTTAGGACATGTGAGGGCTGTTTCAAGCTCTAAGGCATCAGAACTCGTCTTGTAAAGCGCTCTGAATTGCATTTGATTTGTGTGAAAGGTGCTACATAAATAAGATTGATTGATTGATTGATTGATTTCATTAAGAAAAACGATCAGTTGAATCGGGTGTATTTCCATAAATTTTGCTTATTTTCTTTATCATCACATGTTACTTTGAGATTTTTTTCACCATTAAGTATTTCTGCGTGTGTGTTACTTTCAGGGGCGCATTCTCTGTGGTCCGGAGGTGTGTGAAGATCTCATCTGGACAGGAATTTGCTGCCAAAATCATCAACACCAAGAAGCTCTCCGCCAGAGGTAGGAACACATGAACATGTACAGAAACACGCAACGTGCGCACACACACACACACACACACACACACACACACACACACACACACACACACACACACACGCCGCCGCCCGCGAGCAGAGAAAGCACGCCCCAAAGTGTCACTGAGTTCCGCGTGGGTGAGCTGTGATCGTATAGCTGGCCCTCGAAACAGGCTTTGGGGCTGTGAGAGGAAAAAAGTTTGTGAGAGTGAAAGTCAGTGAGTGAGAGACAGATTGGCACACAGGGGCAGAGACTCATCTGGATCTTGATTTGCTTAAGTTTTCAACGTGCGCAGAACAAAACGGCAAATGTTTCAAGTAAATGCTGTAGCTGCGTTTGCCCACTTGCACTTTTCTCTTTGTTATTTTGTGTTATTCATATCTGTCCTTTTGGTTTCTATGTAAATGTTTGTCACATACAACCTTGTGTGCTTTGTGTGCATGTGCACCGTATTGATTCAGGGGGCTCTGGCTGGTCTTGTCTTCCCAGGGGCAGCTCTCTTTGCCAAGCCGACCCAGTTCTTTCACATCCGTCACTGTAATTGTAGCCGTTGGCCTGGTTGCTGCGGGCTTGGGATACACACACATACACGCACGCACACACACACACACACACACATTCGCACGCACGCTCACACGTACCATGCCCGCGCAAGCACGCATGTGACCCAGGAACCGCCAACAGCGTGTTCGTGATTACTAACCAATGGAGAGTTGTGCTTTTTGCTGTGGCCCCCTTTCCCTCAGCCAATGGTGTGTTTTGTCACAGCTTGCTTGCCCGCGATGACCAATGAGCTGCTGTCATACCACACAAACAGTCGGGCCCCCGTAGATGTGAGCCGAGCCGTCTAATTTCATTTGAAATATTTTACTCGAAGTGACCTTGACTGTTGTTGTGCACTCGTTATGCCACTGCCTGTAGTTTCATTGTGATAATACAAATATATGTGTCTTATAGTGTTGTAGTATGTGAGTATTAACAAGCAGCTCCCTCCCCCTCTTTGCAGTATTTTACCTTTTATTCCTTTCCAGCAGCTTCCTCCTCCCTCTGCATGTTCTCTGCTCCTTGGCATTTACTCTTCTTCCCTATTTTGCATTTTCTTTTTCTCCCTTCTTTTATATCGTCTCTCTCTCTCTTTTTGATTTACAAGACACTGTCATACTCCACATCAGGTTCCTCTTCCCGCCCCCTCCTTCCTGCACATTTTCCTACCTCACCACCTCTCCTCCGCCATCACTTAATTTCTTATCTCTCCTCTTCCTTGCTCCCTTCATGCCGCTCCTCTCTTTTCTTTCTTTCTTTCTCTCTTCTCCCACCGATGCTGTCTCTCCTCCTGCCCAAGTTGACCCCTCCCGCTCGCTGAGCGCAGTGTTGGTAATAGACACCTTGGCAGACGGATCAGTGTCTCACCGCTTGCATGCTGGGACAGAGTTTCCAAAAATACTGCAAAGGGTTATCTCACCTTCTATGCATGAGGATCTGCGGGTGTACACAAGTGTGTGTGTGTTTGTGTGTATAGAGGTTTACGTACCGGGCATGCTGTCGTGTCAGATATGGTCTTACCCTCTTTCCGCTATAAGCCCTAGAATTGCAACTCTGATTCCCTTCTCTCTGGCAGGACCATGACCTCCCCCCAACCCCACTCCACCACTGTGTGTTTGCAAGAGAATGTGCATGTGTGTATATCAAATTGAAAAGGGTTTAGAGCAGATCAATGCACTGTGTGTGTGTTTGTGTGTGTGTGTGTGTGTGTGTGTGTGTGTGTGTGTTTGGTGTTCCTGGTTATGCGTACACACATGTGCGGCGGGCCTATAGGACCAGTCAAAGTCCTGCAATCTGCAATCCTGATTATGCAGCGTTTCATTAAGAGCAGCAGATGAGCCAGTGAATGAGAGGAAGCAGCGGAGAGAGAACGAGAGCGAGAGAGAGAGGAAGAGAGGGGGAAGAAAAGGATAGGAAGCAGAAGGGGGGGAGATGGATAATCAGAGAAAGAAAGAGAGAACGGAAAGTCAACATTTAAGTGTGTGTGTGTGTGTGGGTGTTAGTGCACGCCGTATCCCTCACAGCAGTTGAATATTTGCCCTCTCCCTTTATGCATGCGTCAGTGTCCTGTCACGATGACTCTGTCTGCTCTCTTTTGTCACTTTGTATTTGCTTGTGATGTGCAGCTGTGTGTGTGTATGTGTCTATAATCCCTCAACAGTGTGTGTGTGTGTGTGTGTGTGTGTGTGTGTGTGTGTGTGTGTGTGTGTGTGTGTGTGTGTGTGTGTGTGTGTGTGTGTGTGTGTGTGTGTGTGTGTGTGTGTGTGTGTGTGTGTGCACGCGCGCGCACACACGATTGTTCTAGTTTGTGTATCCGCGCACTGGCTTCATTTCCCACTATGTGACCCTGTCAGCTTGTCTTAACAGTTGGGTAGTTTTGAATCCATAGCAATAAAGATATTTTGAATTTTTTAGAAAAACAAAATATCTGCTCGTCTCGCTTTGTAAATATTGCATTGCATTGTGGGATTTAGGAAGCAGATAGAGTGACGAAATAGATGTCCATTTACAAGGAGGGAGGAATCAAAAGAATTAGTCATTTGTGTTTTAAAACAGCTTTAAAAAAGAAAATATGTTATTCTTATCCTTGCACTTCAATTTATTGGTAGTGTACCATGTCAATAAAGTCCAGTCGTTCTGTCCACCGATCCGAACTGACTCATAGTGGACAGTTTCTGTGGCGAAAGCTGTTGTTATTTTTTTCATGTGGAAATGTCATGGAAACAGAGACGATAGCTGTTACTGAGGTGTAAACCAGTCTGCCTCTGTGGTGTGTGTATATCTATATATATATATATATATATATATATATATGTGTGAATATATGTATATATACGTATATTAATAATATGCATGTTTTCTTTTTGCATATCGAGAGTTTTCCCTCATTAGACGAGATAAAGATTTACCTTCCCTCCCTCCCTCTCTCATAGGTCTTTATTCCTGCGCTCCTTTCGGTGTCACTGTGACTCTGTTTCGCCTCACGGGAGGGAGGAGAGGGAGAGGATGTGATTGTGGGAGGGAGAGAAAGATAAGGGGAGAGACAGAAAGATGGGAGGGGAGGAAAGGAAGGAGGGATCAGTGGGGAGAAGAGGGGGGGGACCACATGACTCACTGGGTGCTAAAAATAAATGTTGGTCATCCTCTCACTCTCGGTGTCTCTATCTCACACACACACACACACACACACACACACACACACACACACACACACACACACACACACACACAGTATTGGAAATATTCCATCCTTTGAAAGGAGCTATTGGTTTCAGTCGATGCTCACCTGTATAAGAACCACAAAATGCGCGAGGCTCAGCCTGAAACTGTTGCAACTGTAACTGTGTTTTCGAATGGGTTTTTCATTTTTTTTGGTGTTAAGACCTCAGGGATGAACAATATGGAGAATCTGCCTTTACGTTTGTTGGACCGTTAATGCAAGAGTTAAACCTGCAATGACTGGTGTGGGCCACGTGGGATAAAATGAGCTCACCTTTCATGAAATGTTATATTCCGTGTGATATTATTAAAGATTGACAAAAAATTCCTAAATCAGGGTCTACTTACTGATCTCTTGGAGCTTTCTTTTGATCTCATGGCCTTTGTCAGCAGATAGAGTTAGCTCAATTGTCGAATACTTTGTTGCCAAGTGCAAACTCAATCCACTGATAAAGGGGATTAGATGTGCCGGAAAGCTCTGAACCGTGAGTTAAGATTTTATTTAAGGTCAAGAATGAAGCTGACAGGACAAGCTACCTCACAGGCCTAAAATAATTATATTATCTGATTAAAGGTTAAACGTAGAGATTCTGATTGCTTTCTCACAACCTTGATTCCTACCTAGCTGTTACCTGCAGTAACTGTCTGAAAACGATGCTAGATTATTAAAGTAAAGACCCGTCCCTCTGTTGGTCGTATTGAACGGCGCGAAGACAGAGCCTTATCTATATTTCAAAAGGTCAAAATGATACAGAGGGGTGTGTCTTTCCTCGACAAAAACCACCTTAGGCCGATAGATACAGTAGATAGAAATAAATAGTATTGAGTTGCAAAGAGCACACGAACCAGACCACAGCCTATAGTTTCATTTGCTTATTAGTTGCAGCTGTATACATTTTAGATGACAGTTTCAGATAAAATGTTAAAGTGTCATTAATAATGTAAGCCATAATCAAAACTGCAGCTCTTGCGTTTCTTAAATGTCCGGATTTCGATGTTAAAACGATCGGTCGCTCAGCCAAGAAAGAACCTACAGTATGATGACGAACAAGAGTAATAGACTCTGTCGAAAGAGAAAGCGAGGGCGGTCATAATTACAGAGCACTGCATCTCCTTCTGTCTATTCCTTTCTCTCTCTCTCTCTCTCTCTCTCTCTCTCTCTCTCTGCCTCTGTCCTTTTCAACCTCTGTTTGATTTACCCTCCCCCCCCCAACAATTCCTCTCTGTCCTCCCTCCTCTTTTCCCTGCCTCACACGTTCCCTGCCAGCGTATTGCTTTTGTCTCAAGTGCTTCGAACCAAGAAATGGCGGTGAAACGGAGTGATGTTATAACATATTAATAGAAAGAGTCCACAGATAATAATGGCGTCATTATTATTTATTCCCCGCTGAACCAAATCGAGACTGGAGTATGCGCGCTTAAGGAGGCATTAAAGTGACATCCACATTAAAAACACTTAATAACGAACGTGCCTCATTCATTCAAACAGATGGAGATGGATATAGCACATGCTGCCAGGAAGTTGCAGAAACATTTCCCTGTCCTAAAACTTGTCAGTACCGCTCCACAGGTTCCGTTTTGCATTTTGATGCTCCGGAATCTTGTCGACCAAAATCAAAAGCAGAAGATGGCAGAAATACCACTTTTTTTCTTCTTCTGACAAGCAGTAGGTGTGGAATGCAGTGTGGCTGCAAAACATCTGATTTCATCTATTTGGAAGACCTGTGGATAAATGCAGCAAGAATTTTGCTCCAGACGTAGAAAATGTGGAAAGTTCCTTTCAGTATTAAAAGTAACAAAGGTGTGTAGGCTTGTATGTTGGTACTGTTTCAAAGTTTGCATCGGTAACCTTGCCTTGCATCCTTTGCTGGTTGCTATGCCAGCTCTTTTGGTAACCATGGAGCTACCTAATGATCTGCCCTCTTTTCTTTTTTATTAAGCAAAGGAACATTTACAAAGATGCTTTGCTGTTTAAATAGCAGAAATGATATTCCCACGAAGACTCCTTTGTAATGTGATTAAATACATTATTTTGGTACCGTTTTGCTACCAGTGTTGTTAAGCAGCGCTACTTCTTACATGACCGATGTAGCCATTATCGTAGTAAAAGCATTCACTGAGCCGTGGGGCTTCATTGCTGCATTTAAATCTGCAACTTTTTGTGTCAACATATGCGTGATTATAAATGTGAGTTTGTGTCTCTCCTCGTAAAGGATTCATCCAGACCGCCACCCTCAGATTAAACCACTTTGACATATTAGTCTAATGTGTGCGCGGCTGCATTACGCCGGGTAAGATAAAGGCAGACATTACTGTACATCACGAGGCTCCTGGCAATACTCCGGGGGCAGTTTTATCTTTGACACCAGCCACCTTTTGTTTCTCCTCAGAAGAGGAAGCAAGGGAGTTATCAGTCTCATAATTCTACTTCTCTTGGGAACCAGCGGAGGGTGACGGTGTCTCAGCATCCTGGATGGTTTCATTAGACCCTCGGGTTTCTGCAGGGGGGGGGGGGGGGGGGGGACTACTTAGCTGCTGTCCGCAGAGGATGTTACTTTCACCCCGCTACATCTTTTCAATTAAAACTCCTAATTAAACTGTTCTAGCACCCTGTTGTGGTGTGTGTGGCAGGTCGATTTGTGCGCGTGCATTAGGGTTAGGACTTCAATTAAAGTTTATTTTCATGATCGATTGAATTGATTTTTCAAACAGATTCACTGAATTATGCCCATCATCATAATTTCCCAGAGGACGTTTTCAAACTGCTCATTTTGTCTGACCAGCAATCCAAAAATACCCAAAGGTATTAAATTGACAACGATGCAAGAAAGAGTACATTTGAGACGCTGTAACAAGCAAAACGTTGGTATTTTTGATGATCAGAATTGTCAAGATAATTACGTATGTGTATACTTTATAGATGCCCTTTCTCCTAAATAATTACGTTTACTAAATTGTTTTCCGACTCAAGTTGTGGGGTAAACGTTGACTGGATTATATTCAAGCATATTTGAGTGGAGGAAGTACTATTTTAAAATGACCACATCGCATCAGTCCTGTCTGTGGTTGGATTTTTAGAAAAAAAGATCATGATTTTAGTTAAATTTTAGAATGTGCTTCGAGTAACAGCAGACCTTTTCTGTTCCATTCGGTGAACATTTTACTGTATAAACATTTTTGCAACTTCTCAGATATGTTATTTAATTGATAATTTCCTATTTTGATGGAAAACGTAATCCGGCCAGCATTGTTGCCTTTAAACATATTTAGTTGTATACAATACATAAATAATAATATGAATAAATTGTTTGTTGCAGTCGAGGAGTGGCCACAGTATACAGCTTAATCGACCTGTCAACCTCAAGCATACAAGCTAGTTTTTAGCAGCATGTTTATTGTTGGCAAAATCGTCTGTATTATCATAATACTGCAACAAGAGTCTAGTTTTATTTCACAGCACAAAGAAGTAATTCAATGTCCCTCTATAAACGTGCATAATACAAGAATTAAGAGCATTCAGATTAACCTCAACGCGGCGGCAACTGAGCCGGCGGCTTGTAGCTAACGGTGCTAACGGTGCTAGCAGTACAAACAAATGTCCTCTCAGATCTAACAGTGTTTACCTGAGGGGGACCGGAGGGTGGGCGCTACGCTTCCGCGACGGCGGCGCTATCAGCTGTAACCGCCATATGAGAGCAGTGCAGACACATGTCACGCTCACATGCGCTAAAATACACTAAAAGCATGTGCGGCCGCCCCGGCTATGTCAACAAAGCAAGTAGAAGCTGGGATAATGACACACAGAGGTAGAGCGACTTCACTCTCTTTTGAGGTAGACTGATACCTCCACTATATCTTTACATATTTTTTAAGTTTTATTCCCCCACAGACGGCAATAGACAATTCTTTAGATGGTAACGTGGCTTTACATCTCTTTGATAATACAGCAATAGAAGTCTAACCTTTCCATTAACCTTTCCTGCAGTTACAAATGTCACTCTCCCTTCACATTAGGTGTAGCTAAGTGTTCCACTCTGTGTGAAGTCGCTCTGTAGCGCACAGGTCACACTGCCATTACCAGCCACTTGATTAACCTACCAGTGAACAGCAAAGATGATGGTAACACATTTACCGTAGGTCTAAAAAAACAACCTGGAGTCAAGCTACGTAATCCCAATGATATATTTGACAATGAGTTTGAACCAGTGTTTGTATTAGTTATCAGAAAAAGAAATTGCATGCGGTTGATGTCAGTATGAGACCAAAATAACGTGTGTGTGTGTGTGTGTGTGAATTTTCAGTGAAGTGAAATTATCATGTGGATTTGATTGATACAAGAGGCCAGAAATCAGATGACCACCATAACTGTGTCAATCAGACTGAAGATGTAAACAGAGGACAGGAGGTTTAAAGTTTAAACACCACGCCACACGTTGCCCCCTTTGTCCGTCTCTTCCTTTTTGTGTATTTGACAAGCTTTTCTCTGTCAGGTGTTTGTTCTGTCTCTATTTCTGTCCCTTGCTTCTTTCTCCTCTCCTGCTTTCTATGACTTAGCTGTGTCTTCTCCGGCTGTCCCTAAATCTGGTATAGTTTTAGACTTACAAGACGACAAACTACAAAAGGCAAAAGAAAACGCACACAGTATACACACAGTATAGCAGTAAATGCTCTGCTGCAGTGCGGTTGCGGACGCGACACATCAGAAACTCACTGAAAGAGAAACAAGCAGCAGTGGAGAGAGGAAGATAGAGGTGAGAGAGCTTGATGGGGTCTGGTTTGGAAATTTTGGAGTTTTGTCTGCTAATGGCAATGATTTGCAGAATACGGACATTTTGACCGCAACTTTTCAACACGAGGCTCTCCCGGAATCTGCAACACTTATGCAATCTGCAATACTACACAAATGCAAGGCTAACGCAGCTCCTCGATTCCTTTCCTCGCTTCAAGGAGACGCAAGGAGAGAGGAGTTAAGGCAACAGCCATTTAACAAAATGAGACATCCTCGCCTCAGAGCCGTCATTTTAAAGAGATGACAATTAAATAAGACGTGTGACACAGCTGCATCGGCTGTCCACTGTTTTGTTATACCTCTGTATTTGATCATTTCTGACAGATGAGCATAACAGTGTTCATAACTTATTCATATTTTTATTATATATTATTCATAACGAGGCATAATGTGACAGGGATGTACAGATCTTTATTTAACGCACACATATATGTATATACACTACAAATGTTTGTATGAAAAGTACTATACAAATCAAGAGTGACATATGATTGATGAATATATATTGTATACAAACAAACACCCCTGTCTATATGACATTATGGGAATAAAGCAAATTGGTACAGAATGAAGGAGAATGTTCATTATTGATATAAAATCTGACGTCAGCAGCTCTTGCACTTGTAAACATAATGTCATGATCACAGCAGTTTCTTTTGCGGTAGGAATAGCCAGGATGGAAGGATGATTCCTGTCAAAGCAAATAACAAAAAAAAAGAATAAATAATAATAATAAAATGTGTACAGTGACAGGAAATTGTCATGTGAATCACCAGGTACATCCAGTATATGTACTGCCATTTTGACATCAACATCCTCGAGAGCTTTTGGTGGTTATTTTGCAATAAGGACCACTTCCCTGTTGGCCTACAGCACATTTCTTTCTCCATATTCTTGAGTCATAGTAACATAGATTTTACAACATATTGTGTCACCCTTGAGCACATTATGCAGATGTTCTTTAAGGTCTTAAATGTTTGCTTTTTATCATCCATTTTCTGACTTGCATACGCAGTACCGCTCTCTTGGTGTTACGTCTTTTTCTAATTAGTGGTTTATGACAGCGGGAAATTACAGCATATCACACCATAATCTGCGTTCAGCATCTTTTTTTTAAAAACATTTTTTAAACAGGACAAGTTTACAAGAAAAGTTGCCATTGCAATAGCAACTTTGCATTACTCAAAAAAGAGAGCCAGTGCAAAGTAATGTGGTACATTTGTTGAGGACTTAACAAGGAAATGCAGTTCACCACAGTGTGGTACTGGCAGTTGACAATAACATTTCTACAAGCCATGAACGTTTACCATGAAAAAATATATTGCGATATATTTTTTGGCATAAAAGCAGAGTAACAATTAAAAACAACAACTTCCAACATGTTTATCTTTATCAAAAAATTGAAAGAAAACAACTGAGACTGAAGGAAAATAAAGAATATCTACGATAAAAGGAACCGCACGCTATTCGTAGTTTTCCTTACCACAGGTTGCTACGATATATTTCTTTATGAATAGTTATTCTCTGCTCGACAGAGTAGCATATATATTCTGTATACACACAGAATGCCTGAATGATAACAGCTGACTGGGGTGGCTTCACATTCGTCTCCACAATTACATCGGCTTCACCTTGTGCAGAAATGCTGCTGTCAGTTATAACTATGTAAGCAAAAGGCCTCTCACCAGTGCCTGTGGCAGCAGGGCTCAAGCTTGCACACACACACACACACACACACACACACGCTTGCACAGGTACATTAAAGTAACAATTTTGTCAGCCAGTCAGAACTCATTGTTGTCAGTCTGAGACTTTTTTTTCGAGAGTGAAGCAAATCTCAAGAGTCGACTGCAGCGCCAGTCGCTTCAGGTATGGGTGTAAAATGTGATTTTCCACTCCATTCAAATGTAAAAACGCTCTG
The DNA here is from genome assembly GCF_050575085.1 of Anarhichas minor. Taxonomy (NCBI): domain Eukaryota; kingdom Metazoa; phylum Chordata; class Actinopteri; order Perciformes; family Anarhichadidae; genus Anarhichas; species Anarhichas minor. The sequence goes on from NW_027466458.1 coordinate 176,770, forward strand.
TCAGGCGAACATATGGACAGTCATACCCCTACTCACACATGTGGGCATTTTTTGTGCTCCAATCCAGTTGACTTGTATATCTTTGAATCAGGGAGAAGTTGCAATCTCACACCAGGCAGCACCCTTATGAAGCAATAGTGCTAAAACCAGAACAGACCTCAACCAAAAAAAATGCATTAGAACTAGGGCTGAACCATTCTGAAAAGAAAATCTAAATGTCGTCATTTTGACTGATATTGTAGTTGCGTTATGATTCGTGATATCAGAGGGAATGATCATTTTTACATCATTATTCTCATTGTTATTGAAAAACATATTAAATGTGATCACGCTGTGATTTTTGCGGGGATCTGTACCGAACAAAGATGTTTTGTTAAGTAGGCCAGGACATCTCTGCAGCACCATAATGTTTAATTTAAAAATATTTTCACGACCATTTCGCCTTTGACAAATACTGTGCAACCTGCAATTTGAAAAATTGCAGTATAGGCCATTTTAATTTGATCAAATTCGAGTCATTGTGCGGCCCTAATTAAATCATTATCAAAGTTATTGACACATTGTCCACACTCTAACAGAGCTAGGACACTAAAATTGTTACATTTCACAGCAAAGGTTTTCTATTTACTCTTTAAAATTACAGCATAAAAACAGTCGTGACATATTTTAGTTTTGCAGAGCTTTCGGCAGCCTCCTGTATTCCACAACAACCGCATCATCTTTGCTGTCAAATGCATCTCGCAGAGGGCTAGAATACAAAGTTGCTATTTTAATGTCATGCATGAGCAACTGTCTAAACAAAAGCATTTAATGTGGGCACACATTTAGTATGGGTTTTGCTATTCATTATAGTGCACTGTGTGCTCTTTTAACCATCTTGTAACTGTTGCAATTCATCTGCAAAGTTCCCTTTTCTACTTTCTATGCTAATCCATGTCCACAGTGTGCGCAAGTTGGTTTGATGTTTCAGAGGAGATGTCTTCAAAGACATGCATTTCATCAAGTGCGTCCGCTCCTAAAGAACAAGTTACTTCTGCCTTCCTTGTCTGTAGTTCGATAGTTGCGTGTGAACTCTCGATGTCGGCCATTTGCATGCAAGGCTGGTTCCACTGCAGAGGAGAGGAGAGGCCCCGACGCTCTGATTGGTGCAGGAGTTGCTAGACAACAGATGTCCAGCCGGCTGAGAGGTGGACTACCTGTGGAGGAGGGAGAGAGTGGAGGGAGAGAGAGAGTGAAAGGAAAGTGGAGGTGGGAAATGATGGAGAGAGCGGGATGTTACATGACAGACATTTACAGTGTTCAGTGAGTTGCAGCGCAGGGAAAATTAGAACCAACCTATCGTGACCGCCTTTGTATGTACCTTTAAGGCAGCGTTTGCATGATATTCTTTTATTGCTTTAAGGAAAGAATTATGTCATGAAGTGTTAATATTATTATCTATTATTCTTCCTCCTGTAGACCTAAAACAACAAAAAATATTATAATCATGATACTAACATTTTATATAACTCACAAATATTCTGCGACAGATAAAAGCAATTATTGTTTTCAAACTTGTCAGTGACTGATAGATGGTGTTAAAGGGATTTAGTCAATTTCCAGGTAATGCTCTAAAAAGATTTCTGCATTTGGGGACTCTGACATTTAATACTGAGGGTCGGCTACAAAACTTTGCACTAGCAATGGAGGTTATAACGATAGACTGTACAAACGGGATAACTGTTGATCTGAACGTCTACGTAAGTAATAATACCTAAATAAGTAAATCTGGATCAGTGGATCTCAAACTCAAGGTAATAAATACCTCAATACATATATAAATCTGTACCTGAACATCAAGGTCAAAGTAATTATTGTAGGGATGGGTCATGATTGTCAAATTTGCAAATGGTCATTTAAAAAAAAAAAAAGGAAATAGTTTATGCAACTGTCGTCTCATCTTTAAGCCAAGTTCTGGAGGACTTAAATATATTTTTTAACACTTTCAAATACATCGCCAGAGACCACAATACAACAAAATAAATAAAAACACTCTTTTGGGTGTGTGGTGAGTGATGCATCTGTGTGGGATGCCAGATCTATTTTACAATACGTAGGAGAACGGCTGGGGACTAAACATGTGTACCGGGCTAACTTAAGCACAGTAGCTACTGTATGCTTTCTAGAAATGTGTCCGCTGAAGAATGCTCTCATGATGAATTATGAAGCGCAGCATTTTCATGTAAGCCAGTGAGGAAGTTTTAAGATTGTTTACATACAACAAGAAAAGATTGTGACTAATTATTGGTGTTTTCATACATTTTTATGAATGTATTATGTATATTCTTATCCATACAAACATTTTGTATAAATTATAGTGTGCATTGGGGAAAAATTTGACAAAAGCAAGTGCTTCAACAATGCAAAATTTAATACTAGTAGAGTAAAAAAAATCATTGATATACAACCAAAAACAAAAATCTTAAAGTGACATAAAAATTGAAATGCTATATTAAGAAAAAATGGCGTTTAGATTAAAAGAATGAAAAGATTGTGTCTTTCAGTGACACGGTGAGATGGAGAGATTGGTGACCTTGCCGATGTGCTTTTATAATGCATGGGATTTCAAGTTTTGAAATCTATGTTTATCATTCGTGGTCCCAGTTAAATGAACTTGTAAACAAAACAAAAGGGTCCTGCTAACCATGAATTAATGGCCGCGTTGCCCTTGATTCTGGCTCTGCCTGTCAGGATGCCCGTCTGCCTCTCCGATATGCCGCCCGTCTGGAATGCTGGCACTTTACTTCAGATCGAAATTGGCGTGTTCTCACAGGCAACATGGCGGGCTTGCGGCCACGCGAAAGAGCAGCGCCGGGTTCAGTTTGTTGCAGCGCGCACAGTCCTCTTTTCAGACGTTTTCAAACCAGTCTTCTTCGCCACCCCTGAAGGTGGTTTACACTGCCGTGGGATTAATTGTGCTCCACGTTGTGGCTCGGGGGATGCACGTCTCCAGTTTGTGTGCTGTTTATTTAAATAATTTGTCACCTCTTATAGCATTGTGTTGTATGCTGTACTGATTTTACAGCCCCCTTGAAGCTAATTTGTGGTATTGGGCTATAAAGAAAAAACTTGTTTCAGTAGATCATGAAAGTGACTGGCACACATCTACCTCTTCGTCCATGGTTTAGGGACTGATCATCTCCTTTTCTGTTTTTTTTTGTGCTTGTAACTAACTGTACCAGGGCAGGTTGCTGTCAACTTCGTCCTCCTGTATTTTTAGCTTTATCTGTAGTGCAGCCACCACTCATCCTGCATTTGTTTTGCATTTCACTGTTGGGGTTTTATCCTGGCTTCCTCTCTTTCACTGCGACTGATAAACTCCACCCTCTGGTGTGGGTGAACACTCTTTCAGTCGCATTGTACACACTGTACCGTGCTGGCATTTTTTTTTGCCTTAGCATTTGAGAGCACACCAAGTTTTATTTTTGCTGCCGCCCTAAGTTTGTCTGTGCGCCTGCTTGTGGATGCACCACAGCGACACACAACAAAGAGATACTTGTTTCTATAATGGGAACAGGCTGCCTGGTGTTCTTTGCTGGTCTTCAGTCCACAGTTTCCATAGCATCAAGAAGAGCAGAGGAAGGAGACACGGATGAGAGTGAAAAATAGGCGCCCTATTTTATTTAAAAAAAAAAAGTTGAACCCGCTGCTCTTCTTTCTCTCCTTCACTTTCTCTCTCTCCCTTACGCTCTCTTGTGTCCCGAGGCAACGCTGAAATGGGTCGCCTCAGCGCCGTGCTGCAACACTCCTTATAGCGACTGCTGCTATTACTCAGTTGTTCCGAATCAGAGTCACTGGACTTTGGCGTCTTCTGACAGGGAGATTTGAGAGTCCCTTCTTGTCTCGCCAGGTCAGATAGAAACCGTCTGGTCTCATGGAGGAGAGATGTGAGATTCTCTCTGAGTCTGTGGTCAAATGGAAGGAGCATTAACCCTAATACCTGGTGTCCTTTCTATCTCTCCTTGAAGACGGGGTTCTTGTTCAGCTCATGAAAGTTTTTCTCTTCATAAGCATGCATTATAGATTCAAATAAGTAGAATATACAGTGTTTAGATTAAATACCCACTGATGATGTATAAACCCACAATTCTCACTACTAATCCCTCGTGGTGTGTAGGTTGAAAAAGACATGTTACATTGTACATTTCAGCTCATTGTTTTGGCCTACATTTTTCCAGTTTTGTTGTGCTCTTGCCACTCTAATAGTGTTGTTTTCAGCTATAGCAAGCAGCTGTTTTCAGTAAAAAAGCTAAAAAAAAACATTGTATGCTACTTGCTCAGCACCAAAGTGCAGAGACACATAGTTAGCAACTAACTGCTGAACATAGTAGAGCATTTAGCAGCTAAAGAGCCAGAGGTTGGTGGAGACCAAAAACAGAGCTAAAAGAAGGGTGATTATGTCAGTGTTGTGTTCACAGCTTGTTGCGGCCAAAAAAAACCGAGTTATTGCAGGTTTCATGGTTTGTCTTTAGCGCACTGAATGAAATACCCGAGCAATCAAGATCCTTTATCATGTGATGGATACAAAAATCCATTAATGCAGTGACAATATTGTCATTTAGCAACCCGTTGATTTGTAACTATAGTCTCTGTTTCGGTGTATATTATGACATCACCCATTCACTCTGCTGTAAGGGAGCGATGAAATATGTAGATCTAATGCTCTTTACATTGAAGTTGTGGATTTGGCCTTGGGAGATGTGGGATTAAATTCCATTTGCAGCCTTGCAAGTTCATTTTGTTCTCAGGGCGGCAAAAGCAACCTGCAAGCACATTGCGGGAGCTCATATTAAGCCTGACACCAGAGGTCAGTATGAACCCACTGTCACTGCTCCCTCTGTGTGCTGTCCACTGTTGCCGGCCTGTTTGTGGCACACCACCAATACATATCGGGTCACATTATTTTTGTCAAGCATTTCAGCTCTGATAGGGAAAAGGACAGGGCCGACACAAAGCCAACACACACGCGCACACGTACATACTGTACATACAGAAGTGTGAATGTCAAGTACACAAACACACTCTGATGCTGACAACGTCCTCCACTGAGTCAAAACTAACTTGCAGCCAACTTCATGTTGGATGATTCAGAAAGCCAATCATAGCAGGGGATAATGAAGAGCATTAAAAATAACCTGTCTCTGTTTCTGTGTGTTTGTGTCTCGCGTTTTTTTCTTTCAGATCATCAAAAGCTGGAGAGAGAGGCGAGGATTTGTCGTTTACTGAAGCACACCAACATCGGTGAGCTGCGAGTCCTCGATCTTAGAATATGCACGCACAAGTATACACACTAATACAAACACGTGCACACATGTTGTTCAGGTCTCTGGTGAATCCTGCTACGGCTATTCATCTTCAAGACACAGTTATGAGGGAGACAAGTGTGTGTGTGTGTGTGTGTGTACACGTGTACAAAGGTATCTAATGATGATGTATCTGTGTGCTCTCCCAGCTGAATCATCAGAAATCCCTCTCTCTAAACTACTGACCCTTTAGCTCTCTCCTCCTCATTATACCTCGGATAGAACCTGTCTCTCCTCTTTTTTCAGTTCTGCAGTACAGCTGCCGTTTAGTTTTCCAAGATAACTTCTGCCCAAAATGCACTTTTCAGGTGTCGATTCTACTACTTTGTCTATTTGTGTCTGTAGATTTCTCCTAAATTCACCAACAGTTGCCATCAGATAATGCCTCATAACATTTAGAAAACTTGTGATACAAAAAAATAATTGTCTTAAGGTAAGTAATCAACTGAGGGAGTTTGATGCTGCTATCCATTGGTTACATGTTTTACCCTGTTCACCCGTGTCTTCAAAATGTATGTCATTTTACAATCCATACATTTAAAGGCCGTTTTCTCTAAATTCGTTTTTTTTCACTCTGAGCCACAAATCTCCACTTCAGTAGCACTTACATCCACCAAACTCTCAAGTTGCATTCCTATCTATATTCTGAAGGACAGAGGGATTCATTGATATGTCATTCATAGCCTGAATAATTTAATATTTTATTACTAAACATATGGCAAAAATAGTTTTCTATTGTTTTTGACATTATTTTCTGATTTATGAAGTGATAAAATGAAATATCCATAATTCAATTGATTCTCAGATTTCAACAATAATTTTAAACCTGGTTTGGTCCAATGTTCAGATTTCTGTTCTGGAAATAAAAGCACATATTTCAAAAGATAAAGCTTCATTTGAATACATAAACATACATATACTTGTCTTAATGTAAGTAATCACTTGGGAAAGTTTCATGGTGGTATCTATCTATTAGTTACAACTTTTAGGTATTCACTTGTAGTGTCTCCTCTAAAAAAACATGTTAAAAATTGAAAAAAAGGCAATCTATAATATATTGGAGATACTACAAAGAAATGACTTCGGATAATTCTCAAGTTTTAGGAGCCAAATGCTCAGTGGGCTTTGAGGGCATTGTTGACTTTCTAATGTCACTACTAAGTATTGTGTATGTTAATACCTTGGATTAAAAGAGCACATCTGGAAGGATCAAGGACCAAAGTGGCAGCAGTACACTTTCCTTTTAAATATCTAAATATTTGAGTGGATTCAAAGAGCTCTCACTATGTTTAAATCGAATAGTTATTCAGCATGAAACATGTTTGATCATACAAATCTTCCCCACACATAATATTTGAATTGATATTCCTTTATAATACATGTTGAGCAGATGCTAGTTCAGATGTCAAAACAATGATGTACAAATAATTAACCCTGAAAATGTAATTGAAATGGTACCAGGCTGATTGTGTGAGTACAGGTTTGTTACAGCGGTTTAGTTTCATAAACCAAACTTGTATAGCCTAGCATGTAGCTGTACATTATCTGTAAATAACGATGTATTGCTTGATTTTTTTTGCATATTACTACTGTATTACTGATGATCACCTAACTCTGCGGCATAGCAGCACAAAGGAAAGTGTAAATAATGAGTAATGGCAGTATTTCTATTATGGTATTGACTGCTTTCTGTTTCATTTGGCTGTTTCTTATGTCTCTTTACCTTTTCCGTCCCGTGTTTCTGTTCCTGCTAAATTTCCTCGACAGTACGACTCCATGACAGCATATCAGAAGAAGGTTTCCACTATCTGGTGTTTGATCTGTGAGTAACAGACTCTCTCTATCTCACACACACACACACTCTCTCCCTTTCAAATGTAACCACGCTACCAATTACACATGTTTCTGCTTGTTTTACTTTCCCTTCTAACCGGTGTATTTGGGTAAGTTTTGTGTGTAAAGTCCTTCCTAAGTAGGTGGTTCAAGATTTACGATGTCAGGTTGCACTATAAAACTTCAGGAATGTCTAGTAAAGACTTTGTCTGCATCCAAAATCGCATAATATGCACTACATACTCAACATGTGTGCTATCGTTCAATATACTTTTGTGTAAATAAACGGTAGTGTTTATCTTTTCGGACGCACAAATGATTTGTGAGACTTATAAAGTCTGAACTGATTTAAAAAAGGAATTACGTAGCATATTACGTAATGTATTATGTCTGTTAGTTATGAACATTGTTGTTACTACCTCATTGCATTGTGGGATATTTATGCATGCACAGTGTCCAGTGTTTGCATACTGTAATATTTGACCAGAAATAGTATGTAATTTAAATAAAATATAATATTAATACAACATTTTCACATACTTTAGCGTACTAAATAGCATCTTTGTATGGAATTTCAACATTTATAAGACTATCTTAATCTGTTGCTTGGAAACATCTGTAGCTCTGTTCAATAAAAGCAACCAACTAGACAGGAAGTCACTGCAGCATCACAAGCTGTAACATAACTACCAAATATAATTGTTTCAGGGGGCCAAGTGATCGCTTGGCGCTTTTAAATATAGGTATTACTTTGTTTTTTCGTTTATATTTACACATGAACAATATTGGAGTGGGTGGGAAATAACGCTTTGTAATTAAAGTACTGTATCATGTTATTTTGGTGAAATGTTATTTAAAATCCTCCAGGCTTACATCATAATTCAACGGTATTTCGATTAAGCGTCAAGTAGGATGTGTGAACCATATTTCCTATTAGTTAACAATACCTATTTTATTCTCCAGCAAGATAACGTTGTGTCACTTAGTTAGTTTGGTTAGCTAAGATTACACACCAGTTACACCTGGAAGTAACCAACTAACCTCTGCATAAGAGCTAGCTGGTGTGATGCTCCCTGTTTTAATTTAAAAAATGCATTAATCTCGGCTACAACCAGGCTATGGTACTTATAAAGAGCAAGTGTTATAGGCTCCTGACCTATATCCCCTCTCCTGCATGTGTGGTGGATGCGCCTAAGGGTGTGTTTGTAGAAAGCTCTTTAGGCAAATATGTGCCCATACAAACATTGATCAGATATGCGCACATGTAATAACTTTATGGTGTGTGTGTAAAAGTATTGTTTTGGTCATCGATACAGAGAGAAAGAAACGTTCACTATGACGTGCACAATCTCTGTCCCTCCACAGGGTGACAGGAGGAGAGCTGTTTGAGGACATCGTAGCCAGGGAGTACTACAGTGAGGCTGATGCAAGGTAACACACACACACACACACACACACACACACACGTGCACACACACTGCTGAGAACAGCAGCTATTATGCATCTCTGTCTGTTACTGGTGTGGGTGTGTGCTATATTTGTGCGTTTCACATATGGTCTTCTTAGAGGGTGTGACAGCTGCCTTGTCTCCAAAGCATGTCTTACAGTTATTTATAAAAGTGATTCACGACAGATAGCCTGCGGTATTAATCATACACAGCCTAACTTACACTGCCAGCGTTGTGTTGAATTACTTCCTCCCCAGAGAGAGAGAGAGAGAGAGAGAGAGAGTTTTCTTGTCATAGACACTGTATGACGTTGGTTTGTCTATATGGTGTAATACATCAAATCATCAAAATGACTTACCTTCACGGGACTTAATGTCACCCGTCAAGAAAGCAGCATCACACATAAGAAGGCTAATGAGAGGGGCATGTGATACATTGTTATTGGGACTGTTTCCTCTTCTCTTCCCCCCCTCGATTCATTTCCCTTGTCTTCTCTTCTGTCTCCTTTCTTCCTTTTCCGTTCCTGCCTCCCCTTCCATTTGATTTATCACAACCCTGTGCCTGTTCACCGCTCTCCCGCCCTCAGCCACTGCATACAGCAGATCGTCGAGAGTGTTCACCACTGCCACGTTAATGGGATCGTCCACAGGGATCTGAAGGTTTGTGTGACCGCAGCCATGGATGCAGCCCATGTTCAGTCCTGACTCTGTGCGACAGATGGCAACATTCAGAAAGGCCCAGTGCCTCCCCTCGCAGTCCTTACCCTTTGCATCCACACACGTTTTTATTTTGTTTTACGACATAAAACTAAAATCGATAATTGTCTTTTCATGTGAGATCAAAAAACAGATTGAAACATACCAAACTGCAGAGGCGGAGGAGGCTTGGCTCCTACATTGTTGCAGTAAAATCTTGTTGAGTCGATGCTCTGAGCTTAATTACCCATCCTGCCAATGTCAGGACTAAGGGTCCTCCTCTTAACACTTCCCCTGATGTTGCAGAGAGCTCGCTAGCATCTTAATGTGCGTATGTGATTGTGCAGCACTCCGAGTGTAGCGCTATGGTGACGGGAAAAGGAGCAATCACGAGCCAGAACCTGAGGAGTGATCAGCATTTGCGTAATTATGTAAAAATGATGTTGAGATGTGAAAGATTTCCCAGGTCATGAATATTCCAATGATAGTCTGTATTCTCATGACATCCCGAGAGCGTTTTTATGGGGAGGCGAAAGGGGAGGTATAGCAAGAGAGGGAACATGTAACTGTACCATAAGAAACATTGAATACAGAGATAATCTGAATAACCACTGTGGTTTATGAGATTTCTAATCCATGGACTTTATTAGAGTAGATATCCTCTTCTGAGGGCATTTTAAGTTTTCGGATGCTTCATAATCAGGAAGATTTATTCGTTGCGATGGAGATGATTATGTAGATGTTGTCCAGTTGTCAGTTAGTGTCTTGTAGAGTCATATGTCTGCCATAAACTGACTGCTCACAGGCCGTCTGTGTTTAGAGTTTCTAAATGTTAGGAAATGTATTATTCATTAGAGCACAATGTCTAACTGGCCTTAGGTCAGCAAAGACCTTTCTGCACCTGTATCCATGTGTGTACGCGTGTGTCCGTGTGTATGTGTTTGAGAGAGTGTGTGCCTGTGTGCTTGCTGATGTGCTTGCATATATTTGCGATTGTGCTAAACTGTGTCTGTGTGCGGCGTGCATTTGTCTTTACCCATATGTGGCTGAGTCTCTTGTTTTTACAACCACGTCTCCCGTTACACCACACCTCCCCTCCTGTATCCTTCTCCCCGCCGTGTGCACTTTGTTCCCACTCATGGATTTTAACAGCAGTTGTCATTGCAGATGGGGGCACATGGTGTCTGCTACCAATGAACTCTCTCACAATCCATGAGACCATGGGGAGCAAGTCCACAGTTCCAGCGTGGAGAAGTGTCCTTTGTCACATAGAGATTTGGTCCCGTGCCCATTTTTATTATGTTTCTCTGTCATTTGTGTGGCAGAAAGGGAGTTGCCTCAGACACTGATTTAAGAGCAGTTTAGCATTGTTGACCCCTAATAGCTTGGATTAGGATTTTGGTTTGGCTAACCTGGTTTTAGATCTGTGTCTGTGGGCGGCTTTTTCCCAGAGCGTGTGACCTCTCACCTCTAACCTGTTTGACTCCGCCCCCCCCAGCCTGAGAACCTTCTATTGGCCAGTAAGCTGAAGGGGGCGGCGGTCAAGTTGGCTGATTTTGGGCTGGCTATCGAGGTGCAGGGGGACCAGCAGGCATGGTTTGGTGAGTATTCATCCATCCATTTTTCAACCTGAATCGGTTGGTGAATCAAGCAACCAACCAATAAGTCGATCAATCAATCAATCGCACTTTTAGTTAGTCGAGAAACATCCTAGTCACTGAATCGCCCACTCCTGCCTACCATTCCACATCTCCTCCCTCCCTCCATATCACTCCTCCAGGTTTTGCCGGCACCCCGGGCTACTTGTCTCCAGAGGTCCTGAGGAAAGACCCATATGGGAAGCCTGTTGACATGTGGGCCTGTGGTAAATAACATTCAAATTCTCTCACTGCAACTGTTTGAATGAACTTGAAGAAGACTGTTCTGCAACAACACTGCAGCTTCATGTTGTTTAAAGTCTTTAATAGTAATGAATACTATATTTTTTTTATCACCATACATTGCTATAGTATATTGGTCCTTTCTGTTTACATGATGAACTTACCATGTCTCTTCTCTGCAGGTGTGATTTTGTACATCCTGCTGGTGGGCTACCCTCCCTTCTGGGATGAGGACCAGCACCGCCTTTACCAACAAATCAAGGCTGGGGCCTATGATGTAAGCGCTCACACGCATACAGTACAAACTAGGCTCAATCCTAAAATGTGTTGTAGACCTTATTAACAGGCAATTTAGGATGTGTTGTCATGGTGACATCACTGACAAACTTGTAGTTACTGAATAAAAACTACTTTTGGAACGGGGGTATAGCAAGAGCACGTGGACAGCTTCTTCGTCCTTACTTGGTCCACTTTTATAGTCCATCTCAACAAATTTGATACAGTATTTGATCACCACATATCATATCACTCCAACCTTAACCAGTACTACAATCACAGCCAAAGTGCACCATGGCATGTTATGTAGTTCCCTGTCTAAATAAAAAACAAAAAACAGCATTAGTTAAATTATGCAAATAGTATTATTATATTATATATATTATATTATGCAATAATAGACCTAAGAAGGTAATCTATCAAATTTATCTTCACAAAAATAAGTCTCGTCTTACATTACCATGAGGCAGTGGCAAACAGCCTTACCTTTAGCCATTTGGTCATGTGTGGTGTCAAATCCAAAATGGTTCCACAAATTGCTTCTCAGATGGTTCGATGTCATGACTATTGTTAAGTATGGCCCGCTCGTTTTCTCTACTGTGACTTTGGAATTTTCAAAATTAAGAACTATGTTTTCCTCATCTGAATCAGCCAAAACCATTGTAATTGTAATTGTAAAAGGAACCTAATCTTCTTTGTGTACCTTGCAGAGAAAATCACACATCAACCATATTTGTAGCAAATAATATGATAAAATAAAAATTTAATACACATATTGAGTCTATTTGGGGTTTTCTCTTTTTCTCAGAGGATAGATGTTTCACTCATTTTCTGTATTTTCATTTATGTTTTCACTTTTCTTTTTCGTTCCTCTTCTCGTTCGTCTTGCTAAAAAAAAAGAACGTCTGATGATGCCGTATTTCGTCCCTATTACCGTTGTCTGTGACAATGCGTTTGACACTCTTTTTGTTTTTCTGACAGTTCCCGTCCCCAGAGTGGGACACTGTAACTCCTGATGCCAAAGATCTGATCAACAAGATGCTAACCATCAACCCCAGTAAACGCATCACTGCCACCGAGGCCCTCAAACATCCCTGGATCTGTGTATGTGGCACACACACAGACACACACACACACACACACACACCACAGACATGCATAAACGCACACATAAACTCATATACAGACACAGAAGACACAAAAAGATAAAGACCCACACACTGATACTGGTAAACTATTATAGGTAACAGAATGCCTCAGTAGCATCAGTTGTGCCATCAGATCCAACTTGTGAGAACACACATAGTCGCCCACACATGCACATGCATACATTCCTCCCATCCATTGTTTCCATTCTCCCTTAATCCTCAAATCCTCTCATCTTCTTCCTGCAGCAACGGTCCACTGTAGCCTCCATGATGCACAGGCAGGAGACGGTGGAGTGCCTGAAGAAATTCAACGCCAGGAGGAAACTCAAGGTGGGACGTCTGGCAATCCTTCATGGTTCTATTTATACAGAACAATCCATCCAGCCATCTCTCCTTCCCCACTCTAGACTTTGCACGCTAGAAATTATGACTTTGTTCTCCAAAACCTTCAAGTTGCCCTTTTGATGCTCTCCTCTTTCTTGCCGTGACCTTATAATCAATCTTGCTATTTCTGTCTCTCTGTTCCTTTCTCCCTTTCTTCCTTCCATCATCATTATTACTTCCCTCTTCTCCATCACTGCAGGGAGCCATTTTGACCACTTTGCTGGTCACAAGAAACTTCTCAGGTATGTCTCTCTCAGCCTGGTGTCCAAGACCTGGGTTACCCAAACATATCTTATGAACTAAAACCACTTATGTTTGAAAACATCGGGAGGCTTGATACTTCTGGGCCTTAAATATTGGTGGTAGTTTGGTTAGGTTCGCTATGAAAAATGCATCTTCTAGTCATGAGGAGAACAGATCAGAGGCACTACAAAGAAGGTAAAAAGGTGCAATTAATCTTCGACTTTTATATAGAATAGCAACCTTTTGAACCTATTTCTGAATGCCTTCGGTCTGTTTTCCTGTAGAACAAAGGCAAACAGAGACATCTCTCTTTATCTCTCCAGCTGTAGCTCTTTCACTTTATCTCGATTTTGCGCCCTGCCATACCTTTCTTTTTGTTGACCTATCTCATATTTTGTCATGCTCTTACCAGCCTGCTTTCTCTCTTCATTCTACAGTAAAATGCATTAGTGCATTTGTGTCTCTTTATATTCATCATTTTCTTCCTTTTTCAAATTCCTTTCCTTCTTTTGTTTGGATTGTGGTTTCCGTTTGAGGTAAGATTTTTTTTTGGAATGACAGGGAAATATGCGGGGTTTGGCTCAACGAAATAGTTGTGATGTATTTAGGCCTTACTTAACTCTCATAAGAGCCAATCACATATGCATGAAGATTAGATGTTTGGTATTTAAAAAAAAACACAATTAAAGCTCACGCTTGCAAGAATGTCAAGATGAGATCAGAATGAAATGCAGACAAGGATGCAGCATGCATTTTCAAATGCAATCTAGTGTGTTTGGATTATTTTATTCCGTGAGAAATGCGATGAGTGGCAGGATTGTATGTGTGTGTGTGCTAGTTGTTAAGTGCATGTGTGCAAATGTCCATTTTAGAATGCTGTGTGGGTCTGATAGGTAGATTACCCCTTTCATCACTTGCTAAATACACACCCAATCCCCAATCAACCGCCCGCCCTCCAGCCCTTCACATGAGAATCAGCGTGTAGTCGGGAGAAACAACCTCCCATCAATGAAGATGCCACTCTGAGCATCTGTTGCATTGCATTATGGATCTTGCAGTTGGATTTTGCACCTGGAGTTTGAAGATAAGCGCATCTGACTGATATGCTTGCTTGCATGTTAGTGTAGCCTCAGGACTCTGTTTGAGATCCCTCACGCTGAAGTGTTGTCTCTTTCTGTCCTTCTGCAGCAGCCAAGAGTTTGCTCAACAAGAAGGCGGATGGCGTTAAGGTGAGTCGCTTTGCACCGTGAAGAAAAAATGCTTTGTTGACTTGCATTAGTTTGCTGGAACGTTCAGTGTCTGAGGAGCCTTCTGGATGATTATTATGCATTGTGCACTCAGCAACATCATCATTCAGGGACAGTCACACCAAGCAGTGAGCAATGGTTGTTATTTCTGAGCTTGATCCCACAGCTCCTTCAATAGATGGTCAGACCAGTAAATATCTACATTTATATACTGTAGATAGAAAGTTTTGTACTTTATTATTGGTCGGTCATTGAGCAAATGTTTTCTTATCTGTTACTATATATCGGACCGGATGGGTGTTCAGAATGACAGATTATAACTCCTGATATCCTCCATGTTGTTACTAACAGCCTCCTTTGTGTTCTGCTGAGTCTAGCACTTTAGAATTAAATACAAATTTGCTACCGAATAAAAGATTTTGGTTTTAGGAACATAAGCAGTTTCCCTCTGACTGCTTTTTGATACGTGTTCCCTACTGTCAGCACAGCCTAGTTTAACTGACCTCTTCTGCGTCAAAAGTGGAGCTTTCCTCAAAACATTCACCTTCCTGACTAAGTGCACTTCATAAAACCCACAGATTTCATAAAGAGGTCTTGGTTGGTAACAGTTTAACACTCAGTTACATCACACGCATTGAGATGATCTCTTTGGAGTGGACCGTAGCCAGGGTATGTGTGTCTGTGTGTGTGTGTGAGCACAAATGTGGGTCTGAAAAGTGTGCACGTGTGTCATGTCCCCTTTACACTGCCCCCTGCAGGTCAACAACAAAGCCAACACAGTGACCAGTCCCAAAGACACTGGCCCTGCCCCTGTGCTGGTATAAACACAAAACTTCTCCCACACCTGCACCTTCATCCTCAAAACCTCTTTGACACCTCCTCACCTCACATCATCCACTGCGGACGAGGTACAGGTTCACCCTTTCACATCGGCTCAGATCATTTCCTGTTTGATCTCAGCCCTGCTTCTTGTGATTTAAAATTCTTAACCGGGTGTATAAGAATAGAGAGACGTGTGAAACGGATGTCTAGCTCAGTGTTAGGCTATCCCTGAATGACACAGCGTGTAAAAGCTTTTGTGGCCGCGCAGCGTGTCACAGCTCCCAGCATATTCGATGAAAAATAAACTATTCATAATTCATTCTGAATTAGCATATGGCGTTTACACACGTTTGGATTTGACTAGTGTAGTTTTAAATCTGTAGTTAAGGGCAACCTCTACCTCATCAGCCCCCCCCCCCTTTCCCATTTCCATTTGCTTGAACCCTTCCCCTCTCCTCCTCCTTTACACACCTACACCATGCATGTGCCCCTATCATGTACTGTACAACTGTACACTATCACTTTTGCACTTGATTTTTAAACGTAGCACGGCTGTGTTATGCAGGTCTAGTTTGCCTGTGCATGGCTGGAGTGAGAGGATGTCGCCTCCTTAGGCTCATTATGACGCTACACCCCCCCCCCCCCCCCCCCCCCCCCCCCCCCCCCCCCCCGTGATTTGGCTGTCACCCATTGGCTCACGCATGGTGTGTGCTGACTGGCTGTCTGAGTCAGGCCACATGACTGTTGCTCTGCATGATGTCAAAGGCCCCCCCCCCCCCTCTCTTTCTCTCTCTCTTTCTCTCTCCGTCATCATGTACAGACACACTTACACACACACACACACACACACACACACACACACACACACACACACACACACACACACACAACACAAACACACACATAGATGCAGGCTGCTGATGTTATAATCTAGTGTAATCGGGGTGAGTGATTAGAGGGACTGATCTGGTCATCAAGATCCATTCCACAAAAGCCCAGACATCTGGCTGCCGAGGCGGGGCACTGTAGTGGGCTGATGGGAGAAAAGCAGATAGAGAAAAGACATTGAGCAACAATGTCATGCAGGAAGGGAGATAGAAGCATGAAGGGTAGAAAAACACAAGTGGACACTTGCAATTCAATAATTGGAGGTTTATTTTGGCAGATGCATTGTGATAAATAGATGTAAAGATAAATAAATGTAGATAGATAGATAGACAGACAGTTAGGTAGACAGACAGACAGACAGATTCTGTAAATACACACAAATACATTTCCTTTAACAGTGTCTGTGCCATCATACCTTTTCTGTCCTTCTATAGTTATTTCTTCCAACAAGTTCTCTGTCATTTGTTCTCTTTAGGAACCACAGACAACTGTGATCCACAACCCCATAGATGGAAATAAGGTAATGCAATTCGTAGTAATTGTCATTGTTGGTTGCATTTAATGAATTGAAACAGTTCCTGTACGTCAGGCCTTTTCATTCTCCAATTTCAATTAATAAGAATAGTGTGTCTTTCCACCAACTGCCCTTATATTGTAGTGTTATATAATCAACTCGCAATAAATTCTGTTCATATATATATATATAGGGGTTTAAGACCCTAACCTTGTAATCTGGTTTAAGCCTAGCCGGGGACTTTTGTTGCATGTCGTCCCTCCTCTCTCGTATAGTATAGCAAAATCTTAGTTTGCAAGAGCATTTTAAGCGTTTTATTTCAACACTCATAGATATTACAAACATAAATTGTACTGTATACAAACTGTTTTCATTCTCTGTCAGGAGTCCATTGAGAGTGCCAACACCACCATTGAGGACGAGGACGTAAAAGGTAAGGAAACTTGTCCTTGTGTCCACTCACAGTCCTCATCTGCGCTGCGAGGTCACAGCAGTCGTTCCTCCAGTCAGACTGTTCGCTCTTGATTTTTCCTCGTTCTGTTTTTGTAACGCAGTTAAAGTGCGCAGCAAGTTACCGGCTGAAACCCCTCGTAAAAAAACAAACACTTGCCCGACTTTTCAGTTTTCTTTTTTTTTTTGCATACCTTTGAATGTTTTTCTTATTAATAAGTGTTTTCTACATGTTTTCTTGTGGTTTGTTGTGAATGTAATTTTTTTCCATAATTCCTCTCCTGCCTTTACATACATACCCTTATCTTTGTTACATCCCTCACCCAACACACATACGTGACACCCAATCAAACACCCACCCATGCCACGTCTGACAGCCCGCCGTCTGGGCAGCTTAGTGAGCGGTATCTTGAGCTCTAAGAGCCGCTCCTCACAGATGTCTGACTCGAGACTGACTCCCACCTCCTCAGTTCAGAGTAAGTCCCTCCGCAGTGGGGGGGGAGATCCCTGTTTTTGTTCCCCTCCTGTCCCCCATCACTGGAGGAAAGTGATCTCTCCATGTGAAGTGTCCTGATATTCAAATCATCTCCTCGGCTTACTGTCGATGAGTGGGGTGTTTGATACAGTTTACGGTTTGAGATTGTTCGTCCTCACAATGCACCGACCATCCGTTCTCCAGTGAGATTAAACCTCTGTTTTTGATCCTTGTAATATTCTGCTCCCTCCATCCGATTTATTCCTCTGTATTTGAATTTGGAAGTAGGTGCTCTCCTGCTGTGTATTCGTGTCTTGTAGACACAGATGCTCTTTTCACTCCTCTCTTTGCCCTCTGTTCTGACTCACCCAAACATCGACGCACACAGCAAAAAGCTGACTCGTATACACACTCATGTACACACACACACACACAGTGTTGTAGCTTCCGGCTGTGGCTTACTATTTGACATGTCTTTTTGTTGCACAAATTAAGTGATTTTTTTAATATCCCCCAGCCTGCACCAATAACCATAAAGGTAAACTGTCAACATTACTTAGTTGAAACTGCTTTTGTAGCAAATACTTGCATTGGTTTGTTTTTGTTTCTTTTGAGCTTTGTCGGGTGAAAGGAATCGTGTCATCTTGCATTTTGCTGCCTGATATCACTATTAGTCATGGGAGGCTTTCTTGTCGTTTTGATACAACAAACATTTTGTGAAACACTTTTCTCGAGCGCCTTCCATTTCTAATAACTTTGAAATCCCGCAGACTAGAACCCATTAGAAGCTGATTTGATGTCCGATTTTCCTTAGCTGCACTTTGCCTGAAATGCAGTCACCACTACCCACTTTTACATGCGTTTGTGCAGTTGATGATGTTCTCTGATCTTGTGTTGTAGCTCGCAAACAGGAAATTATCAAAGTCACGGAGCAGTTGATTGAGTCTATCAACAATGGAGACTTTGATGCCTATGCGTAAGTTTTATTCGCACTGTAACGTCTAAATGGTTATACTGCTTTGCTTACATCTATGTCTGACTCTGTATCCTTTTTTTTTCGGCGCAACAGGAAGATTTGTGATCCTGGTCTAACTTCCTTTGAGCCCGAGGCCCTGGGCAACCTGGTGGAGGGACATGACTTCCATCGCTTTTACTTTGAGAACGGTAAAACATTAATCACGACTTGTATGTAGCCTGAAACTGTCTCGTTTTACAAAGTAGATAAATACCAACAGAATCGTCCAGTTCAGAGGGAAGTATTCAGAAGTATTCACGGTGTTTGCTCGTGCTACTGTTGCCCAGTGCATTTGAGATTCGTTGTAATTGCAGGTCTGTGTTTGCTCCAAAAGGTGCAAGTAGCCAGGTGGCTCCGCACCCAAACTAGACGCTGAGAAAGAGAATTTCGCTGGAAATTACCGGCAGTGTGTTCTTCACTCACATCAATTTGTTAATGTTTTTTTCCAGCTGCTCTGGAGATTTTAAACAAGAGAGGTTTTTTTCTAAACTTGCTTGCTTGCACGATGTGCTGAATGATCTGATGCATCAGTTGTTTGCGCTGAAGCCCCGCGGAGAAAACGTCCCGTTTAATTCTCAGTGAGGAGATACTTGTTTGCACAATGTGATGCCCTGGTTAAACAGTAACACTGTATGGAACCAAAAATGGACGCTACACATTCATTCATGACAAAATGAAGTATACCGTACTCACAAGCAAGCATGTCTACTAAAATCACTTATTTTACAGAGAAAGACAGAACACCTAACCTTCTTCACAGAAACCTGTTTCATTGCTTCAACTCCATTCGTAGGGCTCACACAACACAGAACACAAAACATTGTGTTGATATTAATATTTCGAGAATAAGGAAGATCCCCGACACACTGAAAGTGGTATTCGGCATGTTGTTTGTATGAAAGAGAGCGTATATAATGCATAAGTGGGTATGGAGCGAAATTGTTTGTTCTTTATCAATATTTAGTCCTATCGGTTTACAGTTCATGTTTGCTGGTGCACTACAAGGGCACGTCTGTGCAATGGACTAACCTTGGAGCAAAAAAAAGAAAAGACTAATGAATGACTGCTATAAATGGCAGAATGTCCTCAGTCAGGGTAAAAATAGTTCAGATAAACTAGATATGTCCTAGAAACCTCAATCGCTTGGCGAGTCTGTGCTTGTCCACTATCCAACACCAACGTATGGAGACTTTTACTTCATGTTGTTGTCATATCAGTTAGTTACAGCGTGAGAAACACCTGCTGATCCCCTTTCTAGTGCTCCATTGTTTTGCTACAGTCTTACACAGACTATAGGCCCACAACTGTTCATGAATGTAAGCCAAGGTAATCAATGAGGCTATATACGCTTTGCACACACATTACCAGGGCTAATATTGTAGACAATAAGGTCACTCACACAACTGCACCACCACCCAACAACTAAGCCCTGCGACAGAATCCACACAGCACTCAGGACGCCTCGCGTTTTCACCTGACGCATTGCAGGTCTATCACAATTGAGTCACAGGAAACAGGCTGGAGAAACATATTCTAGCTTCCGTTGTTAAACATTGGACCACACGTCGTGAACTTTGCTTTCTCTTCAACATATTCCCACGGCTTGATCCGCACCGATTACGTATTTTTAACCGAGTGGAACCATGATGTTGAAGCAGAAAAAGCATCCACTGCTTTTCAGTGTGTATGGGGTAACGTTAGGTTTTCTAAAATACACAACATTTGCATGGCGGACCATTGGCAGCAGCGCCGCACATGGAAGAAGGCCTCACCAGAAAGAGGAAAGACCGCAACGACATTTTTCTTCATTCCTATTTGGGAATACATGTTCTGTAGTTTGAATATTGAATGCTGCCGGAAATAGTTCGCTTTTCAAAGACATGTTTAGTGACAATGGCCAATGACAGATTTTTCCATGGACCCCCAAAAAATGTGCGGTTGAGGCTTTTGTGGGCCCCCAAGTTTCGATCAAGCCCTGTATTTCACACACTGAGTTAGTATTCCTTTAAGAGTAAGGTCAGTGTATCGTTTTTGGACAATCGTACAGCTGTATTAGAATTTCCCAAACCCAAGTGACGTGGTTGATATCCATCTTATTCGTTTAGTGTGTGTTACTAAGTGCAGTTGCTCCCTGTAATCAGCCATTTTGTCACCCTTCCAGCCCTGTCCAAAGGGAACAAGCCAGTGCACACCATCCTCTTGAATCCACATGTGCACCTTATTGGGGAAAATGCAGCGTGTATTGCCTATATTCGACTGACCCAGTACATGGATACCAGCGGCATGCCCCGCACCATGCAGTCCGAGGAGACCCGCGTGTGGCACCGCCGCGACGGCAAGTGGCAGAACATCCACTTCCACCGTTCGGGCTCACCCAGCATCCCCTCCCAGTAAGTAAGCAACAGTAAGAAACACACAGTAGAAAGCTTGAATGAAGAGAAACTAAACAGCAGCTGAAAATCTTGTTTTTCGCTGACCTCAAGGGTCTCCACCTTGCTATAGTGTAGCAGGTGTGCTCCAGGGTGTGGTCAGTACATTGTGACATCACTGTTGGGTGTGGTTACAGGTGCAAAGGAGCACACTTCTGACCACACCCAACCACATCTATCAATTAGTGGTCAATGGTGCCACAGACTTGAAACCTTCAACCAGTGAAGTCAGCGAAATAATGCATTTACATACTTAAAATTACATTTTGTATATCAATTACTCACTGGGCATTACCTTGAATTCTTCTGTCCATGTTAAACAGAGAAATCCTTGATGAATTGAAGTAAATGGCCACTTTTAACAGCGAAAACTAAAACATCTGTTTATAAACGCGGACACATTCTTGCAGTATAATCCAAGTCTCGTTTTTCTAGTGGCATGCTCACTACTTCCCAAACACATACATTTTTGCCAAAATCTTACCATATAAAACCACTTCCCTCACTACCGTCTCATGCACAGACTGGTATCAAATATGCACAAGCAGTGTAGGATTTTTCTTGCATCTAGACCGATGCAGGTCGTTTCACGAATTCTAACTCGTGTAATGTCTGCCCAGGAAAATGTTGGGCGGAGTTCTGCTCAGGATACAAAACTTGAACATGAACCAAATATGAATCATAAAGGTGTGAGATGTCCCGACTTAACAGGTGCAACAAGAGTGACAAGAGAGTGAGCCAGATGTCAGCAAAGCACAGTCTGTACACACGCACATACAACTGAAAAGAGGTATCATTAGGCACAATAATTGGATGGACAATAAGATTTTACGGGCTTTTCCCAGTGAGTAATACTAGTGAGCCAGCATGCACAGTGATACTGTGACGTTATTAATGAGTCCAGTGGTTCCTGCTTTCATGCTATTACATGTCTTAATATTGTCTGTGAAAAAGTGTTCATTATTATTTCTTTACGCAGTAAACATTGTCATTGTCTCCAGTCAGTATGCATTCACATGTATGCTCTCTCTCTCTCTCTCTCTCTCTCTCTCTCTCTCTCTCTCTCTCTCTCTCTCTCTCTCTCTCTCTCTCTCTCTCTCTCTCTCTCTCCCTCTCTCTCTCTCTCCCTCTCCCTCTCCCTCTCTCTCTCTCTCTCTCGCTCTCTCTCTCTTTTTGCAGTTAAGGAATATCGCCATGTGGTCAAAAAAAAAAATCTCTAGTCGGGCAGCCAACTAGCCAACCCCCATGACTGCCTCCCCGACCCTTGACCCTTCTATAAGGACATGGCATTGCAGGATACAAGTATTAATACATTTTATTGTTATGGCATTTTATTAATGGACATCATTCGAAACCCACCACCGGGTGGCTGCACACTGTATTTGGACATTATGAAACGAGCATATTGACATTTTTTTGTTTGTTTTTTAAGATGTTTTGGTATGCATTTTAAATATAAAATAGAGATGTTTTAAAATCTACTACTGTAACCTCTCCCAAAAATTAGTTCTGTATTTTTATGTGTATTTATGTGTGTGTGCAATACAGAAACATTTGGAAGATCAGAATGTTAAAATTGAGCTTGCTTTAGTTCTGGTGATGTATATATATACATTGTGATTGTTGATGAAAAAACAAACATTGAAATTGCTATTCTTGCTATCAGAGGAAATAAGAGTTTACGTAAAATCCAGTTTATGAGCTACATTTATGTTTGCTATGAGCTAAGTCATACTGTTTGAATTGTCAGATTTCAATCTATAATACTAATTTAAATGTAAAGAAAAGCAGAGCAGCTTACACTTTGCATCGAGATATGTTTGCCTTTATATCAGTGAAATAAGAAATAAGAGAATGTAGCATATATGTAATATATGAAAATTCAAGACTATTGTGTAGTGCATGGGGGGGAATATTGTAAGTAAGATCATATGAAACTATAATATCTTCTGTTTGATTTGTGAACCACTGACTTGTTTGTTTGCGTTTGTTAATGTTGTGCATCAGTCCCGTCCCAAATGTTTCTGATGTCCTCCAGTATCACAGAGCTGTTGTAAAAACAATAACACAGTTATGGTGAACATCCAGCGTAAATATCAAAAGCTCATATCTAAGAGGAGGAAAAATAAACTCCTGCTTGCTGAAGCACCCCTTACATTTTGTATAAAATTGAGAAGAAAACAAACGCATTTTTCATAATGTTTGTACTTGTATTGTATGACTGTATGTATAGGGTTTCTGTTATTTTATTCTTCGTCATTTCCAGTGTGATACTTAGCCAATTGCACAGAGAAGGTGGAGATGATGAAGATGGCTCAAAGGCACTATATGCTCTGCCTTCAGTGTTCGCCTGAAGGTTGGGCTAATGAGTCTGGAAGAGCCGCAAAAGCATTGGACTGAAGAACATTGCAGTCAGACAAGAGGATGGTGGTAAGACAGCAGGAGAGAGGAGTCAAATGAGAGTTGGACTGCGATGAATGTTGGGATGTCTTCCTTGACGTTCAGTGCTTCTACCAGCCGGTGGCCTCCTTGCCACAGCAGGACAATGCCAGTGTCTTCGTCATCCTTACTGTTTGCTCTTTTCAATTGGTTGGTCTCTTCTTTTGTAAGGGGAAAATATGATAAAACATTTCTTTTGACGAAACATATGATGTCAATGCGATGCACCACTCCTTATATGGTGTGAACCTGTTGCCAGCACGGCAATGGATGGCTTAACATGTTTAAGAAATAAATAAATCAGCTTAAAGGTGATAATGAATGACCTTCAACGTGTTCTGTGTTTTGTGCCCTCTGCTGAGGTGGAGGGAAGCTGCTGACGTTAAATATTTGATGTGTTTTGTTATGTTTATGATCTCTGATAGATATGATGGTACGGCAAAAAGTCATGAAAATGCACAGTATAGTATATCGACAAAAATCATCGTAAAATATGTTTAAAAAAGTCAAATATTTTGGAATGCAGTCATATAGTATATCGAAAAAAGCCATCAAAAAAAGTGATAGAAAAGTCATAGTATATTTCGTCGAAAAAAATAATTTAAAAGTCATAGTATGTATGTCGAAAAAAGTCATAGTATGTCAAAAAAAGTAAAGTATAGTATGTCGAAAAATATTATACTATATATTATACTATATTGTGTTAAAAAAAAGTCATAAAGAAATCATAGCAAAGTATGTCGAAAAAGTCATACAAAATTCATAGTATGGTATGTCGAAAAAAGTCATAAAAAAGTCACAAGGACACATTAACCATGTAACTGCAAGCAGCTTTGTTGTTTGAGTAAATTAGTTTGTTAAACTGTACAAGCTTACACTAATTGTGAGTATTTCATTTTTACCCCCTGCCCATCCCGAACTATCTTTTTCTTTCCTGCTGATGTTGTTCCTGAGACTGGACACACAGCTGGCGTTGATTTCCTGTGCGGGGTCAGGGAAAGGTTGGGACAAAGAAATAGTAGAACACAGACACACACAGATATAGATACACATCAGTTTGGGCAAGAAGCCATTAAAATATCCAAATAGAAGAAAGACGAAAGCCAATGATAACATAAACACAGACAAATCAAGTCTTGAAATGTTTTAATATGAAGCTGACAAAGCTATGCCCACATGGAAATTACAGATTTTATTTTAAAAAATCCATTTGATATTTTTACGTTAACTCAGGGACTACAGAATCGGGGGTGTGATTGTACACACGGGAGAATGGTTGTGACAAAATACTAGTGCACACATAAGAGGGCCACAGTTTAAATTGAGTATGAGGTTGTATTGGACAGATCAGATATGTAAGGAAGCAGAAAAATTCCAAATGAAACATCATACTGGGTAGAAGAAGACTTGAAACTAGAGATTCAGACCATAAACATGTTTACAATGTTTACTGAGGTAATAAATCAAGTAGGAAGTCCAGTTATATTCTCATAGACTTCTATACAATCGGACTTCTTCGCCCCATGCCGGCTTTTAGAAAGAATACAAGTTTCAGGCTCTTCCACAGTGGCTTCACTTATTTTAGAACCGGAGGTTTCTGCCTGATTTTGACACCAAAAAAGCATATCGACATGGATTGGGGGGGGGGGGGGGGTTGTTTAGCTTATTGCAGTTAAATATTGTCCACTGTAGGACTACATCACTTTGAAAATGTCAAATCCCATTTAAATTTTTAAATGATTAGAAAATTGCATTTTAAATTTGATCGTGACTTACATACTACTCGCACAAATGGAAAATTAGGTGAGATTAATTATGTTGATTAAGTGCTGAAAATTAAATCTCAAATTGTCTTATTGCATTTAATTTGTACTCTAATAACACAAACACATGTGGAAGATTATAATGCTATTGTGAAATTACATTTTCATTTTTTAAATGTAATTATTTTAATAAAGTTCCTGCACTATTGCACTACCTCTGAGGCCCACATGGGGGCAGCACCAGGCTGTGCAGATGGTTCATTAATGTTAGCAAGTGAACAAGAGACACAAAGATACAACACTATAGATTTGTAGACTTTTATTCTCTATCAGCCATAGACACACTGCAGCCATTTAGTTTTTGTCTTTTTGAGCTTTGATACAGTAATACATGCCCTAATTAGATATTTGAATATGCATTGTATATGTATATAACTGTCATCACAGAAAAGGGATGCTGATTTTCAAATTAAAAGCATACCTGTCACAGTGAACTTCCACTAGTTTGCATTTGACACTTTTCTAAATCACAAAGTAAACAGTGACAGTGAAATAAATACATTACATGTTGTAGATACATAGAGTAGCGATGCTCATGAGCTGTGTATAATGGTAGGTTTAAGCTCAGTGTGTGTGTGCCTGGTCTATCACTATCTTGTATTTAATCATCTGCCCTGCCAAAATGAAACTATCTCTGTGGATAACTTATACTCTACCTTATATCCTGTGCACAAAAAAGCAAGGAGGTGCTCCCTCCTGACGTTCAGGAGAGTAAACGCAGTTTGTGTAAAATAAATGTTTCTTTTCTTTGCTGACAGAAACTGGCACACACTCTCTGACAAGACTCCCCACTCATACACTCATAAACACACAGCACACAACTGGTCCAACACTCACTCAAAAGATAAACTGATAAAACAATTAATAAAGCAGAAACACTGAATCACCTGTTGGCTTATCAGATTGTGACTTATTCACTCGTGGCAAACAAAAAAATGGAATACGCTATCTAAATCAAAAATATACCAAGACATCTTCAAAAAAACATAAAACCAGCTTATAATAATTCTGACAATACCCTCTCCAAAACCAGCTGACAATGCAGTATTTAGCTCACACTCTTACAGCACACAGAGTACCGAGAGTACAACCTCACTCACATATTCACCATTCATACATTATGACTCAAGAGCAACTATTTAAGAGAAAAAGACAGAAAAAATGAATACAATAAAACATAATAACACGGAAAGAAAGACAAAGAAAGGAAAACGAGACAGAAGGGCAATCTATAGAACTACAAAGCAGTCAAAGCTTAGGATCACTATGACATAATGATGTTGATTAGTCATGCCTGCTCTACTTCACATGAGTGATTGTTAATTCCTAGGCTACTGATGTCCGTAATGTCAAGATTATAGATAATATATAATTCCCAAAGACCGGTTACACATAGCCTACACAAAACACAGCAGCAGCAGCAGCAGCAGCAGCAGCAGCAGCAGTTAAATTCAGTGTCGATACAGTCTGGTTTCCTCTGTGTGACATCTTCACCACCTGAATAAAAAGAGCGGAGAGGCTAGTGTAGTGAGTGAGACTGTTTTTAAGTAAGGAATATGTGAGAAAGTCTGGTTGTGAGAGGCAGTGCAGTGTGAGAGATATTGTCTTTCAGTCCAAGCACCTACTCAGAGACTAGTACCAACATGTTGCAGGTAAAGTGTTCTTTACTTGCAGGAGGTTTGTAAGTAAGTTGATGTGAATAGTGTCCCTTTGTGGTTTCTTTGTGGTTTCTATGTTGCTCGACCACAGCGTCAAGACAAAAATAGCAATTCTGAAATGGAAAGTTAAATGAATCGGATAAAACAACGGACGACTTTCTTTGGTCACAACAAAAAGGCAAAACAACATCAGAACATGAAGAGAAAATCATGAAGACATTATACCAGCCGGGGAAGAAAACAAACTGTGAACTAAAGGTCATCTTCCAGGACTTAAATGGGAAGACAGTGGTAGCTTGGAGGTGCCGTGGTGCACACTGGGATTGCATGTGGCTAATGCATAGGATTAGGGGGGACTTTAGCATGGGCAGAGCCAGGGACTAGAGGAGAGTGTAACACATTCCTCTACTCTCACTCCTCCTCATCCTCCTCCTCCTCCTCCTCATCGTTGTCCTGTTCTTCTTCGTGGTAGCGGTGAAAGAGCTGGTGGAGATGCTGCTGGAGGTCACGTGGTTTTGACCCTCTTCCGGGGTTGTCCACTTGCTCTAGAAGGACCTGTTTGCGCTTCCCAGCTCCCTTCACCACTGTTCGTCTGTGGGTGCGACCTTTACGCATGTGGGCCCTGGAGGGGGAGCAGAGGGGGAGGGGGGGGGGGGGTGAAAACAAACAGAGTAAGACAGCTCAGCATCATCAAAATATGCACCTGACGGTCTGCGGCAATTTACGAGCAGACGTTGCTGTACTAGTAGGCATGTTATGGAACGGAAAGCAAAAAAAAACACTCGCAAATGACATCATGCTCTGTAAATCCAGCATTCAATTGTGATCACATGCACAGCATACCAAGTTTATAGCTGCAGAAAACTATAGATTATGTTATAAAACACTTTAAACAGACTAAGGATGTCTCTGGACCTCTACACTTGGAATGAGATGTGTTGACTGTGAAGGCCATAGCATGTGATTTACATATTTTCATGAATCCCTGCCCTTCATGCAGGAATCTACATTTATGTTTGTCAACTTAATTATTTAGAGTTCTTTTTGGATTTGTGTACACCTGTTTGTACATCTTATGACGAACAGCCTTCATTTGTGTGGGCTCGCCTCTTGTTTGGCTCACATGGAATATTTATGGCTATCTGGTACATACAGCACGCTTGTTCTGGTTCGACCTCTCTGAGAGGCTTAAGGTGTCACAATTAATAACAATACTCAGTAAACATACTTATAATAATGATAGAAATAACATCTATCTTACCTGGTTCATTGCATTTTATCTCTCTTTGAATCCAAACAGAATAAAAATATTTTACAGTTACGCTACTTGACAAAGTGGTTAATGATGTCCACATAAGCAAACATTAGTCAATATTAGTAAAAGTGATAAACCTGCAGCTCTTCACACTCACAGAATACAGCAGTCTCACACGCACACACACACACACACACACACACACACACACACACACACACACACACACACACACACACACACACACACACACACACACACACACACACACACACACACACACACACACACACACACACACACACACACACACACACACACACACCTCCTGACCACAGTTCCATCTTCTTTGACAGTCTCTCTCTCTACCACACGAGGGAGCTCTGTTCTGCTAAAACCACTTATATAACCGAGTGCCTGGTGGCATGAAATGGAGAAAACAGTATTCACTGATTTGTGGAATGATTTGATGATGAAAAAAAAACACAAAAACGGAGACTAGGTATCTGTCAATACGGATATGAGCTACAATATGTACAATGATGGTGATGAGGTCATCGGCACACCTGTTCGAAGTCTTTTTGGGCAGAGGGGAGGTCGGAGGCCAAAGATGGATCACCCTGGTGTGTCATTGTCCTTTCACCTTCCACCACCGTTGTTCTTTCTACGCAGCTGACCGTACAGCCTTCAGCTGCCTCCTGACTTGATGCTGAGAAACCCTCACATTCAGCAAATGTTACCTAAACCAGAAGGAAGAGTTATTTGTTTGGTATTGAATGGTCTTTTATATACAACTACCATAATAAATGTTGCTATGTCTGTTATTTTCTGTTGAAAAAGATCTGGAAGACTATGATAAACACACAAATCAATACAGGACACACACCTCTGTGTGGTCTCCCTCGCTCTTCAGTACGGTTCGCTTCACAACCTTGGAGTATCCGTCTCCATCCGTCACACGGATGGACGCCTGGGGAGCTCCTTCTGATGACACCCCTTCACGCTCCACGCCGTCGGCGGAAACACACTTGCGAATAATTGTACGTGTAACCTGAGGAAGATCATGTGTTTAGAGGGGTGAAGCATTTGTTTAAAGAAAAAGTGGTAACACTTCATATTCACCATCATTATGAATGGGAAACTGACAGTTACTTAAACTTTATACATTTATTACTTTTAACAAACAATGAAATTGTAATTAATAATGTTTATTAATTATTAGTAATACTATTATTTATGTTATTTTAACAGTTTATTGTTGCACATTTTTCATAGAATATTAAGTATTACCAAATGATTTGTAAACCTTTAAGAAAACATTTATAAACATTACATTGATAGACAGACCAGATATTTGTAACACTTTGTTTATGGTTAATAACTGGTTTGAAAACCCTCCATTAACATTATTTGGATGGTTATTATAAAGCCATAACGGATTATTATTGTAATACTTTGTTAAATGCTTAATAAATGCTTCTACCAACATTACTAAGATACATAGTAAATAATTGTCGATTGGTTTCTGGTCCATCTATCTCAGTAATATTTATATATTTTTTACAAACAAAATCTTAACGTTTTACAAATCACTTGTTAATCAAATAAATAGATAAATCTAATGTAATCAGAATGTAATTGTTATCATCTCTTATCAGCTATGATACAATATTGAATTTATGAAGTAATTATTAATTAACTCATTCATTATTTCATATTACACAATCTAATGATTAAATAACATCAATTATATTACTAATAATTAGTTAACATTATTAATTAACATATTGTTTGTTAACAGTAAAATAACTAGAAGTTAAAGTAATTGACTATCAACCCAGAAACCACTGTGGTCTGTCTCTGAATGAGATGGAACAATTACACACAAAGAGCCTTTGGTATTGCTGCAAACAAATCACAAGTGTGTTGTGCTTCGCTGTACAGCCTGTTAACACTTCCTGTTGAAATACTGCCATGTGATATGTGCACGACAGTATATATAGAACCTTGCTTTACCTTTTTGACAACAATGTGTCCATTTTCATCCTTGTACTTTTCTTCCGTCACTGACTGAGGGGGGAGGTCTGGCATTTCATCAGCCTGTGAGGGAAACAAAGACAAACAATAATCAGGAGTGCTAAGTTGGGTCAGTGTGAAGTTTAGGGGTTTAATTCTCCACTTCAAAAAAACAAACGAAAACACGTTAGAGATGATTAGGACACAAAACGTACATTTTAGGCAGTATTTTGGTGAGAGAACAGGGACTTTTGGGGTACAGGAAACAAACTAGCGTTTGTCAAAAAAACAACAACAAAGAAGTGCTCACAGCAACATAAAACATCTCCATGAGGTTCAGCCATCTATGCAAATCATGTAGCAGGCTCTTATTATCAATCCTTATTTATTTTAATCTTAAAACACCAATTTTTCACCCATTTTAATAAAAGGTTGTTAGACAGTTAACATTGTAACTCGAACAGTGAGGACCTAGCCTGGTTAAAGTTGCACCCTGGAAGTCACACCCTCCATGCTTATTTAAAACGCCATAAATCATGCTGAATCAGATACCTGAATGACAACTCTTCTTCGAACTATTCTGGTGGTCAAAAATTCATCATCAGAACTTTCTGACATTGATCCGAGCTCTGCAACGATATCCTGACCAAGCAACACAAGTCCATTAAGATTTAATATATATATATATATATATATATATATATATATAAATAAATATATATAAATGCTGTTTGCAGCAAAGCAAGCAATAAGCAGAGTGATATGGTGAACTTTCCATTGACTTTGAGTGTTACAATTAAAACTTTCAATTCATTTTCATATATTACATTGGAAAGTACAACATGGCAGTCTGTAACTTGGAAAAATGTTTGCAAAACATTCCATGCCTTATTTCAATTAAAGAATAAATGTGCTTACTGCTGATTTAAAAACAAACAAACGTGTAGCTTATTACTGTGAGTGATACAGCCGGTTACAGGCAGCACAGTGACATGCGGAGTTAGGACTGGTTCAAATCTCAAATCAAAATAAAATAAGGGTTATGAGGAGTTTTAGATCCCATCCATGTGGCTAGAGGGTTAGCAGTCATTCCTCTCTGAAGCAAATATAAGATTTGGTTAAGCTCAGCTCCAGGAAAAAAAGCTTGCAAGTTGGGGTGGTTTACCAAATCTCATCTTACCCTCGTCAGAGACTTAACAGTATCATCATATGCCCCAACACAGACAGGGGGCGGCTGTGAAGCCTCACACAAGGTGAATTCCTCATCCGATGCTTCTGAATAGTGTAACAATTCTTCTTTCTCTTCATGTACATTATAAGGAGGCTCCTGGACAAAAGGAGCGTCCTCATAATCTTCACTTCCAGAGGACAACAACATTTTTTGATTCACTTTTTCCAGCACTCTAAGATGGCAGAGATGACCTTGGGGCTGATCTCCATTTGACCTAGTACTGGCCTCAGGTTCATCAGCCTCAGTCTCTGAGAAATCTGATCCAGCCTGTATGCAGTCAAAGAAAGGCTCTGGGTCAGAGTATTGTAAGGTTGGGCTGTCTGCACCACTATGCACAACTTCTGCATATTCTGGAGGCATGTGGGTATAAATGGTTGTGGTAGAAGAGATCTCTGGATACCCAGATGGGATGCTATACCCCTCATCGGAGGTCGAGGAAGCCCTCTCTGCTTTGGGTTTAACTGGAGGAGGCTGAGAGGCAAAACACTCAGACTCTACTAGAGTCAGAGATTCTTCTGAATGCTGTCCACTGGTCTTTGGCCTATCCTCCTCTGAGGATGCCTCCAAGTTCCCTGGGGAGGGGTATGACATCAGCTCCTCAAAGCTAAAATGTCTTGCAGATGTAACTGTCTCCGGAGTCAAACCAGAGAGAGACTGGGAAGACTGGGAAGAGACATCTTCAGCCTGAATGGCTTCAACTAAAGTTACCTCCCATAAATGTGTAAGTTCATCTTGGATATTCTGTGTTGATATTTCTCCTGTCACACCCATTGAGTCTTTAGATGATGTAGCTGATTCAAGTTTTTCTGGAGTTTGAAGAATGTCAGTTGTAGAATCTTCCTCACAAAGATTTGCCAGATGTTCCTCGGGTATGTCAGACGGACTCTTGGCTGCTACTGACACTGAAGAAAGTATCTCGGTAGCATTTTCCTCACATGTGCTGGACTGGATCATGTCTACAGGAAAACTTGGGTTCAGTGATACCATCACTTCACAAAATCTTTGGGGACATTCTGGAGTTGAAAGGAACTCAGCAGGAGATAAAGGGCTATCCTTACGACCATCAATGTTTGAGGGTACACTTGTCTCAGAGGTTTCTGTTAGATCAGGAGTGACTGTGACAACCTCAGGTTCATCTTGAATGGCTGTCTGGAAATGTGCAGGCTCTATGACTGCTACATCTGTGAGGTTAGTATCTTCAGCAAACTGCATAGCAGATGACACGCTGACTCTTAGGTTATCACTTTCTTCTGTATGGCATTGATCTTCAGGTGAAAGGTCATCAAACTCACACATTTGATCACCTTCAGAGCTACCATCACTGCAGTCTAACAGAAGTGGGTCAGGTGTGTCTTTTATAAATTTTAGGTTCATCTCCTCCAGATCTGACAACAGCTGGTCAAGCTGAGGGGACCCAGATTTGGGTGGTGTTGGTGTGGACTCTGAGGATGTGATGACTTGGTCATCGGGAATTTCTTGAGCTGTTTGACATAGCGGGTTTGGAGTCGCTGAGATTGTTTCAGATAAGCCAGAACTTTCACTTTGTTTGGCAAATGACATCCTTTTATCTTTTTGCTCTGGTGCGTTACTATGAGTGGTCAATGTGATTTCAGATAGGTCAAAGGTACCTGGAAATGGTAACTCTAGTTTTTCAGTGGAAAGTGTGTTTGAAAGATGTGCCATGGAGGGTGTCTCGGTTGGAAAGACCTGTCTCTGTCCTAAATTAACATTAGTTTGTCTTGAAGATTCTGAAAGACTTGTCCTGGAAGATGCTGTTGATACCTGCAAGAAATGATACAATGGAGTGGAAAAAATATAAATAAATATGATTGATGATTTCTTTTGGTGATGAAAAGAATAGTCAAATGAAGCATGCGTTTGTCAAATGGTCTGTTTTTTACATATAAGAGTAGTGTCTCAAATGAGGAAATTCACTTGCAGCCCACTTGTGTTTAGGTCACTGCAGTAGTATCTAATATATGGTAATAACATTTGTCTTACAGATTACAATTTAAACACATTATATTCACGTAATGATTAAGATGCTGCTAAAATTGAGAAACTCTCAAAAAATAGTCTTCAATTTTAGCATATTTAGAAATATTACATTGACATCACTGAAAAACACGAACATTTTACGATAATAAAAGCAGGGTATAAGTGAACTTCAGACAAAATCAGGATTTGGTGTAAGATGAAGGTGGACATGCGTCATTTTATACCCATTCAAGTTAATGTTTGCTGCCTTGTCAAAATATAAGGGCAGGAAGCACTGCACTTTGAATGACAATGCTAAACGCACTATTATATTTGTCACAGTCAAAAACGACTACTGTCTGTTCTACTGCAGGTCTGCTCCATCTTCCAAAAGGTAGATAACTTGCTATTACAGTAATGACAATAGCCAACAGAACACCTCATTAACATAATCAAACATTTATGAAAAAGCACAATGCAATACTGTAAAAAAGTGATGTTGGGGTCCTCTACCAAGACATTTCAGATGACAATGTGGGAGAAGGGCAGTAGCGGGAGAAGATGTCTGAGCTACAGACATGCAATTATGTCGTCACATTAAATTTCGCAATTAAACTGAATTCTAAATTCTTGGAAAGGGAATGTCATTGGGGCATAGTCATGTTCGGGAAAATGATGGGCACCATTGGATATATGCCTCTGTAAGCTGTTTTTAGTTTGGAAGACTGTGCATAACAGACAGCACAGGATTGGAGCTGCGGCAAAGCACATAAGTTGGTTTAGAGTTGTATGTCCGTTAGGTAAAGCTCATCTTATCGCAACTACAGTAGATTGTAATCTTATAAAAAGAAAATGTCTGGCACCTTAAGATATAATAAAGCCCATTGAATGTCCTTATAGGCTTGAATTGTTCAGGTCAGGCAGTTTAAGGGGATCACAAAGTCCATTGGTTAGCTATTAATCTATGCAGCTTATGAGAACATTCCTTACCAGCTGGACAAAAAGCTCATGTCACTAAGAAAGGGTCACTCATTTCCTATAGTTGTGCTTCACCAAAAGATATTTTCTTTTGTTCTACTGCAAACATGCCACAGCAAGACAGTGAAGCCTCTGGGCATTATTAGTAAAAAGGTTGAGGCATCAGCTCTACATTCACACTTATTAATTTAATGCAAAAATGTATTACTTTCAAAAGCAACGCTGCATTCACTGCTGAGCAAGAGCTTGTGCTGTCTTACCGACACCAAGGAGCCTGGCTCTCATCCTCGCTCATGGATTTTCTTTTCATGTTCATGGAAAACAAATCTTGGGCTTGTGTCATCTTTAATTGTGATTTAGGGTCTGTCCGTTTAAGTTTGTGCACATGGGATCTTCATTTCGCTGATTCTCTTTTTGCTTGAGTTTGCTCATGGGAAGCTTCCACCAGCCAGACAGCATCATGACATTCAAAAATTGAGTTCTACAGATGGCATGTGACTCAACTCATTGCAAAACTGGCTAATCCCGTATGATCTGTTATGATCTAGTCGAGGCTATTTTCTGTCCAGGTAAGAGGCTTGACCAAAAAAGACTGGTTAGTTGTGTTTGAGGAGGAAGCTATGGGTCCCGTCTCAACTGCTGAAGTTAGTAGCATTAGCATTTCAGGATGTGAAATTGTTACTGTAAAATCAAATACTTTTCAGTGGGATACTGATGATTCCTGTAATGGTTTGGAGTCTGGTATGATGCTTTAGTAATGACAAGATTTGACTGAGCTATGTGGGTCTCCCCTTCTGACTTATAAATCTTTGAATTTGTCTGCAGTAGAAGTCTCTTCTGGCAGACTTTGCCCACATGGCAGCTGGTTTGAAACATCATCTAAATCTCCTATTGATTCAAGAATTTGAGGGGAAGATGGTCTTAACTCAGATAGCCAGTAGTAAAGAAATGACTGTGTGCACTCACTGTCCGATGGCAAACACAATGGACTCAGGAGAATCTGGTCGGATCTCGTCAAATAAAGTATCAAGACATGAATTAGTACAATCTCTCTCCAGCATTATGGAGTCTGGTGAAACAGATTCATTTTCTGACAAATTAAAGTAATAATAAGGTTGACAGTCAAAATGAGGAATTTGTGAGTCAGGAGATAGGGCGGTGAACTCATCAAATGAGGAAAACGATTCTGGAGAAGGCGGCCTCTGGTGATTGAATATTTCAGGTGATGGTAGCCTGTACGCAGAAAGTGTGGGACTGTAATTAAATTCACTTGCAGCTGCATGCTGGTGAGGACCTGTGGATCCTGTTTCTCCTGTTTCACCTGTTTCAGAATGTGATATGCCAGAATCGCTTTGACATGCTGGAGAAACAGAACCAGTGAACACAGCATCTGAAGACCGAAACTCATCAGTTCTTTTGTCATCTGATGAGCTATGAAAAGTTAAAGAATCATTTGAAAAATGTTGCTGTGCACACCAGGCGGTTGATATGTCATGTTTTTGTGGTGTACCACTGACCATGCAAGACGTTTTTTTTATTATGAAACAAGAACATTTTACCTTATAAAGTGGATCGTACAAATGTGACATTAAGGTCTTAACAAAAGGCTTGTGTGTTCCTGAGTATGTTTTGTGGAATCTGATGATTGAAATTCAGCAGGGATAAGTTTGAGCTGGGTCAGTTTTTTTCTGTGACTCGTGTGCTGAGGTAGAGTTTTCAGCAGATAATTGTTTGATTTCAGAGAAAAACAAGTCGTGGGCAGATGTTTTTTCTTCAAATAAAAAATGTGCTTGTTTTTCAACACTCATGCATCGCACAGCATCTGTATATGTAAGGGGTCTTGCAACAGAAAGCAGGTGGCATTCAGGTGGACTTAATCTAGTTTTCTTAGCTTCAATCGGTGAAGAAAGTGAATCTGGTGAATCTGGTCTGTGGTCATCAAACAATTCCTCAATAGAAAATCCAGAAGATAAAGAACGATGTTTAACTGACACCACAGATTCTGGAGAAGATGCTCTAAAGTCTACTAACCAGTCCGGAAGGAGCAAAAAGT
This sequence comes from Anarhichas minor, assembly GCF_050575085.1. Taxonomy (NCBI): domain Eukaryota; kingdom Metazoa; phylum Chordata; class Actinopteri; order Perciformes; family Anarhichadidae; genus Anarhichas; species Anarhichas minor. Next base: position 213,289 of record NW_027466458.1, read on the forward strand.
CCAAATCGGAAGACACAGATTCTGGGGACAACGCCCTGCTACTAAATAATTCATCAAGGTCAAAGTCTGATGAAGCTGACTGTGGGGACTCTGGTCTGGTTTCATTAAACAGGGTTTCCAGACACAAATCAGTGTCTTCCCAGTCTGAAAACGTTGATTGTGGTGTAAACGACAGGTGCCTACACGGTTCCACAATGTAACTGTTCTGGGAAGATCCGAACTGAGGAACAGGTGAATCAGGAGAGAGGGGCCTATCATCACTTTGAGACGCCAGTGACTCGGGAGACAGTGGTCTTATATTGGTGAGCCAGTCCTCAATGGCTGAGTGAGTGGACTCCATGTGTGACGACACTGATGGACGGTGGATAAGCGTGACGTCAAATGGTTTGCAAACCAAAGAAGCGTCTGCTTGTCTTTCATGTGTAATGCCCCGCACAACATCTGCATATGCAAGAGATCTTGTAGTGGCCAATGGTGGGGAGGCAGTTACATTTACACTTGTGTGTTTAGCATTAACTTGTGAAGTAAATGAATCTGGGGAATCTGGTCTGTTGTCGTCAAACAATTCCTCGAGACAAAATCCGGAATACTCAACATCAGACAGTATTGAAAGAGGTGATACTGGTCTACTTTCAGAGTACTGTAAGTAATAGTGACAATGTTGACTCTTCATCTTGTTAAATGTCATGTATGTAGAAAAAGACTGCTGCTCAACTGACACCACAGATTCTGGGGAGGATGCTCTAAAGTCTACCAACCAGTCCTGAAGGAGTAAAAAGTCCAAATCGGAAGACACAGATTCTGGGGACAACGCCCTGCTCGTAAATAATTGATTAAGTTCAAAGTCTGATGAAGCTGACTGTGGGGACTCTGGTCTGGTTTCATTAAACAGGGTTTCCAGACACAAATCAGTGTCTTCCCAGTCTGAAAACGTTGATTGTGGTGTAAACGACAGGTGCCTACACCGTTCCACAATGTAACTGTTCTGGGAAGATCCGAACTGAGGAACAGGTGAATCAGGAGAGAGGGGCCTATCATCACTTTGAGACGCCAGTGACTCGGGAGACAGTGGTCTTATATTGGTGAGCCAGTCCTCAATGGCTGAGTGAGTGGACTCCATGTGTGACGACACTGATGGACGGTGGATAAGTGTGACGTCAAATGGTTTGACAACCAAAGAAGCGTCTGCTTGTCTTTCATGTGTAATGCCCCGCACAACATCTGCATATGTAAGAGGTCTTGCAGTGGCCAATGGTGGGGACGCAGTTACATTTACACTTGTGTGTTTAGCATTAACTTGTGAAGTAAATGAATCTGGGGAATCTGGTCTGTTGTCGTCAAACAATTCCTCGAGACAAAATCCGGAATACTCAACATCAGACAGTATTGAAAGAGGTGATACTGGTCTACTTTCAGAGTACTGTAAGTAATAGTTACAATGTTGACTCTTCATCTTGTTAAATGTCACGTATGTAGAAAAAGACTGCTGCTCAACTGACACCATAGATTCTGGGGAGGATGCTCTAAAGTCTACCAACCAGTCCTGAAGGAGTAAAAAGTCCAAATCGGAAGACACAGATTCTGGGGACAACGCCCTGCTCGTAAATAATTGATTAAGTTCAAAGTCTGATGAAGCTGACTGTGGGGACTCTGGTCTGGTTTCATTAAACAGGGTTTCCAGACACAAATCAGTGTCTTCCCAGTCTGAAAACGTTGATTGTGGTGTAAACGACAGGTGCCTACACCGTTCCACAATGTAACTGTTCTGGGAAGATCCGAACTGAGGAACAGGTGAATCAGGAGAGAGGGGCCTATCATCACTTTGAGACAGCACTGACTCGGGAGACAGTGGTCTTACATTGGTGAGCCAGTCCTCAGTAAAGGAGTGAGTGGACTCCATGTGTGACGACACTGATGGACGGCGGATAAGCTTTAACTCAAATGGTTTGCAAACCAAAGAAGCGTCTGCTTGTCTTTCATGTGTAATGCCCCGCACAACATCTGCATATGTAAGAGGTCTTGCAGTGGCCAATGGTGGGGAGGCAGTTACATTTACACTTGTGTGTTTAGCATTAACTTGTGAAGTAAATGAATCTGGGGAATCTGGTCTGTTGTCGTGAAACAATTCCTCGAGACAAAATCCGGAATACTCAACATCAGACAGTATTGAAAGAGGTGATACTGGTCTACTTTCAGAGTACTGTAAGTAATAGTTACAATGTTGACTCTTCATCTTGTTAAATGTCATGTATGTAGAAAAAGACTGCTGCTCAACTGACACCACAGATTCTGGGGAGGATGCTCTAAAGTCTACCAACCAGTCCTGAAGGAGTAAAAAGTCCAAATCGGAAGACACAGATTCTGGGGACAACGCCCTGCTCGTAAATAATTGATTAAGTTCAAAGTCTGATGAAGCTGACTGTGGGGACTCTGGTCTGGTTTCATTAAACAGGGTTTCCAGACACAAATCAGTGTCTTCCCAGTCTGAAAACGTTGATTGTGGTGTAAACGACAGGTGCCTACACCGTTCCACAATGTAACTGTTCTGGGAAGATCCGAACTGAGGAACAGGTGAATCAGGAGAGAGGGGCCTATCATCACTTTGAGACGCCAGTGACTCGGGAGACAGTGGTCTTATATTGGTGAGCCAGTCCTCAATGGCTGAGTGAGTGGACTCCATGTGTGACGACACTGATGGACGGTGGATAAGTGTGACGTCAAATGGTTTGACAACCAAAGAAGCGTCTGCTTGTCTTTCATGTGTAATGCCCCGCACAACATCTGCATATGTAAGAGGTCTTGCAGTGGCCAATGGTGGGGACGCAGTTACATTTACACTTGTGTGTTTAGCATTAACTTGTGAAGTAAATGAATCTGGGGAATCTGGTCTGTTGTCGTCAAACAATTCCTCGAGACAAAATCCGGAATACTCAACATCAGACAGTATTGAAAGAGGTGATACTGGTCTACTTTCAGAGTACTGTAAGTAATAGTTACAATGTTGACTCTTCATCTTGTTAAATGTCACGTATGTAGAAAAAGACTGCTGCTCAACTGACACCATAGATTCTGGGGAGGATGCTCTAAAGTCTACCAACCAGTCCTGAAGGAGTAAAAAGTCCAAATCGGAAGACACAGATTCTGGGGACAACGCCCTGCTCGTAAATAATTGATTAAGTTCAAAGTCTGATGAAGCTGACTGTGGGGACTCTGGTCTGGTTTCATTAAACAGGGTTTCCAGACACAAATCAGTGTCTTCCCAGTCTGAAAACGTTGATTGTGGTGTAAACGACAGGTGCCTACACCGTTCCACAATGTAACTGTTCTGGGAAGATCCGAACTGAGGAACAGGTGAATCAGGAGAGAGGGGCCTATCATCACTTTGAGACAGCACTGACTCGGGAGACAGTGGTCTTACATTGGTGAGCCAGTCCTCAGTAAAGGAGTGAGTGGACTCCATGTGTGACGACACTGATGGACGGCGGATAAGCTTTAACTCAAATGGTTTGCAAACCAAAGAAGCGTCTGCTTGTCTTTCATGTGTAATGCCCCGCACAACATCTGCATATGTAAGAGGTCTTGCAGTGGCCAATGGTGGGGAGGCAGTTACATTTACACTTGTGTGTTTAGCATTAACTTGTGAAGTAAATGAATCTGGGGAATCTGGTCTGTTGTCGTGAAACAATTCCTCGAGACAAAATCCGGAATACTCAACATCAGACAGTATTGAAAGAGGTGATACTGGTCTACTTTCAGAGTACTGTAAGTAATAGTTACAATGTTGACTCTTCATCTTGTTAAATGTCATGTATGTAGAAAAAGACTGCTGCTCAACTGACACCACAGATTCTGGGGAGGATGCTCTAAAGTCTACCAACCAGTCCTGAAGGAGTAAAAAGTCCAAATCGGAAGACACAGATTCTGGGGACAACGCCCTGCTCGTAAATAATTGATTAAGTTCAAAGTCTGATGAAGCTGACTGTGGGGACTCTGGTCTGGTTTCATTAAACAGGGTTTCCAGACACAAATCAGTGTCTTCCCAGTCTGAAAACGTTGATTGTGGTGTAAACGACAGGTGCCTACACCGTTCCACAATGTAACTGTTCTGGGAAGATCCGAACTGAGGAACAGGTGAATCAGGAGAGAGGGGCCTATCATCACTTTGAGACGCCAGTGACTCGGGAGACAGTGGTCTTATATTGGTGAGCCAGTCCTCAATGGCTGAGTGAGTGGACTCCATGTGTGACGACACTGATGGACAGTGGATAAGTGTGACGTCAAATGGTTTGACAACCAAAGAAGCGTCTGCTTGTCTTTCATGTGTAATGCCCCGCACAACATCTGCATATGTAAGAGGTCTTGCAGTGGCCAATGGTGGGGACGCAGTTACATTTACACTTGTGTGTTTAGCATTAACTTGTGAAGTAAATGAATCTGGGGAATCTGGTCTGTTGTCGTCAAACAATTCCTCGAGACAAAATCCGGAATACTCAACATCAGACAGTATTGAAAGAGGTGATACTGGTCTACTTTCAGAGTACTGTAAGTAATAGTTACAATGTTGACTCTTCATCTTGTTAAATGTCACGTATGTAGAAAAAGACTGCTGCTCAACTGACACCATAGATTCTGGGGAGGATGCTCTAAAGTCTACCAACCAGTCCTGAAGGAGTAAAAAGTCCAAATCGGAAGACACAGATTCTGGGGACAACGCCCTGCTCGTAAATAATTGATTAAGTTCAAAGTCTGATGAAGCTGACTGTGGGGACTCTGGTCTGGTTTCATTAAACAGGGTTTCCAGACACAAATCAGTGTCTTCCCAGTCTGAAAACGTTGATTGTGGTGTAAACGACAGGTGCCTACACCGTTCCACAATGTAACTGTTCTGGGAAGATCCGAACTGAGGAACAGGTGAATCAGGAGAGAGGGGCCTATCATCACTTTGAGACAGCACTGACTCGGGAGACAGTGGTCGTACATTGGTGAGCCAGTCCTCAGTAAAGGAGTGAGTGGACTCCATGTGTGACGACACTGATGGACGGCGGATAAGCTTTAACTCAAATGGTTTGCAAACCAAAGAAGCGTCTGCTTGTCTTTCATGTGTAATGCCCCGCACAACATCTGCATATGTAAGAGGTCTTGCAGTGGCCAATGGTGGGGAGGCAGTTACATTTACACTTGTGTGTTTAGCATTAACTTGTGAAGTAAATGAATCTGGGGAATCTGGTCTGTTGTCGTCAAACAATTCCTCGAGACAAAATCCGGAATACTCAACATCAGACAGTATTGAAAGAGGTGATACTGGTCTACTTTCAGAGTACTGTAAGTAATAGTTACAATGTTGACTCTTCATCTTGTTAAATGTCATGTATGTAGAAAAAGACTGCTGCTCAACTGACACCACAGATTCTGGGGAGGATGCTCTAAAGTCTACCAACCAGTCCTGAAGGAGTAAAAAGTCCAAATCGGAAGACACAGATTCTGGGGACAACGCCCTGCTCGTAAATAATTGATTAAGTTCAAAGTCTGATGAAGCTGACTGTGGGGACTCTGGTCTGGTTTCATTAAACAGGGTTTCCAGACACAAATCAGTGTCTTCCCAGTCTGAAAACGTTGATTGTGGTGTAAACGACAGGTGCCTACACCGTTCCACAATGTAACTGTTCTGGGAAGATCCGAACTGAGGAACAGGTGAATCAGGAGAGAGGGGCCTATCATCACTTTGAGACGCCAGTGACTCGGGAGACAGTGGTCTTACATTGGTGAGCCAGTCCTCAGTAAAGGAGTGAGTGGACTCCATGTGTGACGACACTGATGGACGGCGGATAAGCTTTAACTCAAATGGTTTGCAAACCAAAGAAGCGTCTGCTTGTCTTTCATGTGTAATGCCCCGCACAACATCTGCATATGCAAGAGATCTTGTAGTGGCCAATGGTGGGGAGGCAGTTACATTTACACTTGTGTGTTTAGCATTAACTTGTGAAGTAAATGAATCTGGGGAATCTGGTCTGTTGTCGTCAAACAATTCCTCGAGACAAAATCCGGAATACTCAACATCAGACAGTATTGAAAGAGGTGATACTGGTCTACTTTCAGAGTACTGTAAGTAATAGTTACAATGTTGACTCTTCATCTTGTTAAATGTCATGTATGTAGAAAAAGACTGCTGCTCAACTGACACCACAGATTCTGGGGAGGATGCTCTAAAGTCTACCAACCAGTCCTGAAGGAGGAAAAAGTCCAAATCGGAAGACACAGATTCTGGGGACAACGCCCTGCTCGTAAATAATTGATTAAGTTCAAAGTCTGATGAAGCTGACTGTGGGGACTCTGGTCTGGTTTCATAAAACAGGGTTTCCAGACACAAATCAGTGCCTTCCCAGTCTGAAAACGTTGATTGTGGTGTAAACGACTGGTGCCTACACGGTTCCACAATGTAACTGTTCTGGGAAGAACCAAACTGAGGAACAGGTGAATCAGGAGAGAGGGGCCTATCATCACTTTGAGACGGCACTGACTCGGGAGACAGTGGTCGTACATTGGTGAGCCAGTCCTCAGTAAAGGAGTGAGTGGACTCCATGTGTGACGACACTGATGGACGGCGGATAAGCTTTAACTCAAATGGTTTGCAAACCAAAGAAGCGTCTGCTTGTCTTTCATGTGTAATGCCCCGCACAACATCTGCATATGCAAGAGATCTTGTAGTGGCCAATGGTGGGGAGGCAGTTACATTTACACTTGTGTGTTTAGCATTAACTTGTGAAGTAAATGAATCTGGGGAATCTGGTCTGTTGTCGTCAAACAATTCCTCGAGACAAAATCCGGAATACTCAACATCAGACAGTATTGAAAGAGGTGATACTGGTCTACTTTCAGAGTACTGTAAGTAATAGTTACAATGTTGACTCTTCATCTTGTTAAATGTCATGTATGTAGAAAAAGACTGCTGCTCAACTGACACCACAGATTCTGGGGAGGATGCTCTAAAGTCTACCAACCAGTCCTGAAGGAGGAAAAAGTCCAAATCGGAAGACACAGATTCTGGGGACAACGCCCTGCTCGTAAATAATTGATTAAGTTCAAAGTCTGATGAAGCTGACTGTGGGGACTCTGGTCTGGTTTCATAAAACAGGGTTTCCAGACACAAATCAGTGCCTTCCCAGTCTGAAAACGTTGATTGTGGTGTAAACGACTGGTGCCTACACGGTTCCACAATGTAACTGTTCTGGGAAGAACCAAACTGAGGAACAGGTGAATCAGGAGAGAGGGGCCTATCATCACTTTGAGACGGCACTGACTCGGGAGACAGTGGTCTTACATTGGTGAGCCAGTCCTCAGTAAAGGAGTGAGTGGACTCCATGTGTGACGACACTGATGGACGGCGGATAAGCTTTAACTCAAATGGTTTGCAAACCAAAGAAGCGTCTGCTTGTCTTTCATGTGTAATGCCCCGCACAACATCTGCATATGCAAGAGATCTTGTAGTGGCCAATGGTGGGGAGGCAGTTACATTTACACTTGTGTGTTTAGCATTAACTTGTGAAGTAAATGAATCTGGGGAATCTGGTCTGTTGTCGTCAAACAATTCCTCGAGACAAAATCCGGAATACTCAACATCAGACAGTATTGAAAGAGGTGATACTGGTCTACTTTCAGAGTACTGTAAGTAATAGTTACAATGTTGACTCTTCATCTTGTTAAATGTCATGTATGTAGAAAAAGACTGCTGCTCAACTGACACCACAGATTCTGGGGAGGATGCTCTAAAGTCTACCAACCAGTCCTGAAGGAGGAAAAAGTCCAAATCGGAAGACACAGATTCTGGGGACAACGCCCTGCTCGTAAATAATTGATTAAGTTCAAAGTCTGATGAAGCTGACTGTGGGGACTCTGGTCTGGTTTCATAAAACAGGGTTTCCAGACACAAATCAGTGCCTTCCCAGTCTGAAAACGTTGATTGTGGTGTAAACGACTGGTGCCTACACGGTTCCACAATGTAACTGTTCTGGGAAGAACCAAACTGAGGAACAGGTGAATCAGGAGAGAGGGGCCTATCATCACTTTGAGACGGCACTGACTCGGGAGACAGTGGTCTTACATTGGTGAGCCAGTCCTCAGTAAAGGAGTGAGTGGACTCCATGTGTGACGACACTGATGGACGGCGGATAAGCTTTAACTCAAATGGTTTGCAAACCAAAGAAGCGTCTGCTTGTCTTTCATGTGTAATGCCCCGCACAACATCTGCATATGCAAGAGATCTTGTAGTGGCCAATGGTGGGGAGGCAGTTACATTTACACTTGTGTGTTTAGCATTAACTTGTGAAGTAAATGAATCTGGGGAATCTGGTCTGTTGTCGTCAAACAATTCCTCGAGACAAAATCCGGAATACTCAACATCAGACAGTATTGAAAGAGGTGATACTGGTCTACTTTCAGAGTACTGTAAGTAATAGTGACAATGTTGACTCTTCATCTTGTTAAATGTCATGTATGTAGAAAAAGACTGCTGCTCAACTGACACCACAGATTCTGGGGAGGATGCTCTAAAGTCTACCAACCAGTCCTGAAGGAGTAAAAAGTCCAAATCGGAAGACACAGATTCTGGGGACAACGCCCTGCTCGTAAATAATTGATTAAGTTCAAAGTCTGATGAAGCTGACTGTGGGGACTCTGGTCTGGTTTCATTAAACAGGGTTTCCAGACACAAATCAGTGTCTTCCCAGTCTGAAAACGTTGATTGTGGTGTAAACGACAGGTGCCTACACCGTTCCACAATGTAACTGTTCTGGGAAGATCCGAACTGAGGAACAGGTGAATCAGGAGAGAGGGGCCTATCATCACTTTGAGACGCCAGTGACTCGGGAGACAGTGGTCTTATATTGGTGAGCCAGTCCTCAATGGCTGAGTGAGTGGACTCCATGTGTGACGACACTGATGGACGGTGGATAAGCGTGACGTCAAATGGTTTGCAAACCAAAGAAGCGTCTGCTTGTCTTTCATGTGTAATGCCCCGCACAACATCTGCATATGTAAGAGGTCTTGTAGTGGCCAATGGTTGGGACGCAGTTACATTTACACTTGTGTGTTTAGCATTAACTTGTGAAGTAAATGAATCTGGGGAATCTGGTCTGTTGTCGTGAAACAATTCCTCGAGACAAAATCCGGAATACTCAACATCAGACAGTATTGAAAGAGGTGATACTGGTCTACTTTCAGAGTACTGTAAGTAATAGTTACAATGTTGACTCTTCATCTTGTTAAATGTCATGTATGTAGAAAAAGACTGCTGCTCAACTGACACCACAGATTCTGGGGAGGATGCTCTAAAGTCTACCAACCAGTCCTGAAGGAGGAAAAAGTCCAAATCGGAAGACACAGATTCTGGGGACAACGCCCTGCTCGTAAATAATTGATTAAGTTCAAAGTCTGATGAAGCTGACTGTGGGGACTCTGGTCTGGTTTCATAAAACAGGGTTTCCAGACACAAATCAGTGCCTTCCCAGTCTGAAAACGTTGATTGTGGTGTAAACGACTGGTGCCTACACGGTTCCACAATGTAACTGTTCTGGGAAGAACCAAACTGAGGAACAGGTGAATCAGGAGAGAGGGGCCTATCATCACTTTGAGACGGCACTGACTCGGGAGACAGTGGTCTTACATTGGTGAGCCAGTCCTCAGTAAAGGAGTGAGTGGACTCCATGTGTGACGACACTGATGGACGGCGGATAAGCTTTAACTCAAATGGTTTGCAAACCAAAGAAGCGTCTGCTTGTCTTTCATGTGTAATGCCCCGCACAACATCTGCATATGCAAGAGATCTTGTAGTGGCCAATGGTGGGGAGGCAGTTACATTTACACTTGTGTGTTTAGCATTAACTTGTGAAGTAAATGAATCTGGGGAATCTGGTCTGTTGTCGTCAAACAATTCCTCGAGACAAAATCCGGAATACTCAACATCAGACAGTATTGAAAGAGGTGATACTGGTCTACTTTCAGAGTACTGTAAGTAATAGTTACAATGTTGACTCTTCATCTTGTTAAATGTCATGTATGTAGAAAAAGACTGCTGCTCAACTGACACCACAGATTCTGGGGAGGATGCTCTAAAGTCTACCAACCAGTCCTGAAGGAGGAAAAAGTCCAAATCGGAAGACACAGATTCTGGGGACAACGCCCTGCTCGTAAATAATTGATTAAGTTCAAAGTCTGATGAAGCTGACTGTGGGGACTCTGGTCTGGTTTCATAAAACAGGGTTTCCAGACACAAATCAGTGCCTTCCCAGTCTGAAAACGTTGATTGTGGTGTAAACGACTGGTGCCTACACGGTTCCACAATGTAACTGTTCTGGGAAGAACCAAACTGAGGAACAGGTGAATCAGGAGAGAGGGGCCTATCATCACTTTGAGACGGCACTGACTCGGGAGACAGTGGTCGTACATTGGTGAGCCAGTCCTCAGTAAAGGAGTGAGTGGACTCCATGTGTGACGACACTGATGGACGGCGGATAAGCTTTAACTCAAATGGTTTGCAAACCAAAGAAGCGTCTGCTTGTCTTTCATGTGTAATGCCCCGCACAACATCTGCATATGCAAGAGATCTTGTAGTGGCCAATGGTGGGGAGGCAGTTACATTTACACTTGTGTGTTTAGCATTAACTTGTGAAGTAAATGAATCTGGGGAATCTGGTCTGTTGTCGTCAAACAATTCCTCGAGACAAAATCCGGAATACTCAACATCAGACAGTATTGAAAGAGGTGATACTGGTCTACTTTCAGAGTACTGTAAGTAATAGTTACAATGTTGACTCTTCATCTTGTTAAATGTCATGTATGTAGAAAAAGACTGCTGCTCAACTGACACCACAGATTCTGGGGAGGATGCTCTAAAGTCTACCAACCAGTCCTGAAGGAGGAAAAAGTCCAAATCGGAAGACACAGATTCTGGGGACAACGCCCTGCTCGTAAATAATTGATTAAGTTCAAAGTCTGATGAAGCTGACTGTGGGGACTCTGGTCTGGTTTCATAAAACAGGGTTTCCAGACACAAATCAGTGCCTTCCCAGTCTGAAAACGTTGATTGTGGTGTAAACGACTGGTGCCTACACGGTTCCACAATGTAACTGTTCTGGGAAGAACCAAACTGAGGAACAGGTGAATCAGGAGAGAGGGGCCTATCATCACTTTGAGACGGCACTGACTCGGGAGACAGTGGTCTTACATTGGTGAGCCAGTCCTCAGTAAAGGAGTGAGTGGACTCCATGTGTGACGACACTGATGGACGGCGGATAAGCTTTAACTCAAATGGTTTGCAAACCAAAGAAGCGTCTGCTTGTCTTTCATGTGTAATGCCCCGCACAACATCTGCATATGCAAGAGATCTTGTAGTGGCCAATGGTGGGGAGGCAGTTACATTTACACTTGTGTGTTTAGCATTAACTTGTGAAGTAAATGAATCTGGGGAATCTGGTCTGTTGTCGTCAAACAATTCCTCGAGACAAAATCCGGAATACTCAACATCAGACAGTATTGAAAGAGGTGATACTGGTCTACTTTCAGAGTACTGTAAGTAATAGTTACAATGTTGACTCTTCATCTTGTTAAATGTCATGTATGTAGAAAAAGACTGCTGCTCAACTGACACCACAGATTCTGGGGAGGATGCTCTAAAGTCTACCAACCAGTCCTGAAGGAGGAAAAAGTCCAAATCGGAAGACACAGATTCTGGGGACAACGCCCTGCTCGTAAATAATTGATTAAGTTCAAAGTCTGATGAAGCTGACTGTGGGGACTCTGGTCTGGTTTCATAAAACAGGGTTTCCAGACACAAATCAGTGCCTTCCCAGTCTGAAAACGTTGATTGTGGTGTAAACGACTGGTGCCTACACGGTTCCACAATGTAACTGTTCTGGGAAGAACCAAACTGAGGAACAGGTGAATCAGGAGAGAGGGGCCTATCATCACTTTGAGACGGCACTGACTCGGGAGACAGTGGTCTTACATTGGTGAGCCAGTCCTCAGTAAAGGAGTGAGTGGACTCCATGTGTGACGACACTGATGGACGGCGGATAAGCTTTAACTCAAATGGTTTGCAAACCAAAGAAGCGTCTGCTTGTCTTTCATGTGTAATGCCCCGCACAACATCTGCATATGCAAGAGATCTTGTAGTGGCCAATGGTGGGGAGGCAGTTACATTTACACTTGTGTGTTTAGCATTAACTTGTGAAGTAAATGAATCTGGGGAATCTGGTCTGTTGTCGTCAAACAATTCCTCGAGACAAAATCCGGAATACTCAACATCAGACAGTATTGAAAGAGGTGATACTGGTCTACTTTCAGAGTACTGTAAGTAATAGTGACAATGTTGACTCTTCATCTTGTTAAATGTCATGTATGTAGAAAAAGACTGCTGCTCAACTGACACCACAGATTCTGGGGAGGATGCTCTAAAGTCTACCAACCAGTCCTGAAGGAGTAAAAAGTCCAAATCGGAAGACACAGATTCTGGGGACAACGCCCTGCTCGTAAATAATTGATTAAGTTCAAAGTCTGATGAAGCTGACTGTGGGGACTCTGGTCTGGTTTCATTAAACAGGGTTTCCAGACACAAATCAGTGTCTTCCCAGTCTGAAAACGTTGATTGTGGTGTAAACGACAGGTGCCTACACCGTTCCACAATGTAACTGTTCTGGGAAGATCCGAACTGAGGAACAGGTGAATCAGGAGAGAGGGGCCTATCATCACTTTGAGACGCCAGTGACTCGGGAGACAGTGGTCTTATATTGGTGAGCCAGTCCTCAATGGCTGAGTGAGTGGACTCCATGTGTGACGACACTGATGGACGGTGGATAAGCGTGACGTCAAATGGTTTGACAACCAAAGAAGCGTCTGCTTGTCTTTCATGTGTAATGCCCCGCACAACATCTGCATATGTAAGAGGTCTTGCAGTGGCCAATGGTGGGGACGCAGTTACATTTACACTTGTGTGTTTAGCATTAACTTGTGAAGTAAATGAATCTGGGGAATCTGGTCTGTTGTCGTCAAACAATTCCTCGAGACAAAATCCGGAATACTCAACATCAGACAGTATTGAAAGAGGTGATACTGGTCTACTTTCAGAGTACTGTAAGTAATAGTTACAATGTTGACTCTTCATCTTGTTAAATGTCACGTATGTAGAAAAAGACTGCTGCTCAACTGACACCATAGATTCTGGGGAGGATGCTCTAAAGTCTACCAACCAGTCCTGAAGGAGTAAAAAGTCCAAATCGGAAGACACAGATTCTGGGGACAACGCCCTGCTCGTAAATAATTGATTAAGTTCAAAGTCTGATGAAGCTGACTGTGGGGACTCTGGTCTGGTTTCATTAAACAGGGTTTCCAGACACAAATCAGTGTCTTCCCAGTCTGAAAACGTTGATTGTGGTGTAAACGACAGGTGCCTACACCGTTCCACAATGTAACTGTTCTGGGAAGATCCGAACTGAGGAACAGGTGAATCAGGAGAGAGGGGCCTATCATCACTTTGAGACGGCACTGACTCGGGAGACAGTGGTCTTACATTGGTGAGCCAGTCCTCAGTAAAGGAGTGAGTGGACTCCATGTGTGACGACACTGATGGACGGCGGATAAGCTTTAACTCAAATGGTTTGCAAACCAAAGAAGCGTCTGCTTGTCTTTCATGTGTAATGCCCCGCACAACATCTGCATATGTAAGAGGTCTTGCAGTGGCCAATGGTGGGGAGGCAGTTACATTTACACTTGTGTGTTTAGCATTAACTTGTGAAGTAAATGAATCTGGGGAATCTGGTCTGTTGTCGTGAAACAATTCCTCGAGACAAAATCCGGAATACTCAACATCAGACAGTATTGAAAGAGGTGATACTGGTCTACTTTCAGAGTACTGTAAGTAATAGTTACAATGTTGACTCTTCATCTTGTTAAATGTCATGTATGTAGAAAAAGACTGCTGCTCAACTGACACCACAGATTCTGGGGAGGATGCTCTAAAGTCTACCAACCAGTCCTGAAGGAGTAAAAAGTCCAAATCGGAAGACACAGATTCTGGGGACAACGCCCTGCTCGTAAATAATTGATTAAGTTCAAAGTCTGATGAAGCTGACTGTGGGGACTCTGGTCTGGTTTCATTAAACAGGGTTTCCAGACACAAATCAGTGTCTTCCCAGTCTGAAAACGTTGATTGTGGTGTAAACGACAGGTGCCTACACCGTTCCACAATGTAACTGTTCTGGGAAGATCCGAACTGAGGAACAGGTGAATCAGGAGAGAGGGGCCTATCATCACTTTGAGACGCCAGTGACTCGGGAGACAGTGGTCTTATATTGGTGAGCCAGTCCTCAATGGCTGAGTGAGTGGACTCCATGTGTGACGACACTGATGGATGGTGGATAAGCGTGACGTCAAATGGTTTGCAAACCAAAGAAGCGTCTGCTTGTCTTTCATGTGTAATGCCCCGCACAACATCTGCATATGTAAGAGGTCTTGCAGTGGCCAATGGTGGGGAGGCAGTTACATTTACACTTGTGTGTTTAGCATTAACTTGTGAAGTAAATGAATCTGGGGAATCTGGTCTGTTGTCGTCAAACAATTCCTCGAGACAAAATCCGGAATACTCAACATCAGACAGTATTGAAAGAGGTGATACTGGTCTACTTTCAGAGTACTGTAAGTAATAGTTACAATGTTGACTCTTCATCTTGTTAAATGTCATGTATGTAGAAAAAGACTGCTGCTCAACTGACACCACAGATTCTGGGGAGGATGCTCTAAAGTCTACCAACCAGTCCTGAAGGAGGAAAAAGTCCAAATCGGAAGACACAGATTCTGGGGACAACGCCCTGCTCTTAAATAATTGATTAAGTTCAAAGTCTGATGAAGCTGACTGTGGGGACTCTGGTCTGGTTTCATTAAACAGGGTTTCCAGACACAAATCAGTGTCTTCCCAGTCTGAAAACGTTGATTGTGGTGTAATCGACAGGTGACTACACCGTTCCACAATGTAACTGTTCTGGGAAGATCCGAACTGAGGAACAGGTGAATCAGGAGAGAGGGGCCTATCATCACTTTGAGACGCCAGTGACTCGGGAGACAGTGGTCTTATATTGGTGAGCCAGTCCTCAATGGCTGAGTGAGTGGACTCCATGTGTGACGACACTGATGGACGGTGGATAAGCGTGACGTCAAATGGTTTGCAAACCAAAGAAGCGTCTGCTTGTCTTTCATGTGTAATGCCCCGCACAACATCTGCATATGTAAGAGGTCTTGTAGTGGCCAATGGTTGGGACGCAGTTACATTTACACTTGTGTGTTTAGCGTCAACGTGTGAAGTAAATGAATCTGGGGAATCTGGTCTGTTGTTGCCAAACACTTCCTCGAGACAAAATCCGGAATACTCAACATCTGACAGTGTTGAAAGAGGTGATACTGGTCTACTTTCAGAGTACTGTAAGTAATAGTTACAATGTTGACTCTTTATCTGGCTAATGGTCATGTATGTAGAAAAAGACTGCTGCTCAACTGACACCACAGATTCTGGGGAGGATGCTCTAAAGTCTACCAACCAGTCCTGAAGGAGCAAAAAGTCCAAATCGGAAGACACAGATTCTGGGGACAACGCCCTGCTCGTAAATAATTGATTAAGTTCAAAGTCTGATGAAGCTGACTGCGGGGACTCTGGTCTGGTTTCATAAAACAGGGTTTCCAGACACAAATCAGTGCCTTCCCAGTCTGAAAACGTTGATTGTGGTGTAAACGACTGGTGCCTACACGGTTCCACAATGTAACTGTTCTGGGAAGAACCAAACTGAGGAACAGGTGAATCAGGAGAGAAGGGCCTATCATCACTTTGAGACGGCACTGACTCGGGAGACAGTGGTCTTACATTGGTGAGCCAGTCCTCAGTAAAGGAGTGAGTGGACTCCATGTGTGACGACACTGATGGACGGCGGATAAGCGTGACGTCAAATGGTTTGACAACCAAAGAAGCGTCTGCTTGTCTTTCATGTGTAATGCCCCGCACAACATCTGCATATGTAAGAGGTCTTGCAGTGGCCAATGGTGGGGACGCAGTTACATTTACACTTGTGTGTTTAGCATTAACTTGTGAAGTAAATGAATCTGGGGAATCTGGTCTGTTGTCGTGAAACAATTCCTCGAGACAAAATCCGGAATACTCAACATCAGACAGTATTGAAAGAGGTGATACTGGTCTACTTTCAGAGTACTGTAAGTAATAGTTACAATGTTGACTCTTCATCTTGTTAAATGTCATGTATGTAGAAAAAGACTGCTGCTCAACTGACACCACAGATTCTGGGGAGGATGCTCTAAAGTCTACCAACCAGTCCTGAAGGAGTAAAAAGTCCAAATCGGAAGACACAGATTCTGGGGACAACGCCCTGCTCGTAAATAATTGATTAAGTTCAAAGTCTGATGAAGCTGACTGTGGGGACTCTGGTCTGGTTTCATTAAACAGGGTTTCCAGACACAAATCAGTGTCTTCCCAGTCTGAAAACGTTGATTGTGGTGTAAACGACAGGTGCCTACACCGTTCCACAATGTAACTGTTCTGGGAAGATCCGAACTGAGGAACAGGTGAATCAGGAGAGAGGGGCCTATCATCACTTTGAGACGCCAGTGACTCGGGAGACAGTGGTCTTATATTGGTGAGCCAGTCCTCAATGGCTGAGTGAGTGGACTCCATGTGTGACGACACTGATGGATGGCGGATAAGCGTGACGTCAAATGGTTTGCAAACCAAAGAAGCGTCTGCTTGTCTTTCATGTGTAATGCCCCGCACAACATCTGCATATGTAAGAGGTCTTGTAGTGGCCAATGGTTGGGACGCAGTTACATTTACACTTGTGTGTTTAGCGTCAACGTGTGAAGTAAATGAATCTGGGGAATCTGGTCTGTTGTTGCCAAACACTTCCTCGAGACAAAATCCGGAATACTCAACATCTGACAGTGTTGAAAGAGGTGATACTGGTCTACTTTCAGAGTACTGTAAGTAATAGTTACAATGTTGACTCTTTATCTGGCTAATTGTCATGTATGTAGAAAAAGACTGCTGCTCAACTGACACCACAGATTCTGGGGAGGATGCTCTAAAGTCTACCAACCAGTCCTGAAGGAGCAAAAAGTCCAAATCGGAAGACACAGATTCTGGGGACAACGCCCTGCTCGTAAATAATTGATTAAGTTCAAAGTCTGATGAAGCTGACTGCGGGGACTCTGGTCTGGTTTCATAAAACAGGGTTTCCAGACACAAATCAGTGTCTTCCCAGTCTGAAAACGTTGATTGTGGTGTAAACGACTGGTGCCTACACGGTTCCACAATGTAACTGTTCTGGGAAGATCCGAACTGAGGAACAGGTGAATCAGGAGAGAGGGGCCTATCATCACTTTGAGACGCCAGTGACTCGGGAGACAGTGGTCTTATATTGGTGAGCCAGTCCTCAATGGCTGAGTGAGTGGACTCCATGTGTGACGACACTGATGGACGGTGGATAAGCGTGACGTCAAATGGTTTGCAAACCAAAGAAGCGTCTGCTTGTCTTTCATGTGTAATGCCCCGCACAACATCTGCATATGTAAGAGGTCTTGCAGTGGCCAATGGTGGGGAGGCAGTTACATTTACACTTTTGTGTTTAGCATTAACTTGTGAAGTAAATGAATCTGGGGAATCTGGTCTGTTGTCGTCAAACAATTCCTCGAGACAAAATCCGGAATACTCAACATCAGACAGTATTGAAAGAGGTGATACTGGTCTACTTTCAGAGTACTGTAAGTAATAGTTACAATGTTGACTCTTCATCTTGTTAAATGTCATGTATGTAGAAAAAGACTGCTGCTCAACTGACACCACAGATTCTGGGGAGGATGCTCTAAAGTCTACCAACCAGTCCTGAAGGAGTAAAAAGTCCAAATCGGAAGACACAGATTCTGGGGACAACGCCCTGCTCGTAAATAATTGATTAAGTTCAAAGTCTGATGAAGCTGACTGTGGGGACTCTGGTCTGGTTTCATTAAACAGGGTTTCCAGACACAAATCAGTGTCTTCCCAGTCTGAAAACGTTGATTGTGGTGTAAACGACAGGTGCCTACACCGTTCCACAATGTAACTGTTCTGGGAAGATCCGAACTGAGGAACAGGTGAATCAGGAGAGAGGGGCCTATCATCACTTTGAGACGCCAGTGACTCGGGAGACAGTGGTCTTATATTGGTGAGCCAGTCCTCAATGGCTGAGTGAGTGGACTCCATGTGTGACGACACTGATGGATGGCGGATAAGCGTGACGTCAAATGGTTTGCAAACCAAAGAAGCGTCTGCTTGTCTTTCATGTGTAATGCCCCGCACAACATCTGCATATGTAAGAGGTCTTGTAGTGGCCAATGGTTGGGACGCAGTTACATTTACACTTGTGTGTTTAGCGTCAACGTGTGAAGTAAATGAATCTGGGGAATCTGGTCTGTTGTTGCCAAACACTTCCTCGAGACAAAATCCGGAATACTCAACATCTGACAGTGTTGAAAGAGGTGATACTGGTCTACTTTCAGAGTACTGTAAGTAATAGTTACAATGTTGACTCTTTATCTGGCTAATTGTCATGTATGTAGAAAAAGACTGCTGCTCAACTGACACCACAGATTCTGGGGAGGATGCTCTAAAGTCTACCAACCAGTCCTGAAGGAGCAAAAAGTCCAAATCGGAAGACACAGATTCTGGGGACAACGCCCTGCTCGTAAATAATTGATTAAGTTCAAAGTCTGATGAAGCTGACTGCGGGGACTCTGGTCTGGTTTCATAAAACAGGGTTTCCAGACACAAATCAGTGTCTTCCCAGTCTGAAAACGTTGATTGTGGTGTAAACGACTGGTGCCTACACGGTTCCACAATGTAACTGTTCTGGGAAGATCCGAACTGAGGAACAGGTGAATCAGGAGAGAGGGGCCTATCATCACTTTGAGACGCCAGTGACTCGGGAGACAGTGGTCTTATATTGGTGAGCCAGTCCTCAATGGCTGAGTGAGTGGACTCCATGTGTGACGACACTGATGGACGGTGGATAAGCGTGACGTCAAATGGTTTGCAAACCAAAGAAGCGTCTGCTTGTCTTTCATGTGTAATGCCCCGCACAACATCTGCATATGTAAGAGGTCTTGCAGTGGCCAATGGTGGGGAGGCAGTTACATTTACACTTTTGTGTTTAGCATTAACTTGTGAAGTAAATGAATCTGGGGAATCTGGTCTGTTGTCGTCAAACAATTCCTCGAGACAAAATCCGGAATACTCAACATCAGACAGTATTGAAAGAGGTGATACTGGTCTACTTTCAGAGTACTGTAAGTAATAGTTACAATGTTGACTCTTCATCTTGTTAAATGTCATGTATGTAGAAAAAGACTGCTGCTCAACTGACACCACAGATTCTGGGGAGGATGCTCTAAAGTCTACCAACCAGTCCTGAAGGAGTAAAAAGTCCAAATCGGAAGACACAGATTCTGGGGACAACGCCCTGCTCGTAAATAATTGATTAAGTTCAAAGTCTGATGAAGCTGACTGCGGGGACTCTGGTCTGGTTTCATAAAACAGGGTTTCCAGACACAAATCAGTGCCTTCCCAGTCTGAAAACGTTGATTGTGGTGTAAACGACTGGTGCCTACACGGTTCCACAATGTAACTGTTCTGGGAAGAACCAAACTGAGGAACAGGTGAATCAGGAGAGAGGGGCCTATCATCACTTTGAGACGGCACTGACTCGGGAGACAGTGGTCTTATATTGGTGAGCCAGTCCTCAATGGCTGAGTGAGTGGACTCCATGTGTGACGACACTGATGGATGGTGGATAAGCTTTAACTCAAATGGTTTGACAACCAAAGAAGCGTCTGCTTGTCTTTCATGTGTAATGCCCCGCACAACATCTGCATATGTAAGAGGTCTTGCAGTGGCCAATGGTGGGGACGCAGTTACATTTACACTTGTGTGTTTAGCATTAACTTGTGAAGTAAATGAATCTGGGGAATCTGGTCTGTTGTCGTCAAACAATTCCTCGAGACAAAATCCGGAATACTCAACATCAGACAGTATTGAAAGAGGTGATACTGGTCTACTTTCAGAGTACTGTAAGTAATAGTTACAATGTTGACTCTTCATCTTGTTAAATGTCATGTATGTAGAAAAAGACTGCTGCTCAACTGACACCATAGATTCTGGGGAGGATGCTCTAAAGTCTACCAACCAGTCCTGAAGGAGTAAAAAGTCCAAATCGGAAGACACAGATTCTGGGGACAACGCCCTGCTCGTAAATAATTGATTAAGTTCAAAGTCTGATGAAGCTGACTGCGGGGACTCTGGTCTGGTTTCATAAAACAGGGTTTCCAGACACAAATCAGTGCCTTCCCAGTCTGAAAACGTTGATTGTGGTGTAAACGACTGGTGCCTACACGGTTCCACAATGTAACTGTTCTGGGAAGAACCAAACTGAGGAACAGGTGAATCAGGAGAGAGGGGCCTATCATCACTTTGAGACGGCACTGACTCGGGAGACAGTGGTCTTAGATTGGTGAGCCAGTCCTCAGTAAAGGAGTGAGTGGACTCCATGTGTGACGACACTGATGGACGGCGGATAAGCTTTAACTCAAATGGTTTGACAACCAAAGAAGCGTCTGCTTGTCTTTCATGTGTAATGCCCCGCACAACATCTGCATATGTAAGAGGTCTTGCAGTGGCCAATGGTGGGGACGCAGTTACATTTACACTTGTGTGTTTAGCATTAACTTGTGAAGTAAATGAATCTGGGGAATCTGGTCTGTTGTCGTCAAACAATTCCTCGAGACAAAATCCGGAATACTCAACATCAGACAGTATTGAAAGAGGTGATACTGGTCTACTTTCAGAGTACTGTAAGTAATAGTTACAATGTTGACTCTTCATCTTGTTAAATGTCATGTATGTAGAAAAAGACTGCTGCTCAACTGACACCATAGATTCTGGGGAGGATGCTCTAAAGTCTACCAACCAGTCCTGAAGGAGTAAAAAGTCCAAATCGGAAGACACAGATTCTGGGGACAACGCCCTGCTCGTAAATAATTGATTAAGTTCAAAGTCTGATGAAGCTGACTGCGGGGACTCTGGTCTGGTTTCATAAAACAGGGTTTCCAGACACAAATCAGTGTCTTCCCAGTCTGAAAACGTTGATTGTGGTGTAAACGACAGGTGCCTACACCGTTCCACAATGTAACTGTTCTGGGAAGATCCGAACTGAGGAACAGGTGAATCAGGAGAGAGGGGCCTATCATCACTTTGAGACGCCAGTGACTCGGGAGACAGTGGTCTTATATTGGTGAGCCAGTCCTCAATGGCTGAGTGAGTGGACTCCATGTGTGACGACACTGATGGACGGTGGATAAGCGTGACGTCAAATGGTTTGCAAACCAAAGAAGCGTCTGCTTGTCTTTCATGTGTAATGCCCCGCACAACATCTGCATATGTAAGAGGTCTTGTAGTGGCCAATGGTTGGGACGCAGTTACATTTACACTTGTGTGTTTAGCGTCAACGTGTGAAGTAAATGAATCTGGGGAATCTGGTCTGTTGTTGCCAAACACTTCCTCGAGACAAAATCCGGAATACTCAACATCTGACAGTGTTGAAAGAGGTGATACTGGTCTACTTTCAGAGTACTGTAAGTAATAGTTACAATGTTGACTCTTTATCTGGCTAATGGTCATGTATGTAGAAAAAGACTGCTGCTCAACTGACACCACAGATTCTGGGGAGGATGCTCTAAAGTCTACCAACCAGTCCTGAAGGAGCAAAAAGTCCAAATCGGAAGACACAGATTCTGGGGACAACGCCCTGCTCGTAAATAATTGATTAAGTTCAAAGTCTGATGAAGCTGACTGCGGGGACTCTGGTCTGGTTTCATAAAACAGGGTTTCCAGACACAAATCAGTGCCTTCCCAGTCTGAAAACGTTGATTGTGGTGTAAACGACTGGTGCCTACACGGTTCCACAATGTAACTGTTCTGGGAAGAACCAAACTGAGGAACAGGTGAATCAGGAGAGAAGGGCCTATCATCACTTTGAGACGGCACTGACTCGGGAGACAGTGGTCTTACATTGGTGAGCCAGTCCTCAGTAAAGGAGTGAGTGGACTCCATGTGTGACGACACTGATGGACGGCGGATAAGCGTGACGTCAAATGGTTTGACAACCAAAGAAGCGTCTGCTTGTCTTTCATGTGTAATGCCCCGCACAACATCTGCATATGTAAGAGGTCTTGCAGTGGCCAATGGTGGGGACGCAGTTACATTTACACTTGTGTGTTTAGCATTAACTTGTGAAGTAAATGAATCTGGGGAATCTGGTCTGTTGTCGTGAAACAATTCCTCGAGACAAAATCCGGAATACTCAACATCAGACAGTATTGAAAGAGGTGATACTGGTCTACTTTCAGAGTACTGTAAGTAATAGTTACAATGTTGACTCTTCATCTTGTTAAATGTCATGTATGTAGAAAAAGACTGCTGCTCAACTGACACCACAGATTCTGGGGAGGATGCTCTAAAGTCTACCAACCAGTCCTGAAGGAGTAAAAAGTCCAAATCGGAAGACACAGATTCTGGGGACAACGCCCTGCTCGTAAATAATTGATTAAGTTCAAAGTCTGATGAAGCTGACTGTGGGGACTCTGGTCTGGTTTCATTAAACAGGGTTTCCAGACACAAATCAGTGTCTTCCCAGTCTGAAAACGTTGATTGTGGTGTAAACGACAGGTGCCTACACCGTTCCACAATGTAACTGTTCTGGGAAGATCCGAACTGAGGAACAGGTGAATCAGGAGAGAGGGGCCTATCATCACTTTGAGACGCCAGTGACTCGGGAGACAGTGGTCTTATATTGGTGAGCCAGTCCTCAATGGCTGAGTGAGTGGACTCCATGTGTGACGACACTGATGGATGGCGGATAAGCGTGACGTCAAATGGTTTGCAAACCAAAGAAGCGTCTGCTTGTCTTTCATGTGTAATGCCCCGCACAACATCTGCATATGTAAGAGGTCTTGTAGTGGCCAATGGTTGGGACGCAGTTACATTTACACTTGTGTGTTTAGCGTCAACGTGTGAAGTAAATGAATCTGGGGAATCTGGTCTGTTGTTGCCAAACACTTCCTCGAGACAAAATCCGGAATACTCAACATCTGACAGTGTTGAAAGAGGTGATACTGGTCTACTTTCAGAGTACTGTAAGTAATAGTTACAATGTTGACTCTTTATCTGGCTAATTGTCATGTATGTAGAAAAAGACTGCTGCTCAACTGACACCACAGATTCTGGGGAGGATGCTCTAAAGTCTACCAACCAGTCCTGAAGGAGCAAAAAGTCCAAATCGGAAGACACAGATTCTGGGGACAACGCCCTGCTCGTAAATAATTGATTAAGTTCAAAGTCTGATGAAGCTGACTGCGGGGACTCTGGTCTGGTTTCATAAAACAGGGTTTCCAGACACAAATCAGTGTCTTCCCAGTCTGAAAACGTTGATTGTGGTGTAAACGACTGGTGCCTACACGGTTCCACAATGTAACTGTTCTGGGAAGATCCGAACTGAGGAACAGGTGAATCAGGAGAGAGGGGCCTATCATCACTTTGAGACGCCAGTGACTCGGGAGACAGTGGTCTTATATTGGTGAGCCAGTCCTCAATGGCTGAGTGAGTGGACTCCATGTGTGACGACACTGATGGACGGTGGATAAGCGTGACGTCAAATGGTTTGCAAACCAAAGAAGCGTCTGCTTGTCTTTCATGTGTAATGCCCCGCACAACATCTGCATATGTAAGAGGTCTTGCAGTGGCCAATGGTGGGGAGGCAGTTACATTTACACTTGTGTGTTTAGCATTAACTTGTGAAGTAAATGAATCTGGGGAATCTGGTCTGTTGTCGTCAAACAATTCCTCGAGACAAAATCCGGAATACTCAACATCAGACAGTATTGAAAGAGGTGATACTGGTCTACTTTCAGAGTACTGTAAGTAATAGTTACAATGTTGACTCTTCATCTTGTTAAATGTCATGTATGTAGAAAAAGACTGCTGCTCAACTGACACCACAGATTCTGGGGAGGATGCTCTAAAGTCTACCAACCAGTCCTGAAGGAGTAAAAAGTCCAAATCGGAAGACACAGATTCTGGGGACAACGCCCTGCTCGTAAATAATTGATTAAGTTCAAAGTCTGATGAAGCTGACTGCGGGGACTCTGGTCTGGTTTCATAAAACAGGGTTTCCAGACACAAATCAGTGCCTTCCCAGTCTGAAAACGTTGATTGTGGTGTAAACGACTGGTGCCTACACGGTTCCACAATGTAACTGTTCTGGGAAGAACCAAACTGAGGAACAGGTGAATCAGGAGAGAGGGGCCTATCATCACTTTGAGACGGCACTGACTCGGGAGACAGTGGTCTTAGATTGGTGAGCCAGTCCTCAGTAAAGGAGTGAGTGGACTCCATGTGTGACGACACTGATGGACGGCGGATAAGCTTTAACTCAAATGGTTTGACAACCAAAGAAGCGTCTGCTTGTCTTTCATGTGTAATGCCCCGCACAACATCTGCATATGTAAGAGGTCTTGCAGTGGCCAATGGTGGGGACGCAGTTACATTTACACTTGTGTGTTTAGCATTAACTTGTGAAGTAAATGAATCTGGGGAATCTGGTCTGTTGTCGTCAAACAATTCCTCGAGACAAAATCCGGAATACTCAACATCAGACAGTATTGAAAGAGGTGATACTGGTCTACTTTCAGAGTACTGTAAGTAATAGTTACAATGTTGACTCTTCATCTTGTTAAATGTCATGTATGTAGAAAAAGACTGCTGCTCAACTGACACCATAGATTCTGGGGAGGATGCTCTAAAGTCTACCAACCAGTCCTGAAGGAGTAAAAAGTCCAAATCGGAAGACACAGATTCTGGGGACAACGCCCTGCTCGTAAATAATTGATTAAGTTCAAAGTCTGATGAAGCTGACTGCGGGGACTCTGGTCTGGTTTCATAAAACAGGGTTTCCAGACACAAATCAGTGTCTTCCCAGTCTGAAAACGTTGATTGTGGTGTAAACGACAGGTGCCTACACCGTTCCACAATGTAACTGTTCTGGGAAGATCCGAACTGAGGAACAGGTGAATCAGGAGAGAGGGGCCTATCATCACTTTGAGACGCCAGTGACTCGGGAGACAGTGGTCTTATATTGGTGAGCCAGTCCTCAATGGCTGAGTGAGTGGACTCCATGTGTGACGACACTGATGGACGGTGGATAAGCGTGACGTCAAATGGTTTGCAAACCAAAGAAGCGTCTGCTTGTCTTTCATGTGTAATGCCCCGCACAACATCTGCATATGTAAGAGGTCTTGCAGTGGCCAATGGTGGGGAGGCAGTTACATTTACACTTGTGTGTTTAGCATTAACTTGTGAAGTAAATGAATCTGGGGAATCTGGTCTGTTGTCGTCAAACAATTCCTCGAGACAAAATCCGGAATACTCAACATCAGACAGTATTGAAAGAGGTGATACTGGTCTACTTTCAGAGTACTGTAAGTAATAGTTACAATGTTGACTCTTCATCTTGTTAAATGTCATGTATGTAGAAAAAGACTGCTGCTCAACTGACACCATAGATTCTGGGGAGGATGCTCTAAAGTCTACCAACCAGTCCTGAAGGAGTAAAAAGTCCAAATCGGAAGACACAGATTCTGGGGACAACGCCCTGCTCGTAAATAATTGATTAAGTTCAAAGTCTGATGAAGCTGACTGCGGGGACTCTGGTCTGGTTTCATAAAACAGGGTTTCCAGACACAAATCAGTGTCTTCCCAGTCTGAAAACGTTGATTGTGGTGTAAACGACAGGTGCCTACACCGTTCCACAATGTAACTGTTCTGGGAAGATCCGAACTGAGGAACAGGTGAATCAGGAGAGAGGGGCCTATCATCACTTTGAGACGCCAGTGACTCGGGAGACAGTGGTCTTATATTGGTGAGCCAGTCCTCAATGGCTGAGTGAGTGGACTCCATGTGTGACGACACTGATGGACGGTGGATAAGCGTGACGTCAAATGGTTTGCAAACCAAAGAAGCGTCTGCTTGTCTTTCATGTGTAATGCCCCGCACAACATCTGCATATGTAAGAGGTCTTGCAGTGGCCAATGGTGGGGAGGCAGTTACATTTACACTTGTGTGTTTAGCATTAACTTGTGAAGTAAATGAATCTGGGGAATCTGGTCTGTTGTCGTCAAACAATTCCTCGAGACAAAATCCGGAATACTCAACATCAGACAGTATTGAAAGAGGTGATACTGGTCTACTTTCAGAGTACTGTAAGTAATAGTTACAATGTTGACTCTTCATCTTGTTAAATGTCATGTATGTAGAAAAAGACTGCTGCTCAACTGACACCACAGATTCTGGGGAGGATGCTCTAAAGTCTACCAACCAGTCCTGAAGGAGTAAAAAGTCCAAATCGGAAGACACAGATTCTGGGGACAACGCCCTGCTCGTAAATAATTGATTAAGTTCAAAGTCTGATGAAGCTGACTGTGGGGACTCTGGTCTGGTTTCATTAAACAGGGTTTCCAGACACAAATCAGTGTCTTCCCAGTCTGAAAACGTTGATTGTGGTGTAAACGACAGGTGCCTACACCGTTCCACAATGTAACTGTTCTGGGAAGATCCGAACTGAGGAACAGGTGAATCAGGAGAGAAGGGCCTATCATCACTTTGAGACGGCACTGACTCGGGAGACAGTGGTCTTACATTGGTGAGCCAGTCCTCAGTAAAGGAGTGAGTGGACTCCATGTGTGACGACACTGATGGACGGCGGATAAGCTTTAACTCAAATGGTTTGCAAACCAAAGAAGCGTCTGCTTGTCTTTCATGTGTAATGCCCCGCACAACATCTGCATATGTAAGAGGTCTTGCAGTGGCCAATGGTGGGGACACAGTTACATTTACACTTGTGTGTTTAGCGTCAACTTGTAAAGTAAATGAATCTGGGGAATCTGGTCTGTTGTTGCCAAACAATTCCTCGAAACAAAATTCGGAATACTCAACATCTGACAGTGTTGAAAGAGGTGATACTGGTCTACTTTCAGAGTAATGTAAGTAATAGTTACAATGTTGACTCTTCATTGCGCTAAATGTCATGCGAGAAGACAAAGAACACTGCT
The DNA here is from genome assembly GCF_050575085.1 of Anarhichas minor. Taxonomy (NCBI): domain Eukaryota; kingdom Metazoa; phylum Chordata; class Actinopteri; order Perciformes; family Anarhichadidae; genus Anarhichas; species Anarhichas minor. The sequence goes on from NW_027466458.1 coordinate 240,520, forward strand.
CATCTGACGTCACAGATTTTTGGGAGGATGCACTTAGGTCGGGGAAAAATGCAGACTTCGGAGAATCCTGTTTTGTTTCATCCAATGTATTTTCAAGGAATAAATCTTTATATGGTTCTCCCAAAAATGTTTTTGACTTATGGGACTGCGCTCCTAATATTTTCAAGCCATCTTCAAATCTACAATTGCCTTCTCTGTTTTCAGTCCTAATTAAACACGTCTCTGTGTTTGACATTGAAACTATGTTATTTGTAAACTCTAAAATGTATTTTGGTCTCTTTACCAAGTTAAAGACCATTGGTTTGGATGTAGGTAGTTGCTTGAGCGCATGATAAGTTTCTACATATTGTTCGTGACTTTTGTAATTCATGGCATCTTGCATTTCATTGTGGTGAAAGGTGTTTTGTGTAATGTTTGTTAAATCATTATGTGACTGACCTTGTGATGGCAAGCATTCAGGGAATTGTGGTTCAAACTTAGAAAACCAGTAATCAAGGAAAGATTGACTACTTTCCTTCTGTTGTTTTGGTGCTTCAGATGTCAGCGGCCTTAGCTGAAATGACTTTTCTGTTCGACTGGAACAGCCTGAATCTTCAATATGGGTACTTTTGACATCTGCATATGTAAGATATTTTGCTGTTGAAATAGCAGTTGTTAACAGAGATGCCCTTTCTTCAGCTTTTGCAAATGTCAATACATCTAGTGTATCTGTGCTTTTTTCATCCAACCATTCATTAAGAGGTGATGAAGGAGCATTCATAGAATATTGCAAGTGATCTGAAGCTACTAATTCTGGTGTCAAATGGCTCCCCTGATCCAGTTCGTTGTAGACTGTAGTGTAAGAAGCTAAGGTCAATAGTGGAGAGGGTGGATTCCCTCCTGAATATACTAAATAATAATCACAGTATTGACTCATAAGTTGGGTGCGTATAGGTTCTGAGAGCAAGAGTTCAAGAAATGAGAAACTGCACTGAGAAGTCTGTGAGTCTGGTGAGAATGGTCGGCAATCCCTTTCTAAAAACTCATCAGATTCAGTATCTGATGTCGCAGATGAGAATACTCTAAAATCTCTCTTTATCTGTACATCTTCCGGTATAGGTAAACTATATTTAGGTACTTGAGAGTCAGGGGTTAGTGACATATAGTCATTCCAATACTCTAATGACTCCGAACAAAAGGAGTGTGTGGCAGAATCTTTCAAACCAAACAGTGGTGCACACTCATTTGTATTTGATTGACTGAGGTCAAATTCATTTTCAGTGAAATTATTGGTAACATCTTGTAAACTACAAGGATCAGACCTTGGAGAGAGTGCCCGGCTGCTATCCAACATACTTGAACATTCTGCAGGTAAGGTGACAAAGTTAGGTGACATTGCCCTAGAACAACTGAATGACATTAAAGATTCAGGGGACGTCGGTCTAGCTATGGGGTCATTTAATATCCATGCCTCTACAGGGAATAGACCCCTTTCTTCAACAGGTGAAAATGAGCCACATTGCTTTTTATTTGCCAAAGAATCAGGGGTCAAAGGGCTGTTTTCTATAAAAGTGCAACGTAATGTCACATCTTTCTTAGGTGACTGTTGTGCAAGATGGTTGATATCAGTTGAGTCACAAGCCATGTGAGCAGGGCCACTTGTCAGACTGTGTGGCAAATTGGTCTTTGGTACCTTCATTTTGAATGCTTTCACCATGCTGTACTTGGCTGTAGCAATAATGGGTTCAATCAAATCATCAATGAAGGGCATGTTTTCTGGATACCCATCACTGTACACTTGGGATTTCGTATTTTCTTTCTTGCTTGACTTGAAGGGTTTACAGTCCATGTTCACACCTAAAGCCTGCGGTATCTTGTCATGACCAGACAGTACTTCTGCTGTGATCTCATCAGTACACTTCTGAGAGAGCTTGCTTTTTTGAGCTACATCTATGTCATCTTCAGTCATGGCCAGAGTTGATTGGTGGAACAGGCTAGGGTTGTCAGAAATTCTTCTGACAATGGTTTTAGCTGCGTCTGTATACTGTGGTGTATAGGAAAACTCGTCACAAATCTCACTGAAGTCAGTCTCAGCTTGGTCTGACTCTGATAGGCTCAAACCAAAGTCTTTGATAGATATAGATGATGGTAACTTCAGAATTGCAGGTGATTGCCCTTGCTCATCCTCACAACCACACTGCTTCAATGGTAAGGATTGGCTGGAGTCATCTTTGACTTGGCACTGAGTGCCATCTTGGTACGGCATGGTGGCATGAACTTCAACACTGCAGCAATCTTGCTGGTCTTTCACTTTGGGGTCAAAAACCTGAGTTACTTTGCTCCCGAGTGCTGCTTCTTTTGAAGTCGCAAGCATACTTACTTGCTCATCCAAGTTGTCGTAACTTGTAGTTTCCTCTGTAATTACATCCTCGGAGGTCCACAGGTTAGGGTTCAATTCACTGTAACACAAGAGGAAGGCTAGGTCACAAAATATGCCTTGGATGAATGTGATATGTCAAAGCTCTAATCTAACAAGACTAAAGGGAAACCCCCATAAACAATGGGCACGGGGCAAATATATGGAACCTCCTTGTGTCAAGATATGACACTGTTCTATTTCCCAGCATCAACATGGTTTGTGTTTTTTTGTCTCCATGCCTATATTGCGTGTCTGGTGTGTGCCATGGCTGTCAGTTGAAGCACGTCGAATGATGTGGCACTATATTATGCTACTAATGTGTGTTGCAGAATCAGGAATAATTTCAAATCAATCATTTACTGTGGGATCTCGAGCTCCTCCAACAGGTCACCATGCATGCTCTCTGAGTGGGTGTATCCAACAGGCTCTGCCCAGGAAGGAATATCCAGTAGGGAAGCAACTGAGAGGTCCTCCTCAGAAACAGCTGGGGGTGGTCTGCGGTCAGACTCAACCCTTCTCACTCTGGGGCTGTCTGCATCATCTTGCACTGAAGATAGGGCTACTGACACTGAAAAACACACATGATGTATAAGAGTGCTAGCAGACACACAAATACAGCCTGGTGTTAGATAGAGCTTTCAAACAGTTTGCTGAGTTGAGTGGTTGGAGATGTTACTACCTTCACTGTGATCCAGTGTCTTCTCTATCTCTGCATACGTTCTAGATGTCTGCTCTTGAACTGACTTGTTCATCTGGGTTTCAATGAGATGGACGATGTCCATGCGGTTGATCTTGGTTAGTCTCTTAATCAGACAATCCTCTGTGGAAGGATTTATCACTAATTAATATACTGTTAAAAAATAGCATTCAATAAACACAACAATTAAATCATTTAAAAATTGCAAATGTGTTCTCATAAATTACCTGGAGTGTATGAAAGTAAAAAGCTAATAGAGCATTCAGTATCTTCCAACAAATACTAGAAAAATGTCGATTAAAATCTGTCAGACCTACAAGCAATGTACCTGTGGCATGTTTGCCTTCTCGCTCAACCCAGCGCTGCAGCAAGGCATGGCTCTGCTCTTGGAGGGAATTAGGATTCTCTGTTCTCACTAATTGGATATCAACCTCACTGAATTCCAGTTCTCTTGCCAGTTCTAGAGTGATGGGTAACAAAACAAGGGATTAAAAAGTTTTTTTTAAATTAACTATAATGTGCGTGTTTTTGTACTAGAACATGGATTCATATTTAGCTATTCCCCCAGTTCTGCGAACAAATAAACAGTTCCAATTCAAACCAAATAAGAACGATTGCATTGTTTGACAGCTTACCAGTCCAGCTGAAGCCAAGAAGATCTGCAACGATAGCCAATGTCTCCTCTTTCCTGTCAGCATCATCCTGCCAATCCACTAAAAAATGCCGTCAGAGCCAAACATTACATTCTAATATCATGGTCAACAGTTCGAAGCATAGAATACCATTACCTACATATTTCAAAGTAATGTTTTTTTCACATTGCAGGTACCAATGGTAATATACTTTGTAAGTGTAGATCTACAATGTTATTTCCTGAAGATTCTATGTTATGGGCTGTAATACTCTCAAATGAAATGTGGGTCTGTGATGTTTACATGGATGATAACACGAAGGTTGGATTTGTCATTGAGGAGAAGTTGACTTGTTTACAGACTATGATTATTTGGTCACAATTAGCACATGCTGTTTGTAATCATTAGTGTAAGCATTGCCATTATTGTGCTTATTAAGCGATGTGGATGCTAATATTAGTAAAGCCGTATTAGTAGAGCGGATCCCATTACAATGATGGAAGTCTGCATCCAAATTGTTAAAGCTACAACTTCTTTAACAACATGGCCATTCAATCTTGAGATTGCATATACACAAACACAGATGGGAAAGTGACTTACCAACGTGCAAAACACCACAACAAACACACACACACACACGCACACACACACGCGCACACACACAAAATACGAAAACACAATGAAAGATGGGACAAGACAAATCACAATGAGTGAAAACCACACAATAATGACTAATGGTGGCATTACGTTCTTAAGAAGAGGAAAAGGCTCTTGCTGCCAAGGAGAAGAAATAGGAAAGCAAAAGCTCATGTAGTTCTGGCCATACCTGGCGTACAGTCTGGAGTTGGCTCATCGAAGATTCTCTGCATCTGAGTTTCCACCGTAGCATCCCAGGCAGGCCTGGATTGAAATACATCTTCTCTCCCAGAAGATGGTTGCACACCTGGCAACGGGTTGACCTCTGAATCAGTACTGTGTAAGACCACAATGTCATATGTGGAGATAACAGAGTCTGGACTCCTGTGACTAGCGCTGCTTATATAATCAGCATCCAAAGATGACCTAACCGATGTTTCAGTTGTCGTAGAGAGTTGGATTTCTTTCCTTTGGGGAGAGGAGGAGGAGATTGCCTGAGCTGGAGGTTTCTGTTGCATCGTGACAGAAAGTTTGAATGGAGAAAGGTTGGATTTATCAGTGGGTTCACTACTGTCAGAATAACTCCTACAGTCTTTATTAGAGGCTTTACTTGTGCCACTATCAGCCTCAGATCTAGTCCTACGATCCAAAGTTGAGCTTTTTTCTGCTTTTCTTTGAACCTGATCAAGCTGAGATTTCTGTGAGTCTTTCATAGTCATTTCCAAAGATGGGGATGAATCCTGATGATATGCTGGGATGCCAGCCTGTGCAAAGGACATCTCTATAACTGAGCACTGGTCTTCTTCATCTTCCTCCTCATCATCATCATCATCATCATCATCAGGAGAGGAGTCTGATGAATCATGGCTCTGCTCTGAGTACGCTGAATGGGCAACTGTGGATGTGTCTGATTGAAGGTCAGCTATGGTAGAGTCTAGGTAGCCTAGACCAAGGCTTTCAAAGTTTTCGACCTCACTTTGAATGTTGGTTAGTCTCTCCAAAGCACTGGGGGAACCAAGCTGAACCTCTACGGAGCTGCCAAGATCAGTTTCAGAAAGTGACATCTCTCTTTCTGACTTGTCACTTGAGGGTTTGACGAGAGTTCTGGGTTTGGGAGTAGGAATTGTGTCATTGGCACCATGAGTCAGATATGATTTGGGGATCTCTTCAAGGGTTGTATCTGTAATATAATCACTATTCTCTAAAGCTAAATACTTTGTTTGACATTCCTCAGTCTCCTCTTGCACAACTTCATCAACTGGATGTTCCCCAATATGAAAAAATGCATATCCTTCCCCTTCATCAAAACTTCTTCTTGTCATATCAATAGCTCCCCCTCTGGTCATTTCAAAAAGCTTCCCCTCTTGAAACTGAAATGGATCGAGGGTTCTCTCATTACCTGATGTTCGAACAAGTGTTTCATCTGGTGGGTTTCTGTCCTTTGCAGGACAAAGATGAACCTGTTTCTCAGCTTCAAGCTGTGCAAAATCTTTTAGATCTGGCTCGTCGTTTCTGAGACCAACTTTCTCTGATTTGTCTCTCTTTAGTTTAGCCTCCTGTTCCATCTCTTCATATGTTTTGATCTTTGCAGCCATTTTAAACATCTCTTCTTCTGGGGTGAACTGTTTATTGGTGGTATCATCCTCACTATCTGCCTCGAGAGAGTCTTTCCTTATGAGCAAGTGAAGATTCTCACTGTCACATATTTTGGTGTCGGAATACATACTGCCATCGGTCACCGTCTTTGCTGAGAAGGAATGTAGGTCATTTATCTCACTTTCCATTTGGATGATCCCATAGTCATTTCCTTGTTCTTCTTGCTCACTTTCATCCCTGTAAAAACTTCTGTCAGAAGAATAACATGCTTTCAGCTGGGAGGCATAATCCTCGTACACAGCTGTTTTGGCTGGCGTCTTAAGTTCTGTATCCTTTGCTTGAGTGGGACTTCCCTCAAGAGAGTCTGGACTAGGGGATTCTCCGGTAGGGCTTGGCTCAATTGAATCAGGGGATTTTTTTGAAGATCCATCCTCCATGAGAGGACTTGACTCTAACGAGTCTTGATGACATAGCTCTTTAGCTGGGTCACCAGAAAGCACAGTGTTTAGGTTCATCAAATTGTCCGGTCGTTGTAACGTGTCAGAACTATTTGTTAGTTGCAGGAAATCGTGTATTTTGAGAATTGAATCAGCAACAACATCTTTATGATCATTGTTAGAGTCATCCATTGTCGCATATGGCTTTGTAATGCCCACTGCCCCTTCAGTTGAGTCATTAAAATGCGACGCTGCACATGGTGAGTTTTTCGCCTCACCTTCCTCAGATGAAAAACTCTTCAGTCTTTCATCTTCATGGGAACTTATCTGCCATCCACTCTCTATAGCTCCCTTTTTATCGAGGTTCACAAAGTCTGCATTTTTATCTTGTGACATCATCTTATGTTCAGGGGAGAATGAAAGAGTTTCTCTGTTAGTGTCTTTTGTAAGTATAACTTCTTCAAAGCTTTCATGGACTACCTCCTCTTTTGACTGGCAATGTATCACCACTGGCCTTTCCTTTAAGTACTGATTTAAGTCAGTACTGAGCAGTGACAACATACCTGTCACATCCCTCTCAGTTGCAGACTGTTGTTGCTGTGACTTTCTCTCCATGAAAACGTCTTGGAATGGTGTCTCCAATATAGAACTTGTTGACAATTCTGTGACTCCACCTGCGTTGGTCTGTAGGTGTTCATTTGCCTCTACATCTATCTTATTCTCCAAATTACTGCTTGTCAGAAAAACTTCTTTGCAGCTCTCATGGACTAGATGCTCTTCTGGGTGGAGTTGAATTGCCACTGGCTTTTCCTTTAAGTACTGATTTAAGTCAGTACTTAGCAGTGACAACATGCCTGGCATATCCCTCTCAGTTGCAGACTGTTGTTGCTGTGACTTACTCTCCATGCTAACTTCTTGGAATGGTGTCTCCAATTCAGAACTTGTTGACAATTCTGCGACTCCAACTGCATTGGTCTGTAGGTGTTCATTTGCCTCTACATCTATCTTATCCTCCAAATTACTGCTTGTCAGAAAAACTTCTTTGCAGCTCTCATGGACTATATGCTCTTCTGGGTGGAGTTGAATTGCCACTGGCTTTTCCTTTAAGTACTGATTTAAGTCAGTACTGAGCAGTGTCAACATGCCTGACACATCCCTCTCAGTTGCAGACTGTTGTTGCTGTGTCTTACTCTCCATGCAAACTTCTTGGAATGGTGTCTCCAATACAGAATTTGTTGACAATTCTGTAACTCCAACTGCATTGGTCTGTAGGTGTTCCTCTGCCTCTACATCTATCTTATCCTCCAAATTACTGCTTGTCAGAAAAACTTCTTTGCAGCTCTCATGGACTAGATGCTCTTCTGGGTGGAGTTGCATTGCCACTGGCTTTTCCTTTAAGTACTGATTTAAGTCAGTACTGAGCAGTGACAACATACCTGTCACATCCCTCTCAGTTGCAGACTGTTGTTGCTGGGACTTTCTCTCCATGAAAACTTCTTGGAGTGGTGTCTCCAATTCAGAACTTGGTGACAATTCTGTGACTCCAATTACGTCTGCGTGCATATGTTCATTGGCCTCTACATCTACCTTATTGTTTAAATCACTGCTTGTCAGTCTAACTTGTTTGTAGCACTCAAGGACTAGTTCATCTTCTTCTGGGTGGCATTGCATTGCCGCTGGCCTTTCCTCGAGATATTGATCCAAGTCACTACGGAGAAGTGACAACATGCCTGACATATCCCTCTCAGTTGTAGATGGTTCATGGCCTATCCTCTCGATGCAAACTTCTTGGGTTGATGTCTCCAGTAAAGAACTTGGTGTAAGTTCTTTGAATTCAACCACACCACTCGGTTCATATGTCTCTCCACTTATATTATCCTGCAAAGCAAAACCAGCTACTTTTTGGGTTTTTTCACATGTTGTTATTGTTTGCTCCTCACTGGAGGATTTATGGATTTCGGTGAGATTAACTTCTTCAAATTTCTCCTGGACAACGTCCTCTTCTGGAGGCGTGAATTTCACTGGCCTGTCCTCGAGGTACCTGTCTAAGTCACTGTTAAGCACTGATTGCATGCCTGACATGTCTTTTACTTTTGAAGATGGCTGATATGAAGCCTCTCTCTCTACCCACTCTTCCTTCATTGAGAGTTCTTCAATCAAGGTTGCTTTGGTTTCTCCAAATTCCCTCACCATTTCTTCACCTTTCCTTGTGACCTTACATTCCACTGCTGCGCAATCTATTTCTTGTATTATGCAATCTACTGTCACTCCTTTATTTTCATCAGTGAAAGATGTGAAAATTTCAAATTTTTCCTGCACATTATCTTCCTTTATTGTTCGACTAGCCACAGGCATAGCCTCTTCATACTGATTCCAGTCGTTGACTGACAACAACCCTGATGTATTGTTTACTTCTTCAAATTCACTCTCTTCTTCTTCTTCACCTCCCCATGTAAGTGGATGTTCTTCTGTTGGCGCATGATCTATTTCTTTTGTTTTGCCACCAGCTGTTGCTCCGTTATTTTCATCAGTGACAAATGCAAGATTTTCTTTATCTTTGTCTTTTATTAGAATTGTTTGTTCAAATTTCTCCTGAACAATATCCTCTCCTGGTGGCTGACGTGCCACAGGCCAAGCTTTTAGATACTGATCCAACTCACTGCTCATTAAGGACAACATCCCTGACATATCCTTTACTGCAGTGGATGCCTGGCTAGAGGTGTTCCTCTCAATGTGGACTTCTTGAGGTTGTGGCTCCCCGATTTTGACCGTTACTTCAGTGTCAGCTTGTGTAAAGAATATTTTGCTTCCAGGATCAATTGTTGTGCTTTCTTTGCTTGCTTTATGAAGTCTCTCTTCCTGTGAAAGTATGACGTAGTTTTCCTTTCTCCTAGTAGTGCAAGTAAACATTTCATTCGTCATTTGATCCGTCACTGTGAGTCCTTCATAATTCTCGCTCTCCTCTGAGCTGGAACGAGGGGTCCTAATATCAACACTCGGGTTTGAGGATTCAGCCATACCTTCATGCTTGGGACTCTCAGAACTTAGATCATCATCTTTCATTTGATTCTCAAGAAGAGAAGCTTCCCCAAAATAACTTTTTATACAGGGACTGGAGTTGGAAGCTGGATTTGTGTCAAAATCAGCCATGGTTTCCTCCTCAGGTGCCTCCAGCTGATTGCTTACATCTTCAGCTGTTGAAGTCTGCTTGAAAAGTTGGTACTCAGGACTGTCTTCCAGCTCAGCCTTTATATCAGCACTGAAGTCCTCAGAAGGTCGACGATCAGGGCTGATCTGTAGGTCTTCAGATGAACTCCTACCAGTGCCTATGGCCGGTTCCTCTAACTGCATCCTGCCCTTTCCTGACAACTCTGGCTCTTCTCTCTGGGGGTAAACCCTTACATCATCAAACTGAATTGTATCATCAATTTCTATTGTTTCTCCAAAATAAGCAATATCTGAAATTAGCTGTAATTCCTCAGAGTTATCGCTCATTAAGTTTATTGTTTGAGCCTCTAAATCTAATGTTCCACATATGTCGATATCACTTTGGGGATGGAAAATTGTGACATTTTGTATTTGGGATTGCGATTTAGGCTCCTGTGTGGGACTGTGTTGAGTCATCTGTATCTCTTCAGGACCCACTGATTCAGATATCAGTGTTGAAATACACGAAGAAGCACTGGCATTGTGTTCACCCAAACCAGCTTTACTTTTAAAAGGGTCCTGTCTAGTCTGGAATGCTTTCATCAGCTCCTTAACAGATGTAGTCTCTTTCTCTGACAACTCTGATGCCTCTCTCTGTGGGATAACACCTCCATCCTCACACTGAACTGTATCAGCAAATGTTACTGTCTTTCCAAAATAAGTGCCATCTGAAATGAACTGTGACTCCTCAGAGTCATCTGGGAAGTCTGTTTTGTCAAATTTCTTGACATCACTCCCTTGATAGACAATTGTGACGCTCTGAGTTTGGGTTTGTGGCTTTGACCCCTGCATAGGACTTTGCTCAGTCCTTTGTGCAGTCGTATGTATCTCTTCAGAATTTCCTGATTCAGATAGCAATGTTGAAATGGAAGAAGCCATAACGTTGTGTTCATAAAGCCCAGCTTGAGATTCTGAGGGATCATGCCCAGTCTGGAAGGCTTTCATCAGGTCTTTAACAGACACACTTTCCCTCTCTGACTCTGAATCTGATGCCTCTCTCTGTTGGCTAACATTTTCATTGTCACACTGAATTGTATCAGCAAATGTTACTGTCTTTCCAAAATAAGAACGATCTGAAATTAACTGTAATTCTTCAGAGTTATCTCTCCTTAAGCTTACTGGTCGATCCCTTAAGTCTGTTGTATAACATTCCTTGCCATCACTCTGTTGGTGGAAACTTGTGAGATTCTGAGTTTGGGATTTTGGCTTCTGTGTAGCACCTTGCTCAGACATCTCCATCTCTTCAGAATCTCCTGATTCAGATATCAATGTTGAAATACAAGAAGAAGCAACAGCTTCGTGTTCATAAAGCCCAGCTTTATTTTTTGAGGGATCATGCCCAGACTGGAATGATTTCATCAGCTCCTTAACTGACAAAGTCTCCTTCTCTGACAACTCTGAAGTCTCTCTCTGTGGGCTAACACTTCTGTCATCACATTGAACTGTATCAGCAAATGTTACCATCTTTCCAAAAGAAGCACTATCTGAAATTAATAGGGATTTCTTTGAGTTATCTCTGATAAGGCTTGCTGGCTGTTCCTCTGTGTCTGTTTCGTCACATTTCTTGACATCACTCTGTTGATAGAAAATGGTGAGGTTCTGAGTTTGGATTTGGGATTTGGGCTCTTGCAGAGCATTTTGGTTAATGGTGTTTATCTCTTCAGAATCTCCTGATTCAGATATCGTTGTTGAAATGCAAGGAGACACGCCAGCTTTGGTTTTTGAGGGATCATGCCCTGTCCCGAATGCTTTCATCAGCTCCTTCACAGACATAGTCTCCTTTTCTGGCACCTCTGTCTGTGGGCTAACTCTTCCGTCGTCACATTGAATTGTATCAGCAAATTTGACTGTCTTACCAAAAGAAGCACTATGTGACATTAACTGTGATTCCTCTGAGTTATCGTTAATTAAGCTTACAGGTTGATCATCTACATCTGTTTTGTCAGATTTGTTGACATCACTCTCTTGATTGAAATTTTTGAGCCTCTGAGTTTGGGAGTTTGGCTCCTGCATAAGACTGTGTTCTGTCCTCTGTATCTGATCAGAATCTCCTGATTCAGATATCAATGTTGAAATACAAGAAGAAGCCACTGCTTTGTGCTCAAAAAGGCCAGCTTTACTTTTTGAAGGGTCCTGTCCAGTCTGAAATGCGTTCATCAGTTCCTTAACAGACATAGTCTCCTCTAATCTCTCCGTCTGAGATCTGGGGGATTTAGGGGACTTGGGAACTCTGGGAAGTTCTGGCATGTTTGCCTCATTCTTCCTTTTGGCAATAGAATATTTTGCCTGAGGAATTACTTCCTGAGTATCTTTGTTTACCCCCTCCTCTTCAGCTTTGTTCTGTAAAGCTTTAAGTCTTTCCTTTATTGATCCTATAGGTGTCTCAACCACTGAAGGAGAAGTTGGAGGATCCATGACTGTGGTGGGTAAAAGAGCACTCTCCTTAAGAACAACATCGCCATCTAAAGACTCTTCAGAGCTCATCCTTTCCAGCTCACCCTCAGAGCTACTACATCCAGAACGCTCTCTGTCTCTAAGTTTCTTTCTAATAGGTTTCTTGATGTCTGGTGGACGCCATTTGCCATCGCGCTTTACAATAACCTGATCAAATTTATCTTGGACAAGGTCTTCTAGAGAACTACATGTCACTACAGATCTCTCCTCAAGGTATTGGTCCATGTCGAGGCTGAGTTGTGAGACCATGCCTGTCATGTCTCTGACCTCTGTGGCAGATCTACTTGAAGTCTCAATGCAAATCTCCTGGAAAACTGGTTCTTCGACAGGGGGATACTTTTTTTCAACAGACCTAGTCTCAGAGAGTGAACTCCATTTCTCTTTTGTAGCATCCTGTCCTTGTACCTGTCTACTTTCATTGATGCCACTTCTTTGAATCCCTTCAACCTTTTCCAACCTGTCTTTGAACACAATGGCCAAAGGCTCTTTTTCGTCCAACCCTCTACCTCCAGCTCTCTCTTCATATGATAAGTGCTCAATTTGCTCTGCCATTAAAATAGCGGATGATCGGACGTCCGACTTGTCTGAGAGAAGGTCCGGGCTCGCAAGGGTTGCAGGGTCAAGAGGTTGGTTAGTTCTCAGGGAGAATGTCTCAGTTGATTCAGACTCATCATCTTCATTGAAAGAGTTTCATAACCAAAAAGGGTAAAGATCATAAGGGACAAATGAAGTGGGGAAGAGAGACATCAGAAAACTGTGATCAAGACAATGCGATCAAAAATCCATCTTCAGTTCACAGAGTATGGAGAAGAATGACAGAGGATAAGGAAGTCTTGAAAAGAAGACCAAAAAGAAGATGACAAAGTGATCCAGAAGAGTTTGGAGGGGAGAAGAGCAGCAACAGCATAAGCAAAGCCAGGAGGAGTAACAAAACAGGTAGAATATGGGCGAGAATAATATCAATATAATTTGTTTCACTACATATTAAGAGAATATAAAAGAACCAAAGAGAACAGAGATGTCTACATATGGAACAAATGGACAGGAAGTAAGGATAACAGACAAACAAAAATTCTCAAGATTGTTGCTGACATGAAGAGACATGGCTGCCTATAACATTAAAGTTAAAACATAGAAATCACAATTAACTTTGAATACAAACAAATAATAGGGTGTTTAATAGAAGGGGGTGTAAAGTAAGGAAATAATATCAAGCAATATAGTCTTTGTTACAGGTTATTAGATGGTCAGTTTTAAAGTTTATAATTATTTGTAAGGAAAGGAAAATACTTTCCTTACAAATAAGTAAATTATGTTATATGGTAATTAACTACTGTTTTGTGACATTATTACACTATTAGTTCACCTACAGACAAGAAGTAGTGACTTAAAATAACAATCATGTAAAAACGTGAATAGGGATTTGATTTGTTGTGCAACTCGAGTGAAAGCAAGTCGGGAATGTTGGTATGAAAGTAGTGGCCAAATTCATACAAAATTAGTGATAATGAAAAATAAATCAGCAATAAATCAACGCACTTTAAAAAGAACAAACAAAATTATGTCTTTTAATTATTTCTGTAGAGAACAACAGTTTCTCAGCATGCAACTGGTAAAAATGTTAAATGAATGGGATGAGAGAAAATGAGTGGTCAAAATGGATACTTTTCATACTGCATATTATTACCACAAAACAAAATTATTTTCAAGATAAGATGCAATTTTAACATGAATACCTTAAAAATCAAAGCGATTTTAAGTGGATTTGAATAAAAAGTATTATTTTGACCTTCATTTATGATTAAATAAAAAGGTTATATAGAAAATGTTATGGGTGGGAGAAAGTCAGTGGGATTTGGAGTGAGGGAAATGCAGAGTACATCAGCCATAGCATAGCTTTCAGTAACAATACACAGTGTTAGTAGAGCAAAATAAGAGAGCAGGGTTAATCCAAATGGAAAGTAACATGTATCAGTCAGTGCATTTCTTAGCACATACAGGTGTAAATATTTCTAAACTAATACTTTACAAACTTTATGATCTTATGTCAAGTGATGTGACTCCAATTTAGATTATGTTGTAGTTGACAAAATATTTATATAATAAGTATATAGTGGCACCCTCAGTACAGACACAGCAACCATTGAAAAATGGATTGCAAAATGTCTCAAATTAATGGGTCCATTTCTGAAAGATTTGTGAAAATAAATCACAAAATTCTAAAAATGTTTAACACAAAACAAGAGTTCAGCTTACATTTCTTGTCACTCCTCTCGCTCTGCAAAAAAAAAAAATAAATTAAAAAAAAGCATAGTTAGCTACAACCTAATTATGACAGCTTTTTTCCTTTGTTGGGGGTACTATAACAAGTACATTTTATTTACCTCATCATCTGCATCTTGGTCGGAATCAGACTCCTGAAGAGAAGAATAAAACAGAGAAAGGAAACAATGCAGTTACACAATGAAACAAAAAATGATGTACTATTGTTATGTAAATACAACTTGAGATGTATTAAAACTGACCTTTGAGTATGTTGGGAGAGTGATGTTAAGGTTGCAGATAGCATTGTGGTTTAGTGTACGATATGTGCGTGGTTCCTTGGTGAAGGACAAGCGACCACATGGCTCCTGTGCTGTGTCTCTAATCTGTCCAATAATTAAACAACAATGAAGCCCATTATTACATATATTTTCATGTACAGATATCGTTTCTGATACTCTGAGTAAATAAGTAGAAATTTCAGACATTTTTATCCAATGTTGAGTCATACTTTGATGAAGAGGGCCAGTCTGTTCTCTTTGAAAGCAAAGAAGCTAAAGACATGGTGCTGTCCGCTCTTGGTTAGAGGCACCAGGTTTCCAAAGCAGTCGGCAAATATGGGTTTTCCTTCCAGCACCTGTGTGGAGATATGAGAGCCGTTTTCTTTCAAACAAACCGTTAAAGTTGTCAAATCTCAAACAGTGTTGTCAGAATTTTTGAAGGACATGAAATGTATTAGTAAGAACCAGTTGGTAGGCAGTGTCTGCACTAACCTCTTTTTGAGTCCCTGACACCCACTCTTCACTATCCAGTGCACTTATTCCACAATATGCTTCCCTCGAGGAATCCTTTCTCACACTTCTATCCTTCTTTATACCCTCGAGGAATCCTTTCTCACACTTCTATCCTTCTTTATATCCTCGAGGAATCCTTTCTCACACTTCTATCCTTCTTTATATCCTCGAGGAATCCTTTCTCACACTTTTATCCTTCTTTATACCCTCGAGGAATCCTTTCTCACACTTCTATCCTTCTTTATACCCTCGAGGAACCCTCGAGGAATCCTTTCTCACACTTCTATCCTTCTTTATACCCTCGACGAACCCTTTCTCACACTTCTATCCTTCTTTATACCCTCGAGGAATCCTTTCTCACACTTCTATCCTTCTTTATACCCTCGACGAACCCTTTCTCACACTTCTATCCTTCTTTATACCCTCGAGGAATCCTTTCTCACACTTCTATCCTTTATATCCTCGAGGAATCCTTTCTCACACTTCTATCCTTCTTTATACCCTCGAGGAATCCTTTCTCACACTTTTATCCTTCTTTATACCCTCGAGGAATCCTTTCTCACACTTCTATCCTTCTTTATACCCTCGAGGAACCCTCGAGGAATCCTTTCTCACACTTCTATCCTTCTTTATACCCTCGACGAACCCTTTCTCACACTTCTATCCTTCTTTATATCCTCGAGGAATCCTTTCTCACATTTCTATCCTTCTTTATATCCTCGAGGAATCCTTTCTCACACTTCTATCCTTCGTTATATCCTACATAAATCCTTTCTCACACTTTCCCCTCTTCTTATTTATTCCCCACCTCAACATCTCGGCTCCGGGCAACTTCAGTGAAGTTCTCTTGCTGCTCTAGGGTCTTGTCCATCTTGTCGTCCGTCATGCAGAAACAGCGCAGACGGGCCTCAATGGGGTCCAGTGTCTTGGCAAAGATGACAAACTTGGCCATGTATGGAACACAGATGATTTCTCTGTACAGCTGAGTGCCAAAGCTAACCGACTCCTGGATCTGTCTGCAGTCTATCAGCCAGAACCTAGGAATATGAGGACATATTTAGTCAAATCACCTACATCAAGAAAGTGTTAAGCTTCGATGTGATGGACACTTTAAAGGGAGAATTTACCTCGCCGACACGTTTGTGGTGAAGGACACACATTGGTTAACAAAGGTGAGAGGCGTGGAGCCGGTTATGTCCTCCCATTGGGCGGGAGTCGTTCCACCTGAAACGCAGACCCATGATTTGTTCCCCAGCCTGTCACGTTTGTTCACTTTTTTTTGTATTTATAGAAAACAAAAATGATGACAGGATTTCTGGATCCAAGCATGCATTGATGGAAAATGCCCAAATGACAATTGCATTGGAAAACATTAGAATACAGAGGTAACATTTTGAGTATTTATTTTGACTGTCCTACATTACCACAAACTAGTGATAGATGAAAATGCTTTTATTTATTTTATTGTTTGCTGACTCTGCTGATTGATTATTCCCGCTACTTACCTGTAATGCTACAAAGCAAACGTAAGGTGGGGGTCTCCCCACTGTACACTCCGCTTGGCTCCTCACTATTGGAGCTCTTGGGAATAGGGATTGTCATCGTGATCGGCTTGTGGAACTTCCTCCTTCTTGGCTCCAATGTGACAATTGAGCTGAATGTGGCTTTGTTACCCAGAATCTTTCTCACCACCTCGACATCAATGGGCTGAGCCTGGGATAACGTGTAATGCGTATCAACATAACTTTATCGGTTGCCATAACTTTGAACATTTGACTCTTGTCTGGCTAAGAAATATGCACTGTACGTACCTGTAACCCAACTCTGATCTTTTTGGTGAGGGCTCCCTCGGGGAAGACAGCCTGGACCTGGGGCACGAGAGTGCTACTGAGGACCCCGCCCTCTGGTCCAATCAAATGACTGTCCTGCTTTATCCGTGACACCACCGCAAAATACTGCGGGAAGTCTCGGGTGATGATGCGGCATATTCTTTTCTTTTCAAGCTCCTCAGGAGAATCAAGTTCTGTGAAGAGTAGAAATAATGAGAATAAAATACTACATGAGCGGTCAATTGTGTGAAGTTTGAATGAAGGTTCAAGTGTAAAGGTGTTGCAGTTTTTCCTTCATTCATTAGTTCCTCATGGCTTAATGTTATCGTATTGTGGCTTCTGTGCTGCTGTGTTTTCATGTATTGTTTGCATCAAAAAATGACGTGATGCAAGATATCAAACACTATCAACAACCCTTGATTAGCATCCCAGTCTACATAAGATCCCATACTTTCATCCATGCCGTTAAGTATCTGGTTCAGTTCCTCTTCGGTGAAGTCACAGTGGTGTTCCCTCCAGCTCTCCCCCGTCTCACTCCTCAAGATCACCAGCTCTCTCTCTGTTCCCCGCAGGGCTGCAAAATGGGGGATCTCTACAATCACGGGCCTAAAAATGGTGACAAGTTAAAGTCACAAAATTGGAAACACAAATTGGACTTGAAAGTATGTGGTGGCTTTATCGGAGATAATATGATGTCTGGGTTGATTTATGCAATAACAGAAAAAAACGAAACAAAAAAGAACACAAGATTTAAATTTGAGTTTGAAAACACCAGATGCATTTCATGCCTAGTAAAACAAACATATTCATGAAAAAGATATTTGAAAAATATTCAAACACAACGAGAAAATCAATTCTACATCAGGAGCAGAATCCAACTAGTGTGGGGATTGGTACTATGGAAGAAAAGCACGGAGATAACGCAACAACACAAGGCAACGGGTCGGGGAATTTCAGACAAAGGCTTGCACTTTTATAGTAAATAATAAATCAATCTCGGGTGGACACGGTGGAAAAATATGGGTGAGTATGTAACCACTTCCGGGATGGTAGGGTGTTCCCCAACCATGGTCCTACCCGAGGAACTTGGTTCCTGGAGGACCCAGCTGCAGGATGCGACTGACCAGGCTCTCGCCCTCATTTAGAGGGGGCGGAGCTGTGGGAAGGTGGAGCTTACTGATCCATGCGCAGCACAGAGGGGGAATGAAGAAGAAAATATGAACACACCACACAACAGTGTAAACACACTTACACAAGAAACACACACACACACACACACACACACACACACACACACACACACACACACACACACACACACACACACACACACACACACACACACACACACACACACGTGTAGTACAGACACTCAAACACACACTTACCCCAGGAACTGGGCTCCAGTGGGTCCCACTTCGATGATGCGACCAGCCAGCCCCTCACCCTCCACCATAGGGGGCATGGAGGCCAGACGGTGTCTCTTCACCAGCCTACATGTCACCCGCGTGGGTGCAGAACACTTTCTTGGCGGCACAATGATTCGCAGACCATTGTGACGGCAACCACGCATGGCCCCGCCCCTGGCATCTACCATGAAGCTGACCAGGAAGCTGAGAAAAAAAGGGTCCGGCAAGAAATCCAATGATTGTTTTTCTTTTTAAAATCGGTGGTTAATAAATGCAACACTTCTGGCACAGATGTTAAATCTGTTGATCATGAGCCTCCATGCAGACAAAGCAAATGCCATTACATTAAGAAGGAACTATCTTCATGACACCATTCATTTCTGATATAACAACAAGCATATTGCAGCAGATTATATTTCATTCCAGCCCGTTGTCTTTCCAGTTTCATTTGCATTTGATTTGCAAGCCAGGCAAGCAAAGAGGAGGGCATTGAACAAGATTATTTCTGGATAATCTTGTGTTTTAAGGAGCAAATATGTATCAAATATTAGGCATCTTCAGGCAAGCAAGTGCTTACAGTAATACTCAAGGTTGCTGTATATGAAATGTTGACACGCATAAACTTAGAGATGTCTAGAGTAAAATTGCAAGATCAGTGCTTTACTCCTGCTTGAGTAACATTCGCTGTTTTAGGAAATTAAAAAAATGGAACTATATATTTAACAGTTTTTAAAGTCTTCAGTAGGGAGAAATGGGCTAGTTTTGTGCTACAGACAGGGCAGAAAACTCAGAAGTCATTACTGATTTCGACCCTTTCATGGGATTTGTTGACTATAAGAAAAACAAAGAGTAACACCAGCCTTATTCTTTAAGGACTATCAAGTTAAGATCCAGCTGTCATAAACGCCCCGATGTGCTACGTTATTCTCAACATACAGTGCTCTTATATAAGGTAGAAAAATATGAATAGTATATTAGGTCTCTGTATCAGCAGATGCGCAAGATTAAAAGGAGTCAGATCTGCATCAAGGATACTAAAAACTTGATTAGAAGATCTCTAGTCAACAAAACCTGAACTCTGGAAATGTAAAGTCGTGCATTATGATTTCATGCAGACAGATAGGATGGAAATGAGAAGATAATTTAACAGTGAATGAGAAAAAAAAAGTACAGGCACCGAGGAGAGAAGAAAGAGAGAGGAGCCAAAATAAAGAATAAAGAGTATCACCTGCTGTTGTCATGGTCTAGGCACGGAGAGGAACGGCTAGAAGCAGAATACAACAACCAAATACACACACACACACACACGCCCACACACACCCACACACACACAGCCAAGACAAGAAAGTGCACAAAAAGGCAACAGAACAAACAAAAGGAGAAAAAGAGAATAAAGAATAAGTAAAAGTGAGAGAAACCAGACCAGAGACAGACAAAGACACAGCAGCAAAGATTTAAAAAGAAATGATAAGAGTGTAGAAAACACAGACGTGAAGGAGTGAAAAATAATGATTCAGAGGTGACTCATATAGTGAACAAAAGCATGTGACAGATGGAGTCTCTAATTCAAGAATAAATGAACATCTTTCATGTCACTTATACACTAAGGAACAGTGTGAATGTGTGTGTGTGTGTGTATACCCAGAATGTAGCAGACTGGAGGACAGCACCACATTATCAAGGTGCTCAGCACCCCAGCTCAGCCGGAACGAGTCCTTATCGTGTTCTTTAGACAGCGCTGACACCTACAGAGCGACAAGCAGGCCAGTTTGGGTCACAAAAGCCAAAATATTCGAAAGTAAACCGTACACTTTTTGATTGCTTTGTCCTCACCTGGTGGCTTGTGAGCATGTCTTCGATGAGAACGCCGTCTCTCTGACAGAAACTTTGGTGAATGGGAGTGTGCTGCGGCCTGTTGGAAAAGCATGTTGGATTCGTATGTATTTGTCTTTTTATTCATGTGTATCACGGCAGGTCGGCACCTGCTCTACACGCTGTCATTTATTCTTTTTTTTTTAAGTGAGAGTATGTTTGTGTTGTTCGAGACCTGTCCAGGTTGTGGCTCATGTAGCTGAAGCTGTCCAGGTAGTGTCCCGGCAGAGAGTCATCTCCCAGCTCTCTGAGATCCTCCGCTCTCAGGTACTCCCCTCCATCCCCTGTCATAGTGTCCTCACCTGGGAAACAAAGATGAGAAGCATAGATTTAAAAAAAAAAAAATCATCTTTATGCAGAACTTAAAAGAGTCCATTTTGGCCGTCGCCACTTTCACTTTTTGCAACAAGTGTCACGAAAGGGTGGAGGTAAATACAACCAAACGCTAAATAAGACATTTTTAGACAACCAAAACGTTCACAATTAACTTTCATGAACTGAAAACACACTGTGAAAGGCTTAAAGTTGTAAGACAAACATGGACAACTCCTGGACTGGACAACGCCGTGGTAGCGACCTGTCAATTACAAGGTAGCCACGCCCTAAACTTACCCTGCTTTATTTGACTCTAAATACATGATTAACCATAACCATCATTTACTGAATGAACATCATGCTGTGTTGAAGAAGACTTGAAACTAGAGATTGAGACCATTAACTCATGTTTACAATGTTTACTGAGGTAATAAATCAAGTGAGAAGTAGAGTCATTTTCTCATAGACTTCTATACAATCTGACTTCTTGTTTGTTACCTGAGGAGTCGCCCCCTGATGGCCAGTAGAAAAAATGCAGTTTAAGGCACGTCCATTGGCTTCACATTTTTAGCTTCTGAGCTCGCGAATCACTTTTGTGAAAGGTTCTGAAGATTTAACAGCCTTGTGGACAATGCATATTCCATAGGTCAGCATTACTAAACCAGTGCATTCCTCAACTATCCATAATTATCACAACTGTCATGTTCACATCCACAGCCCCACATGTGTCATGCAGTTAGTTTCCACCATTGCATTCAAACACAATCAACAAAGTTAGATCAAGGAAGTTCTGCTTATTTAAAATCATATATATAAACTGCACAACAACAAAACTCAGATATATTAAGTGCATAGACTTTCTAGAAGGGATCATGGATTTTGAGTAAAAGGCTGGAGACAAAATTCTCAAAATTCATGGTTTTAGCAAAAAGCTAATGCATTATTGCACACTATACCAAGATGATCACACCAGTTGGTTACAATAACACAAATAAAGTCCACACCAGGCTGACGGAGCAGGGAAGACATTTTGCTCTACCTTCCAGCTCCACAGACATCTCAGATAACGGCTCGCCATCCAGCCTCAAAGCTATGAAACATACAGCTTTTAGACCCACGGCTGCAAAACTACATCACCCACAGTACACAGCTATTCGTGACTGCTGAACAAAGGGAACGAGAGCTAGCGTGTTTTTATCCAAGGTCAGCTTTGAGTTATAGTATCTGATGATAGGGGTAGCCTAAAAAACGTTGCCAGTCCCTTTGTCTGTAAACGGGACGTTCTTTTTCTTTTTTTTCTTTTTCAGTATCAAGTAACTCACCTTCTTCATCAGACACATCAAGGATCTCAGTCATGGTCTCGGGAACATTGAGCTTGTGTTTCTCTGTGACCGTCTGATGTGATTACCATCCACAGTCATGGGGAAAGAGACAACCAAAATAGAGAAAAGTTCATTAGTTTCTCTGGGAAATTTCGGACAATACCTACTGGTTCCACATCTGGAGTCTAAAGATATCACAAGCCTACCGTTGTGGTAGTGATGACCTCCTCAGTGACGACTTTCAGTGTGTCCACTACAGAGATGTAACCCAAACGTCTGGCAATAGACAGAGCAGTGTTTCCATTCTAACAAAAAGACAGAGAGAGATAGTTTTCATGTGACATAAAAGAGAGATCCCTCTTTCTTTTCTTTTTTTTGCTTATTATCTATTAAAGTGAAGAGAGTAAATACATGCTTTTTTTCTTACCACTGTAGTAGCATTGGGCTTGGCGCCATGTTGTAGCAACATATTGATGATGTGTGTATTCCCTTGTTGTGCTGCTTGGTGAAGGGGTGTGTATCCATTCTATAGAACGAAAGATCGCATCACTGAACACAGATTTTAAAATGATCAGCGTTCCGAAACTTCCGAGTTTGACATTTAAATTCTACCTTGGTTTTGGCGTTGACACTGGCACCTTGCTGTAACAGGAAGTTCACCATCTTGGCGTTTCCATAGTGACAGGCCACTATCAGAGGGGTATATCCGAGCTGAAGGAGTAGTAGAGAGGATGTGGACATAAAAAGGTTAAAAAAAAAATAGTTCTTTCCAAATGTACCTGCTTTGTTTTACTTGTTTGTGGAGTAGCTGTGTATATAGAGCAACAAACGGATATGAAACTCCTAATGATGTAGATATTGTCATGCTTTCCGAAAGCCAGCAGGTGGCAGATATGCTGAATTTGTGTTGAGATTCCTTACATTTACTGTAAACACAACAACGTGCACTAAATGCATACAAATTAAGCTACATAACACACCTGGGGGATTCCCATTAAATAGCCAGTGTGTATAACACAATGATATTCTAGGACACGTTTAAAAAAAAAAAAAAAAAGGTTTAGTCTTTGTCTCCACTTCTGTATAATCACATCATTAGTAATTAGCGTTTAAATTCAAGTGTATGTGTGTTTGTACCTTAGTTTGCTGATCCAAGTTGGCATCATGTTTGGCCAGCACTTCTGCTGCGCTGACTCTGTCCTCTTGGGCTGCCAGATGCAGCGGCGTCAGTCCGGCCTGTAACATACAAAGCGTAGAGTTACCTTACTGTCTTTATGTCTAACTACTTGGGTGAATCACTTGATTTGTAAATCATTCATGCAGTTATTGGGCCACGACAGAAAAAAACCTGTAACTCAATCCCTGTCGCATAATCTCAGTGGTTGCAAGATTCATAACATGCGTTTCTCTGCTTATGTCCTATGAAAATGGGAGAACTGATGGGGTTGTGTCCAAAACAAGTGTCTGCAAGAAGTATGAACACGTGTGCGTGTTTGTGTGCGACCTTGGTGGCTGTGTTGGCGTGAGCTCCTTTGCCCAGCAGCAGGCTGGCCATCTCAGCGTGTCCTTCCTGGGCCGCCAGGTGCAGAGGGCTGACTCCCTGTTTGGTCAGAGTGTTGGTCTCTGCTTCGTACTCCAGCAGCGCCAACGCGATGTTCGTCTGGTTCTTTTTGGCGGCAATGTGGAGAGGAGTGTAGCCGTTCTGGAGAGGTAGGAGGGGGAACAGTTAGGTGCTGTAACATCGCTCAAAAATCACCCTATAAACGGTGGCTTAAAACAACAGGTGCAGCTAAAATCTAAAACATCAAGAATGTCTCAGGTTTTGATATCAGCTCCTAAAAATCGAAGGACTTCTCAGCGTCAGTCTGAACCTCTTAGTATCACAACTACAATGCAAAATCCTCGACAAGATCTTGAGCCAAGATGAAGAAAAGGGTTTAAACTAAAAGTAAAATGCAGTGCTTGATCACAAAATAACTGCTACGGCAGAATGCAGCACACATTGTGAGAGTGTCTGACATACTAACCTTTGCAGTGGCATAAGGCGACGCCCCTTTATCCAGCAGCAGCAGAGCTACTTCTTGGTTGTCATAATGAGCTGCCACATGTAGCGGAGTCAGGCCATTCTGTAAGAGGTAGGACTTTGATTAAATAATTGAAACCTTGATGATTTTGTTGAGTTTTGTCCTGCTTACAACAGTTGTATTGTACTCTATAATGAGTCTATTTCAGAGACACAACAGCCCTGGAACAACCTCACACTTTGTCTCTATTTAAACAATGTGTAGAAATAATCCAGATTCACCTTGCCGGCATCATCAGGGAGAGCTTTGCGTTGAAGGAGAAGTTTTGCTACATCGAGGTTTCCATACTTAGCTGCTACATGTAATGGAGTGAATCCTTTCTGTGGAGGGACAAGGGGGAAGAGGTGTGTTTCAAACCCGCATGTTCAAACTGTTTAATGTTTAACTGGATATTTGTGAGTCTGTGTAAGAATCTGTTTTGTTTTTTTGTGTGTGTTCACCTTCGTGGCCAGCGAGTGTGAGGCTCCGGCCTCCAGCAGCACGGCAGCGGTCTCGATCTGGCCCTCCCTGGCTGAGATGTGGAGGGGAGTGTAGCCGTTGGTGGTGGCGGCGTCCGGGTGAGCCATGTGCTGCAGCAGCAGCTGGACAATATCTGTTTTCCCCAGACGGGACGATATGTGGAGGGGGGTCTGGTTCTCCTGTGGTTGAGGGATGAGACGGCAGAGAGAGAGAGACGGCTCGAGGCAGTTGTATTAGAAAAGACAGCAGCCGGAGCCGAGGCAGGCGACGTGACCCGTGAGTATGCGTATGCGAGCCGTATGAAATATTGCTCGTCTGCGATAAACAGAAGGAAAGAGAGGTTAACTCTGATGATGCCACAGCTGACTCACCCTGGCTATAGCATCCACCAACGCTCCGTTCCTCAGCAAACAGCGAACCACTTCCATCTGACCCGCTCGTGCTGCCATGTGGAGAGCTGTCTCACCACGCTGGCATGCAAAGACAGGACGTTTATGAGCATTAAGATGCTGAAAGAAACACTCTGCTGGGTAGTCTGCTGGGTAGTCTGACTACTGACTACAGAGAGCTGAACAAACTATTTGTCAGTACTCACAATGTTACGGACGTCAGGAGATGCTCCATTCTGCAGCAGAAGTAAAACGATGTTGAGGTGGCCCATGAAGGCAGCTACATGGATGGGCGTCAGACCAGACTAGAAAGACCGAGCGAGAGAGAGAGAGACAGAAAGATGAGCATAAAAGGCAAAGTTCCATACAGTTAAAGTGATCCATATTTACAGGTGCTGGTCTGAGACGCGGCCCGCAGAGTGTCTCACCTCAGTAATGGCCTGAATGGAGGCTCCATATTTGACCAACAGTTCCATCACCTTCACCCTGTTCTTCTTGCAAGCGATATGGAGAGGAGTGAAACCATTCTGGCGGAGAGAGGGGAAGAGAAACTGATGAATACTACATCCACGGAGGAGGAAATGTAGTTTTATTTATTTATTGCCCCTTTATCTGATCCTTACAGGTGATGTGGCCCTTGTCAGGGGCATTTACATAGTAAGTAATGAAGAATGAATGAAATGTACACTGGTAAATGATCACTAAATTTACAGTATGACCGTATGACTTCGCTTCCACTGTTGGGTAATGGTCTCGTGTCTTACGAAGGAGAATTAATTGAATTTGATATGGTATTATATGAATCATTCCCTAACCCTGTATCATCTACCTGCATGTGTAATATTTGTGAACCCCTACCAGAGCTCTGATATTAGGATTGGCCTTCTTGTCCAGCAGAAGCTTTGTGACTCTGTAGTGGCCGCAGTGAGCTGCGACGTGCAGCGCCGTGAGGTAGTCCAGTGTGACGTCATCTACCGGTGCTTTGTGCTGCAGCAGGAGCTTCACACACTCTACGTGGTCTCCCTGGGCCGACATGTGCAGCGGCGACAGTCCGTTCTGTGTGAGGGGGAAAGTGACGACGCGCGATGAGAAGCAAAAGGGGGAGAAAACACAAGCGCTTTTCAAGTTAAATACTACTGAAAGCCTGAGGTTTTTAGTTGCAGCACAACGTCCTGGAGCTGAAATTACACATACACTACCTTGGTTCTGGCTAAGATGGGAGCTCCTCTCTCCAGCAGAATTTCCACTGCTGGGTCATGTCCACTTCTGGCTGCACAGTGCAGGGGGGTCAGCCCGTCCTGCGGGACAATCACACACAATATACACAAAGTGTGAAAATGACAAAAAATAAAAGGCAATTGACAAATGGTTGGTAGATTCTACTAAAGGGACAGTTCACCCAAAATCAAAACTACATATTTATGCTCCTACCTGTAGATCTATTTATAGATTGTTTTGGTGTGAGTGGCCTAGTTTTAGAGACATCAGCTGGAGAGGTGTCTGCCTTCTCTTCAATATGATGGGACTATATGGCAGTCAGCTTGAGATGCTCAAAGGGCCAAAAATACATTTGATAAACATTCTTTTTCCAGAAATCATGACCTGGTTAATAAAGAAAATCCAAGGACCTTGTTGTGATAAGTTTCAAGTAGGAACTATTTCATTAACCACAGCTGAGTGCCATATGGTCCTGATATATTCAAGAGAAGGCAGACATCTCTACGGCTGACATCTCCAAAACTAGACAACTCACACCTAAACAATCTAGATTGATAAATAGCACTACAAGTAAGAGGGAAATATAATGTAAAGGAATGTGTTGTAACTGCTGTTCATTCTGTACACATGACATCTATTGCACTTCTGTGCATCCTGGGAGAGGGATCCCTCCTCTCTTGCTCGCCCACAGGTCTCTTCCTCTTTTCTCCCCGTTAAAGGTTTTTTTGGGGGAGTTTTTCCTGTTCTCATGTGAGGGTTCCGGGACAGAGGATGTCGTACGTGTACAGATTGTAAAGCCCTCTGAGGCAAATTTGGAATTTGTGATTTTGGGCTATACAAAAATAAAGTGAATTGAATTGAAGTATATATTTTTGATTTCGGGTGAACGGTCCCTTTAAGCAGTCATTAAGGGGAGGCGGCAGAATTATGACTATTGAGTAAGAGCTAATGTCCAGACGTTAGATAAGAGTCTCACCCTGGTTTTAGCATCTATCTGACCCCCTCGGTCCAATAGCAGGGCCACCATGTTGGTGTTGCCTCTCTTGGAAGCCACGTGGAGAGGCGTTATCCCATTCTGACAGGGCAGGCAAGAAAAAAAGAAAGAAGAAAGTTACGAGAACGAAACCATACCACAAATATTCATCATCTTACACAGCAAATATATGTAAATCCCATTCCAATTCTGCATCACAGAGAAAGTCCTACAATCTGTCTTGATAATTGTTTGCATGGTTTTAATCTTTTTGCTTCTGAGTAGAGATCAATGGTAGACAGTTACATCACCAACTACACAACTGCATCTAAAAGAAGCTGAAGCTAACTTCATGGACCGATCTTTGACAGGCTGGGTAGTAGCTGTTAATAAAGGCTAAGATTAAAAGTGAAATGATATAGGTTAAACACACTGCTTTGCAAGCCTTCAAGTGGAAACACAAACGTCAAGTTTTAACAGACAGCAGTACAGAAAATGTCTTGATTTGTTAAAATGGGCGATACCCTGGCTGTGAAGTCCACAGCGGCTCCTCTGTTCAGCAACAGGGTGGAGACATTCACGTTGCCGTAGTGAGCCGCGATGTGCAGAGGGGTGAACCCACTCTGCTTGAGACGGACAAGAAGAGAGGAAGGGAAGGAGAGAGTGAGAGGGAAAGGAAAAGGAAAAATAGGACAAAAAAAAGGAAGAAAATGCAACATTGGTTGAAACAGCAGGTGAGGAAAAAAAGCAAGAGTTGCAAAAGAAGAGCAAAGTAAGACGAAATGAGATGAAAGACAGAAAGAATAAATGAACGCAAGAAAGAACGATCCGATTCATTTGTGGCGGTTACCAGAAAGAAACCTGACTCTACTGATGCAGTATAACGATGAGGCGGCATGCTGGAAAAAGAAAACTACACACAATTGGTGTCGGAAGGAGCATACAAAAATTAGCATACCCCCCAAAATAGCACAGGCAATACATAATGCATGCAAAAACCATGCAATTCTGCCATGCTTGCTAAGAAAAACCCCAAAACAAGTGGTGAAAAAAAAAATCAAAGCACTTCACAAAAAAGTGAAATACACAAAGCAAATACACGCTATGTGTATCTTCTTGGACGGACAAATGGACATTTATATGAGCCATATATATATATATATATATATAAATAAGTATCTACAGTACACAGTTAAGTGGGTTCACTACTTACCTTCCCATTCTGATAGACATGGTGCAATTTAATTAAGAAACAGAGTTAACTTAAAGATCAACAACGTGTGTCAGAGAGGAAAAACAGTGCTTTCAATGTGCTATCAAGTACACATGCCGCAGGTTATGCACAGAAAAAGCAGTGAGTGAAAAATGTGGTTGGAATGTGATTTCGGTCAGGTATTTAAATCTGTAAAGCTAATACATTTTAAAGAGAGAGATTCATTGATTAAAATATAAAATAAATACATAATTGAAATGCAATAAACAGATCCCCATTCTCTGGGGATCTGTTGATACAACACAATGCCTTTTGCTGTCAGCCATGCAGGAGTGTGTGGTACAGCACTGTCAGCTGCATGCATTTATATTAAATGGAACATAATTCTGACATGCAGGACGTCTTAAGTCCTCGCTAAACGAGGGAAAGATTAGGACAAAAGATGACGGAAAGGGAATTAAATGAAGAGGTGATAGAGTCTATATACCTCTGTGGTTCTATTGACCATCATCTGGTTGGGACGCATAGAGAGAGAGAGGGGGGGGGGGGGGGGGGGAGCAATAGGATGTAGGATTGTTAGGGAAAGGGGCTTATCACAAGAATCACATAAAACACAGGGTGAGTTTATAAGGTCACACAAACAGAAAAGAAAAAGACGTGGAGGCAAACAACAAAGCCCTCTGAGAGAGGTTCTGCCCATTAATATGATCGTATTCCTAGACGGCAAGCAAATAATCGATTCAAATAAATAAAACTGTCGACATGAAAAATCATCCATTCAGTCAGATGCATTACCACACACTTCCTGTTTCCCTCTCCCATTATGTAATTGCACTCTCCCCTGCTTACTGTTCCTATTCTCCCCTCCGCCTCCACTACTTCTCCTCCCTCCGTCAATTCCTACCCCCCCCCTCCCTCACCTTAGACTGGACGTCGGCGTTGTGGTCGTTCTGGAGCAGCAGCGCGGCCGACTTGGTGTCGTCTTTGCGGGCAGCGATGTGCAGGGCCGGGAGGCGGACCTTACCCTTGGTGTCGTGCTCCAGCAGCAGGGAGACCACCGAGTTGTGGCCCTGCTGGAGAGCGATGGCCAGCGGAGTGAAGCCGTCCTGGAGGAGGCGGAGAAGAAACAACCAAGGATAAATTAACACAATCAATTTAGAGAAAAAGCAAAGGAAAACGGGGATATTCCTACCTCTGTTGCAATGCTTTGGTTCCCTTCATTTTCCAACATGTATCGCACCACCTCCAAGTGGTTCTCCTGGGCTGCCATGTAGAGTGGAGTGAAGCCATTCTGTGGAGGCAAATGCACACAGCCCGTACTTGCACACGCATGTAATGTACAATTGCTCTGGGTAGGTGTTCCGCACATCTCGAATGCATCATCTGATAGCTTTTGATGATTGCAAAGCTTCTCACCTGTGACTGAAAGTTGACGTCTGCTCCTCTCTTCACCAGTAGTCGGACTACTTCTTTTTGTCCGGCCAATGAGGCAATATGGAGGGCAGTGTTTCCTTTCTGCAGAGATAAAAAAAACAAAAAGACAGGGTTAATGCCACCAGGCGAGTGTGCATCTTGTGTGGGTATAAAGGCCTTAGAGCTGCTCGAAAGGGGTGCAAACATCCATTAAGGTTCTGCATTCTTAAAAAACAAATTATGCAAATTGCTACTACACAAGACATGTGTTTTTTATCTTGCATCCGTTTTTATTTTCAAGACTAACTGACTGATTAATTCCAAAGGCCAAATTCATGTCAATCCAAGGACATGGGCAGTCAGTGTCAGATTCTGTCGCGGCTGTTTACTGTTGCTCGTTGTTAAGCCTGACACATTAGACATCCACAGAGTCACATAACGGACAGCTTGCCAAGTAGCTTACCCTCGCACCGTCTCCTTTCCAGTAAAGACAGAACATCTAATCAGGACAGCACTGTGACTTGACTAAACTGATTCAAAATGCTGTCGCAATTCGAAAGAAAGAATCCAGAATTCATGTTGGACAAGTTTATTGTGAGTGTATGAAAGTTGGAACTCTTGTAACGTAACTTTAAGCCTCTTAAATCACCCTCAGGTCCACCACCACCCTTTGCGAATCAAGCTTCACAGGAGAGAGAAGCAGTGATTTACGTAGAACTGACAGCATCATGTATATTACTGACACTCACGTGCACTATTTCCCGTCATCTCCCTCTTCCTCAATCTGTCACTATCATCCCCCGCCCTCCTTTATTGTTTCCCCCCACATCTTCCCCCATGTGTGGCTAAAGATCAAACTGTGATCTGTTAGCATCTGTAAAGTCGATAATAATTAACGTGACATTAACATGTACCTTGGTGGGAGAGTTGACAGGCGCTCCTCTCTCCAACAGCTCCTCCACTAAATCCTTGTGTCCCTCCTTCGCTGCCAGATGCAGCGCGTTCAGACCGTTCTGGAGAGAAAAACAAAAAGTAAACACCAACGTGAGGCTTCGGGGAAACAAACAGGGCGAAGTCATTATTGCGTGACGGAAGTGGTGCAATTCTGTAGAGGTTAATGTGTAGTTGTCAAAATCACATTGGAACAATGTTATATATAATGGGAACATAAGGATCCCCCAAAAAAATGATTGTGTGTGAAATATGCACTTAAAAACAATAGAAATTACATACAATTCTTACAGTGGGATGATTTGCAAAAATACAAAAGAAAAGGAAAAATTATGCTTTTTTCTAAAATGCTTTGGGAGATCAACATCCAGCCACTTAAACACGAGAATGGTAAATGGACTTGTGCAGCTCTTTTCTAGTCTTCCGACCACTCAAAGCACTTTAACACTACATGACATCATTCACCCATTCACACCCAACCGGCACAGCCTACGGGAGCAATTTGGGAGATAGGCGTCTTGCCCAAGGACATATCGACGTGGACAAGCGGAGCCGGGGATCGAACCATCTGATTGAAGGACGACCCGCCCTCCCACTGAGCCCACTGTCACCCAGAGAAGTACTGCATCAGTTACAGAAAATATGGCTGATTTTTTGTTTCTCAAGGCAGGTTTACTGCGAACATTACACATCAAAGGCCTCTGATCCATCAGCCAGAGCTACACGCTGGGAGCGGCACAAGAGGAGGAGAGCGTAAACGTTTCAGAGTGACAGGCAGTCGCAGCACAGCTGGTGTATTTTTACACAAACGCGTACAGAAACACATTTCCTCTGAGACGGACACGTATGAACACACACAGAGAAGGATGATTCACCTCGTCCTCCTCTTCGTCCATTCTGCGCCGTGTCTCTCTGAAACTAAGAGAGTATCTTAAACCGTGTCTGGGTGTCTCTGCCTTCTTCTCCCCCCCTTGCAGACTCTATCAGATGGGTTGAAGAGAAGAACTGTTCCTCCTGGCTCTGAAAGCTCTCCTGGCACTGATGTAAAAGAGGAGCCGTTATGTTGCTTACACCTCTATCATTGCCGCCTTCCTTCCCTCGCGCACGTACAACACGCATGCACACAAATAAGTTCTCTCTCTCTCTCTCTCTCTCTCTCTCTCTCTCTCTCTCTCTCTCTCTCTCTCTCTCTCTCTAAATGCCAAACAACCAAAAGGGGTGTCATGTTTCTGCACAGTCAGGGGCTATGTAGAACACTACACACAAACATATAAATAGTCTATAATAACCACATGGTAAAATCTATTTCTGTTAACTCCTGTGTCGATTAAATACTTAAAAAATATGTTACGTTTTTTCTCATTTAATTAAGAACTTTAGTGCAAAATGAACATGACAGTTTCAAGTGAAATCATAGAGGAAAAATAAATATATATTTCTTGCTATACAATGACTATGTTTACCTGCAGACAGAGATTGATCAAATTTTCCATGAAATGTGAGTCAGCTTGTTATTATCAATTTAGACGACGTAAATGTGTATCCGGATATCTCGATTCCATTGAGAGGCGATATTATATCATATTTAATTACCTCCCAGCAACAATAGGCCTCCAATAGGAAAGCTAACTTACTGTAGCACAAATCTGAGTCATCTGAGGAGATATTTCAACAATTTAAACATATTTCATCCTGTTACAGCCTATTTTTTTTATCATCAATCTATCCATTTTTAGTTTGTTTTTCCAAATAATAATAGTATCATTATGTCACAATTTCACAGAACCCTGTTGTAATTTACGATAATAAAGAACAGAGGCAGGAGCAGCCAATCTTAAAACAACAAAATCTTCACATTTGAACATCTTGAACCAGTAAATCGTTAACATTTCTTCTGGAAAAAAGAAATCATGAAGATTGTTGTCCATAAATCAGCTGATCGATTGACTGACTAATCCTTTCAGCACTATCACGGACATCATCGTCATCAGGTGATGGGTGTGGTTGCACTGAGCTGGAGATGCTCGTCATTCTCTCCCACGGAGAAATATTCATCGGGTTTGTGAGGTCACAATGCCAACGCTTCTAATGTCATCACTCCAGTAAATCATGAATTGCATTTTCACTGCGGTGCCAACAGGCGAGGGAGGAAACTACCTCCAAATGTGGGACTAGAAGCTCTTTGCTGCGGTTTGAACATTGCAAAAAAAGCGTTGCGTTTCCGCCACTTCTGAAATGGTGGACTCACTGTCACAGCAAGAATTATGCAACCCTATTATCGAGTTTCAATCACATCTCAACCGTTAGGTATTCCAGGAGAGACCAGCAAAGCCCACAACAGACTCACACATACACGCGCCCCGTCGCACAAGCTGATCCAAATCTCCTTTCCCTCTGAGCTGCAAGTGAAAGCTTCATTTAGCTAATGGACGTCCAGCCCAACGCAGTGATCCCTGGCACTTCATAGTGCATCCTGGCAGGAGGGACACTGTTGAGCGCCATCCCAACGCAGATTAATATTCACGTCCCTTTGATCGCTGACCTTTGTTATAATCACACGTGGTAATAAATGGTCACGTACATTTGGTGTTGTTTTATAGGCCAAAATGTCAGAGGGGATGAATGTTGGGAGAAAAAAAAAAAAGAGGAAATAATGTAAATGCGTGCAGATTAAAAGAGTAATATCACTCATCGAGGATTAGCATTTGGGTAGATTAGAGGGGGAAGTCTTTCGTTATGAGGACATGGAAACGAAACCGTTCACATACACAAATACACACTCAAATTGAACGTTTTGTGTGCTCACAAAGTCACGCTGCCTTACAACTGGGGGCTAAAGCTATCTGTCAAGAAGGTGTTTTGTTAATCTCACTAGACTCACTCACAGGGAGTGAGTCTCTTCCTCTCCTTCTCTTTCACCAACTTGGACAGCCCTCTGCCCTTGGCGCCAGGCTCCGGCCCTCGCCACCCTGCTGCTGCTGCTGCTGCTTTCCAGGATCCGACTCTTCAGTTTGCAACGAACACATCGCGGCACTCAAGATTCCTGGGGTGACGTTCCAGCGTCTCTCGCTGTCGACCAGATGACTTAAGTAACACCAATGATGATATTACTTCTACTACTATGAATTTTAAGGATACACTTCCTGGATCGTATCGGATGACATTACAGAAAATAACAATTTGTACTGTGGACATTATATTGTAACATACTCTGACAATTGTGAAAATAGGATGTTATTGATCTGTGCTATTACTGACAGTGTTTTTTTTATGATTAAACTTCAAACATCTCCCCATTCATTGAAGCCGGTTTATCTCTTGTGACCTCTAATGCCTCAGCACTGTCCTGCTTCCTGTTATGAGGGCTACTTTCACCCAAGAACACAATTGTGAGGACAGGTTAGCTTCCATTGGTACCCAATATGCATAATGCCGGCAGCCGGACTCTCAATAAACCCTTTCCAGTCCGCATTCATATAGCGATGTGGACCAACATGCCCCTTTTCTCTTTTGCAATTCAGCTATCATCCGCTCTAAGCTCCAACCTTGCCATTTTTGGTGGAGTCCAGTAATTCCTACTCATTATACTAAATGAATTTAGGAGTGTCTGCATGTCTCGGGCTATGGAGTACCATGACGGTACTGCTTTCCTTCAGGCTTCTAGACCTTTTTTCCATGTTATCGTAACACTCTCATAGTTTGGGGATTGATGGATGTATCATATTTAGACACAGTAAATGTATCCCATCAAACAGGTCTGCAATTAACATTATACCTGCTCTCACCAAATGTTCCCATAAAACAGATCTTTTATTAATTTTCAATAACTAATCATACCAAACATTTGGTACAGTCTGATGAGCTAATGCCAGCACAGGGTCTCTATAAGGTAAACCCCTTCCTGTCTGAGTGAGTAAAGCTTGCATCGAGAAGGGTTCTAACAGCTCTTTCTCCAATGCAACTCAAGCAGGAGCTCAGGTCTCTGATCAATTTAATTTAGATAACTGACTGAGTGAGAGGATCCCAGACCACCCTCCTCCACTGACGGGAGCATGGCGGAGTGAAATCTAGAGGTATCATGTATGTTATATAATTGGTTTGGGGCAATTCAATCATCTTTAAGAGACGCAATATTGACTAGTGAAGTAGATTATTTAAAACTGTTTGGAATAGGAGGTACTAAGTTCAAGTTCATTATATTTCCCAATACTACCCCAAAAACACAATCCAGATAGAAACCATTTAAATTGCCAGTTACTACAAACACTCGGGGGACAGAATAAAAGATAAAGAAATAGCTTCAGACAAAAAAATGGTATATCCTGATATATGTAAAAAGGAACCAATCAAAGAAAGAATTCGGTGGCGCTGTAGTTTCTGGGTTGCTTGCAGCAGTAAAATATCATAAATAACTTGTGTTCTTTTTTTGCCCGGTGGACATCTATACCAAAGTTTCACCTATTTCATGTATGAACTACCAAACAGCGCAAATATCGCAAACTAGTTATTACTAACAGTGTCTACACTGTAATAATAACAGCTGACTGACAAAAGTCCAATTTGTACTCAGATACAAACCTTCATTTTAAAGTCACTGCAGATTAACTGATTGTTACTTCCAATTACGAGACCGCACATTTTAGATTAAAACTATGTCATGTCTGTTGGTGTTCTGACTCTATTGACTGCAATGCTGACAGAACTATTATAGATAATGGCTCTGTAATTGTGTGGAGTGCTTTTCCACTGACATTATTTTGATCCACTCATTTCCTTTGGAACAATTTTGCTGCTAATCGCTGGTAACGTGATACTTTTGAATCATCAACTAGGCCTCCTACTATCACTCTGGTGGTTGTGGAAATTAGTACCTCCTCGAAATACCATTACGGTTCAAATAGCAACACATCTGAGGCATCTGCCGCCATCAGCATGAACGGAGCACAGTGTGGTGCGTGGGAGTGGCGGGTAGAAATGTGTCCTCGGCTGCCGTCAACACAAAAACGTATCGAACTAACTTTTAAACATGCCTGCAATACAAGGACTGGACTTGTAAGAATGAGTGCATGTGTGTGTAAGCTTGTGGATGCATTTAAGCATGTGTAGTAAGAAACACACGCGGGAACATGCACACATTGCTTTACATTTATGTGACGTAAATTTGAATGTGAAACAAAGAAATATTTCGGGGAATATGTACGTCTTCAATTGTTGAATTTAAGTGATGAGTTAATCGGTAAAATGAGCGACAGTTAAGTGAGCCGAGTGGTATTTATCTCCCTAATACGTTACATCTACTGTATTACAGGATATTGACCACTCTCTCTCAGAAACCGTCACACTCACACACAAACACACGCATACACACAAAGTGAGAGCATCATGGGATATAAATGAAAATGTCACTTGCATTTTTGGGCACTTGAAAAGGGCTCGAATGCGATCATCTGACAGATACTGTGAAGGGCAGGGCTCTCCTGTTGCAGGGAGGGAGGGAGTGTGTGTGTGTGTGTGTGTCTGAGAGAGAGAGAAAGAGACTGTGTGTGTGTGTGTGTGTGTGTGTGTGTGTGTGTGTGTGTGTGTGTGTGTGTGTGTGGAGTCCCAGACCTGAATAGTCAGGCTTGGTTGGTACACAAAACAAAACCCCTGGTGCCCATGACAACAAATGGGCAGTTGCCACTTCCTGTCTGACAACCAATTACTGCCCAGTGTATAAATAGTTGCTATTAAGCTGAGAATTACAAAAGGCCAATGGCAATGAGACAGCATATGAGGAGACTCACGTAGGCACTATCCCCGTGCTCCTTTAAGCTACCTTGTGACTACTGTGTAAATCACATTGACATAGACAGGGCGGGGCAGGGGGGCAGCTGTACAGAGATCTCGGGGGAAGTATTTTGTACCCTCCCAAATCCCCCACTCTTCTGTGGAATGTAGGTGAGGGGGGGGGGGGGGGGGTTTGGGTGGGTAAGTGCAGCTGTCAGAGGGACGTAGATACGTCGAACACAGCCGAGGTTGGAGGGAAGGGAGGCTGTGGTGCTTACTAAAAATACCATCATCTGGCTGACAAGATCTAGACTTCAGTTGATGACAAGTCAAGGCAGACAAGTCCTAAAGTCAAAGGGCTTAGACTAAAGACTAAATCTTCCCATGACCTTTTGACCCTATATTGTTCTCCTATGTGTGTTGTTGCACAATACACAAAGAACAGCGTGAGCGACAGCGGAAACAGAAGTTTCCTTACCTGGTTACAGGTGCTGATGTCTACTCCATTTTTCAGGAAGTCGAGGACTTTGTCGATGTTCCCCGCTCTGGCCGCCCGCAGGAAACTGGTGTTACTGTCAGACTGGAGGGAAGAGCACAGAGAGGAGGCTAATATTAGCAACAGGAATGCAAATGCTTTTACATTTTTTTGTTTCATTAATTCAGGTTTACTTCTGGTACTTTCTGGTGGAGGTGGAATGTATAAAGGTCACAGTAAGGGTTAGTTCAGAACAAAGTTAGGTCAGACTGTATTAGAATGTATTACTATATGAAAACTAACGTGTATACAAACGTTTTTTTACCCAGCACCTACACAAAAACAATATAAAAAACATTTACATTTTGACAGAACGTGTCGACATTTGCAATCTATATACAGATCTCATTTTCATTTCTCAATTTCATTTTTGTCAGACTTTGTCAGATCTGCATTTTAAAAGTTCAAGTCGATCTAGAAAGATAACAGGAGCTTGTTTTTGTTGTCAATGACTTCCTGCTTGTGTCAATACTTTGTCTGAGTCGGCTATTCTAAATTTAACTGCAAGACATCGGCTGCACAAGCAGCTGCAACACACACACACACACACACACACACACACACACACACACACACACACACACACACACACACACACACACACACACACACACACACACACACACACACACACACACACACACACACACACACACACACACACACACACACACACACACACACACACACACACACACACACACACACACACACACACACACACACACACACAGTTTTGCTGCATGTATGTGCCCACAGAATCTTAAGCTACGCACTGAATTTCTCAATAATGTTGCCAGCATGTACTCAGGGAGAATGTGTTGAAGTTGTTGAACAGTTAACCTTACTATCAAAGCCGACCGACACAGTGTAGTGACATCACAGTACATTTAGCTAATGGACCTTCATATACTGTATATATAAAAAAAAAAAAGAAGAATGTTGAAATAAGAAAAATAAGGGTTAAAAATAATACATAAAAAATTATAAGATGAAAGTAAGCAGATATCAATCAATAATATAAATCTGCTTGTATACTGCTGGCTACAAATAACAATAGATTTCATTATCAAATAATCTGGGGATTATGTTTCATCAGTTATTTATCGAAAAGATGTTGTGAAAAATGCACATCAAATTATAATTACTATCAAATACAGTAAGACAAAATATTATATACACTATTATATATTATTTTTCTGTGGATTTGTCAATATTGACTAAAAATGAACAAAATGTATGGGTCGACTATTGTGCTGCACAAATGTGACACTGCTCTTGCAAAGGACTACTGGCTGTAGTGACTTGAGAGAGTGCTGACAAGGTTTTAATGACTTTTTAGTGGCGTTAAGACGGCAACGTGTCAATCAATCACAACCGGGTGTTAACTTGTGTCCCAAAAAACCCATCAAACTCATCGTCACATGTCTGGGCTGAGACCCCGCCCCTGTGCAGGATCAAGGGTCAAACCTCTCACACACACTAGCAGCAGCAAAGAGATTAATACAACATGCTTCCTTAAACACGTCCTCAATGTAACTGAAAACTCTCCACCTCTTACCAGCGAATCATCATCTTCTGATCCAGAGTCAGCGGCTCCGTAGCCGTCAGTGTGAGGGTTTAAATCGAGGTCACTCCCAGCGGTCTTTAAAGTTTTATCTGATCCACAGGCCTTACATGTTGCTGCGTTGCCCATGGTTACTATCAAAATCAGTCAATGACTCCCCAGCTACACCCAAAAGCTGCGGCCTTTCTTCGCTCACTGTATGGTGTTCTATGGTCCAATCCTTAGGCGAAAGCCTTTCCAGCCCACTTCCCTGACGTTTGGCCGCATCAATCAATCTTGCCATCCATTCAATTTGTCCATGCCTCCTGCCAGATCTCACTTAGTTCACTATTACCACCACTCTTCCCTCCTCTCGGTGCCTCTTTATCCCTCGCCCAGCAAAAGACTCCTCAGTCTTGGATACCTCCGCCTATAGGCCCAGTCCTGCCTACTATTCCTCCAGCTCTCCCTGACCCCTCGCTGCCTCTCCCACCTTGGCTATTTTTACATTCCCAGACCCTCTCTCCAAAGAAGACCACAACCCCTTTGCTGTGAGTACCCGGGGTTGGAGTCCATGACAGCTGGGTTTGAGCCGGAATGGAAGTTGAGCCCGAACACAGTACTCAGATCACCTTACACGGACCTCTGAAAACATTGTTCATCATTGGGAGAATGTAAAACAAATGTGTAGAGATGCCTGATACTGGTTCATACTTTGGATGACAAGTGTATACGCCTCTTCAGATTATAATAAAAATGCACATCATCATAGACTTGCAACCGTGTATGTTTGGTAATGGTCCGTCTATGTTTGCGGGATGTTTTTTCATCACGTCACGTCTGCTTTCGCTGTCTCGTTGGTCACTCTGCCAAGACAACGCACACACAAGCATGAGATTGGCTTGATTGAGAACCAGCTGTAATCTCTGCATCTCTAAAGGAACGGAGGATACTGGATTATAAGTGTTCAACTCGGTATCACAAATATCTCATTAGCAACTGCAATGTATTTGTACACGAGGCCACTAATGGTATTTTGTTGCTATTGTCATGGCCTGCATGATGACTTTAAGCACACACACAATATATATTTGATTGGGGCAAGTGTTGGTGTTAAGCGCAGAGTCGATCCAAATTAAGAGTGTGTGTCTTTCACTGAAACTTAAGCCACTTGATCTCTTTTCCTCTCGAAAGACTGGCTATTACCAACTACTCACAAATGTGTTGAGAAGATTAGACGCTGCTTTCCCAACGATTAGCTGTACATCTGATTGGCTGGCAGGCATCAGTTAGAATGTTGCTTTAACTCTTTAATGGAACTTCACGTGAGGTGATGTACAAAGTGATTACTTAAAAAGGGACAGTTCACCCCAAAAACTATTTTCTGATATTTTTTCCTAAATAAAACTTTTCATAAAACTTCTCACAGCGAGGTCTGTTGATTGAGTAACCGGGTCATGAGTTATTTTACGAGATATTGCTGTTTTTCAAATGCATTTCTTCTTTTGCCTCTTTGAGCACCACAAGGCGAGTGCCATATAGTCCTGTCATATAAGATAGAAGGCAGACATCTTGACGGCGGATATCTCTAGAACTAGGCAATTCACACCAAAACAATCTAGATTGATAAATAGCACTACAAATAAGAGAGGAAATATGTGTATTTGATTTTGGGTTGAACTGTCCCTTTAAGGTTTGAGGCACAGTATTGAGCGTAGGTCACTTGGGTTTTGGGAGCATCGAACAGACAATCACTTTCATGATGTGCGTGGAAAATGGAAGAAAGTAGACTTGAAGTTTAATAATATTTAATATTTGTATTATATTATATTGAAACTAATAATTAATAGACTCGGCACAGCATTTCTTTGACTCCACTGTGTCCATAACTTTCTTTTCTTCAATCTCCATGACTTTGTCCTTTATACCAACATATTATTGTATCTCAAATATTTAACCAAAAGGTCGTATACCAAAGTCTGATACCACCATGCATGTGACCTCCCTCTGAGCCTTTCTCACATCTGTCATTTACTCCATCATCATCATCATCCATCTCACTCACAGTAAATGATAAATCATCTGGGAGAACAGCAGCACAGCAGCCGACTGGACAGTCAGCCACATCCACATCTGGGCAGACCCTCTCTCACACACACAATGCCCTACCACCAACGCTTGCTGTATAATCGTAAGCCCACAAGAGCATGTGCGGTTAAAAAATGGTGAGAAGTACGAAACACGGCACAAACTTGCGAGTGTGATTTTGTCAGAGGATTGTGTATTGTGTGTCCTTTACCTGCCGCCTTCGCTCGGCTTTCTCTCGCTGCCGTCTCCTCCTCTCCCTGGCTTTCTGTAGAGCTCTGTACTCGGGATTTGCTTCGAGCTCGCGGGCTTTCTTCAGGTGTGACGCAGCGTGGGCCATGACATCACCTTTCTACCTCTTTCCCTCTCTCAAAAAAACCCCCAAACGTTTCACTCTGTGCTAAAGTTTCACTTTGTTGACGATCAAAACTGTGTTTTATTGTATGAATTAAAAAATAATAATTAAGCCTCGTGCAGTGTAAACACTTGCTAAGTTACATTAAAAAAGTAACTTTCCCGGAAAGTTTTTGATACCGGTGTTCCAAATAGTTAAAATAAATCCTCCTGACCTGAAGAAAAAATCCCCCAAAATCATGAATTGGCTCTGAAAATGATCCCGTTCAGTCTTCTCTCCTCTTAGGAGAAAGATCAGGAAGAGAATCAGCCCTTTGTCCCTCCGCATCAAGACAGGAAGCAGCTACTGGATTTCCACGTTCTCACACAAAATCACCCAGAGGTCCAGACGTCCATAGATGCTAATTGAAAATCAAACATTCACACTCGTGTGCGCCAAGTATGAGAGAGTAAGATGATGACTGAAAAGAGTTGCTGAATGAGTCAGACCCATCCGCTTACTCCCTACATGACCACACACACACACACACACACACACACACACACACACACACACACACACACACACACACACACACACACACACACACACACACACACACACACACACACACACACAGTCCAGATGTTAAGTGAAAACCCTACTCTACTCCATGTGAACAGATGTGGCTACAAAAGCATGTTGGTGTGTGTGTGTGATTATGTGCACGTGCATGCATGTGAGTGTTAATGTGTGTATGTGAGCTACAGTCACAGGAAAGTATTCATTGTGTTAGGGGTTTAGGGAGGCTGCATGCCAAAAGGCCAGCTGACAGCCACAGCTACTCTCCTGCTGTAAAAATGCACTCTGTCCTGAGAGAAAGGAGGGACACGTGAGGAGAGGGAAAGGTTAATGGGTGAAAAGGAAGGGGGGAGGGAGGGATTAGAGGGGGACAGCAGGAGAAAACATTGGAAATGAGGTGAATATTACAGTAAAGCCGTTTTTTGTAGAATGATCCAGTGTCGGTGCCCCCCAGTGGCAGCAGCAGAAAAGATAGCCCCCATGGATCTCCTCTAAACGGCTCTCAACATGTCGACGGCTTAGCTGGCTGCTCGCAGCTAACGGTGCTAACAGCGCTAACGGCGCCAACTAAGGCAAACGTGCTGACAGTTATCAGTGTTAACCTGAAGGGGGAACCAGAGGGTGGGTGCTACGCTTCGGCGGCGATGCCGTCGGTCGGGACGGCGTGATCGGCTGTGACCGCCGTAAAAGAGCAGTGCAGACATAGACATAGGTTTGTGGACTGTCGTTTTGAAGCCACCATCTTGGATTACAGAATTTACCATATTTGGAATGCGGAGGAGTGACATTGCGACACCAAATACGGCTCTGGTAGCGGCAGCGACCTGTCAATCACAGTAAGCCCGTCCTAAAGCATACTCTGCTTTATGTTACATTTGACTCTAAACTAGATCATAATTTACTAAATGAACATCATGCTGTATTGAAGAAGACTTGAAACTAGAGATTGAGACCATAAACTCATGTTTACAATGTTTACTGAGGTAATAAATCAAGAGAGATGTAGAGTCATTTTCTCATAGACTTCTATAGAACCAGAGGAGTCGCCCCCTGATGGTCAGTAGAGAGAATGCAAGTTTTAAGACACTTCCGCATTAGCTTCACTCCGTAGAACCGGAGGTTGTCACCTGAGTGCAGAGCAGCGGCTGTGAGCTAGCCACTGTGGCACGCTCACATGCACTGGAAGCCTGCGCCCGGCTATATTTATAAGCAAGGAAAAGCTGTGATAGCACCACACACAGAGGGAGAGTGACCTCATTCTCTGCTCAGGTAAATGTTACTCCACTATATCTTTACCTGATAGTTGTCTGCTGCTACATTAATACTGTGAATCCCGTATATTGCTCCTTTAAGAATTTAAGACGTTAGAGGATTTGTGCACTTACATGGTCACGGAAACGAGGACTACAAAAAACACCGATGGCCTTCTTGTGTGTCATAGATAACACGTCTATCTGTCGTTAAAAGAACAGACTTTAAGTTTATAGTCTGCAAAAAAAAATAAAAAATACATATATTCTACAGAAAGAAGACAGTACAGGGGAAAGTGATGAATTAGGGGATATAAGGAGGGCAAACACTTTTTTTCAAGTTGAATAAATACATCAACGAATAATGCAGAGCGTCTACAAAGAAGAATGGGGAGGAAGAGACAGGGTGAAGTCTGGTACAGGCTGTCCTTCTGTGAGCAAGCAGAGAAGACAGGACACACCACTCGCTCCAGAGGGGGAGCAGCGAGCAGTGAGCGCAGAGCAGTGGCTCCCAGTCACCTGCAAGTTACAGGCTTCCCCCTGCACACGGAGGGGGGTGGGGGGGGGGGGGGGGGGGGTGGGTCGGTCTGAATCTCAACTGCACTGCACAGTCGTTACTGGTGTCTAATGGAATATGACTTGACAGCGCGTGCGTGCGTGTGCGTGTGTGTGTGTGTGTCCACCACTAGCAGACGGGTGTCAAGGTCTCCCCTCTGTCATTGTGGCTAATGTCAGGAGTTAGAAATTTCAGCACCAGGGACAGGGGCACTATCTCACACCTCTATTTCTGTTCACACATTTTGGCCTGATGTGTTGTCACGGGCTCAGTCACCAACAATAACAACATCAGCGACGGACGGGACAGATCTGCTGAATCACTCCACACTGTGAACGCTGTCTACAACAACGCTCCACCCTGGTCCGCACACAGCCACCCGCGGCCATAATGATGCTGTTTGAACGTTTCTGTGGATGAACTCCTCTAGCACCCTCTGCTGGGGGAACGGAGGATAAGGCCAAAGATCTTTGATCAATAAATAGAAGGAATAATAGAACAATATTTTGGTGATAACTGTAAAAAAAGAAAGAAAAATTGAGAGAAGGACCCACTTTCTACTTCTGATCTCTTTGGATCATTATTCTATGATAGCGACATTCACAACAACAACAAAAATCGTTTCCAGGATTGTTAATCAATTAAAAAAAATTATGAATATTAAATCAAGATTAAATATATTTTGTATACATTGAATTAATTAAAGAATTTCCCTTTTTTTTTTTTTTTTTTTAACTCGGGCCTACTCACATTGTTACCAAGCACAGCAGACCTTTCAAAAGGTGACTTCAACAGAGTCTTGAAATGACTCGCTATTGAGTCTATACGAGCCCATGGATTATCTTTACTGCATGTCCAAGTCCTTTAATACATTTTGAAGTTGTCCTTTTGAGTTTTATATCTTGCTTCCTACACAAATTATCATCTAAGTCCGTATTATATAACTCATCTACTGTTTCAAAGACCCGAAAATCAAAAACAAACGTGCAGAAAACCTTCCCCATAACATAGAGTATAAACTGTACAATGCCAATCTACTCTTTTAAAAGTGACAACCGCTGTACACTGTATACTTCTAGAGTTTCAGCTATAACAGACAAAATCTATACGCTTATTGATCAGCGTTAGTTGAGCCTGAAACAGTGTTCTTCCAGTAATTGCTGTGTGTGTGTGTGCACATTATGTCTTTATTAATACTATTCCACTAACTTTTCAGTGTATATGCATCAGCAATGACCT
This sequence comes from Anarhichas minor, assembly GCF_050575085.1. Lineage (NCBI taxonomy): Eukaryota > Metazoa > Chordata > Actinopteri > Perciformes > Anarhichadidae > Anarhichas > Anarhichas minor. The sequence continues at coordinate 284,973 of NW_027466458.1, forward strand.
GCATTGATCCCTTCCATCACTCATGCAAGATAATGAGGAGAATACATTATACCAAATAATAGTGTCCGTGTGTGTGTGCGTGTGTGTGTGTGTGTCCATTTAGGAGTCAGATTACATTGAGAGGGTGCTCCATAGAGAGCTGATGAGGGCTCTTGTTTCTATTGTTTTAGTGGACCTCGTTCATGGGGAGGGGTTAACGGTCTTCTGTTCATTTTATAGATCCAAAGGCTTTTATATGGTCCCATTAGGACCCGTGCCTGTTCACGTGCTTCAAACTGACACTGGATGTGTACGGTATGCAGGTTTGGTGTGTGCGCTACAATCTGCTTCATGTTTATTATATGCAAAAAAGAGATGATTGCAGCTTGAGAGATATGTTCATGTTCACTCTTTGTGACAACACATAATGCGATATGTCTGTATTCAGCGCTTGCTCTCATTTCCAGTATCAAGCAAAGGAAATGTAACTTACAATAAATGTTCACTGTGATGGACTGCCTATTCACAACTTGATCTCATATCATACTCATCATGAACTTAAATGAACTGAATGAAGTAGCTGCCTGTGTGGGAGAACTGCATTATTCGTTGGAACACAATTAGCTGGTAATGGAAAGTACATCATTCGCCACTGGTGTGTTTCTCTAACTCAGGGGGAAGTAACTGAATGCACACAATACGTGTGCAATAATCACCATGTCCTTATTATGAGAAAAATAAGGTTTTTATTTAAATGTGGTGATGCACGTTGAATATATGGATGGAATAATATCACAGATCAGTTGGATATTGAACATTTGGATGTAGTGTGAAATTAATGTTGACGTGGCAATCTCGAAAATGTTGGTTTGAACAACTAAACAAAAGTATTGCAATATTTTTATATTTGAAATATTACTAAATAGGCGCCTGTGGCGACATTTGTGGACAAAAATGCTTTATTACAGTTTTTCTCCATTGTAAGTGTGGAATTTGGGACCCAGTCCAAGACTCCTGACTGCTTATCTTTTGACTCAAATAGAAATTCTAAATCAACCAGGACTGAAACCTTAAGGACTGAACCCCTAACCTCAACGTCGATATGGCAAACGTATTAACAAGAACATCAACAACGGCACTTAATGACACGTAAGATTGCCGACCGCTGCTCTAACTCGTCTCTGCGCTCCTTGGAGCCACTACCTTATTTGTTTTCGCTGGTATTTCTATGGTGCTGTTGTTGTTTATTATTTGTCTGCCTGCTAATGGAGCCATAGTGCTGACTCGTGGAGTTCTGGCAGTGATATGGCAGCATATAATGCATCGGAGATTTAATGCAGGGAGGATCATTCTGATTCAGATGACTCATTTAGATTTCTAGAAGCCCATGCATTTTTCATGACCACAATTTTCAAACCCACGCTGCTCCACTCCGACAAACGCTAGTTTGCATTAGTGCTTACATCTGTTTGGTTTAAGTGATGCATTAGGCTTCTGTTAACCTGGTAAGCAAGTGTGTGAGTAACAGATCTTCCTGGAAGTAACACAGCCGAAGGCCTAAATCCAGAGTGGATACTGGACTAGAGGGAAATACAGTGGGCTGGAAGGCCAAAGCCAAAAGAGACCCAGCCACCTCCCACGCTTTAATTTTCCGTTTCCATCAACACAAGTGCATCGCTGAATGAGTTCGTCTAAAGGCCACGAGATGCTGGCCAAGAAAACTCTCGCACAGGACTTCTCACAAGCTCCACTACACATTGTCTTCTGGAGAAAGTTCAGGTCTGAATAGTTAAGTGAACTGAAAACTTACAGAGACGTCAAAACCTAAAAGAATAGTTCCAAGGAACAGCGGCATAACCCCCCGTAAATCCACAACTCGTCCGTTTTTTACATTTCAGTCTGTGCTTGGATTAAACAAACAAAGCACAATGGTTACTTTTTCAACATACATGCTCGTAGGTGTATTTTGGAGCTTTGGAGATTGTTTCCCATATGCTTCCCATCTCTAAGCTACGCTAATAAACTGTAGGCTCCAGCTCAATGCTTGAGACAAAAACAGGAGGTCTGCAGCGCCCGGTACACACACACACACACACACACACACACACACACACACACACACACACACACACACACACACACACACACACACACACACACACACACACACACACACACACACACACACACACACACACACACACACACACACACACACACACACACACACACACACACACAGTTTCCAGTTGAAGCAGTTCTTAATGCAAGTGGTGAGTTTGTGCTTGGACGGCAGTTGAAGAGAAGAAAAGAAGAGTCTAAACAGAAAGACTTTACAAGTAGAGTTGCAGAAATCTTTCTGTTTAGACTCCTCTACAAACAATAGATTAGGAATAACGACTGAGTGTAAATATTGGTAATGTCGAAATTGGTGGTCTGTACATGACGTCTGCCTTGCTTGTGAAGAGCGAAGCAAAACACTGAGCAGGGACGGTAAGGGGTCGGCTCACTGCACGATTAAAATGTCAAGTCATAGAGCATCTTTTACTGCTTGAGAAAGGTCAGAACCATAAAGTACACAACACACAGACAGTCTCCCGTTTCTCGCAAAACCAAATCACACAGAGACAAATCTAATAGCGAGTGGACGAAGCAGGCCGTTAAGAATCCAGATCGAACCACACCCAACTATAGTGAGTAATGGCACCGAGAAGTTGGTGTAGGCGCGGGAGGGGGGGGGGGGGGGGATGGAATGAGAAGGGATGGAAAAAAGGATGCACTGACGGGACGTATAACCTTGATGCAGTCACATGATACTGCCCAGAGAGTAAGACGACTGGAGGGAGGGAGGGACCACGCCCTGTGGCGAGTGAAGTCTACACGCCAACAAACATCTGATTCCCCACCTGCTCCAATCAGCCCTCGGTGTTGCTGCTACACTAGCGACCCCCTTCCCCAGCCCCCCCAGGGCAGACGGCAGCGCCACTTTAACTGATTACCTTTTTGCTACATTAGACCACAGCCTTCAACATGAGGACTCGAGAAGAATCTAGAAATGCAGGGTAAGCAGCCGATTACGTCCGTAACTTCAGGTTTATGGAGGTGCTGAAACAAATCCACAGCTTCTCAGTGATACAGGAGTGCGGTATGATGTGAATGGCCGTCATACTAATTAACGGCTTTCCCTTTCATTTTTTTTTTTCATCTTTGAAGTGCTGCCCAAATCCCTCGGGAAGAGGTGACGTCAGATCCCAGTTCCTGTTAATGAGATGAGAGAGAGAGAGAGAGAGAGAAACCCCTGGAAAATAAACTACCATATTCCAGTCGAGCTGCTGTCCCACTGCAGATGCTATCGATGCTAAGTGACATCAATACCCTGGTATCAGTGTGTGTTACGGACATCAGAAGGAAGTAGGAAGTTTGTGAAGAAGCCTTTCATTGACTAAAAGCAACCTAAATTGATATCTGACTTTTCTGAATCTCCAGACCACATCGTTGAGAGCCACAGGCCTCGAACGCTGCATGCATTTGCAATCCACAAACAGTTTCTGTTTTACCCACTCCGACCCACTGCTCACGTCCTGAAACATTGTGCAGAAAATGTATTTCCAGCCGACCGCTGATCTCATCCAGCGTCAGATGACAGCGGCTACTGAGGCAGAAACGGATTTTGTCTCCGAGTCGAATTTGCGATGAATAATGAAGAGTGTGACCTAAAATTCGTACTAGAATGCTGAGTGATGCTGTCGGATGCCGAGAGAGAGAGAGAGAAATAACCCGGCAGTGAATTAGTCAGAGAGACCGACATAGAAAAACACAGAGAGACAGAGAGAGAGAGAGAGAATGATCCAGTATAAACATTTAATTAGCGGTCACACTTTTTCATTCCGTTTTGGGCAAAAACCAAACATGATGAGATGATAAAAGTAACCCGAATCCCAGATTTACATCTAATAAGAGTGTGGGCATAACACATGGTGGTTTTAAAAGGTAAACTGCACTCTTCTAAGTCTCCAACTGCAGGAGTTTAAAAATTGCATGGCAGCATCTTCCCTCAGCATGTGGCGGAAAAACAGTCTGCAGTTTTGCAGGCATAATGTGTTTGTGCGCGTTCGTCTCCTTGCAGTGCCGCACACCATGCTATTTTATGACAGCGCAGCAGAAATCTCCGGTGTGTTTTTTCTGCGAGAAAAGCCTTCGCTTAGTCAACTCAAAGATGGTGAGAGACGACAAAGAGAGGAGAGGACAGGAAGGTTAAGGAGCTGACGAGAGCTGGAAAGCACATTCACATGAAGATGTTTGAGCTGCGCTTCTGATAAGTCCATTGATCAGCCACCACGCCCTCCTTTCTCTCCCCCTCTTTCTGACGGGAAACACAGTTACAAGGCCGTAATGAATAATTAACGTCTAAATGCCTCCCACTGCCCTCAGTCCAAAAAACAGCTGCCCTCTGTATAGAGCAAAGGATGCATCTTAAGAACAACATCCTCCTACATCCTTCCTCTCCTGAGGATGCATTTCAATAATCTAGCTTGTATTCATTATGTCCTTCAGCTGTGGGCCAGTTAATGCAGTAACCTCTAGGAATTGCGTCCTCTCGCTTCAGTTTTTTTTGTCACTCTTTGCCTTTGTTCTTTTGATGAACGGGCTTTCACCTTAACGAGAAAAGCTCAACTATGGCAATGATGGCGCTGATGACGAACTATGACTCATCGAGTGATGCAATCTCTGCCCTTCAAACATCCGTCAGGGTGCAATAGGGCAGTGGGGAAGATGATGTCAGATGTGTATGGGCCGCACCTAGTTATGAGGTATATCATGACGGGCATAAAAGGACAGGGCAGGATACACTGTCGGGACGCCGTTTGTACCCAAATATAGACGTGCTGATGGTCCATATGGATTTTGGATCCGCGACAGGAATACCAATGCTTTTCTCAAGCACCCTATCACCATTACACAGAATGGAAAACCCATAGATAACATCATGTGACTCGTTGCTTGTATATTGCATCAGAGGCGGTCGACAGAGTGGCCCCTTGGTATTTGGAGGCTGAGATTAGAACGCCAAATATGGTCCCTCTCTTGAGGTGGATAGACATGGTTCAGAACAACAGAGAGATGATCAGAGCTGAAATGATTAGTTGATTCATCAATTAGTTGATCAATAGAGAAAATGTATTATTTTTGATAATCAAATAGTTCTTAAAGCAGAAATGCCAAGAATTTGCTGGTTCCAGCGACTTAAATGTGAGGATTTGCCGCTTCTCTCACCTTTATATCATTGAATATCAAATATCATTGGGTTTTGAACTGTGAATTGAAGAAAACAAGACATTTGAGGAACAATTGATAGACGAATAATTGATTAATTGAGAAAATAATCTGCAAATGAATTGATAATGAAAACAATGATAAGTGATGTGGTGGTTCACTTTTACACTGTGATCTGTAGCTTTATCTTCTAGCGTTATCTTTTCAACCTGTTTTCATTGCTGAATCAGTTTGACATCCTGGATATTATAACCCCTTCTGTCTGCTTCTGTTTTTCCAAAAAATGTGATAATATTTATGCAGGGACTGCAGTTAGTGACAGTGTGGGCTCCAGCTCTAAAGGTTTGATGGAGTAGCAGCGGGGGGGGATGGCTTAGCCAAGGGTCAATTATTTGCTGAGTCAATTCAGTACAAAAACAAAAGTTTTGATCATCAACTAATTATCTAAGTTACACAAAACTTGCTTGCAAATTGTACGTCTTTGGGTTCGGGAGTCTTGGTAAGACAAAACATGTCAGCACCGAACATCCCGTACACCGCAACAAATTCTCAGCAACTACTTTTTGGGTCATTTCGGTGAGTGTTCCTGGTGATGATGTTGCTGCTATATATCGAGGGTGGGATTGTTGACATATCTTGCTAACTCATTGCCTAACTACAGCACACAATGATGCAGCACCAAGCAGGTATTTCACTGGAAACCAGGATTCATTCTTAATGGCATTTGGTCAGTGGAGGTACTGGAGTGGTTGACTTGCGGCCATTCACAGGTCTATTTGTGTAAGCACTTCTAACCAGACGAGTGCTCTAAGAGCTCTAGTAAATACAGCTATGTAATGTTGTATGTGTGGTGGTGTTCGGGTGTTTGCACATGTATACAGCCTGAATAACTGCGCCCAAGGAAACCCCAATTGGTCAAACACTCCTATTGGACATCATGCATGGGAAGACAGCTATGGTTATGTGTCTGTGTGTGTGTGTGTGTGGCTGTTCAGAGGTAATGTAATGAAGGCCATGGCTCCATTAGGACTCCCTTCCTGCAGAATCCCATCATACCACTCCCAGTGGACAAAGACAGACAGACAGACAGGCAGACAGACAGGCAGACCCGGAGAGGCAGGAGAGACACAGACACAGACAGAGAAGCACAAAAGAGAGGGATGAAAACGTCCATGCTGCAGTGAAATCTGACCTCCTGGCACATCGGGATCTTAGTGTAAGGACCACGTGGGCGGATGCAGGGAGGGAGGTGTTTTGGAGGGAAATGAGAGATAAACAGGAGTGACAGACCAGTCAAACCCCCAGTTGAAGGCAGTGAGAGGAAATGAGGCTCTGGAGGAGGAAATATGGATGGCAAGCTGAAAAGAAAGTGGGGAAGGAATGTGGTAAAGAAAAGGGAGAGAGGGGATGACGATGAAAAGAGATCTGCCCACAAAAGGTGGGTCAAATTGTTGCCCAGCATTGCCAGCATGTCTCAACTGAAGCCTGGAGGTGGAAATATTTCAATTACCATTATCAGACTGCAGTGGACATTAAATCCAGTCCTGAATTGACCTCGGCAAACTGAGCTCTCTCAGGTATCCACTCTTCAACCACAGGAAAGTGGACTGGCACAGGCAGAGGGGCTGGCAAATTATGACGCAGTCTCTTTATTGTTCAGATGGAGGAGAAAGCACACTGCGGGGAAGCAATCGCTCAGCGCCAGCCCGGAGCGGAGTGTAAATACCCAGTGACATGGGTTCAGTGAGCACACTGGCATGGACTCGCAGACACTCCGGGACAATCACAACAGAGACGGGCGGTATTTTTAGACCTGCAAGTAAGAGCCTCGCATCACTTTGCATCCGTTTGTCATGTTCTCTTCTTGCCTCACGTCTGCGTAGATCTGTTGTTGCTGTATTGAGCACTGTCTCAACCTAAGTTGTATCAGGTGTATTCCATATGAAGTTTCACTTACCAATCAGTTCATGTTTTTTCTCCATCACAGAGCGCCCGTCAGCTTACAGAATCACTTCCCCCAAACCACAAAAAAACATTGGCATCAAGCCATACATGTAGTTATTTGCAAAGATTGGGAGGTATTCAGTGGAGATACATCTGGTCCAAAACTATACTACACAATGGAGTTGAATAGAATTCAGTTTGTGCTTGACGAAGCATTGAAAAGGCCATTTGAAAAACCCAACAACATTGGGTCTTCCTAGGAACATTGTCCTGTTTACTCATATTGCTGTGAACAAATTTCATTGTGAGGTGTTTTCTGTCACAGGTAGGAAAAAGTTAAAGACTATCCCAAGAAACCAGGTTATTGTTTATAGAAAGACCTTTCTGTTGAACCTTTTTTGTTGTGTTCAACAAATAAAACCCAAACTATCTACAGGGCTAGATGCAACTACACACTCAGAAGAAGATAGAGAAAGTCTACCTTTTGGAGTACAACAGCTACCATTACTTTAAAAAGGAACAATAATGTCACATGTGCACTCAAAAAGTACCTTTAAAGCTCTGTTAATCCATAACAACAAACAAAATGACTACATGTAAATGGGAAAGGGGTAACACACAGTGGTGGACCCAGGGAAACCCAACTCTCTTCGCCTCTTAGCTCATTGCTGTAGTTTTACTTTTACGCAAATTTACTTGAATCTCATTGCTTTCATTAACCCGAATTCCTATAAAAAGCCCTGATAAAAGCATCTCACGCTACCTTCCCAGCACCAAACCTCAGACTGGAGACCGAGTAGCAGCCAGCTGGTGAAGAAAATCAAACATGTAAGCTAACAACACAGATATTTCTCCACAGGAGCTGGAGGAGACCCAAACTAGAGCTAAAAGGAGAGTGCATATTTACCTATTATTATTGACTTACAATTGTCAGATAGCCAGAAACATGACTGTGAATACTGAATATGGTTATGTTGCTCTGTGTCTGCTGGCTTTGTAAATAGGTAAGCTGTGGCAGCTTGTTGTGGAGTTCTGCTGCCACCCGAGTGGCCAAATAAACGCCACAATAAAACTAAACAATCGTCAATCCACGCAGGTGTTTTCACCAAAGACTATATGTGGAGCTAAGTACAACCAAACACTGAATAAGACATTTTTAAATGAAAAAAACAACAACTTTCATTCACTGAAAACTCACTGTGAAAGGGTTTAAGATGTAAGACGAAAACACGGAAACTCCCAGACCGTACAGCACCGTGGCAGCAACCTGTCAATCACAGGAAGCCCCGCCCTAAAGCTTAACCCGCTTTATGGTCTGTTTGACTCTAAATGGACATCATGCTGTATTGAAGAAGACTTGAAACTAGAGATTGAGACCATAAACTCATGTTTACAATGTTTACTGAGGTAATAAATCAAGAGAGAAGTAGAGACATTTTCTCATAGACTTCTATGCAATCTGACTTTTTTTTTTTTAACCGGAGGAGTCGCCCCCTGATGGCCAGTAGAGAGAATGGTAAAGTTTAAGGGAGACTCGGAGATGGCTGCCAAGTGGGCTTCCATGTTTGAAAGCTGCCGAAGAAAAGATCCCAGCTGAGGACACGTGCATATCCAAGTTCAGCCGATGTGATATACTGGTACTATAACGGCATACATTTGGATGCAGATCTCAGTTAATGTAATAGTTTGTGTGCAAAGATTACCTTTAAATGTGATTTCTTTTACTAGTTTAGCCTCCAAAAAACGTTCACATTTAACAGAAATTATGAACTTTTGGAAGGAAACAAAGGAGATGTCTCTACTTTCATTATAAAGCACATCAATATAGTCCAAAGACCTATGACTAATCTGCTATTCTGCCCTTTGTGTAAATTAAGAACACACCGAACAAAGGACAGTAACGACACCTGTTTAAGCAGCGCCGCTTTACTCAATGCTGAAAAAACACAAAAATCTCCTGATTGCATCCAAGTGTGTGAGCTCAAACGCCCCACCCTAAACGTGGAACACTACAGTGTGTCTCTAATGTGTGCGTGCACTAGTGTGTGTATATGTTGCACTACAGTCCATTACTGAAATCACATTAGCCTCGGGGAGTGCACTGAGACAGGAAACGACCATCCACCATCTATCTCCTGACTCACTGTCAGTGAACACACACACACACATTACACGATCAGATCTATAGATGGACAACACTTCACATTCATTTTCTTTCTATACGTCATACATTCATGAAAACAGACTCATAGATATCAATGAGATAGTTTGTAGCAAAACACATATACATGTGATGAAGTTGTTTTGGAGACACGAAAAGGAGAGGACAGGAGGAGGAAGAAGCTGCCCGGTAATATCAGAATGTCAGTCCACACAAGGGCAGACCAGCCCAGCCCAAGAGTGGCCTGAGAGCAGATAGTGGACACACACACACACACACACACTCTCTATCTCTCTCTACCATACAATGTATTATGCTGAAAGAGAACCACACACATGCAGGCAGACTTTATATGCAATGTGTGTGAACATGCGAGCTATTGCTGACAGCTATTAAACTACACATGTATGCCTGCTAAAAATCAGCCCAGTATTCAGAACTAGACTACTCATTTGCAATATGTCATGTTTTGTGGAGGCTGCTCACACTCTGACCAGTAAAGCGTAACATGGTCCACGTAAACAGTGAGCCTCCATAAGGTATAGACAGGCCTGTGAAGTTGTAAACACTCCTCACACTGCAGCCTGTATTAGTGACAGTGCAAGTCTGGCCTATTTGGGTATTATCACACTCCCAATGACTCTAAGTCTCTTATCAAAACAGATGGAATTGGCTCTGCTTGCTCATTTTAGTGAGCTAGCCATTTCATGCAACATCCGATGAAATCTGTCAGAAAATCCGGAGCTGATGTGCTAAAAATAAAGCACGGCAACGCCTTTGACCTGCTCTCCCCTAAACGGACGCCCAGCATCAGCAGCAGCGGTTCGGGCTGACTGACTGGGCCAGTCCGATGCGGGAGAGCGGGCTGCGGACAGACACCCACCTGCCGTATGCGGTTCTGGTGCAGCGGTGGTGGAGGTCCACCCTCCGGGGACGTGTTGCTCGAAGAGGCCATTTTCAGGTCGCGTTCGGAGCCGCCGCCCCTGGAGAGACTTCCTTCGGGGCTACTTGCCATTCTGTCTCGGGCTGTGCTGCTGCTGGAGGCAGCGCGGCCAGTGAGGGTGCAAGGTGGATCTCTTGAGGCGGGGGGGCCTCAGAATCCACAAGGCTCGGCGGGGCCCGGGATCATTCTGCGGCGTCACACACACACACAGTCCTGTTATCAAACGTGACAAAATATAGCGCTGTGATTCTTCCAGATTGTCAAACCGAAACGAGCGCTCCCTCTCCGTTCGAGGGATGCTCCCGGTGGTGTGTTGCTGTAGCCTGCGCGCGCGTGTGTGTGTTTATGTGTGTGGTGACGCGAGCGCGCCTCAAATGCGCTTCCCCGAAACTCCGCAGGATCACTGCTGCCTTCAAGGGCAGTCGGAAACTTTTTAAACGCACCTTGGTTAGGGCGATGAATCTGAAAAACTGTATTTTCTGTCACCGGGCGAGGAGCAACAGTAAAGCAGATGCTTTAATGATTCATTGGTCGTATGTGACTAGTTAGAGTTATAGGGTTGCAATTGTTTTTACTTTGTATCTACATATAGTGGTGTTTTTAAAATAGACCCTACACCACTTAAAACAGGGATTATACCACCGCAGCATATTTACTTATATTTTACTACCACCGAGAAGAGTAGCTCAATCCACTTTATCCCTATAATAAAAAATAAAAAAATACCTATAGCAAGACATTTTGTGATTGGACCATTTCCTACCAACGGCACGTGAATGCACCGTGAAGCAGCATTGCGCTCCTGTTTTTGCGTCCCCCCCCCCCCCCGTCTCCCCCGCTTGCTTCTGCAGCAAGTTAACTGTGAGCTCCATATGACTGCTAACACAAATATGAAATAATAATCGAAAGCCCAGGCGCATCGGGTTGGGCTTACATAATGTAAGCTACTATTGTTGTGCCCCTGTGCGTCCTCACTGAGCTGCAAATTGAATGGGGGTCGACAGGGCAAAATCAATAACAATATGTCTTGGAGACATTTGAAAGCCAGGCATCACTCGAGTGGAGGAGGGCGTGGAGGAAGAGGGGGTGTAATAAATCATGTTAGACAGACAACAACAAAAAAACGCGTGTCACTGTTTAGAGACTTCAGGTTGACAGTAGAACCATCTTGTTCCAAGTCAGATATTATTTTTGTTTACCTAAATGGCGGAATAAAAGATGAAAATATGGAAATAAGAGTCGATTAGATGTGCAGCAAATGTTATCTGTTGAATAACTAATTTCGCATTCATTTGTTTAATCGAAAAGCATCTGTGTTAAAGAGACTGACTTTTAATGGGTGTGGCCTTGTCTTAGACAAATCTGGATTTATGACTGCTAATTCCAACAGGAAGAAACCTTTGCCTCCGTTTCTTTTTTTAAAGATTTGCCACTTTAACCTAGTTCACGTAATGACAAGGCTGTAATGTCTATAGAAATAGGTAAAGGTAATTTCATAGGGTCGGTGCCATCAGCAATGACATACTGTGGGCTTTCTGCTTTTGGACATGCACTGTTATTGGTCTGCACAATCTGTATCAGTGAGCATCCAAAACCCAATGAACAGAACCAAGCTCTTTTGTTAATATGACCTAACAGTAATGTGTCAGAATCAGAGTAACGTACAGAGTGCTGAGGCCACATTTTGAAATTTGAAACAGCAACAAAAAACATTTCCTTCGGACACATCTTCTCATGTCAGTCGTAAGTCATCTCATTAGTCCAGAAATGTGACAGATGTATATTTTAAATGGTTAGAACAGAAATATTAGATGCAAAGACTTTATCACACCACAGGGTACTCTCCTCCTGTACCAGTGAACATCCAGGGAATGGACATTGAGATGATGAGATCCTACAAGTACCTGGGTGTTCACCTGAACAATAAACTGGACAGACGATACAAATGCACTATTCAAAAAGAGACAGAGCAGACTCTTATCTGGTGAGGACAGGAAAGACTATTCGGAGTACAGGGAGCACTCCTGAAGAGAGACAGAGACAGAGTTCAGTCTGAGACTGAACAGACTGTCCTGGGATGCCCACTGGATCCAGTGGAAGTAGTGGGAGAGGAGAATGATGGCTAAGCTATCGTCCCTGATGGACAACATCTCCCACCCCATGTAGGACACACCATCAGCACTGTGCAGCTCCTTCAGTGACCGGCTGCTTCATCCGGAGTGTGAAGGAGAAATACCGCAGGTCCTTCCTTCCTGCCGCTGTCTGACTGCACAACCAACAGTGGTCCCAGTAGACCACACAGACCATATAGGAAACTATTCATTCATTCATGTGCAATATCAATGTACATATGTGCAATACAAACACTTCTTACCTCATATGTGCAATAATGTGTATTATATTGTACTTTTAGCTTTTGTTGTCTTGTCTTTTCTTCATTATAAATTGACTGACTATTTATTGTACTGTTTTTTTTACTATTGATGCACTGTCCACTTTGCTGCTGTAATCCTGCAAATTTCCCTGCTGTAGGACTAAAAGGATTATCGTATACTTCTATATGCAGCACTGCCCTCTGCTTCCACTGCATGGGATCACACTCCAAACACAATTCTATCCTACAAGTCACGATTCCCCGTCATGTCAGTGGTCGGACTAATTGTATAAAATTCTCCCTTGATGATAGAAAACTTAAAATGAAAAGTACAAATTTAAAAAAGGTACAGTAATACACCCGGAAAACAAAAATCAGACAGGTAAATATATAAAAATACTTTATTAGACATCTACCTTTTACAAACAAGTTTATCATTGAACTGGTTCCAATCAATGACAGCAGCACCAAAACCACCAAGAAACATGAACAATAACAAACAGACAGACAAGGACACGTGGTGGGAAAAGCTTATAAGAACTCGAGCTGGAGTGTACGTCTTTTTCTTCTTCTTCCTCTTTTATTGTGCGGAGAGTTGGTCCAGGTTGTTGTTGCTGCGGCTGGAGAGGTGGGCCTCCAGAATTTCCCCGAACAGATTGCGTTTCAGGAGGCTGTAGGCCATGGGCAGAAGCTGCCTGATAACCTTGTGGAAATACTGGGGAGAGTCAGGAAACAAACAGGATTAATAATGCAATAATGCATTTCTTTCAACTACAATCTTAGTGGTCGCAACATTCAGGCCTTTACACTGCTTAAAGGGAGTGGGTCCCAAAACTTTTGGCTTTTGAATCCCACAAATGTGTACAAATGTGTGTGGCAGAAATGTTCTGCCTCTTATATCCCATCAAAGCTAGGGTTGGTAATGATGAGAAACTAGCAAGTGTATTCTAGATTTATAAAAACTATCAACCCAAAAACCCACACCAGTGTCGTCAGCGTTTTCCCAATTGATAGAAGACATATCCGCACACTTACTGTAGATCTTATTAGAGCTACATCAGAGCATACACAATTCCAACTATTTTCCAATGAAAGTGGCTGGCAGCACAAGCTCCAAAAGTCGCTAGAATCTAGCAGGAAAGTCTACACTGACGGGCTGGTCCCTTCAGGCCTCCCTCTGAAGCCCCTCCCCCGAAATCATAATAAAGAACGTAAACAACAAACATGGCCATTGTTAGTACTCAGCGGTGAAACTAGCAGTTTGTGCAAGACTCTGGTTTCATATGGACTGAATCAAATGATTAGATGGACTTATTAGGAGTCCTGGGAAAGCCACAGGTAGCAGATTTGTCCTTGTTTTTTGTTAGAGCATTTGATTTATTGATTGCTGTGGGAGAAGTAATAACAATTTTAACATATGGAATAAAAAAATGGTTGTGACTACCAACCCTAGCTTTAAATCCCACTGTGCTCAGATTTATCCTGTGACCCACTGGAGGGGTGCAGACCCCTAAACAAGGCTATGGGGCAGTGCTTTGTGAGGAGCGTTTTACCTTTACTCCAGCACATAGAACAATGTCACAAGATGCGTGGGAAGCACTGTGCAGAATTGAAAATGCTAAAAATAACCTGAGAAGAGATTAATTCACCAAAACATGCGTTTGCATAAGTGGTGTAATGGAGCGTTGTTGATCCGTGATGCGCACGGATCCCCCTCACGGTACGGCACACATATATATAAATAAATAAGCGGGTAAATTACACAGTTTAACGTTAACCATCACAGTGAAATAAAGTTTTACAGACGATCGTTATCCGCTGATATTCAGTAAAATATGCGATCAGGACATAATTTATGCTTCTCTAGTCGCCGATCTCTGAGAATGTTACATTGTAAACAACCAATCCGTGTTTAAACTGACACGAGGAGGACTAGTAACTGTTACTTTATGATGCGTTCAGGCTGTTCAGTGAAAATGAGTATTGGCCGAATTATAACGCTATCATGATGTGTCCACATGTAATCTCGTAAAATGTAGTGTTTGTGAAAAACTTGAATAAACCCAGTTGTTTGAAGGAGACGTTTTCACAGCAACATAAATAGATATTAGAGGTGAATTATGAGCTGTTTACAATAACTCTAAGCAGATTATAATACATTAAAACCATTAATGACAAGATTTGTTTAAATCCATGAAATACAATCTTTTTATTCCTTATCATTTGAATTGTGTGCTTTTATGATGAAAAAAAAAAAAAAAGACTATAGATGACTATGCCAAAGTAAAAGATAACATTTAGAATTTTTGAATGTTTACACTGACTTCAGAGTGGTTGAAATGATTTTTGGGACGGATGGAGCCTTGTAGACCAGCTACTAGTCAGACAACAAAGGGATTGGAAGACTCACGTGGGATCCGAAACAGAAGAGGTCCATTCCTAGTTCATATCCCATGCCGTAGTCACACTCGTCGTTGGCAAACTGAACAAAAGTGACCATCTCCTGGAGAGGTCCAAAGGCTTTGACGCGCTCTTCGTCGTTCCGGGCCTCAGCGATGGCCTTGAGGATCTTCTTGAGGCCAGCTGAATATAGAGGATGAAAAGTAATCACGTAAAAAGAAAAGTAATCACTCACAGGGCACCTACCTGGAATTAAACACGCTTTTCAAGCCTTTCAAACGTCAAGGTTTATTACTATATATTCACTGTGTACGAGCTCACCATCTGTTTCTGGTAGTTCTCTGTATCCGACATCGTTCTTGTCTACAGGTACAACGATGCCGGCACCGTGGAACGTCTTGGTGACCACCTATTGGTGTGAGATAGGTGGTAAGAGATTTCCTGCTAGTGTCAACTTGGAGCACAACACGGTGGTCAAACGTTTTTGTATTGTATATACAACCACTTTAAAATGATTTACCCTCATTAAGTGAAATTACAGTAAGTTTATCCTCTGTGACTGTACCAAGGAGACTCCTTGAAAGCAATATAGACTGTTCTGAAAATGCTACGGGTTTAACTTGTAGTAGACATAACTATGTATAGTATTGACTTGATACGCTGCAGTGGTTTAAATGTACAGTTCAAGGGACAAAGCAACACGTGAGTTAGGAGTTAGGATTGTTTTAAGTGAGTTCTTAAAACAATAGACGTTGGATAAAACCTCTGTTTTTGCTCCCTTGTGTGAGTCACCTTCTTGTCCCTCTGCTTCATGGCTTTGGTCTTCTGCTCTAGGGACAAGCACAGAGTCTCCGCCCTGTCTCTCAGCTGTGCCTCCAAGCTGTCCAAGGCGTCTCCGCCAGCTTTCTTGCTGCCCCTCTCTTTTCTCCTCCTCAACAGATACAGGCTGATGGAAGTGCGTAAGACGACATGCATGGAAGAGGAAAGAATCAAAAGAAGACAAATGCAGATATAATAAGGCATATTATCACAATAGGTAATTTACCTTTTATGATCACTGATCTGAGCAAGCATTTAGCGTGTGACAGTTTTTGTGTGGCATCCATATCTGCATGTGTAAATCTGTCTTTTGACATCATACAATTATTTCTGGAACGCTTACTCACCGTTTGCTACTGGTGAGAAATGAAAAGTGCAGTGTCAGCGTACTGCAAAAATTGAAACAGAACTAGAAATGCCAGATGGATAAAATGCCCTAATGTCAAACAGTCTACAGTTTCTCATATTGAAATTGAAACTTTGTCTCTTAAAACAGGCAGCTGAAAGTATAGAAAATGTCTCCGCGTGGTCAGTACTCACAGGACAGCAGCAAACATATTGTCTCCCATCTGCGCGATGGCGCAGCCTTTCTTGGCTTCATTTTCCCCAACGAACGAAGGCAGGGAGTCTGGAAGGTCTCTGGTGGATTTGGGGAGCAACAGAATTCAGTAAATCAGAACGAATCGTACTCATGTAGATACAGTTACCGCGGTTTCTGTTGTGTTCTCTCTGTAGCTGGTATAGTAAGTCAATGGCTCTGTCGTGGAAGCTACAGCATTGCCATAAGCAAGTACGCCGGCTCGGCACGGGCGCCGTGTGTACCTGTAGTAGCCGATGTGATGCTGACTGTCTCCACTCCCCAGGAGGATGGTCTGAAACTCCGGCGGGTCGTATAAATACCGCCAGTGGAGGTGGAAGTTGGGCTGAGGATTGTTGGCGTTTTTGTGGGCTCCTGCCAGGATGTCGAAGGGACCAACCAGCTGCAAACCCAGCGTGTCTTTCAGAGCACCTATATGGATTAAGATGAATTAAAAAATATATTGACACAGAGATAAATAGAATCAGTCAAATGTTTGTGTTCGCTTGCTGCAAATTGGGCTTTTACGGATGGTTTTGATACTTATATTGATGTATTGTGTGTGTTGTGGAACAATTTACAAAACCAAAGAAAGCTAAAAGACACGTTCAAGGAACCACATTCTTCCAGTAGCTTCTATTATCCTCGTTATGGTCTTACAAAGCAGCCTGTTAAAAATGTAAACAGGAAATCAGTCATATGGGAAGTTTTTCTTTCTTCCATCCTTAGTCTGACGGTCACACAAAACCTGCAGATGTCACTTTGATCAAGGAAACCTGCATTGAGGAATTGCTAAAAAATGTTTTGACTCTTTATAGATTATTGACGATTAGTGGCTGTCAAGACTTATATGGTGTGTTAAACAGCAATGTTGTTTAGACCACCGTGGACTGTCTGGCAGTTATTAAGACCATGGGGGCTGGTACTGTGTATTTTTACAAGTGGTCTCGTAGAACATTTGTGCATTCAGCCACATTCATCCAGCCTTTCCATTGGCTAAGTATTGGTCCATCCCGTTTTCTCTGCATGTCTACAGGCAGGAAAATGGACGCCCCTTTCCGTCCAAACCGGTTTTCATGTAACAAGATCGAGCGTAGTGGTAGAGAGCATACCACGGGGGCTGTCGGGGCGGAGCTCCTTGCAGAAGTCCCAGAAGTGGTACAGATCTTCTGGCATTTGAAGCTTATACAGTTGCAGCATCTCGTCTCGTTGCTCTGAAAGCACCTCTGAAGATAGCGCGGCTTCGGATTCATCGGTACGGGCTTTCTTAAACTCCCCATTGCCAGTACCGGACTCCTGAAGAAAAGCATTGCAGGAAAGATGATGTTATACACCGAGTCGCCAGTGAATTTGGTAAACAGCCCTGCAATACATTGAATTGTATTGTATTGGGTTATACCAGTAGCTACTATCAGGCAGCTCAACTGAGGGACCTGGTGATCTGAAGATGTTGAGACAAGATGGGCACAAATTTGAGCACAATTCGACATCTGAAGGTCATCTCCCAACATTACTCTCAATGAGTTAAGCCCATTGGGGAACATTTAAGATGATGAATAAATGCATATTAAATACGCTTTGAAAAGATGGGCAGAAGCAGGACTGCTGTCAATCAGTGGATGGTAATGTACTGCTAAGATCACCAAAACAAAGCCCTCGTATAGGTTTACATACGAGGGACAAATAAAGTACTGGGAAGGCATAGGTGAGAAGATCAAACACACTTCAAACATAGGTGCGCCTTCAGAACTGCGCTACTTCATACAAAGAAATGTAGGGCTACTGGCTAACTAATTGTGAGAAAAAAAAATGATGCCTCTGTTGGTTCCAAAACCAACACGATTGTGGAAAGGAAAGACTCACACCAGTATATGGAATGAAGAAGGAAAACTCTAAAGGTCCTCTGTTCCAGTAGAACCAGATTAGGGTATTACCTCGACTCAATTTGGTTAACCAGCAGACCCACTGGTTATACCTTTTGTATTCGGTTTTAATGCGTGTGCGCACGTGTAGTGCATTTATGTGCAGGTACACGCAAGTATAATATGCAAGTCAACATCTACAATAACAACACTACCATTAAAGGGTTCACTTCAAACCAGACATACACAATTTTCCTACAAGTCTTGTTGCGAACAGATGTTAATGATTGTGTTTAAAAAAAAAATGAATTATATAAAAAAGCAGGTTTTTATCTAACCAACAGCACAGCACAATCAAACTCAACAGAATCTACAACCTACAGCCTCCAGACTGACAGTCAAGGTGAAACTCTACAGCTCATTAAGGTAGGACTTTTTGCAAGGTTGTTTAATTGGTGTGAATAAAATGACAACTGCATTGCATGTGGTCTTCCTTGCCCTTATAAATGGAGCCTTGTTCAGTGCTCTGATTGTTTTCTTAACAGGTGTTATGTAGAAATCTGTTCCCCGGTCGAAGCGCGTTTCCCTCCTGTTAAAATGATAGCGCCCCCCTTGGTGGTTAGGTTAAGCGATAAGGGTTGGTTCAGTGTTTTTTTTAGGTAGGGGGAAACACATGTCGACGAGGTAACAGTATTCAACACAACACCGGCAGAGCAACGTTAAGGGACCGAGGACGACTCATTGGGAGGTCTTCTTTGCTAACCAATGTTAGCATTGAGGGCACTGACTGGTGGCCTTTGTGGGATCAACCCACTAATGAAATCAACACACGTTTCTCTACAGCAGACTGGCCTGCAGACGTCACATAGCTACAATAACGCTCAATGACCCAGCGCTGCAGACATGTGTAGTTAAGTTCATGCAAACATAGAAACGTTATGTTATAATAAGCGGGCACGTGACGTTTAACAGTTTGCCGTTGTGAACGTCACTGAACAAGAGGCTTTTTGATAACGGTATCGGTGCCCTGCTGCCATGTTGTCGTCTGACCGCTACTGCTCAAGACAGCGTGCCAAACAGCTCTGCCCATAGCGTTTATCAGAAGTTGCTTTGGCGCCATTATAACAACACGCAGCACAGCTCCTTGCATGGTGATGCCGCCCTTTTGAACGGACACCCCTGCGGCCCGACAGAGGGGGTCGAAACATTGTAATATTACCTGACTGGATTTAGGTTTTCTTTTTGCGCGCCCTGTCATTTTCTTCCTCTTGTCTCCCCGTCGCCGTCTTCTTCTGCGGGTCGGAATCAGCCGCCACTGCGCCGCCGCCTTAAAGCTCATCACTGCCCCCCGGAGGCCGGGATCGTGAAGTGCAACAAACGTGTCACTGAGCTTGGGCATTGGAGGTTGATTTGCACACGGTGTGTTTTCATCTTTATCTTGATAATACTTGTCTTTACATCCATACTTACATACTTTACATACTTTACTTTACATTTGTATACTTACATACAAAGGGTTAAAAAACATAGACATTATTTATAAATTGTTGACTTAACAGTGATTTTATAACTGACAGTCTGTAGCATTTTTTCTTTCACATAATTTGGTGTTGTGATTATGTTTTCTGAAGGCAAATGCCACATTTATACATTACAATTTTATGTTTGAATGGATATGTTGAAAAACAATCAGCGCAAACATTAAGCGTAGTTTGCTGAGAAATTCAGAAAGAAAAAGAAGGAAGGTAACTAATTTTCATTCATTTATAATGCTTTATAAACACCACTGGTACTACAGGGTGACAAAAACACCTTTCAGGATTGCATGCCATAATAGGCATTGTGAGATCATAACTATACTGAGCAGCCACGGATAGTTTTGATGCCTATAGCCCAAAATACTCTACAGATAGATAGGGTATGCAGTATACGGTAATTACATGACATGGTCTGCATTGACACAAAAATGCAGATATAGAATGGAAATTATAATTTTCTTGTCCTTCGGTCCTTTGAAGATATTGAAACACATCTACTGATGTGTGGGCACGATGCAGATATTTAGTCAAGTTGTGTCCAAGAGAGGATGGAGAACAAACAGTTGCACGTGGCTAAAATGCCTTTTGTGTCTTCATCCTCTGTGCAGTCCCCTATTCGTCTGCCTGCGTCTCTTCCGCCGTGTTTTTATGTGTTTCCAGGGTTACACAACAACTATTTTCACAGTCCTCTCTCTTTGCAGTCTCAGCAAAATGCATCCAGTTATGTCTGTTCTTCTTACAGCCACTCAGCAGTGGGGAGCAGGCGTCAAACAGTCTCGATACAGCCTGAGGGACACAGAGACAGTGAACGTGTGATCATGGGAGTGATGGAAGACTGGAAATTAGAGGATAAGAGAGTGGAACAGCGTTGAGGACAATGCTGTGGTTTTTGTTTCCCTTACACATGCATGTATACCGCTCGCATGCATCCGCACACGTGCAACAGCTGCAGGAATAACACACCTTGTAGAGTGGATAGCAGATGTCATCGATGTATTCCACTTGCATGTATGGCAGTCGAGTGCTGTTCTCTCTGTTCATTATGTCCTGGTGAGAAGAGAGTAGAGCTGGCTGTTAGAATAGGACTATTTCATAGGAGCCCGGAAGAATTGTAGACGATCTAGTCAAACATAGTATGATGTAATTACATGATTCCACTGTCACTGTTATCAAGGTTTGACACCGGCTGGGTAGGTGTAATGCTGTTTTTTTTAAAAGCGTCCTCTTATATATGTTCTTTAAACTGGGACTAAAACAAGCCAGAAGGACTCTTCAACTGAAAAACCGCCTGCATCAGGGAGGTAAAATAAACATTTTGGGATGAACGTGATTCATATTTTACCATACAGACGAGTATGAAAAAATGTATAGTAGTTAAATAAATGAAATAGCTTATTTAAATCAATTTATGATTAATTAATGTGTATTTTCTACTTTCTTGTTGGGCTTTCTATATAACCAAATTTTCACAAGCCTTGGTACAATATATAAATGTAATAAGAAAGAAATCCTGCGAGCGAGACTTACAATGGGTTTGATTTTGAACTCCTTTTTCTCTTTGTCCCCTTGTGCAAAGAACTCCATGGTAACCAGGTTGGCAATCTGTTTCGGAGAAAGAGGGAGGTCAAGGCTTGTGATGAATTCAAAACGACTCGGAGATAAAATAAGGAAGTATATTCAGATAAGAACCGTACCCTTTTTTGTTCCGGCCAAGGCTTTGTGATGGCAGAGAGGTCACTGGCTGTCATCAGCATCGACCTGTGGGGTGAACAAATATCTTAAAGGAACGGCCCTGTTCCACTACAGATATCATTATCATCATGTATGTGATTCTCACCTCAGTAAATCTCTTTGTTTCTCACTCTTCCAGCTCACTCTGCTTTTCTTGGCGAGAGAAAAGAACTCCTTCCTTCTCCTTAAAAGAAAAGCAAAAAAAAAAAAGGGGGCATCAGGGGCGAAAAGAAGACTTTCACAACGCTTGAGCTATGCTACTCTGTACATTTCCTGTTTTAACATACTCCATGTAGACGGTCAGGTCGGTTGCGAGGATTGCCCTTTTAATCATGTGTAGGACAGCTCTGTGGTCTTCTGCAGAGAGACCGCTGAGAATCTTACTCCCCTGGGAGAGGACGAGAGAGACAGCGGCTGAGAGAGTGAAGTTAATGAAGACTTGAACTCAGGCATGAACACAAGCCGTCTGTTATGAGAACAAAGACTGTGTCCACACTTTTAATCAGACTTTAAAAAAAAAAGAATAAAGACCACTTAAAGGGAGACTTGGCAACATTTCTCTTGGAGGATATCCGGCGACATTACAGCTTTTGCATGGTATGCTCTTGTTGAAGAAACATGAGAATCCTAATTGAAAGCAGACGATATTCCAAGTATTCTAATTCTATACAAACAATCAATTCATATATAAAACAAATGTCAAATAATATATCAGTTTATCGTCCAATTAACTGCATTCCTCCTCGGTGTATATCTTTAAACGTAAAAATCTTTGATGTGCCCGTGTGTCATGCAAAGATTGATTTAAAAATGACTCCAGTAAAGAGACGGACAACGACAGATCGATAGACGGATACGGAGTCCAGTTATGTGTGATATTGGAGATAAACACAGTAGTATATTATGGTTTACAAGTAGTTGGACATGATGAAACAGGTAAAGATTGCATGCATACACAGCTGACTCAGAGGTTTAGAAAAAGGAGATGGGGTTCAAAATGAATAAAAAGATGAATGGATGAGGTCTTACTGTGTTGTTTAGGATGAAGAGGCACAGGTTGTAGTGGTGGTTTTCAAGAGACGAGTGTCCGTAGAGCTGAGCTAAAGGCTGTTGGCTCCTGAGCGAGAGAGAGAAACAGAGAGAGAGAGAGGGGTTTGGTTTAAAGTGTTCCAAAGTGTTTGAGCCAATCAATTGCTGGTCATTTAAGAGCACTGGGACTCAAACTCAGGTGAAAAAGTACATTGTGCGTTCAGTAAAACCATACTGAGAGTCCATACAACTGCCCAAACCACGGGTGCAGGGCAGAACTGGGCCAATAACTCTTCTCAATAAAAATAAGAACAATCAAATGTTGGAGCCACATGGTAGAGTCAGATTCAGAGTCCCACCAACACAGAGCATACTAAGAGCAGTGAAGCTATCTGAACCCAAATAAATAAACCTGGAATGGAACAATTGAGGAAATCATATTTGTATGTCTAAGTGATGCTATGAAAACACCTACAAATTAAACAAATAGGCAAAGATAATAAACTAAGATATTTCAAGCAGTGGAAAACAGAAATACAATGAATAAACAAACTAGAATGCTGCAATTTACTGAACAGAGAAGTTCAATTCGCTCAACATTTAACCCAAATAAATCAACCTATAAACAAACCGTTACTAGATTTAGACTTAGTGACCATCAACTCGCCATTGAAACTGGTCTCCATAACAGAGAACGGCTACAAAGGGAAAAAGAGAATTTGTATCCATTAGATATTAAAACAGGAGAAGTTGACACAGAAGTTAATCTCACAAATTAGTTAATTAATTTGTCCTCAAATTTAACCAGAAAACTGTGTTACCTTCCAAAAGACAGCACCACAGTAGAACTGGCAGGAGAATATGTTTTGTGTCACAAAGCAAGAAATATTTTTTTATTACTTTTATTTTAAGATTTTATGTATTTTTGTTTATTTTGTATTATATTGGCTGAATATAAGAAGGCTGTGACTGACCATTGACAGCATAATCAGTATAATACTGGATAAATATAACTACAAATATACACAGCCATGGAAAATGCAGCAAACATGAAAGAAGGGGAGGTATAGTGTTTACCTTTCTATGTACGAGTTACTGACTCCTCTGTGGTCAAGATCGTGACTCAGAGTGGCGATCATCAGCGCTAAGACCTCCAGACGGGAAAAAATGGTCTGAAATACAGCAGAAAGAGAAGGGGAGAGAGAGAGAGAGAGAGAGAGAGAGAGAGAGAGAGAGAGAGAGAGAAACAGTAGGGAATGTTATTTCCCTGCTTCTCTACGTGAAAGCCAGTTTCATCTGTAAAGCATATTTATATTATATTGCTTTAAGAACGAACATCACAAAGTGTCCAAAAAAATTAGCCCATCAACCGCCGCCCCACAACAAAAATCTTGAGGCACAACACAGAACATAAAAATTAGATCAAATATAATTGTGTTAACCTTTTGCCATGGGTTATTCATGTGCTGGTGAAAAGTTTACACCAAAAATCTCAAAACATGTTGATAAAACGCTCAAACTTAAAAGAAAAGAAGAGGATGCTGATGTATGATTGAAATGGAATATACATCCTAAAAACCATTAATAATATACTAAAGATAAACTTATTTTTGTTCCGCAGAACTTGGCCATATCACGTCTGACTGATTGACCTAAAGAACCCAAACACCTGACCAAACACATGAATATTAGTTTCAGGCTAAAAATCAATATAATTTGCATGAATACCTGTAAATCAAACACTACAGCTACAATCATTGTCATTCCAACTCCTTAACTACTACAACAACCCACTAGAACATCCAATGTGCAGAGCCCTGTCACATCAAACGGGATGAAGCGAGTTTCACTGCACCACAGTCACAATTAATCATGTTATAGAGACACGGGCAGAGAAAAGGAGAGAGAGAGACTGAAATAAGTGAGCGACAGAGCTCACTTGAGCAGAGATTTAGGCTGGAGTGTGATCCCCATGGAAAGCAGTTAAGAGGTTTTGGGGAGGTCTAAAAATGAATCCTCTTTCGAATAATTAAGAGTGTCCTGTACCGGAGGAACCCTGCAGGCCTTGAATGACTCCTCCACAAACTGAAGAAGTTAGCTGTACTTCAAAACAACAAAAGAAAGATGACGAGCAGTGGATGCAACGTGAATCGACCGTCAAGACGTGACAGCTCCACATAGTCGATTGTCACCAAAATTAGGAGACGCACACATTTTCCTGATGGACATTTGCAGGATTACGGCAGCAAAGTGGACAGTGCAACAAGAGACATCAGTAGACAACAAACAAAAACAAAACCTAGTAAAGATATAATAAATATATAAATCCCCAAAAACAACAAAAGCTAAAAATACAATATAATCAGATTGAGTGGTTGAATATACATTATTGCACATATGAGGTAGGATATATAAAGTATTTATATTATTCATAAATACATTGATATTGATACTGAATTAATGAATAACGAGTAATGTTTTAGCAAGCACAGTAGTTTGGCAACGAAAGTTACATTTTTATCTTAGCTTTGGTAGTGATGGCTAATTGTACGTGCACATGAGCAAAAAACACACGTAGATGCAGGCGTGCACTAACCTGGAGTTGGTCTGTGGCCATGAGCATAGCGAACATGCTTTGAGCAGTGCTCAGCGCATGGTTCCAGTTGTGATAAGGCACGTTGTTCCTGTAACCACGTCTCACAGTCAGGACCCACTGGCACAGACTCTGGAAGGGAAGAGACGTGTACAAGAGGTGGTAAATAACCAAAGAGGGGTCAGTTAGAAAGAAAGAAAAGCTACAAAAAGTGAGAGCTGTTCACTGTAAGCTGCTGCTTCTGTCAGCTGCAGGCTGCTACAACAGCATTTTTTCAAATCTTTTAGTGCCACCTAGGTAAAATTGAATTAATTACTACAGACTTGTTGTTCAGTGTCCCCATGTGTACGACTTTGCTGAATTTAGTTACCATGGAATATTAGATAATAATTAGTATGGTGGTGTGTTGCAGCAAGCTGCTGCTCTAACAGAATACTGGAAGCTCAGTGGTATTGAGAGTACTCCGAGACTAGTGTTGCCCAAGGGTGGGATTGAAACCCTGGCCTCAAAATTGTGGCATAGCCTTGCAATCTTTAGCCAACATGTCACATTGTAAAAAAACAAGCAAAATCTGAATACCATAATAAGATCAAAGAGGGCTGGAGTCACATTGAACGATAGTAAATGATAAACATCTAAATCAACTTTGTTCACAAGAGCCATGTTGAGAGTAGCAATGCCCATGAGCCTCAACCATACTCTTTAATCTTCAACCCTTCAATAAACTCATTTTAAGCAATGTCTTTTTCCATATTGAGATGGTATCATGGTTGAACAATGGTGGCACTGCCCTCTACCATAAAGCATAATTATCAGCAGGTCGGTTACCTTGTAATTTATGTTAAAATCCTGCACCAAATTGAGGTCCAGGAACATGCGAACGGTAGCCTGGGAGGTCAGGTCGTCTGGCAGACCGAAATCAGAGAAATGGAAGTCTCGGAGTTTTAGCGATTCAACAGTAGGAATCGCAGCCTCCTGAAAAACATAAAACACAACATTAAGAAAATCTATTGAAATATACACTTACTTAGGAACAGAGCATTCACACACCCACAAACACAACTAACAACACAAGATCTGTTTTTCTACATCTTGCCTACACGGCATACGTATACAGGTAAAATCATGTTTTATGTTTAACATGGGTTACAATCATAGACGCTAATCATTGAGCATTAGTTGTCAAAATGTGACCTTCAGTGTAATGACCGGTTGATTCCAGGACTACTTAACAACAGAGAAAGTGGATGAGGAAAGGTGGTGGGAAAAGGAGGATTAGAGGAACTGAATGAGGGAGGATGTGGTGCGTGAAAGAAAGGGAAGAGGACAGGTGAGATTGACCACTTTCTTGTCAATATTATTTATGATATTACGGTGGGGGGCCGACGAGGCAAGACTGAACTGAAAGAAAACATTAGTTTCCACCAAAAGAAAGTTAACAATCACCTGAAGGGCTTGGATTTCCTGCTCCGCCGCGGTGATGTGGTAGGCAAGAACCTATGGGAAAGAAGAGAATTTGAAGTTGCGATAGGTTCACTTGGCTGCAAGCTAAAGATGTGAGTTACAAAAACTGGGTCACCCACCTCCTGTGTGACTTCTATACTGGCCCTCCGCTCCTCGGTGATCTGCTCGGCCTGAGCATACTGCAGGGCCAGGCCGCAGTACACCGCCAGGTCCTCTAGCAGGCGCTCATCATATCTGTTAAAGGCTTCCACCTCATCCGAGTCTCTGTTCCTCTTGTTCGTCAGCTGGCACACCGCTATGTGACAACGAAGAAAAGGTAATGAGGACAATATTCATGAATCACTTTGTATATCTGCCATGTATCACGACCTTTGTCACTCTCGCAAGAGACTCACCAATGACATTTTCGGACCTCTCATTTCTGACAGGGCAGCAGATCACACTCTTCATTGATTCCTCAGAAATCTCCGATATATTGAGTATTTCCGTGGAAACCAGAGTTCGAACGGCATGTGATGGGTCTACATCTCTGATGTCACGCTCCCTGAAAAATGACATGAAACAAGTTCCACTACGTCTGATGATGATAAGGATATACATTCTCTGTCTTAATGAATCGAGCAACAGGCAGAACCTTCTGTAGATCTGGCAGGTTGATCCGAGCTCTTCACACTCCAGGTGGATCACTCTGGAGAATGAAACCTGAAATAAAACCACCAGAGGAACAGAAAATGCCATACATTAGGAAAGATATGACTTGATTATCTAAACAAACAGAAAACAGGAATCAAACAGGATAATGCACCTGGTCTTCCACAACTGAGCTTTTCTCACTGGGGATGAAGATAGTGCAGTACTGAGCATGTGTGAAGGGCATGATGGTGGCAGCCATCTTACTCAGCAGAACTTCAAAGGAACGGTGCTCCTTTGACAATACCTGTGCCATCTCTATCAAGACCTGACATAAACGCACAAACACACGTACATATACATAGTTAGATTACATAGCCATACATACACACATACATACAAACACACACACATACACACGTAAAAACATACATACAAACACACACATACATGCAAACACACAAACATACATACATACATACATACATACATATAAACAATGAACATACATACATACATGTATACATACATACAAACATACAAAAATACAAACATACATACATACACACATACAGTACATACAAACATACATATGCACATACACACGTACACACATACAATACACACAAACATACATACACACAAACATACAAACATACATAAATACATACAGTACATACATGCATACAGAAATAGATCGAATAGATTTCACATTGTTCTCTAGTTACCTGACTGCGTTTGGCCTCCTGTCTTGAGCTTTCATACAGCTGGACATTATCCAGGACCATCCCCAACACATCCATATGATTTGACAGCACCTGGCGTATCAAATTCAACTCAAACTTAACTCAAATGTATTGCTGGCAGACAGCTATTAGCTTCTTAACAAAATGTGTACATATTTAGAGTTAGCATTAAAATTGGAGACATACATACATTACATTATAAGTAATATACATACATAGACAACAGCTCTAACATGTGCTGCTCTGTAACTACAGGCCCAAACCTCCCGTCACACACCTTTTCATCCATGTTGGTAAAACCGGAAACCGATCCATCGCAGCTATTTCTCTTGTTAATCAGTGCAACTACACCTACCACCTGTCCACAAAAAGAAGATGTGTTTTATTGTTACACAATCTGTGTTGCAATGCATTGCACTAAAGGTTCCATATTGGGCAAAAGACACATGTCATATCATTTTGAAAATAATTGTTCCAAATGTTACCTCTCCGCTGTGGTTCTTGATGGGAACACTCAAAACTGTCCTGATCTGTGGCGATTCATCGTCATCGAAGTCAAATCTGGGGTCCTGAGGACGTGAACAATGGAAGCACTTCAGTACATAACACTGGAGACAATTACATCACCTATTTATACTTAATTGCAACACATTTGTGTGTGTAAAACATGTGTATTGCATCATTGTGTGAATTAAGATCTTTATGTAATTTGGCAGCAAAAGACTTTAACACCTACCCTTACTTAACTCTATTCATACTCCAGCCATCTTAAACTATTCGGTCAATATTGTTCATTGGCGTCAGAGAGATCCGGCCAGGATTACCCGTGTTTCCCAGTAACCTTAGTGTCCCACAGGTTAATATAAACTAACAACCCACACCTACGCTACCTGCCATTGCTGCCAGGTGTTGGCACCAGCTCCTAATCACATCGGTGGCGAGGACAAGGAGTGCTGGTGTGGGTACCTCCTGTAAGCCCTTAAGTGAGCTGTGCCGTCTTAGTGTGGGTGTGCGTATGTGTGCAGGTGACAGCATAGCATAGTACGGATAAGCACCCTCTCATTATTCAGAGGTTAATCGGTGGAAGAAGCCTCTAACAGGATTAGGAGCAGGTGCGTCATCTGGGATTCCCTCACACACACCTACGCACTCCACGAAACAACCATGTCATCGTCTAAGAAGGGGTTATCAGGAACTTAGTGACTTATTTATTGTACAGTCCTCATTATAAGATCATAAGATACCTGTGCCCTTGAACAAACTTGGTCATGTGTAGAAACGTGTCTGTTTTTAAGCAGAGCTTTCCCCAAAATGCAGAGTCATGACAACCAATTTGTCAGCTTGAAGGTTTACCTCTGATGCGTCCCTCAGGTTCACTGGTGACCCCGTAGCCAGTACACATCCCATGATACCCTTCACCAACACCAGGTGCGCATTGCCGCAGAGGTTGACCTCGCTCAAGCCCCCCGGCGCTGTCGGGGCGACCACCTCCTCCAAGGTGTTCCTTCCACCACAGTCTTTCTTTACCAGAGAGAGGGAGCAACACTCGGCTGTCAGCAGCTCCCCAGCGTGCAGGACAGCCCCCTGGCAGAGCTCTGCGACAGAGCCCATCCAACCGAGACCCCCTCTCAGGAGCTCCGTCGACCATGGGCAACACTCCCCATGGCCACACGCTGCAGCGTTTGCAGCAGTGGGACACAGCGGGTGAGGAGAGTGGGGCAAGTTGGGGGAGAAAACGGGAGAAAGAGGACGGCAGTGAGAAAAGGAGAAGCGGGACGAACGAGGAGAGAGGTGAGAGCAAGGGGAGTGACCGCCCAGTATATCTGGACTGACGGGATACCCCCAGTCGGGGTTGGAGGAGAAGGGTTTGAGCCTGTCCATCAGGGATGAAATGTTCAAGTGTGTGTCGGTCAGTGGAGAGGAAGATCTGCGATGGTGAGCCGCCCTGAGCATGTCGGAGTGGTCTGAGCTGCTCCTGGGAAACCTGGGCAGTGGAGTCTGTGCATCACTGAGCCTGAAGTCACAGGCAAAACAGATTAGGATTAACTCTACTAAACCTGACACTTTAATAACATTTGTTTTAATTAAACATACTTTTAAGTTGTTTGTTTATTATATTTCATTGCAAATCTTCACATTTGCTATTTTTAAATGATATCATTTACTATTGCACTTCGTTTATTGTCACGCACCAATCACCAAGCCAAATTCCTTGTATGTACAATAAAACCCGTTTCTGATTGGCTGGGAAAACACACAAAAAATGTTTGTGGATAAAACATTGTCCTACTGCAATAATGTTTCTAAAACAATTTGCTCGGCTTTATTTACATCAACATGCAGTTTAGTTGTATTGCAGTCATGTAGAACTTTTCAAATCAATATATTAAGAGATGCGGCTGAGCTCAGTTGGAGAGGGTTATATAAAAAAAAGTAAATATCTTACGCGGAAGTTCTGCCTAAAAAGTACTCCCTCGTGAAGTCGGAGTGGTCATCCAGCCATGCCTCCACTTTGTCGCTTTTCAGACCGTCTCCAAACCTCTCGCCGCGCGTCTTCGAGGGGGGGCTCCACAGCGGGGAGAAGAACCAGCCCATTCCCCTCACCATCGGCGGCTCGGTCACCGTTTCCCCACAGAAGGACCTCACAGCCCCGGCGGTGTCAGGAGATGCACCGTCTGGCTCCATGGTCTCCGGCGCTTTGGAGTGAAGGCAGGGCATCCCCTCGCTCAAGTAGAGCGAAAAAAGATCACTTAAACTCAGTTTATCGTTCGCGCGGATTAGTTATAGGAGAAAACACCTGCCATGTGGAGGTTGGTGAGGCCGACTGAAGCGACGTGCCAGAGAGGAGGAGAGTGAAGGGGGATGACTCCGGGAAAGCCCGTGGAAACGATTGCGTCAAGGTAATCCCCCTGATCTTTAATGCTCAGCCGATCTGGCGCCACAGGTTTATTCATTAAAGGGAACTGATTTAAACTCCATTACATAATGAATGGATCGGGCCCAACCACGCGAGCTTTTCTCCATCATGAATTATAGATCAGGTTAGTCCCCAATAGTTTGCCAAGTGCTATAAGCAATCTGAAGAAAGTTCCAGTCTTTAAACTGTACATTTAAATTGAGTGACTGTAAAAAGATAATTTACACGGTTGCACTTATATTAATAATTGCCTACCACATTGATATAAGTTATTTTTTGTTATTGTTTTGTATTTCTGGTTCACTTAAATGTTATAATATATATATATATATATATATATATATATATATATATATATATATATATATATATATATATATATATATATATATATATATATGTGTATCTTACAAAGCAATACATAGTACATAAGTTATTATGAATAAATAGATTTGCTGTAATTACACTTTTGCACAGTGCTGTCTAAATTGTATTGTAATCTGCAAAAAATATCCAGAAATAAACTCAAGGCGTTCCCTGCATTTTAAAGAGTTTTAAAAAAAGGGACAGTCAAAATCAAAAATACACATTTTCTGTATTGGTATTAACATAAATCTAGATCTTTTTGGTGTGAGTTGCCTTCTCTTCTCTATAATATGCAGACGTTGTTGTGACCAGTTTCATGTAGAAACTATTTTCTTTCGACCATAGTTCCTAAATGAAACTGCTCACAACACAGCCTGTGGATTATCTCGAGTAACCGAATCATGATTTCTGGAAAGAGACATTGCCATGAGTTTTTCCAAATGTATTTGTTGGGGGTCACTGCCCCTTTAAAGTGCACCAAAACATGCACACACAATATGACCAAGATTAAAAGAGTGAGATGCTGGAATGACAGCTATGCCAAGCTTCTAAAAAGAGATTCAAAAATATGTTTGATTTTAAAGGGAAGTCTTGCAGCTTGTCACCAACATGATCAACATGATAAGGGACATGCAAGAAAGAGTCAGAACAGCGCTTTCTGTTCAGGGAATGCCAAACAGTGCTGTAACAGGAAAAGGCTTATCAACGGCCCGTTAGTGAAGAAAGCAGCCTCTGACTGGTAACACTGGTGTCTGGAGAGAAACCATTGCATCGCATATTTTATTCTGAATATTACCAGAGTCATATCACTCAGTGTCTAACGGCTCCCTCTGCTGGCCTCTCCCTCCTTCATCATCTGCAGTGGGTGGATACCCGGGGTGACAGCCGCGTCGTGATTGGCCGCTCCAGGAGGAGGCTGCCATGACACGGTGGATGCTGCACGGAATCAGTTCCACAGCATCAGCAGGCGGCGAGACCTCCATCCTCCTTCTCGTTCTCCCTCTCTCTCTCTCTGTCTCTCTCTCTCTCTCTCTCTCTCTTTTATCCTCCTTTGCCTCTCCTCCTCTCACCTCCACCCTTGCTCTTCTCCTCTCCCCTCTCCTCTCCCTCGGACAGCAACGCGGAACCGGAGCGAGGCCTGTCTCGGGCTGTCTGCAGCAGAGGACGCACACACACCAGCGGGGG
This sequence comes from Anarhichas minor, assembly GCF_050575085.1. Classification (NCBI taxonomy): domain Eukaryota; kingdom Metazoa; phylum Chordata; class Actinopteri; order Perciformes; family Anarhichadidae; genus Anarhichas; species Anarhichas minor. The sequence goes on from NW_027466458.1 coordinate 317,505, forward strand.
AATAGCAGCAGCAGCAGCAGCAGCAGCAGCAGGCAGACTGGTAGGTGTGCTGAGGCCTGTCTCCCTCCTGCAGCACAGGGAAGACATTGCGTTCTCCTCTGATCCCCGTCAAGGACTATCTATGAGAGGTGTGTGTGTGTGGGTGTGTGTGCGTGTGAGAGAGCAGGGATCTGGAAAGTAGGCAGGACCACCACACCCTGGGAGCATTTACTACCACTGCCGGAGCTACACTGGGTGAATGTAGATATTATCATCCTCTTCATCCTGCCGTCTCTGTGTGTGCATACAGACGGGTTTATATTCTCTCTCTCTCTCTCTGCTGGAGCTGTTTGTTGTCTTTCCTCCACTCCATGGCGGTGGGATTTCGGTCGACGAGGCCTCGCGCATCTGCACACGTGTTTCTGTGCTAATGAGTGTGTTGAACGCCTAATAAAGGTCACACCATTTGGCATGCGAGTGTATCGTCAGCACCCGCCTAATGACAGCCCTCCTCCTTCTCTTTCCAACATCATCACCAGCCCTTCACATCCTCCACCTCCACCACTCTCCTCCTTTCTGTCCTCCCCGCATCTTCCTTTCCCCCTCACCCCCTTTTCCTCCTCCTGGAAAAAACCCAAACCCCTCTTTCTCCTGCCTCTCTTCATTCACCGTCGCCTTCTCCATCTTCACGCCTCTTCTCCTTCCGGCTGGCTGTTTTTCCCCCCCAGGATGCCTTGCTCCAGGCCTCTTCGCTAGGCCCCAGCAGCATGGGCGCAGCCCGTGCGGGGAGAGAGAGCACGGATCGGACCCTTCCCCTCAGGACGGGCGCGTCGGCGGGTCACCCTCCCTCGGCTTCAGATGGGCGAGGACGCTGAGAGCCCCAAAATCAACCACACCTTCCTACGAGACTACGTCACTGAAGGTAGAGCAGGCGGCGGGTCATCCCCGTCTCCGGGGTGTCAGATAGCATGCTGGCGTGATTGAGTGGATTCATTTATTAGCTGCATGGGTGCATCATCCCTGCACTGCCAGGGGATGGATGTTGACTATAATCACTCCATGATATGATTTTGGCATGGTAAACTTGATTTCATGTTGGTTTAGAGTTTAAGGAGCTGGTAGCACAATTAACATTCAGCGTTTGTTTTCTTGTCCCATTGAGAATTAATCCACGTCCGGTCCAAGCAGCATGAGTAAGATTTATTCTGGTTTTATTGATTAGGATACTTTGTATTGATCCAGTATTTATTTTTGTTCATTTCCACCCCTGATTCATTTTCTCTGTGCCTACTTTACGTCCTTTCTATTCTATCATCTCTCCTTCACCCTTACTTCCCTTATTCTAACTATTATCCTGCTTAATCGCCTCACATTTTCCCCATCTTCCCCCAGCTGATGTCATCTCTACGGTGGAGTTTAACCAGACAGGGGACCTGCTGGCCACGGGGGATAAAGGTGGCCGAGTGGTCATCTTCCAGAGAGAGACTGAGGTCGGTTTAACATGTAAAACTTCAAATTTATACCCAGGATATCCGCAAACAAGCATGAATGAATAGTTACTACCTATACGACCAAACTACAGCATTCTGGCATCACTTTGTAAAATAGATGTTCTTTTCTGCTATTTCTTTACACATAAATGTTCTTTCAAAGCTGTGGTTTTCTTCCTTATTTGCCCCGGACAGTCCAAAGGGGAATCAGAGGAGGTGGGGGAGACGGGGGACTGTGGGGAGTACAATGTCTACAGCACATTCCAGAGCCACGAGCCGGACTTTGACTACCTGAAGAGTCTGGAGATCGAAGAGAAGATCAACAAGATCAGATGGCTGCCACAGCAGAACGCGGCACATTTCCTCCTCTCCACCAATGGTGAGAAACCAGTGACACCATTCTCTCCTTCCCAGTTAGGATGAAGCTAGTAGACATGTGTACAGTTTGTACTGTGAGATATCAACCGTGATTATGCATGCATTTTGATTGATATTAGCGATAACATCTTCATTTACCTAGGTGGGATAATATATCATCAGACAGTCATTGGAGTCACATTTGTGGGGACATTAGTGGCACCAACCTGCCAGTGTTAAAACCAGAGAACCTAATCCGTGTATATTATTCCTGTCATGGATTTAATTACCCTGAAATACTCATCTGGACTAGGGATGCGCGGATCCGACTTTTTCAGTCTTGTTACTGATACCTTGGCTTTGGTTATCGGCCGATGCCAAGTACCGATCTGATACCAGTGTTTAGTTAATAAACTGTATGTCTCACTATGTGGATTAGACTGGGAAAATTCCTTTATGTGTAACATTGCTTTCCTAACTTTGTAAAAAAATTTAACAAATAAATACATAGACATAAATGTACTGAATTACGAAACCAGATCGGCCCATTGTCACAAATACCCGAACCATCTATTTGAGCAAGTATCGGACCACTAGTCCGATATCCGTATCGGTGCGTTTCTAATCAGGATTTCCTGAGAAACTGGCCACATGAAGAAGAATTCATGATCAGGTCTCTTCTCCACTGGCCGAGGCGTTTAATGTTAGCTTTCTCTCAACTTCCTGTGACGTCCAAATCTCTCTCCGCCCGTCACAGATAAGACCATTAAATTGTGGAAGGTGAGTGAGAGAGACAAGAGACCAGAGGGATACAACCTGAAAGATGAGGAGGGGCGGATCAAGGACACCTCTACCATCACCTCTCTGCAGGTACACACACACACACACCTTTATCAGCCACGTATCAGGTTGATGTTCCAAGTGCCCTCATATGACCCCTGACTCCATCCCTCTTGTTGGTCGTCGCCTCTCTATCTCTGTATCTAAGGTGCCGGTGCTGAAACCCACAGATCTGATGGTCGAGGTCCGTCCCAGACGAGTGTTCTCCAACGGGCACACCTACCACGTTAACTCCATCTCAGTCAACAGCGACGGGGAGACCTACCTGTCTGCTGACGACCTCCGCATCAACATGTGGCACCTGGGCATCACGGACCGCAGCTTCAGTATCCTAACTAACAGCGATTCGCTTTGTTTATGTCATGAACAATTTTGTATTATTGCACTGTGCTCCTGAACATCACTCTGGGCTTTCTATAACTCCGTAGCTCGCTATACAGCTGATTTAAAAAAAAAAATTGTAACATAGGGTATGAAATTCACATAATGAAAGTGCGAAGAGGGAGCTATCATTTTCACTGCCATCATTATACATTTGGCAGCAGTAATGCGAACATTATAATAGGATGATTTTTAATTCAAAATCTATTTCTGTAACAGGAGTTAGAATAAAGTAAAAATAGTGTCATAATAAATCACGAATATTTTGGGGTTCAGTTGAAGTCAGTGAATCTATGTATTAAAGTAAACAGTTAGAACAAGAGCACAGTGAATCCTATGTTTGTTCGCGTGTTTGACTCCATCACATGAATTAACAGTGTTGATACGCACCACCTACAATCGTGCAAAATGAATATACTTGCTCTCTGATTCTCCCGCACTCAATTCCACCTCTTTAAAATATACATTCAGTTGAACTACACTTTACATTCTCCTCTGAATTCATCGTTGATCTATATTTCATGTAAACGGTGTCTATGTTTGGATTTATGTTTTCATTAATTAAAGCGCTGTGTATTCAGCTCAGGCTGGAGCGTGTTGGACAAAGGGGGGGGGGGGGGGCATTTCCCTTTCAAACGGAAGCTGACCTAGAAAATCAAAGAGGCATCTATGGAAGAAGAGTTTAAATAATTCACTTGGCAGTACACTTTCTTCTGAGCCACACAGGACCGCCACAAATAGAACAGAGAGGGAGCAGAGTGAGCATTGGGGGGGGGGCAGCGTTTTGGGGGTTTTGATTATGTATTGAGGTGAGAGCGCCGAACAAGTCGGTACTGAAAAATTAAACGTTTGTCTGAAACTGAAAAGCAACTGAAAAGGATTTTAGGTGACTTATCACTCTACCCTGCAAAGATTTTACAACATATATCATACTGTCTGCATATGTTATCTATGCAGACAGTATGATATGTGCACCTCCCAAGGATTTGCTGCCACCTCAGTGGTGTTTAATCCCTAACAGGCCTTTCTCTCAGACATCGTGGACATCAAACCAGCCAACATGGAGGATCTGACGGAGGTGATAACAGCGGCGGAGTTCCACCCTCACCACTGCCACCTGTTTGTGTACAGCAGCAGCAAGGGCACCCTGCGCCTCTGTGACATGAGAGCCTCCGCTCTCTGTGACCGACACACCAAACGTGAGTAACGCTGTGGACATTGGAGAGCTTGTTCGCATCGATTACATTTTTGCAACGCAGAATTGAACATAATTGCTCTCGCGATACAAAATGTCATATTTGTGAATAATCGATCACTCTGTCGCTGTTTAGTGTTTGAGGAACCTGAGGATCCAGGGAGCCGGTCCTTCTTCTCAGAGATCATTTCCTCTGTGTCGGACGTCAAGTTTAGCCACAGTGGGCGTTACCTGCTGACCAGAGACTACCTCACCGCCAAGGTGTGGGACTTGAACATGGACAAGGGCCCCGTGGAGACGTACCAGGTAAGTTAGCACACCTATGTGTCAGTTAAGATCTGTATAACCTGTGCTGATTAAATGCATGTTAATGTGGCCCTTGTAGCCTGTGATTGTTGTGTTGTTGATGAATGTGACATCCAGACAGATTTTGAAAACATGCAGTCTGTCGTAGATGTTAAGCTTTGGAAATGGTGGATCCATTGGACCAACATGTTTTGGTCTGAATCTACCCCAAGTGCCTTAAATTTGCATTCTTTTTAATGGCCATCAAGGGGCGACTCCTCTGGTTGTTAAAATAAGTCTAATTGTATAGAAGTCTATGAGAAAATGTCCGTACTTCTCACTTGATTTATTACCTCAGTAAACATTGTAAACATGAGTTTATGGTCTCAATCTCTAGTTTCAAGTCTTCTTCAATACAGCATGATGTTCATTTAGTAAGTTCTGGTCCATTTAGAGTCAAATAGACCATAAACAGGGTATGCTTTAGGGCGGGACTACCTTGTGATTGACAGGTCGCTACCATGGCGTTGTCCAGTCTGGGAGTTGTTCGTGTTTTCTTCTTACAACTTTAACAGTGTGTATTGGTCACCTGAAAATGTCTTCTTCATTGTTCGGTCGCACTCTCTCGTGTCACTTCTGGTTAAAAAAAAAGAAGGGATGGCAGCGGCCAAAAAAACAAGATTGTGTTCGGCCAAATTGCCAAACTTGAGGCTTCAAAATTGTAGTCCACAAACCAATGGATGATGTCACAGTGACTACGTCCACCTCTTATAAACAGTCTTTGATTTACCCTAGACACTAAGGTTGACTGTGTGCTTGATCCACAGGTCCATGAATACCTGAGGAGTAAGCTGTGTTCCCTCTATGAAAACGACTGCATCTTTGACAAGTTTGAGTGTGTTTGGAACAGCTCAGACAGGTAAGGAGACAAGGATAGACAAAGCACAGTATACTGTGTGTCAGTGTGTTTCTGCTCGCAGTGATGCGCTGAATGCTCTGCCTCTGCCATTATCCGACATCTAAATCAATCCCAGAGACAAGCTTTGCCGACGTCAAATCAATCCCTTTGCCTTCAGTTTCGTTATCTTCCCGTCCACTTCCTCTCCCCTCTGTGAACCGAGCATTTCTTCTCTTTCACCGTGCATTCAATATGACATCTCGTCATGTCAATCTCTCTCCTCTCCTCAGCGTGATCATGACAGGGGCGTACAACAGCTTCTTCCGGATGTTCGACAGGGAGACGGGCCGAGGCGTAACCCTGGAGGCTTGGCGAGAGAGCAGCAAGCCTCGGGCCGTGCTGCGGACCCGGCGAGTGTACAACGGCGGCAAGCGGCGCCGCGGGGACGTGGGCGTCGACAGCCTAGACTTCACCAAGAAAATCCTGCACATGGCTTGGCACCCGTCTGAGAACATCATTGCCATAGCGGCCACCAACAACCTGTACATCTTCCAGGATCGCGTCAACCCGGAAACACAGTTACAGTGACAAAGACACGAACAGCGGCACAAATCTATATTTGGATGTCTTAGAGACGGCATGTGGACTGAACGGCCGTTATGAGAAGATTTAGTCAACAACCAAGCTGTTTCACAACATACTGACCGTTTGTGTTGATAAAAGATTGGATTAATGATAAAATCTTAAGACTGTTAATATATTCAAACCCCTACAGAGGGTGTGTAATCGTTTTTTGCTCAACACTGAGATGAACTGATGCCTCCTGTACCCATCAGGGCATGTTTTTTGGTCCCACACTACTCCCACTTTTTGAAGATGTTTGTGTAACTCCACCGTAGGGGCGGTAGGAGAGGTGCGGGGACACCTCTCCCTCTGCAGTGACTCAGTGCTGTTGACCACACAATGTTGCACTCCTCACTGATGCGCTCTGGTACCTTTTTTGGCACAAAAATGAAAGATAGGCGTTTCGTAGCAACGGACGAAACGTAAAGGTCCCAATGACTTTGCCAGAAAGTGCATCTAAATGTAAGCATTTTTTTTCACTATTGTGGAGTAGGAGTTGTATTATCGTACAGCTCTTCACAACAACATCCGAAACCTTTCTCTATCTGGGTCGCCAACAGCGGTTGAACCTCTCCCTCAGAGCAGTGCTCTTGGAGATTTCTCGTTTAAATGCCCTGTAATCTTCGCCCTATTCACTTTGCAATAATAGCACTGATGAAAACACAGTGCAAGCAGTATTCTTGCTTTCAAACATGAGCTCTTCTTCTACAGGTATACACTCTTTTTACTGTTAGCTGTAAATATTATGTGTTGTCTCTTTTTGTTATTATTATAAAGGCGGTACCAATTTTGGGTCCAGAGAGCTAAAGGATAAAAGAGGAGTACACTGCAGATCAGAAAGATTACGAGATGGCATTATATTTCAGTTGAAGACTAGATATATAGGGGATTTTTCTCGTAGCAAGACATAGATAGGTATTGCCAGCTGTGGCGATGGAGGGGGGAGTTGTGCACAAACCAACAATTACAGTTTTGTTATGTATATTGGACCCGTATTGGGTTTTAATTGAAGTAATTTCCTTGTCTGAACTTTACATAATACGTGGTAAATTATCGGAAATGAGAGCGACAGTGTGTTAGCGTCTCTCATACGCTCTAATTGAGGCTGATTGGTGATCAAATCTTATTCAGACAAATGTTTGATTTATGTTCAACGTTATGCTAATTGGAAAACGAGCAGTGTTCATTCTGTAAGGCATAAGCACATGTTGAAGAAGTATCTCACAATCAAGGAAAAGATGGATACCAAGCACACAGACGAGGCCCCTGATTCAGCCGATCGGAGTGTTCATGAGTGAGTTTGTGTCCGGTGTATTTGAAGGTCAGAGGTTATCATCAGTGCAATAGCTCATTATGTACATTGCTGAAATGTCTTTATCATTCAAACAATAGTCAAGTGAGTTTATCACATCACCGGTTCGTAATGTCATTATACCGTATACCTCACAGTGCCACATGCTACTCTGGAGTTAAAAAGCCCAGGATGTACAGCAGCAGTAGGGTCGATGTTTGTGTTGGGCTGAATTCTGTGACTAGGTCGAGATTTGATTGTTTACAGTGAAGTGCTTTGTCTTCAAGTGACCTTGGCCCCGATGGGATAATCGTAAGTGGTCTGGATGTGAAACTGGAGCAGGTGGAGTAACAGAATCAGTGCAGAGGTGGAGGCTCCACTTCAAAAAAAAAAAATATATGTATGTGCAAGCAACATCAACATCAGTTTCACAGTGTAAACCTTAAAGTGACAGTTCAACCCATAATCAAAAAAGGGATCCCCCCCCCCCTTACCTGTAGTGCTTTTAATCGAGTTTGTTTTGGTGTGAGTTGACTAGTTTTGGAGATACCGCTGTAGTGATGTCTGCCTTCTCTCCATTATAATGGCACTAAATGGTGCTCTGCTTGTGGAGCTCAAAGCGCCAAAAAAAAAATACATTTGAAAAACTCAACAGCAATTTCTCTTTCTGGAAATCATTTTTTTTCGTTAACGAACTATGGCTTAAAAAAATAGTTCCTACATGAAACTGGTCACAACAAGGTCTGTATATTATCTTGAGTAACCAGGGTCATGATTTCTAATAAGAAAGGCAGACATCTCTACGGACGATATCTCCAAAATCAAGCAACTCGCACCAAAACAATCTAGATTGATAAATAGCATTACAGGTAAGAGACAAAATATGTATTATTGATTTTGGGGGTGAACTGTTCCTTTAAATCCCCAAGAAAAGAAGACAATTGTTCAAATGTATATTCCACTCTCTCTTCTCACTTTTCATCACGGTTTACAGACGGTTACGCCTGCTGGCTAGCGTCTATATTTTGGTCTTCACTGTCCGCCATTGTTGTTAAATGCAGACACGATTGGTGTAACAAAGTCTACAACTCGACAAAATCCACACTGACAACCCACAAGAAAGTAGTTTCCATAGTGACAGGCCACCTGAAGCGTCGTACGAGTCGCCAGGGCTCAGTCCTCCAATGGCGAGCTGTAGTTTAGAGCAGGTCAGTTGTAATCGCATCATAACCGCCGCCACATGCCACCAGCGAGAGGATTCGTGTTCAGGAGCACAGCAGCAGCATGTTGCCATTACTCAATGCTACTAGCGTGTATATCGATCATACTTTAAAAAAAGACAAATCTAACGATACAAAAAAACTCAAATGAGGTGAATGAAAGGAATGTGCATTAATAAAATAATCAGACAAAAAAATGTGTCCTTTTATGTCTGTGTGTCTATATTTAATGGGAGATCTTTTTTTTTTTCTCATCAGTGAATGACTTTTAGACCATAAATCAGAATAAAAGTGTCCAAAATGGGGAGCAGTTTAAAAGACAAGTTCTTTATTCGTCATTGCACGCTCCCGTAAACTCCATCACTAAAAAAAAGAAGGCACTCAAATTCACAGTTTACAGGCTGTAAATCAATGATTGTCATTCACAGGTAAGTAGAGGTTACAGTTGAAGGCTGTTCACATATATGGCTTTGAATTCACCAAGAGTGTTATATGCTGATTATCTAATCAGTTTGTCAAGATGTTGCTACCCTGTGAAAACTGTATCTCAAAGAAAAAAACATTTTTCAGATAGTTCAGTTGTAATAATTGCTTTTTAAATAATTTTGCTGAAGAAGTAGGAGACTTTTTTCAACTAATAAACAAATTCGGTTTTATCTATACAGTGACTGAAAGCAAAGTTAAAAACTGTGACGTTTATTTTGGGTTTATAAGTGTGACTAAATTATCACAACATCACGGCAATGTCAAGGCACTCTGTACCCTGAAGCAAAACAAATCATTTCAAATATTCACACCGCTGGCTCTCTAGTTCTACGGAATGGATGCTTTTCGATGTTTTGGTGGTACATCTATACAGTCAAAGATACCACCAAAGATTTTTTTCAAGGAACTAATACGCTAATTAATTTTGTTTCCCTGAGGAATTCAGTGGTGTTTATTTATATTAAATCATAATTAGAAGTCACCTCTCCAAGTTACTTAAAGCTACCATAAGGAACTTTCATTTTGTGTCGATTTTGGCGGCCCCTGTGGACGAAAGGGTTAGTGTTTCCAAGCACCAGAGTCCCTTTAAAAAAACTCATTTTACTGCAGCAGGGTCTAACGGTCCTGGTTTTCCAGTGCCTCCCTTCCCTCCAGCGGGCCCACAAATGCAAACTTTAAATGAGGTTGCTGCATCATTGGCCATCTTTGCATTGGCAGATTGGTGTGTGAGCGTGTAAATCAAAACATGAAACTGAGACTACGACACTTTGACAAGTTTGTGGGCTTATAAACAGCCTCCCTTCAAAACTGAATCAATGTTTTATGTTTGCTTTCCAAATGCCATTTTATGTGCATTGTAATTCAAGGCACAGGACCATTTGATCATTAATCACAAATAAGATTAAGACCGGAGCGTTTTAAGACCACAAAGCTAGACAAATCTTGGCTAACAGAGCCACAAACAAATATTCTGTCACACAACCTATATAAATAAATAAATAAATACGCAGATGCATATTTAAAAATGCACTAATGTAAACACACAAACTGTACATGCAAACATACTCCAAATATTAAGACATTCCTTAATACTAAAGCAGCAACATTTATCTTAAAGATAAGTTTTACTCCGATAATATTTCACTTTTAACAAATATACAGTGTCTCTAGGGATCAGAAGTGGTCAGCACCCAACATTAGTTTCCCTGCATATAATTTGGCACCATCAAATAGCAGGCTTCTTCTTTAGAACAAAACTTATTGAAACATCAACTTTCTGAAAGTATGACCCTGGACACAAATAGAAGATGTTTTTTTTCTCTTGGCAAGAAAAAGTTAAGTCAAAGTCATTGTGACAATGACTCCCAAGGGAAAGCTGGTATCTGACCATTTTTGAACTGCTTTCAAAATACATGAACTGAAATGATAAAATCTTTGTAAACGCATGCACTAGTACAGGAAGTACTTCAAATAAAATAAAATGCTGTCACCTAGCTGAAATGTCAACATAAAGGTGAGCAGTGGATCCATGTTGGATCAAATTGTAAACATTACCATAAGTCACATTAGTTACATGAACACATCACAAGAAAAAGGCAGAGATCCAAGTGAGTCATTATTGCTTCAGCTTCAGTGTCAGGTAGTGATTTTTGCAAACAGGAAGGGAGAAAAGAAAAAATCAAAAGCGAACTTTAGGGCTCTCATCGTGGTGCGTCTCCAGTCCCTCTCAAACTTCACCTGCCGGCCTCCAGCCAGCATGGAGGAAGCACAGTCCAGACAGTGGATCGCCTTCAGCTCGAAGGCCGGAGCTTTGGCTCCTAGACGGCCATCCAGCTTGGTGCCGAACTCAACCATATCGCCGGGATTAAGGTTCAGCAGGACTTGCCTGAACTCATGGCTGGCCATTAGGATTACATCTCCGGTTGGGTCCCCCACACCTCCGTCCCGGAGCATCCCCACGGTCACCTCAAAGCGGTGGCTGTCGAAGCGCTTGATGTGGCAGGAGTGTTTGGCCAGAGCCTTGATCTGACACATCTCTTCCTCCTCTTGCGTTCGGAGCAGTATGGGCAGCGTAACGGTTGCCGACGGCGAATCGGCTGTTAGGTTTGAGGCCGTGGCGTTCTTTGGCTCGCATTTGGGATACGTCTCTCCGTACAGGCAGCGCAGCCATTCTCCCATGAACACCGGCAACATGTTGATGACCGACTGTGCCCCGTTCTCCGTCTCGGCCACGCGGACGTGCTTGAAACGGCCCGCCCAGGTGACTCTGTGTCCGTGCAGGTGGCTGCAGAACAGCTGTGTCTGGGCCATGCCTTTGGTTTCCCAGGCGGGAGACCCGCACACCTGGCTGTACTGTGTCCAAGTCAGGGTGGAATTGTACACCTTCTGCCCCTCTGCGTGGTACACGTAGATAGAGAAAAACAGGATCACCATGGAGATGCAGAGTAAGATGAGCTTGACCGGGCCGCGGTCGGTCAGTGAGCGGAAGACATCCAGGATGGACATGCTGAACCGCGTCCACAGCCGCAGGCTGACAGGGATCGCGCAAACTACCAGGGTCACAATAACCTTCGTCAACTCCAGCTCCAGGAACCACTTCAAGAGCTGGATAAAGAGCATGGCGGCGAGGCCGAAAGCCAGAACGGGCAGGGCGAACAGGAAGAGGAAGTAGGCCACGCAGGTGCGCATTAGACCCACAGTGGAGGAGCACTGGAGGAGCACCACGGAGAACTCGCACCACATGAAGCACACCAGGTATGGAACCAGGAAGCAGTAAGTCCCCTTGAAACCACGCATCCTGGCCATGCTGAAGGTGGAAACAGACAGGAGAGAAAATAAATGCTTTTGTGGACATATATTTATCAAGAAAAAGCTGGGGTGGACTTTAAAGCCCACTGACACAATCCAGTGTCTGAACTTGTTTTCAACAAACACATCCAATCGCCCCAAATGCTCCTGCTCACCTGAAGAACAGATAGAACAGATAAACATAGAGCAGGCAGGGGAGGCTGAGCTTCAGCACCACCGACTCCCCCAGTGGTAGCGTGGCGAAGGTGCGCCCCAGGCACCGCAGCACTGTCATGTTCTTTGGCAGGAACTGGGTCAGGCAACACAGAGATGATGCAACCTGCATTAAAAAAAGAATATCAAATGGGCGAGTTAATAGGCTACAGGATGCAAAACTGTGATTCTGATGATTTAATAGCATATGGTATGCCCGGTGTAGTGTGCCCCACTGACCTCTATGACCATGGCTCGGCGTGCGTACGTCGCGGCTGTGGGGCTGAGGCTCTTGTAGCTGACAGCAGTGAAGAAGATGGCCACGGTGGAGAGCTCAGAACAGGGGATCCAGCCCTTGTCGGCTACCGGGAAGGAGAAGATGACGAAGAAAACGGAGAGGATGAAGTAGAGGTACGGCTCCAGGTTGTTCCACCCGAAGTTGGTCTCGGCCTGCTCCACGTCCAGGCCGGGTTCAAAACGGGTCAGCAGAGACGTCAGTGCTTTGAAGTTCTCCCAAGTCTGTGAAGGAGGATGTTAAAATAAATAAAGACATTGCTGAGAGTTAAAAAATAAGATTTTGAACATCCATAAACCCTTATTGCCAATTTTGAGACATTGGTGCTCTTAAGATCAGCATCCACTGGCCTCTCCACTGCATTCTGATAGGTCAGAAATGTTTCCGCTTTATGACAGTAACATAATGATAGGTGACTTGACTAGATGAGTTAGTTTGTGAAAACAGGGATGGACAAATGGAAAACTTCTAAAATGTTCATCCACATTAGTCAAGTGAAAAACAATTGCAACTACATCATTGTCTTGACAGATCAGAGAAACGTGTAGAAGCACAAAAAAATCGGGCTCAATTGCCGACCGCAATCACCTTGCTGCTCTGGAGGACACGCAGCGTGCAGATGATCATGGAGACGAAGGACAGGTAGAAGACGAGCAAGGGGATGACGAAAGCGAACAGGTCGACCGTCAGGTTGCTGATGATGAAGAAGAAAATGAGCGCGTTGACGTGCTGCGTGGGGATGACCGTGCTCAGCCACTGGACGCCGGCCCGCGACGCCCAGTCCACCAGGTGCTCCTTCATCTCGACGATGCCGCGCAGCGGGTACTGCAGCACCTGGGCCGAAGACAGACAGACAAGAAGGGAGACCGCAAAAAATGAAAAACGCAGAAAAAAAAACTCGAAAGAGAGAACTGAATAATACAACAAAAATTGGACAGATATTTAATGAAGGATAATTCAAGGGATATAGAAGGAATTGTGATAGAGATGTGATTACCATTAAGCGCGACTTCATGTCCATGGCTTTTTTCATGGCCCCGTTCTGCCTCGTGTCCATCATCATCCCACTTCGGCCAAAACTCCAAGAACGTTTGAAGGCATTCTTGTATCCCGATGGCACCAGCTCAGCCTTGTGCTTTAAAACACAATTACATGCACACAAATACACACACACACACACACACACACACACACACACACACACACACACACACACACACACACCAGTGTGAATAGTTGCAATTAAAAATAAAACGCCATCCATGTCCTTATGATGACGGATTATTTCTATTGTTGCTGATTGGGTCTTTTACCTCCCCGCTGCTGTCGTTAGGTTTGGGGCTTTCAGTCTTGGCTGTGACCTGGCGGCCAGCTTGGGGTGATATACCTTGTGCATACTTTTTAGTCATCTCAACAAAGTCGTCCAGGTCCACCAACTGTGTGGCTGAGAGGACACAAAGAACGCAGTTATAGGGTAAGACACATATCTGTGTCTCTCTTTCTCTCTCTCTTTGTCTGCGTACTCACACTCATTGCTGACCATGCTCTCCAGGACTTTCTGGGTCTGGCCTGAGGTTGGACCAGGAATCCGGCTTGCAGTGCTACCTGTTGGTGAGGGACGACTACAACATCAGTGGGTTACAAACATTTCCTTGGATGCCGTGTTGCATGCAAACTGATAATCTCCACCATGGCAGTTGAGAATACTGGAATGACAAAGGGGAATGATTTAACAGCGGCCATCATTATGACAACATGCCACAGCATTCTGGACAGTCTGTAGTACATGAGGCTGGATTGTCACAATAAAAAAGAAATAAAAAAAACTTGATGGCGTCTTTGTTCATGTGTCTGTGATCGTGTGCGTGCATCCTACCTTGCACTGCATTGACCTGGCTGACATTTTCCAGCAACTCAGCCACAGCCACCTTCTTCTTCCTGTCCGGGTTGAGTTTCCAGTACATCATCATGGCCGCTTTGCGCACCACCAGCTCAAACCTACTCTCTGTTGACAACTTGCGCATGTCGGCCTCGTTCTCTGGGGTGATTCCTAGTGGAGGACAATGCAGAGAAGGAACAGTTAAGGAGCAACGAACACAAGCATGCACGAACAAAGTTTACGGTATTCTGTTACTTAACCTTTTTTCTGGATCCAACAGCGCTGCAGTGCACTCGCAGCACCTTTTCTTCCCTGTTTAGCAGCTTTAATCAGCCAGTTAACAGCCAGACGATTGTTTAGCTCTGTGTCCTTCTCTTTAGCAAGACTCAAATGGTGCTGACCCAGCTGAAACACAAGAAAAGGGGAGAATAATTCAGCTTGAGTGGGCTTTGTCTAAATAAGCATAATCGGACAATGTCCTCCATTAGTTTGGATAATCCTCAAGGCAATGGCTTTATAGGGACTATTTCTTCAATAGAAAGTAGCTCCAAGTTCATGGAACCCCCCCATCTGGACAGCAGACGACTACAAAACCCATAACTCCCTGTCCCTGTGGCCATCAGTGTCTCCGTAAGGGCTGACTAAAAGGGGCAGCAGAGGCCCCAGTGGCAGATCAAATGACTGGTTTCTAATCTTAACTGTCATTTCATAACTTTCTTCTCTCACAGTTATCATTAAATGCGTCTATTTGTAGAGGACGAGATGTGTCTTTATTCGAAGTGGCTCCTGTTTGTGTCTATGTTAGATACACTAAGCATATCATTTCATGAACCTGCTTTTATTAATAATAATAATAATAATAATAATAATGCATTTTATTTGTAACGCACTTTTCATTCAGAAAATCTCAGAGTGCCAGCGTGCATTGTGAATCAACAGTAATATCAAGCTACACTCATACAGTAACAATAAACTCTGATTCCCTGTGTATTACTGTGGAGCGGGTCTATCATGGTATATGAGATATTATTGGAGCCTCTGATCCATTCCTCATTGCATGTACATCCAACCATGTCACATGTTTGGACATGTTCTCTTACACACAGCCCCTGTGGTTATTTAGGTAGTTGGTGTTCGCAAATACATAACTTATTAGCGTGGGACGGCTAGAGCCACAAACAAACCACTTGATAGAAATTTACCCTTTCAGAGCTGCTGGCTCATCTTCCACATCTAGCCCCCCCCTTCTGCTAGCACCTCTTTTTCATTTGTACTAGTTGGTAGAGAACGTAGAGCAAATAGAGTGTGAACATTTCATTATTATTCCTACAAATTCAGCGCAGTGCTGAAACACACTGTAATAGTGTTCAGAATGAGTTGCATGCCCGACAGTATTTCGGGGTATCATATTGAAAGCCTAAGGATCATCTTCCAAGTGGCCAAAAATAGACACATGCTCGCAACCAGACTGAGTCAACCAGCAGGATTGAAAACAATGTCAAGTGCCAGTCTGTGTGCATGTGGGTAATAGGAACAGTGTGTAGTATTTAGCGGGGATCTATTGGCAGAAATTGAAAGTTTTCTTTACTGTATAATCACCTGAAACTAAAAAAACGTTGTGTTTTCTTTGGCTAAGAATGAGGCGTTTATATACGAAGCGTGTCCTCTTTCTACAGCAGCCCAGAACGGACAAACCAAACATTGGCTCTAGATAAGTACATTTGAGTTTTTGAGTCGCCCACCATCGTGCTCCTACACGCTAGGCACACGGGAGAAGTTTTAGTTGGTTGCAATCTGCGATCTCGCCACTAGATGCTGCCAAATCCTACACACTGCACCTTTAACTCACCCGGGTCTGGGCTCTGGCGTCACCGGCTTTGGCCTTCTCCTCTATCTGCTCCAGGGTCAAGTCTTCTTCTGGTTCTTCATCTGGAGCAAACAGCAGGAGATGTCAATCAATCAAAAACCAATCTCCGAATCAATGGATTACATAACACCCTCGCCCCCATACTTGTATAGCGGTATAACTTTATTGAAAGAGGAGTGTGATTTTCACAATTACAACGATGAACAAATCCCACCTGACATACAACTTGTAGCATGAGAATAACAAGAAGTCAGAGGCGGAGTAGGTGTGGGAATCTGTCTGTCTATGCAGATATCTTGTGACAAGCCCCCAGAGCTCCGTCACACACACACACACCATGCCCAGGCAGCTACGATGTCACATCATTACTTGTCGATTGCATTGAGTTTCATGAGTGTTACTGTCTCCCGAATGTCCTTTAAGCGAAGGAGTTCATCTTCTTCGCCTGCGGCCCTATTTCAAATGTCAAAGTCTCTTATTCTCCGCATAATATCTCACTGGTGCAACCGGTTTGTTGGTTTCACTTTCAGCAGCTCTTAAATATAATGATGGTAAAATACCACAAAGTTTAAATGAGTATTTAATAATATGTTTACCATGATCGCCATCTTAGTTACCTTGCTAACATTTGCTAGTTAGCCCTAAACACTCAGCTGAGACAGATGGGTATGTTATTCGTTTTGCAGGTCTTTAGTCATGAACCAAAAATCGTGGACGATGGCAATCTATTCAATAGCTGTTGACATATTTCCCTGAAAGCCAAAAGTGCCAAACTGCTGGCCACTAGCAAGAGAAAAAGTCAAGGGATCACCAAAGTTGGTAGAATTCATCCTCTGGGGACCATGAAAATAATGGGCAATGAATAAGCAATGAATCTAATCTAACTTTAACTGTTGAGATATTTCAGTTTGGACCAACCATCATGCCGATATTGACATTACAACACAGTCTCATAATAATAATAATCAGAAAATGCAATCTTTTGCATAGACTTTTTTTTTCAGGACATTACGTTACAAAACAAAATTTCACAAAAGTCCTGCGTTTGCTGGACCCATCCACCTCCCCTCATGCCAACCATACGAGGTTTTTCTCAATATTTAATACGACACTTGATCGTTGCATCGTCAAGTGGATGCGGTTAATTTGTGTGTCCAGCACAAACAAGCATTCTAATTGACTTTCCATTGGGATTGTTTTCGTCCTGAGTAACATACCAAACAAAATGACAATTTATGTCCATGTACACAAAACCAACGAATCGCATTTCGTTACTATTTCACAACCTGCCATGATACTGGGCTGGGCATTCCATAGAGTCTTGCAGCTAGCGTGACTAAAAAGGTTCTGCAAGGTATGTAACCTGCCAGTCACAGTAAAGACGAGAAGGTAATGAATATGCAAAGGCCTTGCTCTTCTTCTCTGCTGAATTTCTTCAAAAACACGTGGTCTAAGTAAGGATTCGAACGTTGAATGTTGAATTAAATTAAAACATTGGATAAAAAACAATATTTCATTTTTATTTGTTTTTAAGGAAGTCCAAAACCAAAGAGATGGTTTTGGACTTCCTTAAAAACACAGATGAGCTTCAGCCCTTAGTTATCAATGACCAGGCTGTTGAGTAGCAGAAAGCCTCAAATACCTGGGGACCATTTCTTCTTCTCTTGAATGGAATGTCAATGTTCAAAATACTGTACAGAAAGCCCACCCACATTTGTTGTTTCTGCAATAAGTTTAAGGCAGGGATGTGTCATTTTTATATTGCTGGGATCGAGTGTTATCACATTCTCTATCTCAGTGTGTTATGGAAATTGCTCAGCGAATGACACAAACAATAAACTTGACAAACAATAATTTGCCAAGATTTGCCAAGCATCTTTGATATTTATTTTAACACCTGCGTGCTTAGGACTGGTATGAAAATGATGTAAGACCCCCCCCCCTTCCTTCAGGAAAGAGGCTGCGTAGCATTGAGAATTATACTTGTTTCTGTAAAAGCACATTTCCTGAGGCAGTGAGGGCCCTTAACTTGTCATCATGAACTCAACTTAAGTGTGTCCGCTAGCTGGTGTCTTAATGCACCGGTCCCTTGTGTTGTATTTCACTCTGATAGAGTATTTTTACATGTTCATGTTGGTGTTATATTTGTAGAGTATTTTTGATGTCTATGCTGATGATGCTGTTTTGTATTGTTGATCAGTATTTGTTGTTTTGTTTCATTGAAATGGTAATAAATTCTTTAATCTTGTATGAAGAGACATTCTAAAACATGACTACGCGCGACTTCTGCTCTCGGCGCAACTAAAACTCACAAACAAAGGCATTACCTTCCTCCTCATCATTGGCATTGTCCTCGGCCTTCCGAAGTCTTTCCTGTATTATCACCCGCTTGGCCGTGGCGGCAAAGGTGCGTTTCACTGGGGCGGCTGAAGAGGCTGCGGGAGCCTCAGTGGAAGCAGTGGAGGAAGAAGTAGGGGGATCTGTCAGAGAGTTACAGGTCACGCTAGCTGATGTAAAGGAGGCGGATTTGAGCTTTGAACGGGATGCCATTTGGGGGATCTGAGGGGTAGGGCGGCTGGGAGAAGAAACAAGTGGAGGTTTGCATGGAGGAGGAGAGGAGGGACTGGAAATGGGTTTGGGTGGTTTGGATGGAGTTAAGGGCTTTGACCCCTTTACAGATGGAGGGCAATCCATCGGTTTAGATTCTCTGGGTTCTGTTGGTGATTTGGCGGGGTGAGAGGGAGCAGCAGGGAGGTTATTGGAGAAGAGTGAAGGAGGGGTCTGTATGGGAGGGGGAAGAGAGGGTCCATCCACAACAGGGCGTGGCCCCTGGGTGTTGACAGCAGTTGGAGTTGATGGGAAATCCTTCTCCATATTTTCTGGAATAAAAAAAAAAAAAAAAAGAGCCTAAGTAATTTGTAGACAACCATACACTGCAGCAGAAAAAAATCGAGGTAATTTCTAATAGTGAGTCATGAGTGAAGACACAGCTGGCAGGGTTGAATTCGAGAACCTTCTCTGGATATTTTGCACCTTATGACACCTTCCCTTTGAAAGGAGAAAGAGTTTTGAAACAAACAAAACAAAAGAGGCAAATAAAAAAAGTTTGAAACTTTGAAAGGAAACTACAGAGGGGTGACATTAAATCAGTTGTACACATGCATCACAATAAATGTGCGAGCATACGGGTACTTCCCGTTAAGCACATTCTCAACACTAAACCAAGACAGCTCTGACTAAAACAAAAAGAAAAGAACCCTTACTTGGCAACTAAACGAGCAGATTTCTTCAGGGCACAAAGTAAATTGTCATCCCGGATTCAGAAGTTCAGTCCGTCGTCCATGCTGAGCTCCGTGCGCTCCGCACAGTTCCTCGAAACTGGAGACGCGCACACTGACCGCGGCCAAACTCTCATGTGTCTGGTCTATAACAACGCTGCAACTTCAAGGCCCCGCCCTGGCGGAATAGCCTCGCTCCCGATAGGGAGAAATAAACGCCAGTCTGACGGTCAACGTATCTGATTGGCTACTCTGCGCGTTCTCGCTTAATACCCTTGTGAAGGCCTTTTTTTTCCTTTTCTTTTTTTTACCTATTGCGATCGTCTCCTTGAACGTTTTCTCACCCGTGTCTCTTTTTGTGGCTTTAAAAAGAAATAATTTCAAGTAGCGGGGTGATGGGTGTATAATGAGGCTGTCGTTATTTCAACTGCAGTATTTAAGTAGATTATGGGGTTCCAGGTCAAAAGCTATATATATGTAAGCCTGCTCTTAATCGAGGCTGACTCTCTCCCATATGGCACCGGTTGACAACAAGAGGGACACACACACACACACACACACACACACACACACCACGACGTGGAGACATTCAGCGGTCTTATAACGCGGTTACACTTTATAACGAGGTTACACTGTTTGATTGAAACAGCTTGATACTTCAATAAGAACCGATACTGCACATCAAAAGCATCGGTCTGAAATGCCCTTTTCTATTAGATTTCATATAATTAAACATAAACTAATCTAAACGTAAACATTAGTGCCTTCATCATTTCTTAACGCCAGGAATAAGAATTCGAGATATCCTTCATTAATTCATGCATTTGATCATTATGAATCATGCGTTAGTTAGGTATTACTCAAGCATATGCTTTGCACCTTTTTCATAAATAATAATCAGACCCACTCCCATATAGGCTATGCGGTGTATAGATGTATTCTAGTGTTAAACTGCGTTTGTACACGAGCTCCGTAAACTACATTGTTCCTTTGGGAGCTGTCCACCTGCGCGAGTGCTGAAAAAGACAGCTCCCAGTTTTTCTCTCTCCATCTTGCGCCCTTTCCTAGAATCCCCATGGGGGCGCGTGAGAAGGGACAGTCGGTTTCCGCCTGGAAGAATGTCTTCTCACATTTGCAAACATCCCACGAGCATGCAGCAGGCCTCCGGTTTCGGCCCAGTGGAGATAAAAGCACCCGGGAGCCCCAGTCAAGCCCCACTCCCGTGCGTGTCAACTCTGAGAGCACATGCCCATTTGACAAAGTGTCTCTCCCTCCAGATGCGGGTTAAAGGATGACACATGCTGGTTTAATCCGCTGATGTGACACGCACAGCCCCCCCCCCACCCCCACAGCCCCCCGAGAGAGAGGGAGAGACTTGCTCTCATTTTATTTACAGAGCTGATGCTTCACATGCAAACTAGTTCACACTCCACCACTCCTTAAACTGGAGCACTGCATCGTTTCACTTGTTTATATATGTTTGTATATATATTCTAAGAGAGCTGCATCTCCCAGTTCACAGCATCGGCGCGCGCGAGAGGGGCGGGGCTGTCTGTGACCCCGTTAAAAAAAGCGAGGCTTCTGTCTCCATCGTTTCAGAAATTGGGGGATTCGAGTCTCCGTCTGTCGCGGATGCCACAATGTCTGACTGCAGAAGGTCGTGGAACCGGGAGGATGAGCTGCCGGTCTACCTGGCTGGGCCGATCACCACCGGGCCGAACCAGAGGAAAACCGGGATGTTCAGCTCCGTGGAGGGGGCGTTCGAGAGCAAGACCATAGACTTCGACAACTACGCGGTGGGGAGGAAAGGGAGCCGCACCCCGAGAAGCGGGAGCCGCGAGAGGGTGTTGGACGCCGGCGACCCCGTCGGCAAGACGTCCAGCGAGGGCCGGGAAGGGTCACCGTCAGACTCGCCCGGGGAGACGGACGATGTTCGCCCAGGTGTTGCGGTCAGATTCTCATCGGGGAAGGAAAGCCCCAACGGGGAGGTAGGAGTGAGGTTTTTTTCCCTTCGCTTTTTCTTTTACTGTCTGGCTTATTGTTTGAAATTCTGATCAATTGTGTCATTATGTAACAAGGTTCACGATTAATATGATTTATACATTAAGTTGTCTCCAACGACTGAAAGCATGCAATTGAATCATTATTGTTTTTAATGCAAAAGGTGTCAAATGTCGCCCAATTCAACATCCCCTCAGGAGTTGTTATTCTAACACAAAACCCTCAGTCTGCATAAATGATGAAGTTGTGTGCTGCAATGCAGCTTGGCCATTTTAGTTTACGTCTACGTAGCTCATAAAAAAATAAAAAATCCCCCAAAAGATGCAAATGCACGTAGATGCAATGAAGCTCGTCTCGGTCTGTGGTGCTGAACTCGAAAGCGTCCCTCGCTGTATTGTGTTTTTGTCTGCGCTCACCTCACGTGAGCAGTTTGCGTGAGCGCGTGTAGGGGTGTGTGTGCGCGTGAACTATACACGTCTTTCTCTGCAACCGTGCAGACGCTCACTTCCCCCACGCGCACACGCACGCATGCACGCACAGGACCATCACCTCTCCGTCGACGCATCCGCGCGGCGGCGGATTCATCGCTGTGCCGCTCAAACACACACAAACACACACACACACACACACACACACACACACGGAAACGACAGCCGACGCGCATCGGGGGAGACAAAAGGGGGCGCAGAGCGCAGGGCGCTGGAGTCATCGCAACCCGAGTTACAGTGAGACCATGTCTGGGACCAGTTATCAGGAAGAGAACAGCATCCACCGTCTGACGGTAAGAGACCCGGCCTGGTCAGCGGCGTTGGCCGGTGAAACTCTCCACTCGCATGCAAAATACCCTGCTGCCAATGGGGGATTAAATTCTTAGTGAGGCGGCAGAGAGCAGAAGGCCCTTCTACAGTTTCTCCTGTGTGAAATCAGCAAGCCCGAGACGGAGAGGTGAGGGGACAGTTCTCGATGTACGTGCAGTCTCACGCTGTTGACCGGTGTGTTCTTAAAGCTGTTGCCATGCAGCCACCCTCCACGTCGGTAGAGGGTGTGGAGGCATGGCAGACATGCTTGTTAAACTCATGCTTCTGAATACTATGATTTTGTTTATTATCTCATCCTATATACAATCAATGCAAATAAAAGAAGGTACTAATATTAGCAATATTAACAGCAAACGCGTACCCACACAAGTGCTGTACGCGTTTCCTTGCACCCTCGTCCACCGCTGCACCGTGTCATAATATCGCTGTGAGGTCGAGGATTACATAACTGATTGTGCAATATATCAAAATGTCAGGATTGAATTCAACCGCTCCCTCTCTCCCTCTCTCCCTCTCTTTCCTCCCCTGCAGAGCGAAAGGCTGCTGATCAAAGGAGGGCGGGTGGTCAACGATGACCAGTCTCTGTATGCAGATGTCTACATTGAGAACGGGCTCATCAAGTGCGTACAGAAGGAGCCGATGATGTCAAATATTTGACATACTTTTACGGTCGATAATGATTTCCCTTCCTTATTCCCTCCTCCTCTTCCACCACACTTTAACCACTGCACTTCTTCCTTCCTGTTCCTGCATTTCGCCTCCCTTTCCCCCATCCCTTTGTGTCCCCATATCTGATCCTTGGCAGGCAGGTGGGGGAGAATCTGGTCGTGCCGGGGGGCATCAAGGTGATCGAGGCTAACGGCCGCATGGTGATACCGGGGGGGATAGATGTCAACACCCGTCTGATGAAGTCCTACCTGGGCACACGGCCTGCCGAAGATTTCCTCCAGGGCACCAAGGCTGCGCTCGCCGGGGGCACCACCATGATCAGTGAGTGTAGGATGCCGCAGTACATACTGTAAACCATATATGATATCAGTAGAACTCTTTCCATCTTAACCTTTGACCCCATCCCACGCCTCTCAGTTGACCACGTGACCCCCGAGCCCGGGCAGAGTCTGCTGGAGGCGTTTGAGTGCTGGCAGGAGGCTGCGGATAAGAAGGCCTGTTGCGACTACTCGCTGCACGTAGACATCCCCCAGTGGAACGAGATGGTCAAGGATGAGCTGGAGCTGCTGGTGCAGGAGAAAGGTGCGTCAGGTTTTTTTCAAGTTGCTCTACGGCGTTTCACGGCTCTGCTGGGGTTCTCGTTCCGGTTCCACGTTCATCCTTGTTTCGAAGCCATTTCCCGAGAACAACGGGGACAGATTTAGACACAATTTGGCAGAATGTTGAATCCTCTTACAGCGAAAGCACAGCGGAAAGCCATTGTTGTCCGCGGTGCTGTCGTGGTGGTGGTGTGCAAATTCTGCTTGTAAGCTGTTTTAAGTAAAAAATCACTTTTCTTTTGGGGCAGCTACAAACTAACGCAGGAACCGAGCCAGCTGCTTGTGTGTCCCATTTCCCCTCAAAAATAAACTTGAGAGTTGTAATGAAGTTCATCTCGTCTCTATTTATTGCATGTGGTGATACATTGTGTACATGTGTTTTTATCCTTGCTGCTGCGTCACCTGCTTGTCATGGTCCCCACTGTGGTCAGGCATCAACTCCTTCCAGGTGTACATGGCTTACAAGGACATGTACCAGCTGTCGGACTCTCAGGTATGTGTCACAATCACTACTGCCGCGCTCATGTAAATCCATGACTCACTGCTCTTTCCTTTCACTGTTAATCCTCCTCTTTGTTGTTTGGCCTCATCCCTCCCTCAGCTGTACGAAGCTTTCTCCTTCCTAAAGCAGCTGGGCGCCGTGGTGTTAGTTCACGCTGAAAACGGAGACGTGATCGCTCAGGTGAGTGCTACATAGCCTCCTCTAGTTTTGCCCCTGAGTTGCAACTGGGAATCCGTACCTCGAGTAACACCGTCAGGTGAGAGACTCCCCGGCTCTCACGGAGAGAGAGGGAGGATTAATCCTGCTGCCACTGCCGAGTATGACAGGTTCTTCACAGGCCACCATCGCGGTTGACCGTTATTAAACTAATGATGATGATGTAATGGCGATTAAGACGGCGAGAGCGAAGGTGTAGATAACGCTGATGGCGGTGATGAAAAGTGGGAGTCGTGGTCATGGAGATGATGGTCCTGATTAAGGGGACAATTAAGGCGAGAGCCGTGACGCGCGTGGAGATGAATGAGGGTAATGAACGATAATGGGAGCGCCGATTAATGATGACATACTTGTTAACCTAACCACAATGGAAATAGGGAGATGGGTGATGAGGAACCTTTAGAAGCACCAACCCTCTCAAACAATGAAACAAGAAAAACAATAAAGGGTGGGTGGGTGTCTGGTTTTCATCCCAGTTTTGCTGCTCCCCAGACAGCGCTGTCAGAAGCACGACAAGAGCAGTCAGCGAAAAGCTCCCACGCGGTGCGCTGGCATTCTAGGATTTACAACGCACACTCTGTTTTCTTTGATAGCATGACAGACCACGAGATTTTCATTTTACAGCCATGAGATGCTGGCAAAGCCACTAAAACAGAAGTCTTGTGGGTAAAAGAAGATTTCACAAGTGCTCTGTGCAGTGCTGGCAGTTATTGTGTTGATCATGAAGATAATCATCTGTGTTTTCAGGAGCAGAGAAAAATCCTCGAGATGGGAATCACAGGACCCGAAGGCCATCCGCTGAGTCGTCCCGAAGAGGTGATCACATTCCTGTACACTCCATTATCCGTCCAGCCATCTGGCCAACCGTCCATCCATCCGTCCATCCATCCATCAATCCATCCGTCTATCCATCAATCATTCCATCCATCCATCCATCCATCCATCCATCCATGAATCATTCCATCCGTCCATCCATCCGTCCGTCCATCCATCCATCAATCCATCCGTCCATCCATCAATCATTCCATCCATCCATCCATCCATCCATCCATCCATCCATCAATCATTCCATCCATCCATCCATCCATCAATCAATCAATCAATCATTCCATCCATCCATCCAAGGTTTCAATGCCTTCTTTACTTCCTGTCCACGCAGCTGGAGGCTGAGGCGGTGTTCCGTGCCATCACTCTTGGCAACCGTGTGAACTGTCCCGTGTACATCACCAAGGTGATGAGCAAGAGTGCAGCCGACACTATCGCCCAGGCCCGCAGGAAAGGTCAGCCACTTCACATCTACTCGCTCCAGGAGTGTCTATCTGACTCTTCCAGTGTTCATGTATGTCTTCTTTTCGCATCCTGACCTTCACTGTGCCGCTACCCCCCCCCCCCCCTTCAAACAGGTTCTGTCGTTTTTGGCGAGCCAATAACAGCCAGCCTGGTCACTGACGGCTCCCACTACTGGAGCAAGAACTGGGCCAAAGCGGCTGCTTATGTGACCTCTCCACCTTTGAGTCCCGACCCCACAACCCCAGACCACCTCAACACACTGCTGGCTTGGTACGTCTTCAACCCTTTTCGGGAAAACATTTAGCGTAAAGCCTACGTTTTTAGCGCTTTGTGATGATAATCCTATGAGAAGCCTGACAAAGTATGTAGCCGACAGTATATTTCATGTTTCAACACTGGGACAAGTAAAGAAATCATTTCTAATTAAAGGAACGGCTCAGCCCAAAATCAAAAATACAAATATTTCCTCTTACCTGTAGTGCTATTGATGCTATGCTGTGCTATTTGTATTTTGGGGTGAACTGTCCCGTTAATACAGAGTGAGGGCAGAAGAAGTATTTCATTTAGCCGCAGCCTGGATGACACCAAATGAGACACCTGTAGGGATCTAACTGTCGCTGTTTTGCCCTTGGATATATGTTTGGTATTCATGCCACAAACAGCTGGTAGTTAATGCACAATGTCAGAGAAAAAGAGAAACAGATGGAGAGAAGGTGAGGAGAAGAGAGGCAGAAAGAAGGTGGTGGGAGGGACGCACAAAGGACGACATCATTGTTTGAAAGACACTTTATCTGCCGTTAACTTTATACATACATTTATGTAGACAGTATAATAGTACATGCATACTAGTATCAATGCATAGAGGCAAAAAGTCTTGAAGTTCAGTTGTAATTATCCTAGAGAGAGAGAGAGACAAAGTGCACAGGACCAAACCCACCTCACTTCTCACTTCACACACATTGCACAGAGCATCCCGCTGTACACTTCTGACTGTCCTCCATTCCATAAATAGCACAGGAACTAAAATCCTTCGTCTTCTGTTGCCTTGGCTACCAACTGCCTGCCTCCTCATCCTCCTCTCTGCTCCTCCTCTCTGCTTCTCCGCCCTTTTGTCTGCAACTCCAGGCGGGTAGATGCTGCTGTTTTCAACAGTTGTTGCCCGTTGTTTCCGTAATAAGCACTCTCGTAGTATCGGGGCAATGAGCCTACAGCTCACTATCATGAAGTAATCGCTATAATTAACAACTGACTGAAAGGCCTCAGATGAGAAACAATGCTAATCTTAGGTGCTAATCAGCCTCTTGTATATCAATGTGTTGATGGCTGTTTGATAATGCAGTGTATCTTTGTGTAGTTAAGGCTAAAGGGACAGGTCCTGCAGCTGGGTTGCATCATTCTGACTGGTTCCACGTGACTTTAAGTCACACTCTCTCTGAGGACACATGGTGGCCAACAATAGAAATGCCTGTCTTTACGTTCATCACGCTTGCTTGTATTGTCTTTAGCTGACCACCTGATGTGGTGGGATGTGTATGTGGATTATTTCATATCGTTGTGTTGCCTCGATTCAGCGGGGACCTGCAGGTGGTGGGCAGCGCTCACTGTGCCTACAGCACTTCCCAGAAAGCAATCGGTAGAGAAGACTTCACCCTGATCCCAGAGGGAACCAACGGAGTGGAGGAGAGGATGGCTTTCGTCTGGGACAAGGCTGTGGTGAGCAATAAGGATACATGCGTGTATAAAGCAGCCGCGGAAGGTTATGTTTGTCCCTGATCATCTGCCTCTCTGTCTCGCAGGCCATGGGGAAAATGGACGAAAACCAGTTTGTGGCGGTCACATCTACTAACGCTGCAAAAATCTTCAACCTGTACCCACGCAAAGGCCGGATAGCGGTGGGCTCGGACGCGGACGTCGTCATCTGGGACCCCGACAGCTCCAAAACAATCACTGCCAAACTCCAGCAGTCGGTGAGAGCAACAGGAAAAATAACAAGAGAGGATGGATGAATTGTTGGATATGATACGATGGAGAAACAGGGAAATGAAACTGAGGAGGCTGGAGAAAAGGTTTCGTATGTGAGACGGTAGAGTGTGAAATTGCATAAAAACCAAGAGGCAGATCACTGAAGCTGGAGACAAACCTAATATGTACTTTTAAGCCTGGCATTACTGAGAGTGGTATGATGCCATACTGCATGTGTGGTATATCATAATAATACAATACATGCAACACATTTGATACAAAAACCACGGCTTATTAATGATATACAGCATGTTAAAAGAAAGCTGAATAAAGGATTCATCTTTAATGGGGTGGTTTGCCCGAATTACAAAGAAAAAAAATCGATTTGGATGATTTTTGACTCTTATTTTTGACAATGACATTGAAATTGATTCTATAGAAAAGAGTTACAGTGAAAGCTTTTCACGTGAGGACAGCGGTGTTATAGGGATTGTTTTAATCCTAAAAGAGCTACATTCAAGTCACTCTCTTTACATTGGGTGGCATCAAATCCTAGATGTACAAACCAAAGTATGTTCTGTCTTTATTTTTGCAGTTTAAGTGAACCCAGCATTCAAAGTTGAAGATATTTAGACCCAGCAGTATGGCCTCGGAGGTGAAAATGTGCCTTGAGCAATGCGCCACAGCACTGCAGTGAGGATGTTAGACAGTGGTTAATGTAGTCAGTCTGCTCTGCCTCTCTGGAAGGCCCTAATCCAGACAGGTGCCGGCTTTAGGTTATAATCCTCCATCACCCCTCACCCATCCTGTGCTACCATCTCCCGCCCATCCCCCTGTGTCGCTCCTCCTATGTCCCAAGCCTCTCACTTATTCATCCCCCATCTTCTCAACTGCTGCAGTTTTACTGCCTGAATTAAGCCTTCTGATACAGTGCTAGCACAGAGGGCTGAGACAGAGTATGGATGGTGTGGGGGGGAGGATGAAAGAGTTCTCCCTTGTTCATCTGCTTAATCCCCTTTTCCCCCCTCATTCTCTGCCTTTTATGCGTTATCGCTCTCCACACAGACTTCAGAATACAACATCTTTGAGGGTCTGGAATGCCGTGGGGGTCCGGTGCTGGTTTTGAGTCAAGGTCGCGTGGTTTACGAGGAAGGCCAGCTGCAGGCCCAGCAGGGCATCGGTCGCTTTATCCCCCGCAAGCACTTCCCTGACTACGCCTACCAGCGCGTCAAATGCAGGAACCAAGTACAGTACACAGATCATTTTAAAAGACACTTCTTTTGAAAATATTTTGCATTAAAGGATTAAATAGGCAGTCAACATCCAGTTCCTCATAGTTGCACTATTGCTTTTACAGTCTACAATATGTATTAAAAACACTGCTTGATAATTGTCAGTTTAATAGGAAACACTACAGTCATGCACTCCCCTTCATTTGGTTTGGTTTATTGGCAACATTCTAATATGTTTTAAAAACACAACATATACGACTTTGTCTGGCATTGAGCGATAAAGTCCTGGATTTATTGCTGCCGCTGGTGTTTTTTTCTGTCCTACAACCTTTTTTTTAAAGGATCGGCATTCATTGTTTAACATTAAGAAATATTAGACAAATAGGAACTAGCAATCTAGAAAACTGAATCATACAAACAATCACCACCATTTGTTAGGTAAAAAATGATCAAAGACACTTAAAAAAAGAAATGACATCATAAAAGCAAACAGACAACCGTCACTTGCCATGCTCTAATTTTAATTGTGCATTGACGACTAACAGCTTAGCTGTGTGTGTGTGTGTGTCTGTGTGTTCTCTAACCAGGTGAAGAGGCAGCAGGGCGTTACCCGTGGCTTGTACGACGGCCCTGTGTATGATGTCGATCCTGCCCCCAAATACATCACTCCTTCTCCATCAGCCAAAACCTCACCCACCTCTCACCAACCAGCACCCATACGCAATCTTCACCAGTCCAACTTCAGCCTATCAGGTAATAGGAATCTTGTATTTCATATCAGTTTTAAAAATCCAATCCACTGATTCTCTTTGAGGCTTTTAATGTCTTAAATGGAGCATAAATATCCATATGGCTTATGGGACATGCTATGTGTGCTGGACAGGTTATGAATTAAATAGATTTTAAGTAAGTACATTTTAATTTTGTCTTCATCTCCCAGGAGCACAGATGGATGACTACATCCCTCGTCGCTCTGGCCAACGTATCGTAGCTCCCCCCGGTGGTCGCTCAAATATCAGCCTTGGTTGAACACTCGACTGTGCACTAAGTGTGGTCGTCGTGGGGCTTTCATCTCTCCAGTGTGTGTCTGTGTGTGTGTGTGTGTGTGTGTGTGTGTGTGTGTGTATGTGTGTGTATGAGAGTGTGAACACACTGGCATGAGTGAACACCTCTGTGTTGTTTTGCTGCAACGGTGACACGCTCTTTTTTAGACCTTTATCATTTTCATCAGTTTTGCCTTGAGACGTGGTCACAGAGGAGAAGCACATTAAACACTTCCAATAAAGGAAGAGTAGGATTTACAATCAACCGAGTCATTCCAAAACAGGAAAACTCATGATCAGGGCACTCACACACACACACACACACTCACACACACACACACACACACACACAGATCCAATGTCGGACCCCCCCCCCCCCCCCTCCAAGAACCCAAACGTGAACCCAGTGCTGTGTCATAATGTTGTTTATCTCCTTTCCCGTGAGCATGACTTCCTCCTCACTCTTCCCTCGTCCCATGTCTCACTGCGTGGGTCCGCTCAGACACGGTGCTCCTTTCCACAGCTGAAGACGAAATAACAGAGGTTCACCATATTTGTTTTTTGATGTGGCTCACACGGATCCATCGCACATATTGCATGGAAACGTCTTCAGATGTCGCACCACTTGGTGGTTTAATTATTGCAACGGAGAAACACGAGGCACATTTGATGTATATTCTTATCCTGGTAAATAGGGTTAGGTAGGTTCATTCTTTCTAACATTTCTAACAACGTCAGATACTTTATGCAAATGTATCAATACTCTCCTGTAAAGCGTGAAAGTAGACGAGCAGCTGGGACAGATACGAAAAACAGCTGTGCGCTGCAAAATTTATTTCTAAGTAGAGTTTGTGCTGTAAAGACGTTACGATGTGTGTGATAGTTTTCTGCCACTCATCACTCATGCCAGAGCTGGATCTTCTTTGTAATGACATACTCAACTCACTGATGTAAAAGGACTTCAGCTTTCACCCCCCCCCCCCCCCCCCCCCTTCACTGAACTTCACTGACAATCTTTGTGAGCTGTTTTTCATATTTATTTCATTGATTCTGGATGTTTTCTTGATACCTTTCGTGTTTCTATGCCGCTCTGTTTTGTTGCTGTTGTCTGGTGTCTCCAATGGAACCACTAATAATGATCAATAAAGACTTGACTGTCGTCAAGGTGGTGGTAAAACAAACATGTCTGAGAGTTTAATACCGACTTAACATGAGTGATATTACGTGTGTCACAGGTTTGTTTTGGATTGTCAGGCTGAATTTGCAAACTCTTAAGTTAGGACAATATGGATTCAACACACAGCCGGCCAAGTGAGATGCAATCACGTGATCAGAACCTCAAATTAGGACGAATATAGTTAATTATACTCCAATATAGAACCTGTGTTCTGTTAAATTTGTGGTATTAGATTATATTTTAGCATCAGTGACAGGGAATGGGAATGTTAAAATGTCTTAAAAATGTGATTTGCATCCTGGAAAAAAATACCCTTAAACTTTTACATACGATATAGATGATGATACAGTTCTCTTCATAATCATTTGTCATGGTAGACGTGTAGTCAGGGGATTTTTGGGGGTTATTGTGACCATGTCACATTTGAACACATGAGACCGCAACAGGCAGGAACTAAATCATTATCTAATTTCCAACCAGGAATACAATGTAGAAACACTGGGAAACAAAGAAAATCAGAACACATTCAACACTTGAACTGGTCTCAAACAAACTGACAAAGAACTGAAAGGCGAGACAAGTATAAATACACAAGGAGCTAATCACGAGATGGGGCACAGCTGGAGAGGGAAGGGAGCTAGAAGAGGAAGGGAGACACCGGGATTGGGTGACGAGACAACGAGAACTGGCAGGACAAAAAGGCAGGGCTGAAAAGACTGGACACTAAACAGGTGTGCAAGGGAAGACGTTCTACAGGAACACACAGAGCAAGCACAGGACACTGAAGTACAAAAACAGAAGGACACTCAGTGTATCGCTGAGTGTTTAGCCCTAAAACAGAACGCGCCGCCATGGACACAACATAAGTCTCCATCACAGTCAAACCAACAGAACTGAAAACGCTGAGCCGTTCAACAGAAGAGTCCGACAGAACCGTGACGGACCACAGGATGCCCGGCAACCGTGTATTGCATCTGATTAATCCCCAGGAAGGTGAAATGTGTTCAAGAATTGAAAAGTTTGTGGTGACAACAAGGATAAAAGGGTGATTCTTTTATCCAAACCTACACATTAGATGTCGTTTCAGTTGAAGGCTCCCTGAAGGTTTTAATTCATGTCAGAGTGGGTTGATTTACACAAAAAAATAACACCCAACACATATTAGAAGGAGGAAAAAATGCATAGTTTAAAGTTGAAATGGAGTTAAGGAGCACACAATTGACAAAAAAACTGAAATCTGTTATCAGGAGCAAATATTACATTGTGTATGAAATGAACATTTTTCATGGATCAGGATTAAATATTGGCTGTAATGATATTATGAAAGCTTTGAAGCAATACATTTAGAGGAGAGGGGATGGGAAAGGTGGTGAAAGAAAAGAGAGGACAGACAAATTGTGAAATAGAATAACAGAGTAATTAAACTGATGTTCTGGCAACTAAAGTGATCTTCAAATAATCAGCTCTGTCATAACATGATAAAAGCTTTGTGGCAATGAGACAAAGCCTCATTTCAGAAATCCGTTCTGACAAATTTAATTGAAGAATACTTCAGTGGAATTCTTTTGTGAGTTGTTGGGGAAATAAATGAGCAGCACAAGGACAGGAGAGGCACCAGGTGAATTATTAAATTGGATAAGTTTAATGATATACGATCGGCCATGTTGAAACAGAAAGTCATTACAAAGCTCATGTTGGAAAATTATAATTTTAAATTTAGTGCGACACTTTTTCACATTAACTTGATTACACTCATTTGACTTTTTGTCAGCTCAGCAAATTGTTCTTTTTTAAAACTTCTTTCCCTGCTTGCTTTGTATGTGTGAAGGGTCGAGACAGAACCTCAGTGCAGACGATATAATCAACACATTAAAAGATGAAGCCTGAAGCCTCGGTGGAGCCTGATTTATGTCCGCACCTGCAAAAGTGACGTCACACCACGAGACAGTACACCTTTGTGGAGGTTCTGTGCAGCAGGTTTTTTCGCCTGTCGGTGCACATCCAACCTTCTCTAACTACGCGGACACGGATGGGCGGAGAATATACGAAGACCTTTGAGGAGCTTTGAGAATGTCGGTTTGCCGCAAGGAAAAACTTCCACGAAAAAAAAAAAAGAAGATCCAAATATTTCCTTGCCACGATTCCAGGTGGGCTCACGTCTGTGCGACAGTCCGTGCAGAAAGTAAAGCCTTTCACTCGCTCAAGGTTGACAAAGTCAGTCAGTCTGACCCTCTGTTCAACACTTCTAGAGATGGCTGGACAAACTGTGAATAGTTATCGCTCCTGAGGAACAGGTGCCACCAGACACCTCTGTGTATGAACGTGTGTGTGAATGGGTGAATACCACCCTGTATAAATAATTACAATTTCCTCTCTCTGGTTAAAAATGCAGGAAAATATTTGCTGCAGTTATAGGGGCGGACAGAGGGGGGTCCAGGCTTAATATTACAGGGGCATTGGCCCCCACTGTCCCAGAATTGCCACTGTCAATTATGTTTGCTCTAAAATGTAGAGACCTTCTGCAGTTTTATTGTGATATTTTGAGCCAATGACAGAAACTATTAAGTGTATTTTATAATAGGGCTTATAGAAGCATTGGTGATTAGCATAATGTAATTTGTGTTAGCAATTAGTATAAGCAATTGAAAGACTTAAAAGTGATAATGGCATCATAAATGGTCAGTTAGAGCCTGGTAAAATGTTTACTCAACGTAAAACAACCCCAGCAGCTCCTGTGGGGTTATTTCTATGCATTCTACTGCAGTTAAAGGGATAATACAAGATTTTGCAATCAGTAAAGTCTAAATAAGAGGATTGTTTTACTCATACAGGAGTGGAAATATGTTTACGGCTGTCATTTAGTTTAGGTGCATTGTACACATGTCAATGCGTGTTAGTAGACTATAGTGTACTCGGTGTTTAACATGAAGTGTTCTGAGAAGTTAAGAGGCGACCTGTAAATTGAGGTTATTGCAGCTCCCTTAAGAGAGTGACAGCAGAGCGTCTGCAGTGAATACCTGGTGGTGAAATGAACAGCGATGCTCGCTACGGTCAAAGATAGGTTTAGTGTTGCACCAGTCTGGACCGAGTGCGTCATTCTGAGCCGGTAACACCGTCAAACTGTTCCTTTGACTAAACGTTCATAACATGACCTTCACTCATACTGTATCAAAATTCCACTGGCAAATAACAACAACAACAACAACAACTAGATAACAAGATTATATCACAAAACTTTTCGTCCTTTTATATACTGTGGATGCCAGCTTCGATGTCTCACAATTAATTATGCTGCATCTGTAGTGTATCCGCACCCATCTGCGGTCCCAGAGGAACGTTTTCCTTTATTACGGTCCCCGACAATAACGGCTAATTTACTTCACTTCATTTTCACGTTTCAGCTGGCAGAGATTGGCAGCACTTTGTTTTTGAAGTGTTTTCTCAAAGGAAAACTCCTCGGTAGACGGGTTTGTTCAAAACTGGGTGTTTTCTTTTAAAATGTGTAGTCCTTGTGGAGCAGTTGCATAAATATTAATATAAGTATCACACCAAAATGCTCTCTTTCATAAACTGTTTCCTGCTCTCCTCTGTGTTTATGTTGAAGAACAGCTAGAAAAACGGCTTCAGTGACAGCGTGTATGATAAGATGTCTCATTTCTAACCCACCTTTAATGCTTAATACATTAAACAATGTCCCCAGCTTCTAGCGTATTCCTGAGATGCAGTGCAGGGTCTCCCGTTCTGCATGATCATGAATAATGTCTCCAATATAAGAGAATTTTAAATCAAGTTGTGTGCAGCAGATCGGGGAGTTCTGTAAACACGGAAAAATGTTAAGGAGTACACACAGCAGCTTGACATTTCTGCAGCTATGTGATCTTCCCAGGGAAGTCTACTAGCTTTGATTCATGACGTGCAGGCTGTATACGTGAAAAGGCTGGCTTCTTCTCCAGATGAACTGATTCCAGACTTCATCACCTTCACAGAGACCAAACGGAGACCTACATTCTGCCGCTGCCATCTGCTCCGGGAGCAAACCAAAGGGATAAAATATAGAGCTTGTGAGACTGAAATGATGCAAGTTTTTATGTTGTTTTTTTTCCTGTTGCGAGTCATAAAATCACACAGAAATGGAAAACAAGAGTATGTTTGTGTTCACGATGCACAGAAGTCTGAACAGGTGCCATAGCAGTCCGGAGACTTCCCGTGCCTCGAAAGGAACGGGCTGATGTTTGGGAAATAAATAACAGAGGAGAATTACTGAGCCAGCTGTGTTGTTCTTCTACCACCGAAGGTCCCTCGGGGTCACTGCTGCGAATATCTGACTCGCATCCACGTTACAATAAACAGAAAATGTGTTGGATTTCTCTTCTGAATGCAGCCACATTGTGAGTAAGATCCAAACAAAAAGTAAGAATAAGGTTGTCAGGAAATATAACATTAATCTTTCAGCGTCAACAGGACAGTTCTGGTTCATTTGAGTGATGAAATGCAATGTTTAATGGATAATAATTCTAAAGGCAAGATTGA
This sequence comes from Anarhichas minor, assembly GCF_050575085.1. NCBI lineage: Eukaryota > Metazoa > Chordata > Actinopteri > Perciformes > Anarhichadidae > Anarhichas > Anarhichas minor. The sequence continues at coordinate 352,909 of NW_027466458.1, forward strand.
AGTTGGTTACAATTAGCTCTTAGGTATCATAGTGCTGTTAGTACTAATATTATGTTATCTTCTAAGTGTTGCACTGCAGATTGATGTCCTGTTCGTTAAGTTTTCTTTGTCAAAACGTCATTCGTTCTACAAAGATTAAGTGTTTTAATTAGTGAATGATTATACTTCATCAACTCTCTTTCCCTGGTACACTTTGCAGTAATTGTTTTAGCTGAGGCTAACAAATACTTTTCAGCTGGGGAACCTCTACCACACGCTGCATGATATCCAGGCTGTGACACTCCTTTTAGTCCAGTTGGTGTCCACGTTGAGCTTTGTTGAAAGGTCAAGCCTGTTCATGACGCAGGCTTTTTAGTAGATGCATGACACGTTTACAAAATTGACAGCCGTCTTTGCCCCGACCTCGGTGAACCTGACCCAATCCTCTCAAGGATGACGAATTTTTATCGAGGTTTCAAGGAGCAGTTTATCTTCAGAGTTGAATTATGCCAAAAGCAAACAATCTCACTTAGTGACAAAATTCCTCAAATACCCCGCCCCTTCCAAAAAAAACGAATTGAAAAAATGGTTACAAGTTACACAATTATAGCCTTGAGCTGGTTAATACCTACCCACGAATCCCTACTGTCACAAGTGCAGCATGAAGCAATCACTTATCTATACACAAGCCACAAACCGTCCTCAATTAGTAACCACACAACAGCTGAGTAGCTGTGCACTCATTGAGAGAAACAACAAGAGAGTGGAGCCACAGAAGGGTATTTGTCTCTGGGCTTTCAGAAGCCAGAGGCTTTCAACTATCTGCCAATCAGCAGATGAGACTCACCTCTGCAATCACTTGAAACAGCAAATCACACATCAGTGCCTGCAGGTCAGCTACACGCACCCACCCACGCACGCGCGCGCGCACGCACGCCTGCACACACGCACACACGCACGCACACACACACACACACACACTATACAAGTCGTTATTACTTTCAGAGGACCACGTTCTCAGGGTCATCTATGAGGACAGAGAAGACAGAGACGCCACAACTTTGACACTACGGGAAAAAATAAGAATACAAATACATGACACAGAGCTGGAGAGCAAGGGGGGAAACAGTCAAATGGACAAACTCCTTCTAATTGGAATTCTAGTTTCTCTTTTTTTGCTAAGTATAAATTCCAAATTCACATTGAACAATGACACCTTTACACTAAACTGGTCTGACACCCTCATCGTGGTAAGAATTTGTGATTCTGGAAATCTAATATTTGGATAAAGTGACTTATGAGCATCAAGGTTTTGATGTCCCAAAACCCCAGGACCATTACATCGGCATTTAGCTGGACTGGTTCCATTAGCTCCTGTCAGTTTACAGTGAGGAAATCCAAATTTCACATCGTCTCTCATCCCATGCTTTCATTTTCCATCATGCTGTATACAAGTTATCTCCTGCTATTTCGCCCACTGATGGCCCAGCTTTGATGAGTTGGAGCTGATGTGACCATGAAAAGATGAAGAGACATAAACGACAGCCTACGGAGGAACACGGGAAGGATCAAATCAGCCTCTCCCTGCGTATCAGGGAGAGAGAATGTTTCCAGCAAGGCTGCGAGGCTTTCCTCAACAGAGGAACATCACCACCGACACAATTTATCACATCTGCGAGGCTTTACGCTCAGCCCTATTGATGCTGGATGTTTCTTTGGTGTTGGGAGGCTTGCAGCGCACTGCTATAGATGTTAACTGACTGGACATCAGAAAACATTTCAACGTATTATACGATTATATCTTTTCACTTTGAAGCCATGAGTCCTCTTTCTCTCTCTCTCTCTCTCTCTCTCTCTCTCTCTCTCTCTCTCTCTCTGTCTGCATGTGAAGGCAATTCACTTCAGCTCACTTTCACTCAGAAAAAGGAGTTTGCTTAAGCCCCTGAAAGCATCTGACAACTCCAAAGACCATTTGATATACTGGACAGTGTGTGAAGAGGTTGACATTCTGCGGTTTACCTCCCCAGGCGCCTGCCTCGTAACATTTTCCTCTACATCTTTATGAAATCCATAAAATGCACATCCACTGGGTCTTTCCCCGGCATTTAATTAAGAGTTCAAAGTAACCAACATCCTTTTTTTTGCAGCGCAGACAACTCCTTGTCCATTTATCCGGTGAAACGGCGTGATTTATTTACAAAGCCTTTTACGGTCGGCACTTATAAGAGATGACTTATGACGAGGTTGATTGATACGATACCTGATGCTTTTGATGCCACAAAAAGGTTGCTAATACCTTTTATTGTGTGGTTTAATGATTTGTCTTTTATGTGTGTTTTTATGACTTTATTGCAGGCTGCAGAACAGTCGGCCCTTTGGGGACGGTCTGACCTGTTCTTTCCCGAAGACCTAAAACTGTGGTCAGTAATTCATCATTCTTTTAGTTGAAAGCACTTTTATTGGACGTGACACATGCTGGCATGTTAATTGAAGTGGTTATACTAATTGCAGATAATGAGGAGACAAAATGATATGACCCAGGAAGCCATGATTTGGCATTTAAACTAAACCCCATTACCCTGAAAAAAACCCACAATTCAACAAGTTTCCCTCAAACAATAGAATTCATTCAACCTGCGATATGAATATTAAGTTGGAATTGTTAGAAAGATGTAATTAGTGGGCGTCCGTGGATCTGCATTAAGTGATGGGCATGTGGACTAGAACAAAGTGCAGACCAACTCCCTGGCCTGTTAAGATGGAAAACATTTGGTTGAAGATAATTGAGCATTAAAATATGTTTGGTTTTGATGTACATGGAGTGAATGATTCCCGTGCTTATTAGCCTTTCAAATCATCATATTTTCCCTGTATGGTTGGTGCCAGTGTTGTAGTCCTCAAGATTCCTCTTGACCAAGAGACCAAGACTTTCAAAAAGTGGTCTCCAGACTCGCAGACAAAGACGACTGAATATTTTCCCCAGACCGGTCCTGACTGGTCAACTGCGGGGATATCATTAAATTGCCTTGGCATTGTGTGATTCATTTGTTAACATAATTTATGTGACTGCTTATAGGAAAAAAAAGGAAAATTCCCAAATAAGATTCCCTTTTGCCAAGTCTTTTGATTATTTTATCAAACAAATTCTCATGGTACACTTTACATACATACACACATTCTGTATGTGTGTGTATATATATGGCAATAAAATATATGTGGCAATAAAAGAAGTGAATACAGAGGAATCCTCATTTGTTTTCGGTGGGTGATTTCAGATCAATATGAGGAGTGACTATGGTTTGCATGTTCAATATTTGATCGGATGTGTGTCATGCAGTGCAGGACTCGCACTGGTCTGGTCTTGGTCTTGATACATTCTGGTCTTGAGTCATGACTCGCTCTCAACCCTTCAAAGTATTGGTTTTGTGTCGGTCTCGAGACACTCTGGTCCTGGTCTTGACTTGGTCTCAGTTCAGTCTTGACTACAACACTGGTTGATGCATAATGTTATAACATCCAACCCTGGCTCAAGGGAAGCAACATGAAGCAGGAAGATGAACTGAATCAACCAAACTTTGAATTAAATAAACAACCAAAAGAAAACAAAGAGCAAACAAAGCTGTGCAAATAAAGAGTGCTTTTAAACTCAGGTAGTCAGAGCAGGTGTCACACATCAACAATTAGGGCTAGTGGACTAGACTCCGCCCCTGGTTCACCGGCAAACCGACTGAACAGACAGACAGAAGAAACAATGTCCTGGCACTTCACTTTCTCTCCGATTTACACTTCTAAATGACACCTAAAGTGAATGTATCATCCATCTGACATGACATTAATTGTAAAATATAAAGAGCCTTCTCCTCAGAAATGATTATTTTCCAGATTGCTATAAAGTAAAGTGGCAGCTGTCTTCTCAGAAGACATGGCGTTGGACTGAACATGCAAAGAAACATATTTATAGCTCTTCAGTACTGGATGAGTATATTTAGAAACTGATTTCTTGCTCTTCTCTAGTTCTATTCTTCACTTTGACCAAAATGAATTGGAAACAAAGGACATCAGCTCATACATAACATGTTACAGAAGGATCAGAAAACTAGAGTAGTACTGATCCATGACCACATGGTGTCAGCGTTGCACACTGGACAAGAGGTGTTGTCTCTTGACATTTCGAGTCCTTCACACTAATCTTTGCAGCAGTTAACACCTCTGAAGCGTTTTCTGATAAGTTTAATTCCAAATTGCCCTCTACATTTGATAAAGTTTTCCTGCAGCGGGATTCAGTTCAGAAAATTCACCTTTCAAGGATTGTGCCACATTTGAGTGATATCTTAAAAATATATTGTAGTCAGCACGCGTGTCAGCCAGGTGCAAATTGACATTACACATTAAAATAATATTTGTATCGAGGTATCATTCTGCTAAATGGGAGGATTTTGGTGCTGTTGGTTGGGCATGAAAAGCGTTTAAACATTGAACTTCGCAGTTCATTCTTGACCTTGGAAACTGAAGATGTTATTACAATCTCAACTCAATGTCCACTAAGTCGCTTGTTCTAGAGTTTTCCACTGTATCGCATGGTCATCATCAGCAGATGGAGTTTGCACAGTTGTCATGGTAGTGCGAGTTTGAACATCTGCAATCAATGAATAGAGATTGTTTGCCTTATTTTCTAATAAGGCATTTAGGTTGTAAATATTAACAAGGAGTGAATAAAAGGTCACAAGGGGGGGGGGGGGGATCTTTAGGGGGAGATACCAGGTCAACAGTACATGCCACATGGAAGTGTTATACATCAGCTGAAAGCTGGGAACCTGAAGATTCATTTGAGTTACGGCTCAGCAGTGTGTGTCAAGTTATTCTAGTCATAAATCAGAAATGAAAAGGAATTAAAATGAATTGTGAAAGTGTAAAAGGAACATTATGACGAAAGCATATGATGGCTATTCCCATGCTAACGTATGTCTGATACGAGGTTGCAGGGAATTTTGGGTTGATTCCATTTGTTACACAGATTTGGTGTTTAATTTTACTTCAACTCAACTCGAGTTGATCAAAATGATCAAAAATCCATCCAAAATACCACTTAGGACACCAAGACCTTGAGGAACACCATAGAAAAATCCATGCTGTGATTTGCTATCAAAAACGTCGACGTCTAAAGATTTCTGCAAGAAATTATGTTTTCGGCGATTGGATTGCGAGTTTTGATAACGGCTCAGAAACCCACTTATTGTCAATATTGTAAAGTTTAATAATTTTTGCTTGGTTTTTGCCCCAACATTATCATAATGTCTGTTAAGGGCTTATAACTGTTCTATATCATATTCGTTTGTTTGAATGTTTATTAACCATCCATTACAGCTTATAAACCCTTTGTAAAAGTCATCTTATTACAAAGTGGTAACCAAAAATATTTTTTTCACAGTTTTTGTCTTAAAGTGTCCCCATGTGTGTGAAGTCGCTACCAATAGCTGGTTGTCTCAAAGTGATATTCTTGAGGCAAATATTTAGTTTGGAACTGTTATTTATTCTATCTATTGTTCATCTCATTGTGTTGTTTATCTCATTGTTACTGTTGTTGATCTCATTGTTACTATTGTTTATCTCTTAGTTACTATTGTTTATCTCTTAGTTACTATTGTTTATCTCTTAGTTACTATTGTTTATCTCTTAGTTACTATTGTTTATCTCTTAGTTACTATTGTTCATCTCATTGTTACTATTGTTCATCTCTTAGTTACTATTGTTCATCTTATTGTTACTATTGTTCATCTCTTAGTTACTGTTGTTTATCTCTTAGTTACTATTGTTCATCTCATTGTTACTATTGTTCATCTTAGTTACTGTTGTTTATCTCTGAGTTTCTATTGTTCATCTCATTGTTACTATTGTTTATCTCATTGTTACTGTTGTTTATCTCTTAGTTACTGTTGTTTATCTCATTGTTACTGTTGTTTATCTCTTAGTTACTATTGTTTATCTCATTGTTACTATTTCTTTATCTATTTTTTATTTCCTTGTTACTGCGTGAAACAATCTAACAAAAGTTAACAAACACGAGTGTTTGAAGTTTTTAATGTCAAAGTCAAACTTTTACATGATTCATCTTCATACCAAACCATTCTTCGACAGCTCCTCCTCTTCCTCGTCATAGCAAATGCAATTAGTTCATTACGTAATTACAGGAAGGGAGCAGCAAAAAACAGAGCCAGCCCCATAAGAAAAGAAAAACAAAGTAGAGGAAAATAAAAATAACAGTTGTTGGTTTTTTTTGTCTCTTTTTTTTCTCAAGTGCAGATTTGAAGACCTTAGGCATGCCATTGTCTGTTATGGGTTCCAGTTGTCTGTTCTACAGTGTAGTTTTATCTGTACATGGCTATAAGAGTAACAGCACAAGGGGGATGACGGGGACATGATGTGCGCTGGAGTGTCTGTTTTTAAAAATGTCTCGATTAGTGGGTGATAGTTCTCAGACATCACGCTCTTCTCTGTCCGTCTCCCCTCTCTGTTTTGCGGTAGACTGAAAGATATTCATGTTTAAACGTGCAGTATAAAAAATGAAAGAAAAACAGGTACACACCCACACCGATTCATGTACAGCTCAAGTTCCCTCAAACCGGTGATGGGAGGGTTTGAAAGGTGCCGCAATAGAACTGCCATAAAACAGGCAGTTTGAAGAAATCGAGGAGAAAGCAGGGCTGAGTCAAGAGTCTCTTTCCAAAACTCACAAGCTGGACATTCAGTTCTTTGAATAGTACACACACTCGTCCCAACTCTTTCTCGCAGAGAAAGAGCACGTGTCCTTCCTTCTTTCAGTGTACGAGCCCCGCAGGATGATTGTTTTCACCAATCCCTTTTTTTCCCAACTTGAACCGTCCACGAACAGATTAACTCCATGCGTTGAGTTATTTACATCCTCACAGTCCATCAACAGCAGAGCTCAGTAAACAGCCGTGTTGGGGATTTGGGGGTAATGAAGGCTTAGGGAGTAAGTACATCAGTGGCCTAAAACGAGCTAAAGGGAGTCGGTCACATAGTTGTCAAGTTGAAGGTATATACAGATATACAACATGTAACCACGCGCAAGGAGCACACCCACCTCTCAGGACGACGCCGGTTGTAAAAGTAATATACAGGACTCACTACTTTCCAACCGTTGAGTGAACAGTGTAGTTACACATCTTACCTGAGTGTTGCTCTCCTGTCTGACTAACTACACGCTCTACAAGGATCCACCAGCTTAAACCGCAGCACGTCCTTAACGAGCGCGTCTCCTCCGCCTCATCGGATCCGAAACAACCAGAAAAAAAAAATGAAGAAGACACGCTTTACTGGCAATTTCCAGCGGTGTTACATTCACCGATCCAGACGTTAATGAGATCAGCGCAGATCAAGGAAAGGAGAGGAGAGGAGAAAGGGAACTCATTAAGACCGCAGGGACGACCTAACCCTATTATCCCTATCGCACCACAGAACCACACACTGATGATGGGAATTAAGATGCGCCGGCCTCAATCCACAGACGCTCTTTCGGCCCCGGCGCAGCGGAGAGAGTGTGTGTCTGGATTCGTGCGGTAGCTGCTGTGAAGGGCAAGTTCTGTTATCTGTGCAGATTGGCGTGGGCGAGTTCGTGTCGGCACTGTGTGGTGAAAAAGGGGTGCAGCGGATCTCCGCAGCTCCCACTGCGTTGTGTTTTCTTTTGTTCATGGAGACTGAGAGAAAGGTTACCACCAAACTCGCTCCACGACCGAGTGGGAACAGTTTAATCCACTGAAGCTAACTCCCTCGCCGCCATCATTATCTCCACTTCCCCCACGTGAGCGCGCACACACACGCACACACACGCACACACACACACACGTAATACGGATGTATCCAAATAGGCGTGGTATCCAAAAAAGGCGCGTGGTTTAAAAAAAAGAGAAACAAAGTCAGCATTTCTTTCGTTCATGCAGAGTCCTTTTTTTTTTCCTTACAGAAATTTGGTTTTTCTATGAGTCCTACTTACAGTATGCAGAACATCTCATGTTCCTGCATTGTCTATCGTTACATACAGTAGATGACATGTCTGAAATTCCCTTTTAATGTCGCCCAGCACGTCAGTCAGAGAGATGAGTAATTATTTAAATACATTTCATGTTTAAATACTGTCTGAAGGGGTGGGGGGGCAGGGAGGAGCAGGCAAAATGCTACAGCTAGTTCAATGAGAGGCAATATGTTAAAAAAGTATGATTAAGAGCACATACACACATAGTGCGTATGACTTGCGCACATCGTAATATGGGTTTGTGTCTCTATGTATGTTTTAATACTGTGTGTGCTTAATGTTTCCTGTATGAAAGTTAATGCAAGTTATTATATAATTTATGATACACTGCCACCAGATCATGTCATAAACTGTGGCTCTATGCATGTTCACATTCTGTAAATGCAACCGTACCACTTTGTGTTTACATGCTCAGATGTGTGTGTGTGTGTGTGTGTGTGTGTGTGTGTGTGTGTGTTAAGTGTGTGCGTGTGTCTATTCGTGTGTGCATGTGCGTTTGAAAGAACATTTGTGATACGGGAACCCTGTAGGGACGCGGCAGGCGTCCTCAGTCCCCCGTGGAAACGGTGGACAGCAGCAGAGAGAGTACAAACCTGCCGTCTTATCAAATACACACGTACGATATATACATACATATACATACAGACTGGGTGTGGAGTCAAAAATGATAGCACACGTATTTTCACACACGCCGGAACTCAGTGGCACTACTGACGCTCTATGAGCACCTTGTGTTTTCAGTGGTTACATTTGATTACTGCAAGAAAAAAAGAAAGTCTTTTCACGTCGTTGCAGTTTGTTTTGAATGTTTTTAAAGATACCTGATTTTAGAGATCAGCACTTTTTTTTCTTCTCATTACCGTGTAGCTGTACAGTCGCCATACTCTTACTACTTTGTTGATGACTCGTTGAGATTCTCGCGGGGATCAGCAGTTTGATTGGTTAATATCCCCCCCGCGTTGTGTTTAGTCATTAGAACTTTTGCTTGGTTTGGATTAGATCCACGGAACTCAATCAAAGACCCGATACTTCTCCTTCATCATCTCCTTCGTTTTTGACATAAGACCTCGGTGGTTTTTTTTCAGCAAGATGGTTCGCCAGTTGAGTCCAAATCTTGCCCACTGGAGCCCCGGTGAAAGTTTTCCACATGCACCGAGACATTTATAGCATCAGGATTCACTCAGTCTCATCCTCTCTCTTCTTCACACAGACCCCCTGTGTGGCAGAGGGACAGGCATGCACTGGATTCAGGTAAAAAGAAGAAGAGATGAAGTCGTCCTCCCCCACAAGGACGTAATGGGATCATCGCCTGCGGGCAACTTTCAATAGTAGTTAAAAAATGTTTTTTTTTTTTTTTTAGAAAGTACTCCTGGTTAGAGCTCTCCGAAGAGTTGATTCATCGCTTGCTTAAGTTTAGGTGCCTATAAATAGTAGTCAGAATCCAAAATCCAATTTGATGTACAGCTTTTGGAAAACATCTTTTCCCGACATTTTCACATCTTCGCGGGTTTAAAAGGCCTTCCAAACTGATGACAGTAAAGTCTTAACCCTCCCTGTTTTGTTTTTTCTTTCAGAAAAGGGAGTGATCGCTTCAATCGCCTAGCCGTCACAGGTAGACCTCTCGGCGTGACAGCGTGAGGCAGGACGTGGTCTTGTAGTCCCCTCCGGTGCGCGTCAGAGGTATGACCTCGGCCGGGTTCTGGCCTTCTCCTCCTTCCTCGTCTTGCTGGCGCCTCCCGAAGCCTGCGCTGCTGAACGTGTCGTAGGACGCCGAGGTCATCTTGCGGTTCAGGAGGTTGCGGTTGTGGTCGCCCATGTTCCTGTTGCGGTCTCCGTCCCCCAGGGTGCCGAGAGGATCCCCGTTGGCCAAGGGTAACCTCTGACCTTCTCCGCCGCCGACCACCCCGGGCTCCGAGCTCCCCGCGCTGCCGGCGCTCTCGCTGTCGCTTTCGTGGTCGTTGCCGTGGAGGTTGTTATTGTCGTCACCGGGGGCGAAGGTGGAGAGCCGTGGGGGGTCGCTGCCGTGGCGCTGGCGAGGCGAAGGGTGGACGGGCATCCAACAGGTGTCAGAGTGGCCGAACTCATCACACTCCCTGGTGCACTTTCCTGTTAGGGCTACATCTGGCAGCTGTCTGGCATCTGGACACAGGAAAGACAAAAAGAGAGATTGAAGCAAAGGGACACAACTAGATTCAAACTGAGGATGCTGCAATTATACGGTATGCGTCCAAACCACTAGGCCACCAGGAACTCCCAAGAAGAGACAATTAAGGATGTCTTCTTTCAGACTAGTGGAGAGAAAACATCCAAAATACACATTTAGGTATTCATTTCAGTACTTTGTCTTGTTTGTGTCTGTAGATTTCTCCTAAATGTATCAAAAGCTAGCATTAGATAATTCTTCATTTGTATATAACATTTCAGGAAAATAATTATAAATAAAAATAAAATAATAAAGAATATTTGTCTTAATGTAAGTAATCAACTGGGGAAGTTTCATGTTGAAATCTATTAGTTACTTTTTGTAGTCTCAAAATGTCTGTAATGTTACAATACACATTTAAAATGAGTATATTCTCAAGACTCTGAACCAGAAATCTCCCCTTCAGTACCAATTACATACAACACTCTTTCCAGTTTCATTCCTATCTATATTCCGAAGGTTTTTACAGAGGGCTTTGTTCATATATAAATCAAAGCCTGATTTATACAACATTTTATTACTAAAAAGATGGTGAAAATTGACGTCTGTTGACAGTATTGTCTGATTTATGGAGTGATACAAAGAGACATCCAATATTCCCTCCGTCAAAACCTTTGACTTTAATATGTCAACACAATGAAACAACAATTCTGAACCTGGCTTTATCCAACGTTCAGATCACTGTTGTGGAAAATTATACAAATCAACCGATATTTGATAAGACAATGTCTCATTTGTATATTTAAACATACAAATTCAGAGAACGTGTAATACAAAAAAGAATTGCCTTAATGTAAGCAATCAACTGGGGAAGTTTCATGGTGATATCTATTAGTTAAAAACCAAAGAAATGCTTTCCATGCAAGGGAAAGATCAAGTTACATATCGGAACTGATGTGTTGGTTCAGAAGGTTAGATGCTGATGCAAGTGTCAAAGGTTATAGTTATTATCTATGTAAACCAGTCCTTTATTAATCACTACTGACATCACGTTCAATAGAGACGGGACTTGCAACGATGATGATAGATGAGGTATATGCGGCTTCGCAGGTGTCATATTATATATATGTTATATATCAGTTAAAGGGAAAGTAGTATTCTGTATGCATCTAACGAGCAACTGAAAACAAAGCATTTATTGCCTGTTTAGTTTTTCCAAATTCTGCTCTGTTAGAATGCAACACGAGAAATCAAATATTTCTGTTGTATTGTGAAAACTAATTCCAGGTTTGTTGCCTTCGCACGGCGGCGGCAGTAAATCCGTGTGAAGCCAAAAAAGCACATCATTATACAGTATAATTACAACCAACCAGTGGTGGGCCGTCAAGACCAGCTAAGCCTTCTCTGCTGGCCTAAACAGAATCACAAAGTTATAGCTATTTTATAATTTAATAATTTTTCCTAAATACACTTTATGTATTCTAATTATTTTTCCCATTAGCTTATTTCCTCATTGCACAGCTACTGTCTTCGTCAGTTGCTCTGCTTCCAGCCTGCAGCGCTGCTTCCAGTGCAGCTTGTTTTAAGTAGAGCTTTTATCCAATCACATTTCACCCCTATGTCTCTAGGTAAGAAGAGAGGCCCGAGGCCCGCTAGGAAGCCTTTGCAGTTTAAGTAAATGGGGACGATATTGTTGATTGTCATAGTCTTCAACCAATCAGATCTTTAGTTTGACATGTTGGGCGTATTCTTTGACATGTCAGAGCTGTCTAGGTGGCCTACAAGTACGTCAGCATTAACGTGCAGCTCAGCAATAACGTGCGCCGTGATTGGTCAGTGGGCTAGCGTCACTGTTGTGAAGCTGAAAGCTAGCTAGCAGAACTTAGCAGTAAGTGAGAGTTCAAGTGGAAAGATATGTAAGAAGTTATGACATTGACATGATATTTTTAGCGTTTTGCTTGGTGTAGCTTTGTTTTTGTAACACTCAATGGCTGAAGGAGGAGGAGAAACAGACTTGGGACTTACTGGCAACGCCTTTCTGGAGAAGGACATTTCCACTGGACATCGTAAGAAAGGGTCGGCCAACCCCACAGCTAGCAGCCCTGACTCATATATACTATACTATACTTTATCTTTAAGTGAACAGCAGCTTTGGTTAGTGAAGTGCTTCCGTTTTTTTACATCTGCAGTAGCGTTACTGCTGTGTTCATTTGTCTATGGTGTCGTTTTTATGACATGGTGAATATTGTTCCCTCTGTTGTGAATAATATTTGAATGGCTCGTGCCATAAATATATGAGACTGGTTCTTGTGAGTTTGCTCTTGTCATTGTGTTAATTACGTTAATTTTGACAATATGCATTGTCCGTTAATGACAAAGCATCCCGTCATGCGCGTATTCATGTATTTGTTTTATTTTAAAAAGCAAGAATTATGGTCTGGAGAAATGGGGATTGTGTTTGAATCTGTAGGGAACAGCTAAACGCTGCGGGGAGTTTTCAGCGTGTGTGCTGCTGTTGCTTTTCCTGTTAAGCTAATTTAGTGTGCGTCCCAGAACACACGTGGCTCAGCTGAGTACAGTGTTTTTGTTCCGTTGTGGGCGTGTCAGACAGCACGTTGGGTGGGTTGTCAGGTTGAGCGCAGTGGCTCCACCGATAGAACATTATATTTCCCACAATTTAAGCTTCTGCATCTTCCAAATGCACAAGTATTATTTAAACGTATTGTTCGTTTCGTAAGCCTCGTACCGAGCGGTTTAATACGAATACGTGTATTATTACACCCCAAGAAACAAATAATAACCGTAGCTGTGGCGTCATAATGAGGTTATTAGGAGGTGGTTCAACTGTAGTAGGACCGCACTGAAGGTCCAGGTATAAAATGCACGGCCCGCCATTGCAAACAAACACAATTAATTCTCTGTTCAATCCCTCTCTCTATCTGACCGTGAATGAAACTTATTAAAACTCCACAATATTAATTTAAAATAACAAAATAAAAAAACGTTTTCGTGTGCTAGTCTCCATCCTTGACAAAGACCCGGTAGAGAAAAAAAGGTAAAAACACAATTTTGTTGGTAAAAGGGGAAGTTTTGGGCTGCCGACTGAAGGCAAGGCCACCGACGAGCAAACCGTTAGCTTTTCAGAAATAAGCTTTTCAGGTGACACACACGCTTTCACACAAATGTGCAGCAATGTGCAGCACACACACACACACACACACACACACACACACACACACACACACACACACACACACACACACACACACACACACAGGACAATTCCTTTATTCTATAAAACACATTCCTGTCATGTGAGGAGAGGAGAGGCTCCTGAGACCTTGGCAGCATGCAGTGACTGTGGGTGTGATTGTGTTTGTGTGTGTGTGTGTTTTCACAGAATACAAAGTATGAAAGTATCTGGTGGCCTCGTGACCGCAATTTCGGAGTGACTTCGATGAATGTAATTGGCTGTTTTACTGTGCGACTGTGTGCGTTTGCTCTGACCGTTCTCCACGTGCTCCTCATCCCCCACGCTGCCCTCCGGTGTGGTCCGCTCGTAGCCCTCCTCCGGCAGCGGCAGCGCTCCGATCCGCGGCCCCGACGAGCTCTTGCTGCTCGGCGTCTCCGAGTCCTCCAGGCCGCTGTCGTAGCAGCCGGCGTCCTGGGGCTGGCTGACTACGGAGAAGGTCACCCGGCGAAGGGTTCCCTGCGGGAAAACAGAAAACACACATGATATGGGATTAATCATCCTGGATTCCTAATCGGAGATTCTAAATCTGGGGATTAGGCAGGAGGGGTCCGCAAGGGGGTCCGCAAAGACATACTGAGATTATCCGAATCGTGTTCGCCTTGATTATGAGCTTAGCTGCGACAATGCAGGGTAATAGCCGTCAACCAATCGCGGCGGTCTTTGAAAGTTTTCCATTGGCTTTTAATCCCAGTTTAGATTACTGCTGCTGGATATGGCGGATGTTTACAAACCTCTGGCCGGCCTGGAGACACTTATTTTTCATCTGGACTGGAGCCCAGTAGTAACAGCTGGGCGATATAGAGCCCACTGTCAAAAAACACTATGAAGTGAAGGAAGTTGGATTCTATATTTTTTATGATTGTCAACAAAACCTGCAATGCATTGATCTCATTGACAAGTCCGGTCTGTGTATCCAAAGCCTGACGTAGCTCCGTCGTTTTGAATCAAACACATCGTTGCAATGGGCGACGTGTTCCTTTATAGCGGATGGCATTGGGCACTGTGGGTTCATTTGAAGTCGGTCCCAGCTGCACCAACCTGCTGTGTGTACAGAACGGTTTGTGTGCATAAATATTCCCCAGGTGACCAGATGTGTATTCATCCGCAGCGGAAAATAGTTACTCCTGTTAGAGTTACATTTGCTTATAAAAATGCAGTGTCCATGTGTTTTAGGTCGATGATTTAATCAATTTTTCAAATGAATCTACTGTATTATTGTATTTATGAAATGTTTTTTTTAAGATTTATATCTTCTGAAGGGTGGATAGGAACGTTGGAATCTACTGAGAGATGGATTAACGCATTTTTGGTTTTGGTCTTTTCATTGGATTTGTTAACAAAGTATAGAACATCATCATCCTTATCCGTTACATTGTTTTCATTTCATATTCTTTTTGTTAACCCTTTAGCGACCTCTATGTTGAACTTAATTGGGATCTGAATAGTAATAATAACGAAAAAATGAGTTTTACTTCTATTCGTGAAAGCTTTTGGTGTAACCCAGAGGCTTTGAAGAGCAGGCAGCACCCATCACTGTGAACACAAACCAACAGGCAATCTACCACCAATCCTACAGGTAAGAGTGGTGATGATTCAGTAACGAATCACATCGTTCGCTCAAACTGAGCATCGCACCTGCTGCGATTTCAACACTCAAATCACCCTAGTCTAGTTAGCAGACCGGTTTTCACTTTGGAGGAGAAAAAAAAGAAGAAGAGCGTAATAAGTCCATGCTGAGAGAATATCAGAAGGAGTTAAATGACTCCGTCTGGCCTGGAGGGATCACTCTGCACCAGGAAGCCCATTTCTTTACAACGCCCCTCCTATCTCCTCTCATGCTCATTTATCTATTCGCAAGAAATGACATCCCTTTCAATTTAGATATGCTTTGAAACACGCGGCGTATAGCGAGAAAGTGAGGGGAACAGAGGGAAGACGCGGATTAGGGCGAAAAAAACAAAAAAAACCTTAACTGGGAACGTCGCCTCGAGATAATCTGGAGGGAAACGGATGGACGGCTGGCATTAAAAGCCCAAACTAAACCAATTGTTCTTTTCCTTCCAAACACTCAAAGAAAAATGGAACGTTTCACCTAATGCACAGCTAAATTAATTAAGTAAGGGAGTGTGTGTGTGTGTGGGGGGGGGGATTAACGGAGCACTTGTTTCTTCCGCCATTTCTTGACACACATGGGTAAAAAAAAGGGATGAGAGAAACAGACAGCAGAGATTGTGAGCACAAGCAAGACTGAGGAGGAGCTATTAGATTCTAATAGAGAAGCAGCAGTCCTTGGAATCGCAGTGGCTTCATCTTGACTCTCCGCAGAGAGAGAGCAATGTATTTTTAGAGCATTAGTTCAGATGAAGCAGTCCGACCTCTTTTTTCCTCTTTTTTCAGACCAAGGGGCAATGGCACAGAGAAAGAGGGAACGGGTGAGGATCATGATTTGTTTTCTTGCAATAACAAAGAAGTTAATCGTACGATCTCATCGCAATACGTTATAATGTTTTTTTCATGATGACGGAATAATTATTTCATGATAATGATGGTTAAAAATGAAATGATCCCTCTCCGGCCTTCTATTGCTAACGATAGCTAACAATGGCTAACCTGGCTGGAGCAAGCCACATTAAGTTTCACGAGTTGTTGTACCGTAACGCGGTCAACTCAGGTGTGACGCCATTGCCAAGTACAACTTCCGATTTCCGAGGTAGATGGAACGCATTCCACGAGTCTACAGCGATGCTAGCAGCTCTGTGAGACAATGCTAACATAGGGATGCTAAGCCAGTGCTTGAATGTAACTAAGTACATATACTCAAGTACTGTTCTTAAATCTTAATTCTTTTTTTGTACTTGTACTTGTACCATTTCATGCTACTTTTTACTTCTACTCCGCTATATCTCAGAGGTAATTATAGTACTTTTTACCCCATTATATTTCAGTGACAATTTTACATACTTTAAGTATATTTTGATGCTGATACTTATACTAAGACTTTATTTGTTATTTCTTAAATGTAGTATTACTACTTTTACTTAAGTAAAAGATCTGAGTTCTTATTCCGCCACTGTGGTAAGCGAGTATAATGTTTACCATGTTCACCGCCTAGTTTAGCGTGTTAGCATGCTAATGTTTGCTAATTTGGCACTTATCACAAAGCACAGCTGAGGCTGATGGGGATGTCATTAGTATTAGTATTGGACAGATTGAAATGTTTCAAACATTTATATTTCATAATGGATGCTTAACTATATGAAGAAAGGGCCGAAGTTGATTGACAGACAAGGAGAGAGTTACTACTGTTGGAGGCCTGCTGCTGGTTGTTTTCTCTGTGTGTGTGTTGTTCTATTACAGAATTCATCTGTTCAGCCATGATTTCATCTAATTCAATTTCCCTCTAACCCTCTTTCTGCCCAGAGCTGCCCGCTTCCATTCCTTCATCCTGATAATTTTATTTTCTGTTTCTCTCCTCCCTCCCTCCCTTCCTTCCTTCGGACGATCCTGCAGTCAACTCTGCTTTTCACAGCTGTAACTCTCCCTCTTTCCTCTGTCCCTCCCTCTCACCCCCCCCCCCCCCCCAACCCTCCCTTCTCTTGCCCGTCAGCTTTATGACGTGGCGATCGATGATGTGTCCTTGACCTCGTTATGAGTGCCTCTCCTCTTCCCCACAGCAGGCTTTATTGACCCATAACTCCCTAACCCCCTTTTTTCCCTCCTTTTCTCTCATCCTCCGTCCTCTCCATCTGAAAGTCTTCTGCTCATTGACAAAACCTCTCGTCTCTTCCGCACAGTATGTCTCTGTCCCTCTGGCCTCTCACCATTGTTGTCTCACTTCTTTTTCTTTTTCAAAATGTGTCCTTATACTCGTTCACTCATACCTCTACCCCCCCCCCCCCCCCCCCCTTCCCCATCATTTCCTATCAATAAGCTCTTTTTAAAGCTTCTGACCTCGTTGCTCATATCTTAAACGGATCTCTTTTTATTTCCTGTCTGCTTTACCAGCTCATCTCTTCCTCTAAAATAACAAACAAAACACCCAAGCGTCCCTTGATGTTTTCCCAACCTGACTCACAAAGCATGTTTGGGTGCGTGCCCCATGCTTTTTATTATTTGTCAAGAGCTATCAGAATGAAGACTGATTACTAAATATCTGAACGTCGACACACACACACACACACACACACACACACACACACCCACACCCACACACTTTCGAACACAGACACATGCGGATGAGTTGGCTAAGGTCCAGCGTGGCCTATGAATTCATGCCTGATGGAATATTAATTGAGTTTGACGGAGGACATGAAAAAAACCTTCCCCTTAATCTGACACGGGCCATTACAGTTCAATACTGACATGGGAGCTTCGCTCATTTGCAAGGCGCGGAGAGCGTGTCTGAGTGGGCGCGTTGAGCGCGTTTTGTGCGCGCATGTGTAGCGCAGCCGTACTGTACAAGCACATGAGCATTCCTGATACAGTATGGGAGATCCTGTGAAGTTATTTCTGGCAGAAAGGTATGAATCAAACCGATGCATGATGGGCCTGAACTCAGAATAAACTTAACCATCTGAATGTTGCAGCTCTGAAGGAACCGTGAAAAGAAAAAAAGAAAAAAGCTCCCAATATAGAAATATTAATTTCAGGGCTAGAGTTTCCGGCGCACGCGCGCGCGTGTGTGTGTGTGCATATGCTTACGAGTGAGACTTCGCACCTTTGTATTTTACTGCAGTGTGCGAGACTTTAAAAGCCTGCAAGATGTGTTATGTCAGCCTGTGAGAGTACACGTGTGTGTGTGTGTGTGTGTGTGTTTCGCAGTTCGAGGTGGCGCATATGTGCGTGCGTGCGCAGGTTGGCTCAGTCATCAAGGTAATTAGTGTATAAACCTCCTCGCTGTCGGTTCAAAGAGAATTAACGAGCTCTGGTTAATTAACAGTCTCCCTCTCTTCTCGTGTCTGCGTATTCAACACGTGTGCGTTTTTTGCGCGCGTATGTGCGACATCTGCGCGTCTGACTCGTTTGCGCGCGTCTGCAAGCGCGTTGGGACGTGTGTGTTTGTGTTGGTCTATGCTCTGCCACGCTCTGGTCTGCATAATGAATTGACAGGATGCGGCTTATGCATAAACCAAAACTACAAATACGGTTGCAGGACGAAGCCCCGTTTCCCTTTTGGCCCTCTGCTCAGTCTCGTTTGTTTTTCACATCATCTACGGAGAAGAGCCACCATGTTGCGCCTGATTGTATTATGTATACGTTTGGTACATATAGATTGGTTCCTCTTTAATACATAACAAGTATTTCGCTCATACCAACACTCAGGTCACGTTGCACGCAAGCAGAGCGAGGATGTCATGTATAATCCATACTTGACGACTATTTTAGATACACTGTTTGCTTTAGAGTCAACATCCAGCACAATAAACTCATAATTCATTTTCTGCACCAAAATGACTGATTTAAGGCCGATGCCAACATTTTTTATTTGCGATCGATATCCACCGACAGTGTGTGATTGCTTTTTGCTCTTCAATTGATATTTGATAGAGTGGATGTAGCCAAATTAGTTGAAGAGGGCTGTTCAATAATTGCATTTGGACTAAACAGCTTTCAGATTGATTCTAATTACGTATAAGACGTTTTTTCTTGCCTGCTTGCTTTTCTTTATTAAAAATGCATCAGACTGTGACAGACGGAATTCATACGTTTTAATGAGGGATGATATCTTCTCATATTTCACAAATGTTCATCGGTTTACGAAAGGCCGTTCTGTCGTGATGGATTTTGTTTTTTTCTTCGCCCACTTGCCTCCATGTTGCTGCATGTTAGCGTGTGTTACTGTGCCGCAACTGGAGGCAGAGGAGGTTTCAGAGGAGTTGTTTTTTTTTCTTTCCTGTGTTGAAAGGAGGCAGAAGTCGGACAGTTTCACGAGCCAAATGTCAATCAAGCAGACACCTGGCATCCAATTTGTAATCACTCCCTCCAGACGGCTGAGTTTTCCTAACGTTGACTGAGGGGTGTAGCTCAGCGTGTTAATATCAACGCCGGCCGTCCGTCACTGGTGGTTTCAGCCTGCGGACGTGTGGTGTTTAATGCCAAGCATCCATACGCCTAAATGTGATTATTTTCATGCCAGAAACAGGATTGTGACCCTCGTGGGATACTGAGTCTCAATTAAAGGCCAGATTTATGGAATTCTTTAAGTGGCTTAGCAGCTCCAGTAGGCAGGATGACCAATTGAATGATTAGAGAAGGTTCAATTAAATAATTACTTAAATTTCTTTTTTTTAAAAACACAATTTGAATACGTGAATAAATGCTAGGAACATGTTCTATGCTTAGCTGTCCGTACTAGACAAGCATGCTTCTGATACTCAATGCAAGATCAATAGTCTATTATCACTATTCATGTCATCAAATTACGTCACCTCATCCTGTCTCTCATAACACGATAGCTTATTTACTACCGGAAAATAATTGAGCTGATTAAATGTCAGTCTTCTGCACATCGCAGCGATAACAGAATACGTAAGGTGATATTGCACTCTGCTTCCACAACGCATAATGAAAACTAATATGCTGCTGTTGACACATGGGTATAGACCCAGACTTCATATCTGGAATGCTGATCAGGGTAAATGACCTTTGCCTCTGCTCTCTTGTTTTGCCTCCGTTTAGAGTGCCGCGCTAATGCAGCCAGCAATCGTGTGTGTGTGTGTGTGTGTGCTCACTCTCTGAGAGCGGAGCGGATGTTGGAATGAGTGAGTGAACTGGGAGTTTATTAATCCAAACATTCTTGAGATGTGAAGAGTTTGTATTGACTGTTTTTTTCTGTTTGATTTTAAAGCTTTTTAAAGCAGGAACGCCGTCACTTTGCCAGATGAAACCGTAAAGATGCTTTGCGCGGCGACACTAACGGCATGGAAGGATGCACACTGTTGTTTAATGTGCATATTTAAAGTGAACAGAAGACGTGGCTCTGCTGGTGGCATGTTTCAATGTGTTCTTCTTTGCCACTCTATGGTTTTCTATCACTTTAAGTGAGTTACCATTTAGATATTTAGATTCTCACATCCTCTCCAGATGTCTTCTATTATCATTTTAACAGATTTTTTTCCCCCGCAAGCACCTAAAAGTGTGAAGTTTGGTGTGAAAAATCACATGAATGTCTTGGGGTGTTTAAAAAAACAAAACTCATCTCAGCACTTTTTTTTTTACCATCCCTTTTCCTCTGTGCCAATGAGGCACACTAATAAAACAAAACTTTGACTGAGCGATGGAGTCGACCGGTCAGGAAGTCTCCGTTCTCAGGTCACATGTGCTCGAAAATCTCTGAAGTGTTTGTCGGGAAAAATCTTCTGAAACCTTTTTGCTGTCGACTGTTAAGTTATGCATCAAAGGCAACATGGGGGGTGGAGGGGTGGAGACAGTGAAATATCCTGACAGGAGGCATCTCGCGGGGGCCGCGCGAACAGGACAGATGTGTTAACAATTTATTTGAGGATGATATATTTACACTGGGTTATTTAAATATAGAACTCGTCTGAAACTGTATTTGCTGTAATGTTGGGGGGGGGGGGGGCGACACGTGCGGGGACGCTGGAATGCAGTTTCCCCCGGGCTATGCAGGAAAGAGCAAGACGTCCTGTTTACACGGTGCGCGTTGGGTCAAGCAGACAGGTGAAGACACCAAGTGGGAGAGAGAGAGAGAGAGAGAGAGAGAGAGAGAGAGGGGGGGGGGGAGTCACACGATGAACCTATAAATGGGTGAAACACAAAGACGGGGCTGTTAATCAGTGCGTGTGGCAGGCTGTGAAAATGTACCAATGATGAAAGGGGACCCGACTTGTACAACTCTGACCACAGACGGCCTGAAGTAGAAATGAAGAGACAAAGAATGCCGTTTTGGGGAGGGGGGAGAGAGGGAGGACCGCTGTGGTATTTGCAGAATGCAGAAAATGGTTTGGAGCAGGTTGAGACTCGGCTCGGGTAAAAAGGATGAAGCAATACGAGCGGCATTTCTTCGGCTGTCTGACTCACAGATGTTGATGAGCCGAGGCGCCTTGTTCCCACAACACACACACAGACGCACAGACACACACACTGGTGGCTTCCATGCGGATGCCGTGAATCCACACCTGCTTGCTTGCGCTCACACTCGCAGGTGTGCACGTACACACTCGCTGGCACGTTTATAACTATGCAGGCGAGAATGTGTGTGTGTTGCAGTGGGACCACCTCTGCAGTAAGAGCAATCCCTCCCTCCTCCACGCTTCTGCTTTACCCCTATACCCCCCCCCCCCCCCCTCCCATATTTCTCTGCTTCCTCTCACCCTCCGCTTTGCTCTCCCTTCTCTCATTTCATCCTTCTTATTCTGCAGTCCACCCCCCTCTTTCCTTCCCTCTCTCTCTCTCTCTCTCTCTCTCTCCATTGCTCCCCCTAGAAGCAGGTGATGTAGAAGGGTGCTCAGCAGTATCTGACTATCAGGCCTGCCTCTGTGAGAGGAATGATAATCACTGTGCTGCACTGCAGAGAGAGAAAGAGAAGAGAGGGAGCAAGGGAGAGACAGGGAGAGGGAAGAAGGGAGGGAGAGGGGAGGCACGAGGCTGAGGGAGAGGGGGGCAAGTGCGGCAGTAGGCAAAATGATGCGAGGGGAGGTGTGTGTGTGTGTGTGGGGGGGAAGGCAAGAGAGTGAGACAAAGAGAAAAGAGGGAGACAAAGAAAGAAAGAAAGCCACAGAGGATTACGGACACGGAGCACTGCTTTAGTAACATATACCTCCTCTGTGTCGTGTGCCCCTTCTTTCCCCACCTTATCCTCCTCCACTCCCTCCATTTTTAACCCCCCTCCTCCTGCATACACCTCCAACAACATCACTCCTGCCACCACAATAGCTTGTAGTACAGCAGCCCCGCGGTATGAGGGAGAGCCTTAGCCTTGTGTCTGAGCGCCAGAGAACATTAACTGCAGCAGCGAGGTCATCTGATCGGCACTATGCGGTCCCTCTCTCCCTCCCTCTTTCTCTCTCTCCACACTCCTCTCCACACTGCTGCAGTCTGCCGCCTGCTACAACCCCCCCCCCCCCCCCCCCCCCGTGACCACCAGCGGAACTGCCGTCCACGCTGCTTACCGGCACGCCCGTCCCGGCAAATACTTTTTGCAACGCGTGTCCGCTGTTAGCCGGAGCCTGTGGTAAATCGCTTCCTCTTTCCGGGAACAATTAAAAGCCAAACCCGGCGGCCACTGCTCATCAGCGCTCTCCTAACTAGCCACTGTGAGTGTGGTTGTGTGTGTTTTTTAAGGTACCGTTTTGTGTGTGTGTTTTATGTGGAGAGACGCAGAGAGAGAGAGCAACACCGCATGCGGGTTCCACTGCATCGCCATCCGCCACAGCTTTTGTTACCATCAAGCTGTCCACTCTGGCATTGAGCTTTCTCCCTTCTCCCCACGTCTCCATCTGGGCTCTCTCCACCCTGCAGATACACATTGAAAATCACTGACTCTATTCACCGCATCGGGCCTTTGAAACGTTTATCCTTTTGTGTAGCCGTGGCTGTCCGTGGGGGACGAAACAGAAACAAAAAGCTCAAAGAGCGAGGACGTGAAGCGAGGCTTACCGGAACAAATGCCCATGATTCAGATTAGCTCCTTTGTTGGTGTGTTGGTGCGATCGTGATGTTCATTGCTTTCCACTGCTAGTCCCTAAAACAGTCATCTCTCTTAATAGCCATGACAGCGGTCATTGTTGAGAAAGATGCAAACAGGATGGTGGCGTACAAACCGGCCTTCTGTGTGCATGCGTGAGTAAGAGGGACCATGCATATGTATGCCTGCTATTTAGATGGCATTTCACTGCCCATTCTGTGTGTGTGTGTGTGTGTGTGTGGACCATTAGACTAATAGTATGCGTGTTAGGAACAGGCTTTTCCCTCCCACTGCTATTGTCCATTAAGCTTGACCAGAGGAGAGTGAACAATGGCTTCACTGTGGAGGCCAATGTATGAAAGAGTAAAAGTGAGGATGAGGCGAAAGATACGTCGTCCTGCAACACACACACACACACACCCACCCACACACAAACACACTTACACACACACACACACCTACACACAGGGCTGGCAGATAGGCACACACACGGAAGCACAACCTCCCTGTTGAGAGTGATTAGGAGTGCTGCTGTGAACAATAGACGGAGTCAATAAAGGACCTCGGAGACATCCGGATACAAGAGCGAGGTCTCTATCCCCCCCCTCCCCACACCTCCACTTCCTCCCCCATACTTTCTCATTCTCTGCATCCTGTACACTCTCTCCTCTCTGTTTCTCAATTTTTATCACTACAAAAAAAAAGGCCACTTTCTCTTCCACTTCCAGTAGTTCCAAACTATTTTGTATACCATATCTGACCCCGGCTTTGCTCTCTCACATTTTCTTTTAGTCTCTCTCTCTCTCTCTCTCTCTCTCTCTCTCTCTCTCTCTCTCTCATATACACGCGGTTTCCTTTGTGGCGCCCCTGTCTTTTTTTGTAAAACGGGGCAGACGGGCTGAGCTGACAGCGGCTGACGCGCCGGGACGCCGTGGCAAACTGAAATCCATCCTGTCAGTTTAGAATCAGTGTCACTCATTTTGCAAGGTTAAAGATAGCTCTGGCTAATGTGCTGTCAGACACAAACAAACACTGCTCGGGCCTTTGCCGCGTAAGTGCACGCATGCACTTACGCCCTTGCTCTCCAGGAGGGGGCCGCATCGACTCACCCACCTACACAACTTCAAATGGTAACGCGGCACATCTACGCGTGAGAATTGGACGTGTGTGTGTGAGCCCCACATCGGCCCTATCACCCCTCCCGTGTCAGACACAGTGCCACAGAAATGTCTTGGGGCGCCTCGCCCAACGTCTCGACAATAGTCTCAGTGTGTGTGAGTGGCAGAGAGTGACTCGGGGACACAGAGGGGGCGTTATGCCGGGTAGACGCTACGCACGCACACACACACACATTAAAAGAGAGAAGACAGTGCACTCTTTCTCTCCCCCCCTGCGCTTATTCCTCGCTCCCTCTCTCCCTGACGCAGAGACTCCATCATTCTCACACTCTGTCTCCTTTGACGCAGAGGAGAAACATAAAACAACTGCTCCCTCTCTCCCTCTCTCTTTCTCTGTGTGTGTGTGTGCGTGCGTGAGACTGTATAATTAATACGCCTTTCATTTTCTTTGAGCTATGAAGTATGCTTTTGGTATGCAAACAGACCTCTTGCATGCGAGAGAGTGTGTGTGTGTGTGTGTGCGCTGTCGAATACACCAGGGAGTGAGTGCAGCGGCGAGGCCATTGAGCAGACGGGAGAAGGAAGGAGGAGAGTTAATGAGAGAGCGAGGGAGAATCCGACCCTTTTCCCATCGATAACCTCACGCCGCACTTCAAGCGCATATACGCACTTGGGCTCCATCTTTGCAGGAGCCTTTGAAAAAATTATGGTTCAACATTGAGGTTAAGGAGCGACTCCAGTGAAGTGGTATCCGGCAGGGTTTCAGAGAGCTGAGCCTCTGCTGAGGAGTCGGCCGGATGATTATGCGACTCCTGGCATTAAAAAAAAGAAAAAAAAGAAAAAAGGAAATGTTTAGAGATGCTAATTATTCCGCAGCTACTGCAGTAAATGAGTTAAGCAAAGCAGTCGAAAAACATGTTTGCTGCAAACTAGAACTACAGGTATATGCCGCTCGAATTAGTTCTAATGAGACAATGTACAGTAATGTATGTGTGCCTCAGCCTTATAGTGGGGGATTTGTCAAAAGTAGGGATGCTTTGTTTTCAGGTCTGCATGTTAAGAACTACTGTGATTGACGAGTAATGATTTGGCCTTTAAAATGTCAGAGAAAAATGTTAAAAATGCCAGTAACCAAGTTGATGACGTTAAATTGCATGTTTTAACCAACCAACGGTCCAAAATTCCAAAATATTCAGTTTATTATCACAGCTGACGAAGAGAATGTTAAAATATCCACATTTCTGAAACTACAGCGCGTGAATTCTTTTCCCTTTGCTTTAAACAAAGGGGCCGGGCGATATGGATAGTGTAGGGGTAACTTTTGGTACTTTCCCAAAACATTTACACAATGAGATTTGTGATAAATGATCATCAGTGTTGTGGAGATAATGCTTAAGTGGGTAAAGGCAAATAATAGAAGAGCTAGAAGAGTCTGCTAAGTTTATAAAGACAAATCACAATATCAATATATTATCGATACACATACACATATACTTGGACAATAAACTGATTATCAAAACGTAGTTTCTCTTGAGCGAATAACCGATCAATCGTGGAATCCTTTCAGCTCTGAACTACTTCTTTTGCACAGCTCTGCTGTGAAAACCACGTATCCCCAAAGTGTTTCTTTCTTTCATTAATGACAATATAGTCTTGTTTTAAGCTTGGAGACCATTCGCTAATGAGATAATCCAATGACTTTTTTAAAGCCTATAAAAGAAAAGATTATTTCACTCATTAATCCTCCACCAAAACTGAGAAATCACCCAAGACGTGTGGCTTTGACAGGACAGCAACAGGATCTCTATAACGCCAAGATACAATTTGCATGACTTTGTAGTGAAGAGCTTAATCTCCGCACCAGCTAATATCTACTGCAAGTTAGGACGTGCTTTGTGCAAATTGGTTTCCTAACAATCCAGATCTCAGACTCATATTCTACATAAATCCTCATATGGGAGTAGTGGATGAATTCATAATGATCATGCCATGTGAGAGGCAACACCACTGAAAACTCACGCAGAGCCCTTTTGCTGCAGCAGCAACTCGCGACGCGCACGCATGAAAATAACACCGGCCTCTTTGATACCCACTTAGTAGTTTAGTCAATAATTTTGAATTCAACGTTTGATCACCCTTGAAGCTGATGCTGCTTAAGATGTGGCCAAGCAGCACACTTGACTTCCGCCTTTTAGAGGAAAATAATACCCGCGGAGAGCATGTTCAGGTGAAATCGTCGATTCAACATCATTTTTTGATGGAAGCTCCCTGCGACGGCTCCGCTGGATTATAAAAGAAAAAGAAGAAAAAAAAAGGCCGTCGTCAGCGGAGGCCGGCATTAAGAAGCACTCTCACACATCTCATTCTAATCAAAGCCTGCTCTTTTTAAACAACCGTGAAAGCTTTCATGTTAACACGACACCGCGACCAAAGCTTTAGTCGTGCTTCAAAAAAGCGACTGACCGGTCAATGGGCGCGCGCACGTGTGTGTGTGTGCGCCTTGCACCTGACAATACACCATATCTGTGTCCACACATTCGATCCGCGCTTCTCATCTTACCGGTGATACTGTGTGTGACTCCCCCCGACCCGTGCATGAATTTGCAAGCAATCCCCCCGCCGTGCACGCCTCCGCACGCGCGCGCGCGCGCGTGTGTGTGTGTGTGTGCACGAATGTGTTTACTTTTCCAAGCCGTCTCAGGTTTGTCGGCTCAGATGTGAGCGTTCTTTTTTATCCAGCCAATTAGAGGTTGCCATTTCATCCCCATGGAAACCTGTTTGGGGCTCTAATTGGCAAATAGATTTGCATGACTTTGATTACATTTTCTTTCCACGTGTGTGTGTGTGCACGTGTGCTTGTGTTTAAGTTTGTGTGTCTGTGAACGTTCAATAAGAGATGTTGTTTTTGTCGGTTTCACTCCCCCCCCCCCCCCCCCCCTTTTTTTCCTCAAGTGCTGTTAGCCGCCATCTTCACCATATCTGTGTATTTGTGAAACAGGAGAACAGAGCCTCTTAAATAATGCAGGTGTGACTCGTACCTGCGCGGCGCTGACCCGTTCAGAAGCAGCTTTGCTGTACTTGCTGTGCAATTACCGCGCTGTAACGGGAGCGAGCCATTGATTTACAGTGCAGTTTATTTCATCAACGTTCAGTGCCTTTGTGTCTGTAGGCCTACTCAGAGGGGTTGCAAAGAGAAAAAAACATGTGCGTTATCGCACATGTTATGGAAGATAGCGGCGGTTCAAGTTATCTGTAATGGCCGCGGGAGATGAGTTAAAAGCAGTGCGGTGTGTGAGCGTGTGATTATGTAGTCCGCACGAGTACGTGTGTCAAGCGGGTCAAACTATTTTAAAGCCTCCGTCTGACGGCACCGGGGGGGATTTCTCTCTGGGCGGCGTGACCGGCGAGCTCTTGTAGTTCGGCTCTACCTGTATAGGTGGTGCGCCTCTTATCTGGTCTATTTCTGATAGGAACAGGGCTGAACAAAACACACACAAACACACACACACACACACACGCACACACACACACACACACACACACACACACACACACACACACACACACACACACACACACACACACACACACACACACACACACACACACACACACACACACACATATATATATGCACACCTACATTGAAAGTGGTTTAATATGGGGCATTGCTGCAGGCAGAGGCCAGCCCACTCAGGTTTATGTAACTTCTGTGATAGGGCAGGTAGAAAAGCTCTCATTCTCTCACACACACTCACACTAAAACAGCCCGAAGAGTCTGAGCTGGCTTTACTCCTAGAGTGAAGGCCCCCCCCCCACCCCCCTTCCTTCTAACCCTAGACCCAGATACCTCTTTTCAATCATTTTCTATCCATCTCCTTCTCCATTCTCTCCATCACTTCCCCTAGGCGATACCTAAGAACACATTCTCATCTTGTATCTTCCTAAACCACTCACCCCACCTCGTCTCACTGCCCGGATCTCATAACTCCCCCCCCCCCCCTCCATCCATCCCACATTTTCTCTTTCTAAGCCATGGGTTCTGACCAGGAATTGTCTTTTCTCCTCTTCCACTCATTTTCATGTCTCTTCCTCTCCGCCTGTTTTCTCTTCCTCTATCTCCATCTTGATCTTCTGATTTATCTATATTCCACCGACAATTCTAAAACAGATGGCTACACCACGCCTGGGGCAAAAACATTGGCTTTGGACTACAGCGCTACCGGGGCCAGTCTTTCACACTCATGCAAGATCTAATAAGCTGATATCCGGCGAGAAATGTGCTCCGATTCGCCAGTGGCAGAAATGCATAAACCATATTGCACAGTGCAGATATTCACACCTTAAGCTTATTCCTTGGTAGCGTGCTTAATTTTATCCAATTGGGGGGGGGGGGGGGGGGGGTAAAAAAATGAAAAGCAAAGATTAAAGTGACTTTAACCACGAGCTAAAACAGAGGGAGAATGGGGACTACGAAATAGAGAGGGTTGCTACTTAAGAGCCATTTGTAAAATGTAAAGAAACTATTTAGTGTTGTAAAAAAGAAGAAGTTTGGAACCATTAAAAAAGCACGTTGTGAAAAGATGGATCCAGATGGAGAGTGATGAAAAGAGATGAAACCACTTAGGAAGAACAGAGAGATCAATCAGAGGATAGACAGACGGAAGAGGAGGATGTGTGTGTGTGGTGGGAGGGGGGAGCACACAGACATTGGGGATGGAGGGTTGGAAAGAGGCACTTCTTTATTGGATGACTGACAGAGCAATGACGTGAGAAGCAGACAGTGCAGGCCGCTAGTCGATGGAATATTCAATCATTCATAATGCTGTGCTTTTCCTGTCATCTCAATTTTATAAGTTTTGTTCGAGTCATTCTGCAGTTTGTATTTTCAGGTCTGCATGTGCTTGTGGGCTTAATGTTTTTGAGTCTGAACATCATGTTCCTGTCTGTATACCCGCTCGCAAATTTGTGCATTCATTTGCATGGCCGCAAGCTTCGTTTTCCAACTTGTGAAGTTGGAAAATAATAACGTGCAGGTGTCTGTCTGCGTGTTCACAGACTCCTGACAGGTTTACGGACTTTACACACTAAAGAATAAAGCACACGTGAATGCGTAAATACTCGCAAGCAAATATTTCACATCAAAACTATTCATACAGGCAGTGATGCAAATTTGTTGCAACACTTTTTCAATAAAAGGTTCAACATTTTTTTGCAGGCAGAGGACCAACGGGATCCTATTGACCCAGACCAGCGTCTGGCAGTCTGTCTGAGGTAAACTGATGTGTAGCCTAAGATACTGTGAGCTCTTTTATTGAGTTTCCTTTTCGAAAAATGATCTGTGTGAATTTGCTTCTGTTAACAGTTACGCAGTGAACTGTATATGCCTAGGGCTTTTATTGTGAAATGGAAGAATGGAAGGAGTGGATGAGGTCTCTAGTCTTCTTCAATACAGCATGATGTTCATTTGGTAAGTGATGGTCCATTTAGAGTCAAATAGACCATAAAGCGGATAAATGCTTTAGGAGGCGGGCTTACTGTGATTGACAGGTCGCCGCCGTGTGACCTAGAGACGTATACTGCATCTCTAAGTCCCCCCCCCCGCATTCTTAATATGGTAACTTCCGTTCATTGGTTGCGAAAAAACAACATGGCGTAATCCAAGATGGCGAACTTGAGGCTTCATAACGGCAGTGCACAAACCAACTGGTATGTAAGAAGCGGACTACGTCCATAGACTGTGGTCTATGGTTGTTGTACACTATAGTGTACTTTTTAAATTGTCTGTTCTGCACAATGTGATTGGTTGATGCCTGTAATTGCAGTGCGACGGCTCAGGAAATGCCGCTTTTTCGGCAAGTATTATTAACATTCTGTATGAAAACACCGTTTGAAAACTAAATATTGACGTGCAACTGAATCGCACAAAGTGGAGGACATTTAGCAGGTTGGTTGGAGCTGCAATACCACCGATGTCCGTTTGTATACAAGATCCCAGGCTAATGATGTCACAGAACCAGGTATGAATCTGTATAGACCCTCCAACAGAGGGAATGAAGGCAATGGTAGGCTTTCTGTAAGATACAGTGCTTGTTGGATTGTTGTTAAGTAACTTTCCAAACAGACAATCGGACAATCACGCCCACTGTGCGTACGCATTGACTAAAGGCTTCTGGGAGACGGTGTGATACAGCCAGGTATAAACAATTTGACACCGTACCGCCCACTTCGCTTCAGGCATACAGAACTTTTTAGAGGTGGACGGAGCACTTGTGTAATTTTCTACTGCACAACATTAAGCTTGACGCCATAGCAAATAGGCGAATGTGCACAAGTTCCTCTGATTGAGCAGCACCAAACTTAAATGTACCAGCATTATAAAACGAAGGAAACATCGCGCAACATCCGGCAGCAAGGTAACGCAAATCACCTCACCTCCCTTCAGATTGATTCAATTTTTGTTGACCATTCAAGTTAAATACCACACAATCCGAAATATTTAATTGAGCCGAGTCCAATTCAGTTCAATTCTGAATCCATTCGTGTCATTTTTTAATTCATCCTCGACTCAACACCACTTAATGCACCGGAGATTCTTTTGTGTGGGCGGATAAGACCAATCGCAGGGATACTAAGCTGTCTTGAATCCCTGTCTAGTGTGAGAACGGCAGCCTTTTGTTTAGCAATATTGGGTAAAATTGCTCAACCCGCAGACAGCCATTAAGGTAATGGTGCAAGGCAGACGGGCTGAATGCAGAGCAGTTCAATACAGAACCGAGTCTTCAAGAAGCAAATAAAAGGAAGCGTCGCAGCTAGGGGCTTGCTATGTAGGTCTTTGTGTGTGTTTGAGTGTGTGTGTGTGTGTGTGTGTGTCAGGGAGTTAAGAGAGAGTGTGTGTCTGTGAGCCTCTACGGATGTGTGTGTGACTCTAGGAGACGGTGGGCCCGGGCCCGTGCATGTGATGCGATCCAGAGGGAATGGAAGAAGAAGAAACTGATGTAAGAGCCGGAAAACTTTCCTCCCCGTTCATGTGTCATCATATTCTTATCAGAGCCCGTCTGCTCGCGGTGAAAAGTGTATATGCATAAGGATCTGGGAGGGTGTGTAATTATGTGCTATTATGTACACACACACACACACGAGCACATACAGACACACACACATGCGCGCAGACGTCCATGCGCATTAAAACCACACGTCTGACTGAGTGTCTTTGCCTCAGTTTGTCTGTGCCGGTCTGACATCCCCCGCATTCTTGACATTTTTAGCAGGGAGCTGGAAAACAAAAAAGCTGAAGGAAGGAGTTGTTAACACGGGAACATTATCGGCCCAACGGCCTGTCGGCGTTATCTCTGGTGTGGGACACAGCCAAGACAGACGGGGGGGACTTCCAATCACATTTTCCAGCTTTTGGGTGACCTTGATGTGTGAGGAAACACAATTTCTCTCTCCCTCTGCCTGGCGCAATCTCACTCCCTCATATTCTCCCTCCGCACTTTGTCTCTCTGTCTTTGTCCCGGGCTCACACACATAGAAACCCACACACACATCTTTGATTTCTATTCAGGTTTTTGAGGACGTTCTGCTGACTTTCCGCCCACAGCTCCTAAAACTCACCCACCCCTTGCCCTAAACTTTACCTCAATCCTGTTATGATCACCCACAACCTGAACAGTGAAGATGACCAAAAAAAATGTTCAGTTTGTCCAACTGAGGACATTTGAACTCAGCAACAGCAGCGGCCCCTGCGTCGCTTTCTGCACTCAGCTGCAAGCACTTCTGTGGAAATTGGAAATATTTTCATGAGGAAGCGAGCGATCTCACCCACGATGAAAGTTCCACACTTTCAGGTCAAAGTCAATCTGCTGAGAAAGACTGTGGGATGCGACCTTGAGCTTTTTTTCTGTACCATAAATGATGCTCAGTTTATTCTCGGACTCTGTGGCTGATGGTATGTGACAGAGATATAAATATTCAACTGCCAAAGGAGCTGAACTGCACCTTTTTTTAAACACAGCCTCCATATGATCCTGGTCAAGGGGAAAATCAATATTTACAGGGTAAGCGTGTGTTTCCACCTCCACCGCCGAGCATCCAACACAAACACACATCTGTCTCCGTTTCCCCGTAATGTCTGTCCTCCGTCTCCCCTCATCGTCTCTACCACTCTGGCTCGAGTTCCCTCTCTCACCTCCTCCCTGTCCCCTCCCCTCCTTCTTTTGTCTGCAGGTCAGTAGATCAGGTTTCAGTCTGGCTCGTCGGGTGATCCCCACTTTGGTTACCTCGTCCCTCGCACCTCTCGCTTACCCCCACCTCCCTCCCCCCCTCTGACTCACCCCGGTAGCATATGGTCGACCTGAACTCGCGGTGGCTTTTAATAAATACATCAGCGCGCTGCTATCGCCGTGACAGGGGTCACGGGTCGATTACAGTGTGTGCTTGTGTAACAGAGGGTTGGAGAGAGGGCAGAGTGTGTGTTTCTGTGGTTGTTTCTGGTTGACGCTGCCTTCGTGCACTCCGCATGTTATCGCAGGAGCTGTGCGCGCAGATGTCTGACTGCGTGTGTGTGTGTGGGGTGGGGGGGGTGGGGGGGGACGAGTCCGCGACAGACGTTCATCATATTTAATCCCGGAGGGATTTCGTTGAAATGAAAAGCTGCTTTTCAATTTTATAATCCAGGAGACCTAATCCCTCCGCCGGCGCCCGTCCATACAGTCCAATTAGATGGACAAGTCCGGGCCAGATGAGTCCCACTCGCCACAAAGTTATCACCGTGGCTCGTCCTTGCTGCGTCAAAAACGCTGCGGCGCCCCTGCGGCGCCCCCGCAACGCGCTGACCTTCACAAAGTGCTGTGAATCTGTGCAATGCGAAAAAATACTGCCCACTCTCAACCCACCTGTTTCCACTGCAGTCTTGGCCTCGTTAACGGAGCATTGATTAGACATTGGATGTGTGTGTGTGTGTGTGTGTGTGTGTATCTGGTTCGATTCAGCCTTTGTGGCACTGAGCTCTCACCCGCCCACACACACACACACACGCGCGCCGGGTCCAGGGAGAGAAAGTGCCCACTACAGCAAAAGAAGAAGTCGCACTAGTGAAAACGCTGAGTCGGTTCATTCTCAGAGGTCGGTGTGGCGCATGGAAGACGCAGAGGTAGCAGAGGGGGGGGGGTCTTTAATGGCAAAGAAAGAGGGCCAGAGAGCGACAGAGGAGGAGTGAAGGGCGAGAGTCAAAGGGACGGGTAAAAAAAATAAAGAAAGCGTTAATGGAGACACGCCTCAATGAAAAGAAAAGCATCAGATTAAAAGCAGACAAAAGTGAAGCACAACAAGATCAAAAACAACCGCTATGACCTTTGTTGTGGTTGATGGAGGGCGGCGGGCAGGGGAAGCGGTTTTGCGGCGGAGCCTGTGTTGTGTGTGTGGGTGGTGGCGGTTAGAGGGCAGAACGAGGCCACTTTGCCCATATTGACTGCAGTGCCATGTGACTGCTGTGATCATTAATGTGTCCTGATGCCAACGGGTATCCTGATGACCCACATCTCAGCAGTCCACTCTCTCTCTGGCTGCCACCCAAACCAGGCCTCGCTCTCTCTCTCTCTCTCTCTCTCTCTCTCTCTCTCTCTCTCGCTCACTCACTTCCTCCCTGCCTCTCCCACTTGGAAGCAAATACTCCAGCCTTCTCCTTTACACTTTCTCCATCAGCAATGAGGGCTATCGAACCTCCATACTTTTCTGGTATCCACTAAAATAATATAATGCTTCAATCACAATTTTGCATATTTCAGACTTCATCTATTTCTCTGTTTGTAATTAGATGACATTTAACATTAAAGAACTTTAGCTTATTTTTTGTTTTTGTAGAGAAAGGAGTAAGGGTTCTAATAAGGTGCCTTTTGTTATCTGGACGTAAACTTGGGTATCATATTGGCACTAATATCGAAACATATCCCCCTTAATCAAAATTCAAAACACACACACACACAGACACCAGCTGTCAAACGGCGCAACAAACCAAAAATCTCACCATGCTTGGCTCTTATACGTGAGACGTTTCTGGATTGTATTTAACAAATACGATCATGCTATTATTCTATCTTGTATCAAAAAAAAAGTCTCCAGGAAACATCCCCCCCCTCTTTAACACTCTCATCTCCTGTTCATCTTTGTGTCCACTCGTTCCCATTGATATGGATGTTCTTCCTTCTCCCCTGTGAACAATTTTGATTAAAATAAGAGAGTCGACTGAGCTGTTTTATCATGTTCATCATGCCTCTTTAATGCAATGTTGCGCTTCATCCATGACGCCCGGTTTTTATCAATTGTTTTCATTTCAGTTTTTTTTTCTTTCTATTGGGAGCATCCTAGTTGGTCTGATGATGTGCTGACTTCAGATGAGCAGTTTTTGGGAGTTTTCACGACCCAGTAAAGTAGCTTTGAAATGTTATCTCCCCCCCACCTCCCCTCCCTCCCCTTCTCGTTTACTCTGTCTTCTTTCCCCCCTAACCTCCTATAATTCTCTCCCACTCCCGGTCTAATGCTTTTCCAAGTTCTGTCGGTGTCCCAGTTCCTGCATTTGGCACATACTCGCCACATATTACTCCCCGAGTCTATCTCTCACTTGCACTCACATATAAAAACGCCGTCATGAAATAAGCAGTCCCTCAAGCGCGGGTGACATAAACACAAAACCTGCCGCCAAACTCCTGGAGTTAACAGATTTTGACACGTTAGTGAACGTGAGCGCCCAAAGTCTTAGACACGTACACACACAGGCCTGTGTATTGGTGTGGGGGTGGGGGCACACTTCACTGCTGCAGAAGAGTTAATTACCCCATACGATCAATAATTCATTACGCTGTCAGTTTGTGTCTACGCGTCTCCGTATGTGTGCTGGCATGTTTTGAGTGCACGTAAGCATGAACACCAAACTCTCCCAGTAAGCATTTTCTTTCCCTGGGAACGGCAGATTAAGCGGATTGACTCTGTAATGGATTAACCTCTGCGTGTGTGTGTGTGTGTGCGCGTGTTGAGCAGGATCAGAGAGCCCTGCGTGTGAATTGATTAGCCTAAGAAGAAGCTCCTCTACTTCCTTTTTTAATGACTACATCAGCACTTTTTCACCGCGGGGAGGATAAATGTAGAGGCTGTCTGTCAAGGAAACAAGACCCTTTAAGAAGGGTTAGCTGTCACTCACGCATCGCTCTCGGGAGCACACGCTGCGGACCAGGGGGACCCTACTGTGTCAGTGTGTCCAAGATGATAGATGGTGCCTGTGTGTGTGTGTGTGTGTGTGTGTGTGCGTGGGCGGAGGGGCGAGCGAACTGTCTGCACGCAGTATTTTATTTGTCAGCAGGACTTCGACTTTTAGCTGGAGCTTCTCGAGCAAACACCAAAGACGGTGCATTCATTATCAGTACAACTAATATTGTTTACGGAATAAGCATATATGCTAAATAGAAGAAAGATAACAGCGTAACAAGGGAGGCAGAGACGCAAAATGACCAATTACCCTGCTGGAAGCAACTATTCGCCCACTCCCTCTGTGTCCTTACTCCAACTGAGATCCTCAGGGGTTTATACAGAGGGTACGGTACGCATGTGTTATACACACACACACACACAGTCACGCATGTATACACATTCTCATATTGTTCAGCTACAGCCGGGGGGGGGTTGACTCATGTCCCCTGCATTAGATATTGCTCAACGGAGGGCTGACGTTTGATACGGAGCACACACGCGCTCTGACAACAGGGTGCTGTCACGCCGCTCACAGGCTTGGGACGCTGACACGCGAGCGCGCTGTCAGCGATTTTGTGGAGATGAAATGGTGTTTAAGACGTTAGCGGCGGGGTGTCGCGGTCGAGCGTGTCGACGGATGTGTGGAGGGGAAGAGATGAAGCCGGGGAGGAGGAGGAGACGAGAGAGTGGACACAGTGTCAAAAATGGCTGGTTTTGAAGACGGATTGACATAAAGAGTCGATAATCCATCTTAAAAATCTCAAAAACACTGACGGGTCCATGGACACTAAGTCACCCAAGTCCCTGCCCCAGAGCTCCTACCTGTTTGCTGTACTTGTTCCCAGTCTGGCAGCCATAGTCCGAGCACTGGTCAGATCCCAGGGACATGGCGTCCGCGTTGCCACTGCCCCCGCTGCTGCTGCTGCTGGAGCCGGCGCTCCCCACGCAGCCCCCGCTGCCCACAAAGGTGTTGGAGGGCGGCAGGTCCTGGACCGCTTGGTGCTTCTTGCCCTCGGCTGGGGGGGAGTGGGGCTGCAGGTTCACCGCGGGGAGAGGGGAGCTGGATTTGTAGTGCCTGGCAAGGTCCGGGCTCGACTGGTGCCTCCTGCCGCCGCCCATCCGTGGGCTGCCGGGGTCGCCTTCCATGGCGCAGTAGCGGGCCGCCAGGCGCTCGCTGGCGCTGCTCAGGTCCTCCTCGTCGTCGTCGTTGGCCTGCCGACGCAGTCCGTTGACTGTGACAATACCGCTGTAGAGGGATCTGTCCGCCTTGCCTCCTACCACCACCGCGCTGCTGCCGCTTCCGTTGCGCTTGTCCCGTCGGGGTTTGCGCCCACGGTCCGACCCCCTGCCGCGGCCGGCCTGCGGCTGAGCCCCCGGAGGACTGAAGAAGTCCTCCTCTGGCTCCTTCTTACCGGCCTCGTAGCCATTCTTGCCCTGAGCGCCGCACTGCCGAGCCGTGACTACGAGCAGGATGACCAGGATGACCGCCGCGGCTCCCGCCAGGACGCCGATGGCTACGCTGAGGCGCTGTTTCCCTAATGCACGGTCGCTGTCCGGGTCCCCTGCGATGTCCAGGGACAGTGGAGCCATGAGACTTCGGGCCACCTGGGGGGAGAGGTAGAGAGGAGAGGCACAAGAGAGAAGAAGAAGACGCAGAGTCAAGATGGAAAAAGCAACAAGAAGAGACACACCATAAATGAGGAAAAAAAAAAGTCCAACTGTGACTCTAGAAGACGACACAGTGGGTGCGAGCTACAGAGAAACATCAAACAGCATCTTCCACTTAATTAAACTCATCACCGTGATTTTTAGTAGGGGAGCCTCTCCATTATTCCACGACACATAGAATGTCACTAAATATATAATTGCTCTTGCTTCCCAGTTGCAGCATTTCAAATAGCGCCTGTAATTTCTCCGCTTGTGATCTCACATCATCTGCGCTGGTACAGGAAATGTCTGGGATTACGCTGTTTAAAGCTGATTAAAAGAATAAAGGGAAACTTTAGGGTCGGGGACAGTTGGGAGAGAGAAAAAAAAGTGGGAGAAACAGTTGATAAATGTGCGAATAAAGGCATCAGACGTGATGCGACTATATCCCCCCAGAACACAAACACATCTACTGTCTCGTCAAAGAACAATGCCCCTATTGTAAATGATAGCGTGGGCGTGGATTTGCTGAGGATTTGCTATCGCAATTTCTTCCGCACTGAGACTTGGATGGATGGATGGACAGATGAAGGCTACTGTAAATGCGTGTGCTCTGTGGAATCATTTCGAGAGCCGTGTCCTGTCTGTCTCTCAGGGTCTTGTGGTTTGTTGGACAGTAACAGTTTTCATTTTTTTAAAGCGAGGCAAATCCACGATCGTCCACTCTGATCAATTTATATTAGGCTCATAAAACATTTTGTGTTTAGGTTTGAGATGGAGGAGACAAATAATGGTCTTCCATTATGAACCCATGTTTATGGCTGGCTGCACACACACACACAAAGTCATGCTCGCAGATTGTACTCTAATAAAAGCATCATTACAAGAAAGTGGGTTATGCTGAAGCACAAACACAGCCATTACTGGTTATGGAGACACGCACTACAAGAGACAATGAGGCTGTGGGGTTCTGGTCTGCCGAGCTCTGCTGGTATGGGGCAGGGTCATGAATCTGAATATGTCTAATCAATACATGGCAACTATGTTGGGGAGAATCATTATCCGGAGACCAGACGAACTACGAGAACGCACACGCATGCTGAAACGTATGCATGCTCCTACGCCGGCCCACACGGTGTGTGTGTGTGTGTGTGTGTAAGCTATGTCCATTAGCGAGACGACCCATTCTGCAGCCCTGACACATCGTCTCGGAGCCCCGCGCGACAATTCCTTTGGCCTGTCAAGGCTGGAAATTATACACTCGCGTAATCCCTGGTGCCTTCAGAGCGCTGGGTAATAAAGCTCTCGCAGGAACAAGTGCGGGAGAGACAGGGAGCGAAGGTGAGAGAGAAGTTGCATTTCAGCCCCCTACGGTGGCCAATAACTAAATAAAATAACTGCGGTATAACCTTGAGTGTTACTCCAGAGAGCGCCGCTCACACTGCTGCACCGCGGAACTCTACTATTACATTATCCAAGACGTATTATTGGGCTTACTCGTACGGAGACACATTAGTCACTCTCACTTCTCGTTACCACCCCCCCCCCCCCCCCCCCCAGCTAAGAACGGGGCCGGGTCGTATTTCATTGTTTCATCGCCATCTATCTCTGGGTTAAGTTTCATTGTCTTTTTTTGAGCAACTTGTGTTGCTTCTGTTCCATTATTCTGCCTCCACTGCAGAGGGCCTCTCTCCGCCAGGCTCCGCTCTCTTCCCCTCAGCCCGATTGTTCTTCCTTTGCCTGCAGTATTTTCTTTTCCATTCTCATTCTGCTGGGCATCTCTCTGGCTTAGCGCTCCCCTGCACTGTCTGCCGTACCACGTGTGTGCGAAACATAGAGAAAATAGCGACGCAGTGCCGTATGCACGTACCCCAATGCGACCGAACCGCCAAGTGTGCATGCAGAAAGTGTGAGTCAAGTCGCACGCCGAGTGCAAGCCACGTATAGCCCGTTCAAGTGCAGGTGCGTGTGCAGCATTTGTGTGGAGACTGTTAAAGTGTTCAGCAGCCGCCTCTAATGCTGTGTTCCGAGTACATCCCTCTGACGCATCCCAAACTCCCAGTGGAATCTTCCGTTCTGCTGCATGGGCTTTGTTCCGGCCCGGGCTTAACACCACCATCCATCTCTCTATCTTATCCCCTCCGCTCTCCACGGACTCGGTTATCTGCGTTGTCGCTGCAGACGCCGATGCTGCTACTAAGACGAGGAGTTCTACCCTGACCACACTATTGACCCAAAGGTGCCTGATCTCGGCTGTCAATCAATGCCTGGTGACAGGGACCTGCAGTTTGGTAGTTCTTAGCTATTATTCATATTCAAAGAAAGCTGATTGTGCATATCTAAAAACTATTTCCAGATTAAAAAAATTAAAAGACTTTTGATCCGAGATGAAACAGTGGTTGTAAGAATGTGAAAATATCATCACTAAGAGCCTTAATCAGATCCACCAGACAGCATACTTCCGATGTACAAAGCACCTTACATTTTCCCAAATGACAACCAAGTCTCGCATATCACAACTACTTCCTCCAGCTCAATCTCTGCAGTATCATATTGTGGCTAATTACCCAACATGTGGTTCACCCAGTACCGGTCGGATGGAAAAGACTGGAGTCATTTTCTGCCGCGGCGCTGCAGCAGTAGCAGACGTTTTCCTCCCCTAATTACATCTGGCATCCATCCACCACTCGGTTTGACTTCATTATGAGATGGAGGTATTCTCTCTTCAGTGACTTCTACTCAATTACTCTGTTCCTCCATACAATCCAACTAAACTATGCATATTGTAATCAAAAGGCGGCTTTTATACCGGCCCGGACACATTACACTCTATTGTTCCCTTCAATGGCCTCTGCCATTTAGGCACGTTGCGGTTAATTTGCCTATCAACACTATTGTTCCGCCGCTTACCAAGTGTTCTGCTCTAATCCTCACCAACTTGATTGTTCAATTTGTACTTTTCATTCTACTCTTAGGTGACAGCGTTACATTTATGAGGCGTTCTACACACTGGCTGGTGCTCGATATGCTACACCTTCTGTCTGTGCTCAGTTGTTCGTCTTTGTTTCAAAAAAGCAGTGCGGGGAAACACAACGTATTTTTGGATGCCAAGTTGTCTCGATATATGAGGCGGGTCAAAACTCTAAGGCTATGATTACACCGGATGTTTTTCTCCTGCCAAAACACGAGATTTAGCTGTAAGTCTCGAGAATCCCAAGAACCCAAGGGGCACACAGAGCACAGTGTTATTGTAGTTGCTATGCTACCGCCAAGAAGAGCTGCACAGTAACATCTGGAGCTGGGCGGTGATTCAGTTTGATGAGTCATCGTCTTTCAATGCAATAGTATCGTGTGGAAATCACATATCGAGATATCTTAATACGCAATTACATTTCATTTATGTCCATTGAAGGTCTCAGTATACACACTTTACCATGTGGTTATTTCATATAGACTATTTATTAATTGAATTATCTGAAAACATGCTATATTGTGATGTATACCGAGATATGAAATTACCTATATTGGGATAGAAGAGTTTGGCCATATCGACCTGCCCTTCTAACATCATTGAAAATGAGAAATCAGCTGAAGCTGACGTTACGCACTTGGAAATATCCAATCCCAGAGGGGCTTCTGTTTTTTCACGAGTAGAAACACCCGGGGAGGCACCACAAATAATCATAACGTGCACAGCTTGCAGTAAAGACGCCCTTGCTGCAAACATCTGCGCTGTAAGGTGTGTCTTCCTTGGAGATCACTATCTGGGTTAAGACA
This sequence comes from Anarhichas minor, assembly GCF_050575085.1. Classification (NCBI taxonomy): domain Eukaryota; kingdom Metazoa; phylum Chordata; class Actinopteri; order Perciformes; family Anarhichadidae; genus Anarhichas; species Anarhichas minor. Next base: position 393,766 of record NW_027466458.1, read on the forward strand.
GAATGCAATGAAACACTTTTTGTATTTTGAGCGTGTTGATACAAAAAGGAGCCTATCAAGGTATTCAAGGCTGGCGTGGTATTTTGGGTTGCCAACACAAACTTCGTTTGACACACTTTTGGGAAATTTCTGCCTCTTATCTCTTTTCCTCTCAAAAGTCTTTGCGCTGACTTCGGCTCACACTCCTTACGTCATGTTACATGCATAGACCTGACAGCTGAAGACCTTTTCCCTCAGAGAGAACGTGTTCTAAACAAAGTTTTGAGTGTGTGAGTGTGTGTGTGGGGCGGGGGTTAAAAACCCCAGGCTGCAAGTTTCAGAGCAAACACAAGGCCACTGAGGCGATTTAATTATAAGTCAATACAAATGACTTTGCCCACACCAGAGACCCAAGTTTTAGTAATTATTACCTGCCAGCAATTATAGCTTCGTTGAACATTTTTTAAAGCATAATAGGAAGTACATTTGATTAATACAATGAGGGCAGAGAAGAGAGAAAGATTTCCGGCAGCGTACCGTACGCTAAATTTGAACTGAAAGGTATTTCTGGTATCTGCAGTGAGTCTAGTCAATTACCTCTTCACCTCAGCGTAGATCTTTCATGCCAACGCTAACCTAGTACTCAAGTATTTCACTTTAATCCTGCTGTAAACATAATTCATTTAGAGCTTGGAGGGGTTTTCTCTAAGTTTGCCCACTTCTGTTGCTCTGCTCAGAGTTTGCTGCATAACACAATGAAAGCTCATCAATATTCAGGCCTATCGTGAAGAGACACTACTAAAGCAAAACTTCTATTCAAATGAACATGCTTCAACCTATTCTGTATTAAAAGGCAAAAACTGGGACAGGGCCATCTCTCTCTCTACCTCTCTAACACACTCACCCCTAATGCTCCTTCTCTCTCCCTCACTCACACACACACACACACACACACACACACACAGACACACCTAATGGTCTTTCTCTCTCCCTCCCTCTCTCTCTCTCTCTCACACACACACACACACACACCTAATGCTCTCAGCTCTGAGTTCAATGTACCATAAAAGAAGAACCACTCAGTAATAACACTTCTTTTAACCACGTGGTCATTATAAGAATGGATTCTGTACAAAGAACACTCTAACTACAAAGAAGCAGGCATTGCCAATAGCCCTCAAAATAGGAATGGTCTTCTTTATCTGGGACAAATATAGACACAATTATTTCCTCAAAAATGGGCAGAAAATTGCAACACCATGCGGACTGATGAAATTGTGCATTCGTCTCATTCTGTCAAGAAAATAATCTTCTTACCGGTTTAGTTTAAACAGCCACAATCAGTTGTCATTACCGCCCTCCTCCATTGTCATGTGTTATCAGAGTGGCCATTATGAATGGATCAAAGGACAATATCATCACTGTCATTATGGGTTATCGTTACCGTACACACACCAAAATAGCACAGTGGATTTCTTTCATTCAAGTTACATGTATTTTGATATATTTCACTTTACATCTTTAAATACGAAGCTTACCTGAACATCCACAAGGGTGGCGTTGGCCAAGCTCTCGTTGATGAAGACATGAACCAGGGCGGTGGCACAGAGGGAAGGCGCCCCGCTGTCATTGACCCGGACCACCAGGCGATGCAGGCCTCGGTGGCGCCGCTCCAGAGGTTCCGCCAGGGTGATCACCCCGTTGGTGTGGCCGATCTCAAACAGTTGGAAGGGATTTCCCCCCACTAGGGCATAGCGAAGGTCTGCATTGGGGCCGGTGTCGGAGTCTATGGCGGTCACGGTCCTGACGATAGTGCGGGCACTGCTGGCAGGTGGAAGGAGGGTGTAGGACTCATTTGCTGGGGAAGTGATTGAGGGGGCGTTGTCGTTCTCATCCGTCACAAAGAGCGAGACCGTGGCGGTTGATGTTTTGCGCGGCTCCCCTCCGTCCACAGCGCGGACACGGAAGGTGTAGGTGGAAAGCTTTTCTCGGTCAAACGACGCCGAAGAGTAGATAGTTCCCGTGTTGTTCTCAATGGAAAACACCTCTTCTTTGTCTTTCTCGCCATCTTCGCCTTCCACCGTCTCCTCCGCCTTCTTCTCATCGACTCCATCCATCTCCACGAACAGACTGAGTTCTGCATTCTCGCCTTCGTCGGCATCAGTCACGGTGACCATGCCGACTGCGCTGTTGGCGGCCAGGTTCTCTTTCACGTAGAATGTGAAGATTTCCTGAACAAACTTTGGGGCATTGTCGTTGCGGTCGGTCACCTGAACGACAACAGTCGCGGAGCCTTGCAGGGAAGGTGTTCCCTTGTCCTTGGCAATCACCCTGAGTTCATACCTCTCTCGCAGCTCGCGGTCCAGAACCCCGGTGGCACGGATATCTCCATTATTTGCATCTATGTAGAATGGCCCGTTTCCAGCAGGGTCCAGGGAATATGCGATCTCCGCGTTCTTGCCACTGTCTGCGTCTGAGGCTAAAACAGTAACTACCCTCTCACCAGGCGAGTTGTTCTCAGCAAAGTGGACCTCCACGACGCTCTGGGCAAAGGCCGGGGCATGGTCATTGATATCCACCACTCGCACCATCAGTGAGCTGTTGCTGGACAGGCTGGGGCTGCCAGAATCTACTGCCACAATGGTGACACTGTACTCTTTGGTGGCCTCGTAGTCCAGCAAGGCGGAAGTATGCAAGAAGTATTTTTTCTTATTCCTGTGAAAATAATTAGAAAATAGATTTCATGAATGTGGTTGTTACCGTAGACAAAAATAATACAGATATTGTCAAACAAAAATACTAGTGCTGCTGCCTTTTAGTCAATTAGTTGACTTATCATTCACCAAGATGTCGGTAGACTGAAACAATATTTTACCAGTGACCATTGTGTTGGTCTTTTTGTGGGGAATGTTCTAATTTATGCTAACAAAATACCAGAAAATAGTGAAGGTGACATCCTAAAAGGCCTTTACACTTAAGGGGCGTGACGAATAAACTACACGAAAATGCGAAATACGGATATTTAGCATCAAAACTATTCATACCGGCAGCTATGAATTTGCAACTTTTGCAGCACTTTTTCAATAAAAGGTTCAAATAGATTTATGCACCAACAAATGGAATCCTATTGACCCAGAGCAGCGTCTGTCAGTCTGTCTGAGGTCAATTGTTTCATAGCCTAAGATATTGTAATCTATTTTATCAAGTTTCCTTTTATCTGGGTAAATTTGAGTCCTGATTCTGTTAAACAGTTAGGCAATGTATTGTTTATGTTTAGGGCTTTTATTGTGAAAGGTAAGAGCGGAAGGAGGGTATCTGGCCTGCGCTGCCTTTGTCAAGGTTGAAAGGACTAATAAAGTCTGTTGTTGCATCTGGAGAGGGACCAGAGAATTACTGGAATATTTGCTTGAAAAATGTCTGAAACCCTTAATTGATCGTGAAAGTGGTTGGCAATCAATTTTCTTTGAATCGACTAAATCGATCAACCAACTAATCCTTTTAGCTCTAAAATGCTTTGTTCTTTAATAAGACAATTGATTTCAAGAGATCTTCCTGCATGACTGCAGTCATCTGCAGAGAGACAATAATACTGGGGAAACTGTGACTGATTTAAAAAAAATTAAATCTACTAATAATTTGCTGAAGACCTATCATGATTATTAGCTACTCTGACTCAGACTTTCCTTTGTCAAGGACAGCCCTAAAGTCAATACAACAACCAGCCTTATTGCACAGGTGTCATAGCTGTGGCAGTGGTATCCTAAGATGGCCTATGCCATTTCCCTCACTCCCTCCATTCAATACCTTTAGGAAATATCTTTACAATTGACTGAAGGGTCCTGACATTTACAGCCTGCACTGTAGTAGCGATATAAATAAAAAAACTTGACTTGAATGAATATTTATGCATACAGATTGTATGACATTCAAACTACTCTGTAGCCTTAGCAAATGAGTTGCACCACTTGAACCAAGTTTAGATTAAATCTCAACGCAACAACACTCCACTCTGCTCGGAATCCGCTGGAGAAAATAGAAATTATAGTAATTCCTCCTGGAGCAGTAGTGTGGGTGAGACTTGTAGCAACTGCATGCTGAATGTGTAGTTGGCATGGTTAGAAAACATATTGGATAAAAACAGTACCAGCCTCTGGTAAAACAAAAAAGAAAAAAAAGACATACATACTGTTTCTCCATGAATGATGTCTGTGTATCTAATCATTATGGCCATTCCCTCAATGAATTAGAACCAGTTTTAAATGAATTGTTCTTGGTATCTGCAATTCAGGTGCTTAATGGCACATATCCAAATATTAGTAGCTTATTATGTACATAGTTGTTTCTGTGCCCCCTCAGGTAACATGGGGCATTATACTGAGCTATTATTTAAAATGCATCATTTCGTCATGATTACCTCATCATTACTTGGCTCTCTCAAGAAAAAGTGGTGCATCATCCATACCCGACTGACAGCGGCTGATCATTAGATACTGGTTCATTACTTCAGTATCTAGCAGTCTGTTTTCTTAGTAACTTATTATCTTGCATATAATCCTTTATTTCAGAGTAATTCAGGAACTACTAATCAATAAGCAGTTCGTTCTTTCCTTTGTAATGGATTTTTGTAACATGCCGTGAGGTGTTACCTTTGGTTTGGCTTACCTGTCAAAGGCTTCGTCTGCAGGTAGGGGCGGTAGCGCCGTTTCACCAGCTGGCTTCAGCGTGAATGGGACATCTCCTACAACCGTGCACGTCACGGCCCCATTCTCTCCCTGGTCTCGGTCTGACACCTGAACCAGAGCCACGGGGGTGTCCACCAGGACGTTTTCCGGCACCAACGCTGCACCATCTCGGACCGGGATCCGTCCGATCTTTCGGATCTCCACGACGGGCACGTTGTCGTTTTCATCCCGGACGGCCAAAATCACAGTGGTGCGGTCGGTGCGGGGTGGCTGACCCCGGTCTCTGGCCGTCACTGTGAACCTCAGTTGCGCCACGTCTTCCCTGTCGATCCTGTGGAGGACGCTCAGCCATCCAGTGGACTCATCCAGGCGCAGGAGTCGCCGGACGGATTCGGTGGCCGCTCCGAAGACGTACTCCACCTGCCCGTTGACTCCAATGTCGCGGTCGGAAGCTCTGACCTGGAGGACGGGTGTACCTGGAGGGGCATTTTCTGCCATTTCTGCCTCGTACGTGGACCTCTCAAACTGCGGGCTGTTGTCGTTCACATCAGTGATGGAAACGCGAAGCAGGGCTTGGGAGGAACGTGGTGGGTTCCCTCCGTCTCGAACCCTGAGGACCAGTTCGTACGAGTCCTTTAGCTCGCGATCCAATGTGCCTTTCACAATGAGCTGCGGCTGTTTTTCGCCATCTGGTATATCTGCAACTTGCAGTTCAAACACAGTGCTCCTGGGTCCTCCTCCACTATCGCCACTTCTACCCCTCCGGTCCCCGAGCCCCTCCACTCTAGCGATGGGGTTCCCTGCTGCCGTGCGTCTCGTGGAACTCGGCCCAGTCGTGCCATCTTGAATCAGCTCGTAGCGGTCGATGCCATTCCGTCCAAAATCCCTGTCCGTTGCTGTGGGCAGCAGGTAAAGGGTTCCTATTGGACGATTCTCCTCCACCGAGAGCTGGAGCACAGGTGAGGGGAAGGAAGGTGTGTTGTCATTGATGTCAGTTATGACCACGCGGCCCTCAAACAGGTCCACCCAGCTCTGCAGGGGGCCAATCACTGACACCTCGAAGTCCAAGAAGCACTCGTTCTCGTCAAATATCATCTGGCACTGCTGGAGCTTCTCCCGGTCGATGCGCCGTGCACCCGTCGTCAGCTCACCTGTCACGTTGTCAATCTTGAAGAACTCTGAGCCGCTCTCCAAGGCGAAGGTGACGTCTCCGCTGCCCGTGCCCGCAGTGAGGCCAAGGTCGGCGGCCACGTTGCCGATCTTGACGTCGGGCGGGCCCTCCTCCGCCACCCGGTAGCGGAGGGCTGAGTCGGCGCCCGGCAGCTGAGTCAGCAGCTGCAGCGCAAGGACCACGAGGCTGAGAGCCTGCGCCGCGGAGGAGTGCACTGCGCCAAGCCTCTGCATGGCTCCTAATTCTTCCTCTCTCTCTCTCTCCTTCTCCGCTGTCTGCCTCCGAGCCGCGGCTCCTCTCCTCTTTATTGGTGCTTTGTGGTCCGATGCGGCTCACAGCGTGGGTGTTTGATTTATCCGTTTCTTACCTTCTTCTCTATCGCTCTCTGCGGACTGCCGCCTGAGGTCCGGGGCGAAGGTGAGAGAGCTTCCGCACTCTCACCGTATAGTTCACTTCGGCGGTGCGGACTCCTTTTCCTTTTTTTATTCTCCTCCTGTACTCTGCGGTGCTCCCCCCCCCCCCCCCCCCAACTTCTATAATAATAAGGTCTTGCCGGGCTGTTCACGCCACAAACATGTCAAAAAGCCCATCCTGCTGCGAAAACAAAGTCAACTAATTCACCAGCGTTTGATTAAATCCACTTCACTCCTTTATTTCCCGGAAATCGGAGAGCTGTCCCGCTGTCAAGATGGTTATCAGCTCATAATGCCATTTGTAAATTATTTTTAAATTGTTTTTATTCCAGTCACATTTGGGACAGCGGCTTTCTCACAGTTAGAAACTGCAATGCAGCACCACACAAAATAAGCAAAACACACTGCTCAGCTCTCCGGACGCCGATGAGAATGAACTCGCATCCCCAGAATAAGGAATGAAAGTCAGTTTGGGTAAAAAAAAAAAAGAAATATTAAAAAAAGTCTTTGGGATGCTGCTGCTTGGATCTTACCTTCAGAATTGGCTGCGTTTTCCTATTTTTTCCCTTCTTCCCCGCAGTGGAGCAACGTGCCAAGCCGAAGAATTCCTTCACGCAAGTTGCGAAGGAGACAAGAGTGCTTTTCAGAGCGAGTTTCTCCTGATATTTCTTATTTTTCCCCTCATCAAACAAAAGCAAATTAGAGCCTCTCTCGGTGGGGTTAGAGTGGAGATTCCAACATCCTCAGCATCGTCGTCAATCCAGCGTAATCCCATGCAGCCTGTGTTCGGGATGGATGTCTCGGTGACGGACCGAGTGTAGTAGATGCGTCTTTTTCCAAGAGTCCCGCATTCTCTCTCTCTTCCTGTGTGTGTGTCTCTCTCTCTCTCTCTCTCTCCTCCACATGCGCCTCCTCCTGCTTTTTTTCCCTCCTCTCACCTGCACTGCTTGGGACTGCTGCTGCCGATCTCCAGCGATGCTGCAGTCTCTCTCTATCTCTCTCTCTCTCTCTCCCCCCCCCCCCTCTCTCTCCCTGCTACTGCAACATTTTTTTCCCCGGCCGCGTAACTCGATCGCTGAGCTGTAACGGGAGAGGCAGTAGAGGCGGTGTTGGGTCGCCGTGTGTGTGTACGTCGGTTACCCCCCCCCCCCCCCCCCCTGTCATATAGGAAGATTAAATGGCTCCGTGTCCCGGCTGCTGACAGCTCCTGGTGGGAAAATATCTTTATTCACACATTCATACAAAGGACAAAGAGAGACGAGTGGTGATCTGGCTTTAATACAAGTCAGCTCAGTTGCTCAGTCGTATTTCTGCTGGTGCAGCTATTCTGCCGGGGCAGCGTGGAGGGCTTCATTCATTCTTTTCTGAAGGGGACAGAGATGGTCACTTATAGCCTACTTAATGGGAAATTGCTGAGATGTTCATTTATACAATAGGCCATACACATAGTAGCCTACACGGTCTAACGGCACTACAATAGTGTAATGAACCACTTAACTAATACATACAAAATACATATATGTATTTATAATACATATACAAATATGAATAAATACTGTTTTATTTACACTTTAAAAAAAAGAAGATATTGTTAGTTTTTGTATTGAGACGTGTTTTCTGTTTCTTGGCAGCATCCTCCACCTCGTAGCCTACACACAAGCATGCACACACAGAGCTGTGAGGATGCTGTTCTCTCGGCGGACCGACCTGCTCGGTGAGGAGCGCATTGCAGCATCGGGTCTGCTGCTGCTGTATTGAACACCACCGGGGCTTCCACGCCGGCGCTCTGTTAAAACCGCCTCTGCATGTCTAATTCTCCGAAGCCACTCAGACTCAGGACCAACTGTGCCTGGCTAGAAAAGTCGGGAGTCCCCCCCCCCCCCCCCCCCCCACACACACACAACCTAATGCTTTGTTGACCGAGTGAGGTGTGTGTAGCAGCTATTAGTGAACAGTTTATGGCTGGCAGAGAGTAAACAAAGACTGGCAAACTGCAGAGAGAGGCCTGTCTCTCTCTCTCTCTCTCTCTCTCTCTCTCTCTCTCTTCCTTTTCCATCTCTGCTCTCTCAGCTGCACCAGGAACAACTTGAGTGTGTGTGTTTGTGCTTGTGTGTGTGGGTCGATGTGCTTAGCATTCAGGAGACATCAGTACGCGTCCGCTCCAAGCGCACCCACGCCCTCTGTCGTTCGACCTACACGCACGCTTTTTTTTATTTTTTATTGTAGGAGAGATGTATATGTGCATGTAGCCGTGGCCTGAGTTAAGCTCAGTTTACTTTTACTACAGTTGATTTTGGAAAAATTCAAGTCACATTTAACCGAATGGAAAAAAAAAATCATCTAAAATAAACCTGCTGGCCTGAGCGTGCCATTATATCCAACCCATTAAGACATAATTGAGCATGAATCCTCTTTCATCAGCAAATTAACTGCGGTTTCAATTTGCATATTGAATGAAAAGTGAAATGTGTGTGTGTGTGTGTGTGTGTGTGTGTGTGTGTGTGTGTGTTGGAGTAAAAGGCATGATGTTCTTCTTTGGAGAAACATAGCCTGGGTTGACATCCATTTTTAGCCCGTTTGCTCCATCACAAAAGAGGATCACAGCTTCACCACGGCCCACCAGGATAACTGTGGAGAAAATGAAGACACGCTTGACATACGTATAGCATTTGGCAACTGTTCCAGTGAATTATCAGGGATCAAGCTGGCCAGATATCTTTTGTGAGCTTTCTTCAGGCTTTTTCAAGGCATATGTCGGCTATAAGCATTTCCATCCATCCGTTCATCTGTTCTTTTGTTCGGGTTAGAGTAGCACAAAACACAAATCAGAACAGCTCAAGCCCCCTTTCGTATGGTCTACCAGTTTTCGGTTCCTCTGATTTGAAACTGCTGGTAAAAAGAAAACAACTTTCACACTTCAATGTTCAATAGACTAAAGGACCAGCCATTTAGCAATCAGACAATCAGGCAATGTTATGCCGGTTTCCAAACCATGGGTTGAATCCCAACAGTTATGCAAGTAGAGTTATGTTCTAACCTAAAGTGGCAATCCTTAAGATTTCTGGTTGATGTAGAATTTATATTTGAGTGAAAACAAAGGATTTATTCTGAGAGTTTATGAGTCTTGGTCTGTGTCCAAAATTCCACACTAACATGCCATTTTTTAAAGAATTGTGTGTGTAGCCCTATTTGTTGTGTGTAAACACAATGGAGAAAAACTGATATATTGTTTGCCTCTGTGCCTCCATCGTTGTCCAAATTCTATCAATGAGCCACACTGTGATATGTTTCTTTATTATGATGAACATGGACACAGTCATTTATTTTGAGTCAGTCCCTCATTTAATCTGCAGCTGAAAATAGTTCCCAACAAATGCACAAATAAAGTTATGTGTGAGTAATGTTATTGCTAAGGTTAGTACTGTGTATTTTTGACCTGATTTACAGCTTTAGTAAGAATCCAATGGGCTTGTGGCTGACTCAGAAAGTACAGAGAGACAAGCTGGTACATTGTTGGTCATAGGATTCAGTGACAATAAGATAAACAGAGAACACTGCCAACCTTATCCTTTTGAAGTGGCCATCTTGAAGATGTTCCTTTAAATAAATGTCTGTTAGGTTGCTATCTATATTTGAAGGAGGTAACTCAGTGGCGATGGAGCCATTTGGTCCACTGATCAGTAGTATTGCAATATTTATATATTTGCAATATTACTAACTGGGTGCCTGTGGTGACATTCCCAGAAGAATTGCTCTATTACAGACTTTGACAATGCAGGTAATACTTGTTAGTAGGATGAATTCATGGTTGGTTTTGGTCTTTCATTGGAATTTGTTGACAAAAAAAGTAGAATGTCTTATCCTTTAATTATGAGCAACCATACATGTGCTTTAATAATTGATCAAGTTTTCAAACAGGCAGGGTTATCAAAGTAAACACGATAATAACATGTTAGCGTAAATTGGTTTTAACGCCACTTGTTTATTTTTTTATGCATTAACGCACACAAACACAGTACTTTCACCCAGGAGACCGGTGTTTGTGTCCCAATGTGTTGCTTATTTATTCAAAAGTTATGTGTTTCCCAAATGATGTTACGTCTTTCTTTGTTTATGTACTTATTTCAAGCCCAATCATGTCTAGGTGGTGCTGTTGCCTAAACGTTAGCAAGTGTTTTTCTCCCCAACCATGTGTTTATTGCGACCATAGCGGGGCGTAATAGTTTGACGTGCTGGGCTACCCGGTGTGCTAGAAAGTGACGCCAATATGTCTCACAAAGCGCCTTGATGTGACGAGTTGGGATGAGAACGTGTCGGACCACCAGTGGGAACTTTGTTTGCATGCATCGACTGTTATGGAGACGGAGAAGAGGCGCTTTGCTGAAGCACTTTAAAGCAGTGCAACATTGCACACGAAGTCAGCGCACTCAGCAGCGACTGTTGGACACAATTACATTGTGTGATTTGAATTAGGAGTGCGGGGGAACAGGGAGTGATCTCTGATAGTGAAGTAATAGGAAATTTAGCAGGTCACGGTGCCCTGCTGTTTTTCCCATTCCCTTTACGAAGGTTCTATAAATGTTAGAGTTTTCAAATGAATTCAGGACTGTCAATGTCAGAGGTGTGGGCAGGAGGCCTGAGTGAAAGACTACTTTTTCATGATTCATTCCATTTAGATTTACGAGTGTTATTTTATAATGGACTCCAGCTCAGCTGGAACGTCGACCAGCTCTTACAAAATTCCCTTACCCACTGTTTTCACAATCTATGTTGCAATGCCTCTAAGATCTACCATTTCCTTGAAAATTCTTCGTTTTTTTTCTCACATTTTCTACGCAAACGGCAGCATAAATCAGCACTGGTAATTGTTTATTGATTCTTCCTTTTTGGTGCAGGCACGCGAATGCAACTCCGCTCTTAGATTTGAGAGGCTGTCTGGTGACACAACACTTATTGTAGTGTACCTGTGGCACATTTGGTTGTTAGAGCACGAACACTAATGATGGAACCCCTAATTAGTTGCTCTCAACTGTGGTAGTCCTATCCGCGGAAGACTCTGCATCAAAGGCCTTAATGACTTCAGGCCTTTCGCTGTGACCTCAGTGGTCAAAAAGCCCTTTGACAGTCTTGTGTAGACTCACCTTGATCACTTCACAAACCGCCCCCCGCCCCTGGATTCTCTATGCGGAAGGATCCCGCCTGGTGGTGGACTTTAGCTCACCGCTCACCGCTTTGATCCGTGAACTGCTTCACGCTAAGCTCCATGCCTGCCTCCCCCTGTCATGGGATAAGCAGCTCTCTGATAGGTAGGGGGAGAGCAAATGAGGCTGGGGACGGCCAAATCCAATACCCTGACAATCACCCGGATGAAACTCCAGGGACGTGCGCTCTTTTAGCTCGGGCAACCACAGACAACTACGAGCGGAATGTGCTCAAAACAGCGGAATTGAGGGCTGACTTGAGAGGGATCTCTGTGTGCCTTTACCTTACTGAGAACAATTGGATTCCTGTCAACCACGGTCTGAGCCATGATAGAAAGCCTATGAATATTGTGTTGTACAAAATGGTAGAAGGAAAATGCACTTCTTGAGCTAATGGAGGAAATATAACTGTTAGTTATTACCGAGTCCATCCCATAGACTGTATATAAGAAGTGGACGTTTTCGTCGGGACGTCAAGCTTTTTAAATTTTTTTAAACTGCTGTTTTAAAGCCTTTAGTTTGACGTTTTTCTCCCATCACCAGCCTGAATTACGGTCATCGCCATCTTGGCTTTTTGCAACCAGTGAACGGAAGTGACCATATTTGGAATGCGGGGGAGTGAAGTAGAGATGCCGAATACGGCTCTGGTAGCGGTAGAAATCTGTCAATCACAAGATAGCCACGCCCTAAAGCATACACTGCTTTATGGTCTATTTCACTTGAAAAGACTTGAAACTAGAGATTATTGTTATTGATATTGTTTCAAGGTAGTTTCTGAGAGTAAGACCAGGGTTAAATCAATTCCTATTAGTCGTGATAGAAACAATAAAGTATTGCACTGTCAGCGCCGACGTGGGTCACAGGCCTTCTTTTATATTGACATACATTTGGGATATAATATTGCATTTCCCATGTAAACACTTCCAACACAATTGGAATAGCTTAATCACAACTGCAAACACTTCTAGAGGTGGGCCGCATTAGGTGGGATGCCAATTAGTAGCATTTGTCAGCAAGATAAAGCCTTGTAATCAGCAGCTTGTAATTTGATGTCTTTTTATAAAGCAACATGAAACAACTACTGTAACAGCGCTCTAAGGAGGCCAAATCATTTGCGCTCTAACTGCAGGAGTATCAGTCAAAAAGCTGTTAAAATATTCAATATGTCCAAGGGAAGAGTCTCCATTATCGTGACAGCATATGCCAACTCAGACAAACTGCAGTGACAAAGAGGAACAAGCTGAAACGAACCAGCAGGGATGTGACACATTTACAGAGGTTTACAAATGCTGCTAATTGTCCTGCAAGTATTTTGTTACTTCATCAACATTTTTTAAAAGTGTATCTGTCCTTTCCTATCCTATGCTGTTCATCCATTTAAGCTGAACTTAAACTTGTAATGCTGCATGCAATGTCCCGACATACCCCTGTATCAATGTTGACTTATTTGACTGTAGTTTTGCTACATAACTTCAATACTTTGCCTATGCCAGTAAATAAAGTTATGTTTTACAGTTTTTTACATAACAAACAAACATATTTTAACCTAAACCACAATCTTTTCCTGAACCCAGCCAAGTAGTTTTGTTGATACCTGGTACCTGGAATGTCATAGTTATTAAGTACACAGTCATAGTCACATAGTCGTAACATATGGCCACTGACCAAGCTGGAGTATTTGACGTCAGGACGTGTCAGAAGTGTTGGTTTAAAGCACATTTAATGCAAGATGACAGTATTTCTACCAATGTTTGAGATATTTGGCTATTGGAAATGGAGGAGTTATAGATAAAGTATTTGGAATAGGCCTACGTGAGTATTTGGGTATTTGTGAGTTTAAGAAATTTGAGTTGATATTTTGGAATCTTTTAATATTTAAAGTATTTGAGTTGTTGAGGTAAATTTATATTTGAGAGATTCTGAGTATTATTGACATTTAAAGGTGGTAATTGAAGGTCCTAAAGGTATCTGTTTGAGGTGTAGTTTGTATAACTCTACCAAGAGCGAGGCAGAGGAATCACACTTTTGTTTACTTGATTTTTGCCTAAAAACAAAATAAAAATTGAGCAACAAAATACTTTTTGTTTTTTTTATTACAATATTTTTTTACTACTTTTTTATTACTATTTTTTTACTACTTTTTTATTACTATTTTATTACTATTTATTACTATTTTATTACTATTTATTACTATTTTATTACTATTTACTACTATTTTATTACTATTTAATTAAAGTCGTGGTATGTGTATTGTTTTATGTGGTTTATTTTTACTTCATTTTTTACAACCTACTAACTAGGTAAAGGATCTCGTAACTAGAGGCGAGGCCATAGATACACTGTATAGACACTGAATAGACTGAATATTAGTACGTAGGCAGTCGCTAGTGATTATATCTCAGATTGGTATTCTGATCTATGCACTGTTTGTCCCAGAGAACATGTACAGTAGTAGTTTTCTAGTTGATACACTCGCCTTTTTACCTTTTAATGTTTTTGGAGAATATAGTTTTCCTGGACTAAAGTGAAACGATCTTCACCAGGCCACAGAACAAATCTACACTTTCTGTGACCATGTCTGTGAAGAGCTTCCCTGTGGGATTTTCAGCACTAGCAGGATAGACTGACAGCAGCCCACCAATCCCTGCAGGGTATCCCAAGATCAGGTGGGATATATAGTGCCTCTTATCCTGGTGTATCTGCCCGGTTCTCATCACTCATCAACCTGGTAGGCTGATTGATGTTTAAATGGCCCAACACCAACGCTTTTTTGATAGCTACAGGTGTTTGTATGGTAATTAAAGATGAGCATTTTGATGTACTGCTAAGTGAAGAAGCTTTTGAAATTTCTGTTTTAATCTGACAGACTGATACACGTTAATAAAAACACACTGGGAATAGCTGGTAAAATATGATTTGAACCTCTGCAGAGTCTGACAGAGACGTTTTATTTAGAGAAAGAATACTTTAGTTCACCGTGTACTATTTTTAAACTAGCTATCGCATTACCTGTGAAAATAAAACTAAAAACTAAAAAGAAACAGTTGGCATAGTAATAAAATATATTAATATAAAAGGGACAGAAATAATGTTGTAGCGACAGATTACTATTTACTTCCAGGCATTAATAATATAGCTACAGTCAGAAAAAGTATTTATATCTAGATACATTCCTGATCAACTGAGTTCTTGCCAACGTCATCCAACTCTCAATGGAAAAGCTAACAACAAAAGTAACAATTAACATTTCAGTATTTCAAACTTGTTAGTAAATACTTGTTATCCATAAGTTGTCATGCATATTATCATTGTAAAAAACATACTAAACTAGAATTACCGCTATACAAAAACTACAACCAGTCAAGTTGTAGTTTTCATCCGTGTCTGTCCGAAATGTCGTCACCTCCTCATTTCATCCTATCAGATATTTGTGTGATTTTGTCATAACTAGCATATGAATTCATGAGTCATGGCCAAAAAATGTGCTTTGTGAGGTCAAAGTGACCTCTGACCACCAAATTCGAATCCGTTCAACCTTAAGTCCAAGTGGACCTTTATGCCGGAATTTGAAGAAATTCCCTGATGTTCACGAGGATTGAGCGGACGGAAACATAACATGCCATAACGTCGGCGGCTGTCACTGGCGCGGAGTCACAAAAATGCAGACCAACCAGGTGAGTATGGCTGTGACGCTTGGAGTGAAGTTTTCTTATTACTGCTGTAACTTCTATAAACAAATGCCCTCAGGATCTGAATTAGTTATATCAGTATTGGAGTGTTTGGCAAGTTACTGTTAAGTTCAAACCACCACTGCCTCTCTTCTACATGACTACCATATTTGTTTCCAGAGGGACTGATCGTTTCCTCTTGCCTCTGTGTTCACAGTTTAGGCTTTTTGAATTTCTTAATTCTTCGGAAAAAAGATCTACAAGGCCACATCAGTATTGGAGCGGATTAACCGGCCAGTCAGAAGTGCGAAAATCCTTCTTCACACGTTTTTTAAATTGACCTTAGCCTATAAACTGAGAATAAGGAAGGCGACTTTACTTCTCTCTCTCTCTCTCTCTCTCTCTCTCTCTCTCTCTCTCTCTCTCTCTCTCTCTCATTCAGCCATTATCCCCTCCACACACACGTATACAGTATACTATATACAGTATATATATATATACATATAAAAAATCATGATGCAGGAAGTGGAAATTAAAATCATCTCACACGCATACAAAACAAACTTGGTCTATGAATCCATAACATACATAATTGCACACATGCTATTCTTGTTTCCATTTACTATTACTTTACTATCATACTTATGTAAATCAGATGGTTACACACACACACACACACACACACACACACACACACACACACACACACACACACACACACACACACACACACACACAGTGAGTCACTTGCTTTATTCCTAGTGATCCTTCATCTCTCTGAATCCCTCTCCGAGGTTTCTCTCTCTCATGCCGTCTACAGAGCCGTCACTGAGAGAGGTTTCACACATCTCTCTTTGCACTCAAGCTCGACCATACAGCGAATTATAGCTCTTATGTCTCTTTTGTGACAAAAAAAGAAGAAGAAATAAACAAAAGAAATCCCTCTTGAGCCACCACGGTGGCCATTGGCTTTGTTGCTGCATTACAATTGAGCCGGCTTTGCTGCAGCGGAAAGAGAAAAAAACAAAAAGGCCATAATGCTGAGCAAAACGGTCAGCATTATTGTAAAAAATCCAGTCTACGCCAGTGTTTTATATTTATATTGCTCAGTCAAAGAAACTGTAGAGAAATCAGCAACAATTCATTATTCAGTAAACATTCCGAATAATCATCAAAACAGAGGAAATCTTCATGCAGATTAAGGCTTTGGATCACACGAGGCTCATGCTTGCTTTATCAAAGAAATGCACGCATTTACATTTAGTTTCTAACCCAGATATTGTGTCCCACACGTCGAAAAGTCATTGCGTCTCCGGCTGCAGCAACATCAACGATCATCACAGTTGACAGTAAACAAGCTCCTCCTGCAGCTCAAGAAGTACTTCCGGGAAGTAAAACAGGTAAAAAACACAGACGATCGTTATGCAAAGAAGAAGAAAAAAACATTAAATAATCAAAGTACAGGATTTGCTTCCAATTTCACATTTTGCTTTGTCAATCGTACAGATGTGATTATTAAAATCCTTATTCCATATTAAAATGACATAAGGAGCAAGGGTTGAATTATGTCTCTACTCTTTTTTTAATCACTTTAAGAATATTAATATAAAGCACTTTTGACAAGTTCTTAGTCGCTGTCTTTGCCATTACTGTCTCTCCAACACACACACACACACACACACACACACACACACACACACAAAATAATATAGTTTAATTCAAGCTGTGGCAGCCTTAGTCTTAAACTCTCAATAGCGGCGGTGAATGGCTCTCCCAGCAGCGCCCCTGGAACGTCATCAGCTTCGGAAATGCTGACAGGCCGAAAAAAGCAGCTGAGTCATTCTTAATGAAGATCAGGAAGCTTTTCCTCTCCTTCCCTCCTTTCCTTCCATCATCAGAATAACAAGCGTGCTGGCACAGACAGCACGGGCTTATCCCACTGGAAATTCACTGCTACAGCACTAGCTGTCAAAAAGTTACAGGCCGTCGACAAATAAAAGGCAGGGCCGGAACAAATTTGTACTTTTTCCACGCTTCACCTTTATTCGTCAGAACAGGTCCCCCCCCCCCCCCCCCCCCCCACCACCACCAGCGACCCCTCCTCTGATGAAGGCTCTTGATTCGCATTGTTCAAAATCTCATAATAACGTTGTTGAGATATCCACGATGGCCGCAGAGCGACCGCTAAAGTAAAACCAAAGCGGGAAAATATCAAACAAAAAGACTAATGAAGATCCAGCAGGCTCTAAATCTTTTGTATCAGATATCCGTTGCGGCAGACATCATACGTTTATTGTAGCCGCAATCCCTCGAGGGAAGAGCAAACCACAAACAATGCACAGTGACGTCCTCGCAAACATTATTCCCGGCGCTAAACAGCATTGCAGTTAAAACTCTGGAATTCCCGGCATTGTGCGGACCGAACCGTTTGTCACAGACTCAATCATGCGTGGAGCAGAAAGTATGCGCAGCTGTCAAGCGGCATTCATAAATAACAGGTCGATGATTTGGGGAAAATAAACTGACCGAGGATGCAGATAATGGCGGGAAAACCTCCTGTCCTTTTTGTGCCCGCGGATTGGCGTGTTCGGCCTCGAGATGCTTTTGATGCAATTCAATTAGCAAAATACTTGTGGTTACAGAGTCAACCGGTTCCGATGATTATTCAGCGCGGCAGTTGAGGGTCGAGACTTTATAAATCAGCTTGAACGACTCCCTTTTTTTGCACTTGAACATCAGTCGTGCTTCCGGGGTTAAAGGAAAAGAAGATGCGCAACATGTAACGTCGCAATAACAGAATGCCATGTGCGCGTAAAAATGGCGATGGGAGATGCAGAAGACGAAGAGGAAAGAAAGGAAAGATTCGGCGGCTGAAGGGAGCCGATTAAGTCCCGTAATGAGTGTGCTGTAATCTTGGCAGTGTTGCTCTCATCATTTGTTTATTTCTCCTCACACCTGCCCAGACGTGGCGCTCCACAATGTTTCCCCTCTTCATTAGCAAAGAGAGCTGCCGCTGCGCCCTAATGCGTGTACTCGGCTGATGTTCATGTCCCGGGCGCTTGGGGTCTTGTTTGTGTGTGTGGCTCTGAGTCTCCGTAACTCCACGCTGGCATATATACAGTATATATATATATATATATATATATATGTATATATACATACATGATGCAGGAAGTGGAAATTAAATTCATCTCACACGCATACAAAACAAACTTGGTCTATGAATCCACAACAATTGCACATTCTTGTTTCCATTTACTATTACCTTACTATTATACTTATGTAAATCAGATATGCTAGCACACACACACAGACACACATTCTCTCTCCTACTTAGTTTCATCCAGGCTGTAGGTTCTGGAGAAAGGTATAAGAGCAGATAGGTCTTTACAGAGCAGCGAGTATGCACAATGCACACACACACATACACACACACACACACACACACACACACACACACACACACACATACACACAATATACATATATATATATATATATATATATATATATATATATATACATCCGTATGTATATATTTTACCTTCTGATTAAACTCCTGCGGAGAGGAGATGCACCCGCGTCTCCGCAAACCCCTCCCACTTTTGACCTTTCTGTCGAACGCGTGCACGTGTCCACACAAGCGGGTGATGGATGGTGTTATTACCTGAAGCTTTTAAGGGGCAGAAAGGTGCTCAAGAGAACAAACACACCTGCCTGTTTGTGCTTTATCATCAGGAATTAACCCCCCCCCCCCCCCCCACACACACACGCACACACTATGGGACACACACACATGCGATATTATATAAACATTAGCATTTAGCAAACGGAAGACAGTGCGTTCTCACCCAATTTTTGTTTTCCGCGCGCACACGCTGTCACCTGTGAAAATTATTCATTAATGATTTATTGAGAGGCGCCCATGCTTAAGAAGCCACATTAAGCTTTGCATTTCCGACCTGGCATTAAGCACAGATAAACACGCTCACGTACGCACATATAGATTTTTTTATTTTTTTATTATACACTCATTGTTGCCAGAATGGATTAGCATAAGGGCATCTTAGCACTCGGCATGACCTTGCTTTGTTTTGCTCGACGGAACAAACATACCACGGAGGAAGAAAAGTAAGTTGTTTCATGTGTGTGTGAGTGCTTGCGTGTGTGAGTGTGTGTGTGTGTGTGTGTGTGTGTGGGGGGGGGGGGGGGGGGGGGGGGGGGGGGCTGATCATGCTCCCAGTTAAAAGTGATGACTCAAGACGCGTAGCGTTTTTTGCAGATACTCCACATGTCACTAGGACTGCTAATAAAGACATATTGCTTTCACCGGTCTCTCTTCCTTACTCCCCCCCTGTTCTGTCTCCCCCATCTCCATTTTTGCTGATTACTTTGCAGCATTAATATTTCATGTGTAATGTGGCTCTTTTGGATAGTGTGAGCATGTGTGTGCGCGTGTGCATGTGTGTGTGTGTGTGTCTGTGCCGCAGTATCAGATTCTGCTCTCACAGCTGTCGGCTGGTCTTGGCTTGGTTGTGATCTGTCTGTCTGCCTCTCAACCTTCAACCTCTCCCGTTTCACTCTCCTCTCCTTTCTTCATCTGCATCCCCCCATCCTTACATCCCTCTGTTGCTTCGCCCCCCCCCCCCCCCTTATCGTTTCCTCTTCCCACTTCCTTGGGGTTTTTATCTTCTTCCACAGCATCCTCCTGCCTCTCCCTCGATGCCCTCTCCATCCCTTCCTCGGAGCCTTTGTCTTTTGCATTGCTTTCAATCTCTGGCTTCACTCTGGATGTTTTCACCTCTCTGCCATTCTGTCTTAAATTTTTTTTATTTATTTTTTTGTTCAAATCTTGGCTTTAACTTGAGAAATGTAGAGATATATGTGAAAACAAAACGGCAGCACACATAACATGTCACGGCTTTCAGAGATGTATTAAAGCTCAATGGACGCCCATGGGAACGTACTTGATTGCAACGCGCTTCAGTAATTTCTACGATGGCTTATACATGCATCACTCGCTTGCTGAGTAGGATTAATTGAAGGCCCATGTTTGGTTTGGGTTGCAGCAGGGTGAAATGAATGAATGAATGAATGAATGAATGAATGAATGAATGAGTGGAGTGCATACGAATCTGCGGTGCGTTACGCTTATAACAAAATAAAGAAACTATAATTCAACGCATCAATGTTAAACTTCAGGCTTAGTTCAACATAAAAAACAGAAAGGAAAAGAATTTAATCTCTTTTGCACATAGCCTGCGAGCGGTTGAAAAACAATTTCTTCTCAGCCTCCTCATGTCACACACCTGTGTCTGTTTCTAAACGATGATTATGTCATTTCAAACTCAAACTGCGACACTGTGTAGTTCTAAATAAAGATGGCTCCTACAGTGTCATGTCTTTAAAATAAATTGAATGCAGTGGTGGAGGAAGACATATTTATTTACTTACTCTGCCTCAAGTAAAAGTGCAAATCTATTTGCATTAAAATACACTTACAGTACTAAAAGTAAAAGTGTACATTATGACCAATTGTCCATCTCAGAATAATGATTGACTTATAATTATTGATGCACCAATATGTATATCACTTGCATGTTGCAGCTGGTAAAAGTGGGGCTTAAGGGATCAATAAAATTACCAAATAATTGACGTGGAGTAAAGAGTACAATATTTGCACTTCATCATTTTTTTCCTTCTGAAAGTGAAGTTGGACTGTGAAGATGGATAAGGTGGATGACAAAAATAAACAGCGGGGATTCGTGATACATGTGATGCCAGTCTCCCGTTGCGTGACAGTACTTCCTGTCCAACTCTTGACTCTCTCTGTTGGGCGAGCGAGGCAGCAGTCAAGTGAAAGCCTCGAATATAACAGGAGTGATGTGTAGGATTGGGTGCGACCTCTCCGGCAAATTGGGGGTCGACAGGAGTTTTTAGAATAGTCTCGGAGTGTGTTTAGAGATGAGTATGCAAAGTTCTCCTCATAAAACGCTGCCACAACTCCGAAGAGTTCAGAGGTTGGAACGGCTTTATATTGCCAGTCGTAAAGCATCTTTAAATGTCTCCTTAGGCAGCCCTCCTTGCTGCTGTTTGCAAGTGCGTGTGCGTGCATGTGTGAGTGTGTGTGTGTGTGAGAGAGACAGTCTGTGTGCTCCAAAAGCCTCCTGCTGATTACCGGCACACACTGTTCCCTGCACCTTAATGAACAGAATCACCACTGACACACACACTTTCCATTTATTACCCTTGTCTCTCATAAAGGAATTTCCGCGCATGCGCTTCCGGCGAGGGTGTGCGTTTCTGTGTGTTCCTGCCAGCGTATGTATACACGTGTGCGTGTGTATGTGTGTGTGTGTATGCATTAACTCTGCTCCACCGCGGGCCCAGGCATGTGATTGGCCGCAGATGAGAGCTGAGGTTGGCACGGCGACATTTCCGCAGAAGGCCGTAAAGCAGTAGGCCTGGAGCGCGGGCAGCATCTGCCCCTCGGCCACTGCCAAGGCACACGCACACACACACACACACACACACACACACACACACACACACACACACACACACACACACACACACACACACACACACAGCTAGATGCATGGATTTGAATAAACACTCACATAGATTGTCATACGTGTATTGACACACACTTGATAATTCTCTCGTTTAGCCCCGGCCCCGCTGTCCCTCGCGCCAGTCTATCCTCTCTCCTGGCACCCGTCCGGCATTCTCTCACTCTGCTGACCTCTCTACGTCCGTCCGTCCTCTTCCATCTCTGCCAAAGCTTTGTCCCCCCCCACCCCCACCACATCCCCATAAGCCGCCTCGTATTCAATTCTCCGGCCCTCCGCTCTGTTTGTCTTTCCTCTAAGCTGTCCCTTTCCATCACCGCTCTGAGGTAAACTGTATCCGGCGACCCACTTCTCCGGCGCCGCGCTCATTCTCCTCCCTCACCACCTTTCCTGCCCTGCGACAGCACCGCACACTCATTACAGGCCTGCCCCTGCCCCTGCTCTCTCACACACACACACACACACACACACATTTACCAAACACACACACACACACACAGAGTCACTGCTCTGCCACCCACGCTTGGGCTGTTGTGGCCAGGAGATTCTGTCATAACTCAAAGGCTGACCTTTCATAAGCCACTGCTTCAGACAGATGAATAGCCCCGTAGCACTGTGTGTGTGTGCAGTTGGCGTGTGTGCGTGTATGTGTGTGTGTGAGTGAGAGAGTTTGGGTTCGATAGTTGTTGGTGAGCTCACTTTGGTTTTGTGTAGTTTTGTGTGCATGGGGGAGGAGTGGGAACGCATCATGGGTTTGAGCTTGTGTTCAAGTGTTTGTGTGTGCACACGTGCGTACCCGTTTGTGTTTGTGCGTGTGTGTGTGTGTGTGTGTGTGTGATAAAGGCTGTGGCCTGGGCAGAAACAGAGAGGGGTGACTGAACAGTGTGGATAACAGAAGTGAATCAGAGCCATAAGAATTAAACAACACACCTTTTATCCACATTCATCTTGTTACTGTTTTTCATCCGTGCATCAATATTATGAATAAATGATTAAATTAATAATTCAAATGTGCTTGTATATATTATTTTATATTCGCATTGGTGAGGACCTCAAAACTGCGTGGGCTTGTTTATTCCAGTGTGCTTTACTGAGACTCTGTGTTCTCGGAGGCCCTCTGGTCATGTCAGCACGCTATTGATAATCAATACAGCCTCTGTCCCACTATTTCTACATCAAAGCAGTTTTAGTCTCTCTCACGTCGACTACGTAAAAACCCAAGTGGGTATAGAAATCTGCATATTGTTGCACACAATCGTAGTGAATACGAATATGCATGCACACACATGGAAAATAACAGACGAGGAGCCTTCTCTCGTCGGTTATTTCTTTTCCTGAGGAAATTAAAGGATCCTGAGCTGAAATGTCGAACCTGCACATTGTTACTGTAAATCTTTTGTTTGAAGCACTTTGCTTGTTATCTTATTGTGACAAATGCAATAGCACTTCAGGTCTATCTTCCCCTGTCTCCATGATATCTACAAAAGCCATGGTAACAATGTTGCCATGACCACCTAAAACCACTGGCAACAGAGTACACATTTGGAAAGTAATGTAAAATATGATACTAAAGATTTCTTTCCAAGGACACGATGTGATTGATGATTTTTTTTTGTTGAAAAAAGTCACTTTTTTAGGGCTGTATCTAGGCAGAAACATGCAAAAAAAAAAATCTTGAACACACACGCATGTAAAAAAAAAAGAAGAAAAAGATACACACAACACACCCTGCCAGAGCATCTGCTCTTAAGTAGAGATAAATTATGGATCATGTTCCCGCTCACAGCCTCGTGCCGGAGCCAGACGAGAAGTTTCGGGGCGAAATATGCTGAGACGGCATCCCGTCTCGGTCAGATGTGAGCAAAGAAATGTCGCGGATGACATATAGATTGACACTTGGCCCAGAAACACTGAAGTCGCAGAGGTAAAAGTTGCTTCTCAAACTAAGTTAGCATTTGGGAATATTGCCAGAACATTGCTGAGTTTGACTGGTGACTGAAAAAAAGGGATGCATGTATTTCATTTATTCAAAATATCTATCATCTAAAATGTTGTATGTCTCTTCTGTCACACATGTGCCTTTTTCTTTCTGGGATGGAAAAAGCCAGACAATAAATTACAAGTTCTTCTCCATCTTGTGAGATTTGGGGAATTACAATATACATTGGATAAGGAAGCAGATTTATTGTGAATCTCCATAAATCTTCCTTTTCTTTTGTCTTTGTAGCAGAGTTTTGAGGGTTTTCGGGCTCTTCATGCAATTCGGAGTTGGAGGTTTGTTTTGGACCTGCACACACTTTATCTTTGTCACTTTACTTTTATGCTCTTTAAAAGAAAAGCGTATGGTTTCCAGAGGAAGTACAACCATTCCTCACCCTAACTAGATCAGCGTGAGCGGACACGGCCTAACCGCTCCAGCAACAAATCCCTGGATGACGGTGGGTTTTACCTTTTTATGGATGAATCAGCCTGGATGCATCTATTACTGCAGGTTCGAGGAGGGCGATTTGCTGCAAAAGAAAACAGTACTATTTCTGTTTGGCTCCATTAGCGAAAGAAATAGTTGCTAAAATGATCCTCACTAATAGAAGAAAAGTAATACATGCTGAATCTATATTCCTACAAAAACCTTTGTCCTTGTCCGTGAATTATACCGCTTAGTCTGGTGCTTTTTAATTAAATCCCACCGTCCTTATTCAAATGGCTCCTTGAGGGCATTGTGTTTGTTTTTTAAAAGGAACCCTCGTTCTCGTTCCCCTCAGTGTAAAGTCTTAGTCATGAAGTTATTTGTCTAATAGGAGGGAAGGACCCTTCAACCTCATCCAGTATTCACTTTTGCTGCAGAGAAGAGCCGACGAGTGCTTCGCAACGGCCACATTTTCTTTCATTGGATACTCTCGTTCACCGTTAAAAGGTGACTTTCAATGACGCACGAAGACAATAATGCAGTAGACACAGTAGCTTTGCTTCTCGTAGTAAAGGGACAGACACTGAAGGCAACCAGAGAGGTCACATGATCGCTCCCTAATACGACCTCTTCATCTCTATGAGAGGGAGCTACTGGCAGAAAACGGAGACGTCGCATAATGGTAACTTAATAACGCTCCCTCCTTCTGGGCCTGTCTCTGCAGTGTGTGTAAGCTGCTGACTCGGCAGAGCTTTACATTGACCAGTGTTCTAATTATAGACCACGAGTGAACTTGTCTGACTGCTATGCAATTGTGTGTCCTTTTCCGCTATACCTTTTTAGTCCCCCGGGGAGGAGTTTAAACAGACATGGACTTGGAAGGGGACGTATAGGATTTTTTTGTGTGTATGCAGCTCGCACGTTTGAACACATTGACTTTTAAGTGTGTGTGCATGTGTCTCTGCGGCGGAGAGCCACTTTGGGCCAGACTCTTTTTATTTATCGTTAATCCCCGTCTCTGGCCAAAAATACAGACTTTATCCATGGGACTTTTGGGAGGAAGAAAGGAGGAGGAGGGGAGAGAAGGGGGAGAGAAGGGGGAGAGACAGGAAGGGACTTAAAGGAACCAACAAGGTGACGGAGGAGGGGGGAGGAAGGCGGGACCCTAGGGGGTTATTTAGGTGAAGGCAGAGGGAGAGGTGAGAAAAAGTGAAGGGAGAGGGGGGTGACGCACACAGAGGGAGTGGAGTGGGAAGAAGAAGCTGCAGCAGCACTGAGGAATAAAGGGAGAGAGCAGATGAGCTGTTCAGGCGGTTGTATGCTCACACAAAAGTCAACTTTAGAGGCGACACCAACGTGCGTTAAGTCGAGGTAGAGATGCGAGCGGATGCTAATAGCCATTGGCGAGACAAACTAAGACGGACGTGTTTGTAAGGGTTTAAGTGTTAAGCTTATTACGCTACTTTATAAGTGTACAGAGAAAAAAAGAGGAAAGATGACAGAAACCAGAGGGAGAACGGTCATCAGTCTTAATCTGAACAGTCACATAAGCACACAAATAATCCCTCATCAGCACACACATGGCACTATATGTGGCTAGCTCGCTCCAGTCAATCTCGGAACCAATCGGCTATCAGTCTGACGACAGATACGCCTCTGGGGACAAGGGGCTCTGCATCTGACTTCCTTTTTTATTGCGCTGTTTCCAGCCCGATTCACAACTTGAGATGCGAGACTGGAGTTTGAGTTTGTGAGACGACGTGTACGGCGGGATAGTTTCACAAGTAGTCGGTTTACAAGCAATATTAAACCAATAAAAAGCGAAATCATTGTCAGACGATAGCAGGTGCGTTCTGACATTGCATTTTGGCCAATGTATTCCACCCAGGCGGAAAACCTCCGGTTCTGAAACATGAAGCCAATGGCGTAGTGCCGAAAACTTGCATTCTCTCTACTGGCCATCAGGGGGCGACTCGTCCGGTTGCAAGAAGAAGTCAGATTGTATAGAAGTCTGCGAGAAAAGGGCTCTACTTCTCTCTTGATTTATTACCTCAGTAAACATTGTAAACATGAGTTTATGGTCTCAATCTCTAGTTTCAAGTCTTCTTCAATACAGCATGATGTTCATTTCGTAAACTATGGTCCATTTAGAGTCAAATAGACCATAAAGCAGGGTATGCTTTAGGGCGGGGCTACCTTGTGATTGACAGGTTGCTACCAGAGTCGTATGTAGCGTCTCTACCCCGGCGTCACTCCTCTGCAGTGCAAATATGGTAACTTCTGTTCACTGGTTGCAGAAAACCAAGATGGCAACGGTCACAATCCAAGATGGCGATGGCCAAGATGCCAAACTCGAGGCTTCAAAACGGCAGTCCACAAACCAATGAGTGACGCCACGATGACTACGTCCACTTCTTGTATAAATAATATATAAATCTTGTCCCGTTTCCTACAGATTCTGCATGTGAATGCAGAGATTAAGCTACAGCTAACGTCTGTTGGGAGATGTAACTGCGAACTGCACAAACACTCCAGCAGTCAAATGTGTGCAAATAACAAGAGGTAGATACTTGCTTCCCTGTAGGAGGGAGAGGAAAGAGGCAGATGGAGAAAGCCGGAGGGGCCTGGTGTGAAGGAAAACTCCGTCACGGGTGAAAGTTGGGACGGCGGAGAGCACAAGTGGACCTCCTCTCACTATGGAAACAAGGTTGGAGCTGAGTGCAGCTCATTGTTGGGAGAATGAAAAAAAAACACCTCTAAATACATGAGAGGGGAAATGGGAGAATGAAGAGAATTTTGCACGAGGGGGCCAGAGAGAGATGAAGGAGTAAAAAGAAAGGAGAGCAGACAGGAGAGAGGGACGGCCAAATCGGGAGGCTGAGGGGAAAGAGAGATAAATACAATGTACGGATTTGGAGAGAGGGGAGGGAGAAAGTTTGAAAGAGAGGGAGAGGAGAGAGAGAGAGAGAGAGGGCTGGAGAGTCAAGAGAGAAAAAGGGAGGTGGAGAGAGAATCAGGCCATTCATCCATGCCTCTGGAGACGGACACAGTCTGAATTCAGGATAACTCATTCAAAAACGCCAACTTCACTTTGTCCCACAGCACCTCTGTCAGTCTCTGCTATAGTTACCAAGTGGCTAGGACACAACCGGAATACCTTAACACCGTGACTGACAGCAATTTGCAGTATGCGACACCCACTCACACACAAACACACTCCGCAGGGTTCCTCATGCGACGTCGTTCCAAGTTTTTTGGGACAGCAAACATGATCAGAGCAACGGCCCTGGAAAGCCATGTTTGCCACTAATTTTGATTCCGACGGTGAATAATCATGCGCACATGCAGCATGCATGCAACACACACACGCACACACACAAACACTCAGCATGCCCGAGGAAACGCACTGGAGTGTTGTCAGAACCCCCCACAATCTCCCTTCTCCGACACCAGAGAGCTTCCTTAACCCTGTCATATAATTGGTCTCCGGGGACGCAATGCTGCTTAAAGCTAAAAGCTAAACATTAATAAGGCCGTAAACACACACACACACACACACGGATGTGAAAATAAATGCTACGGACGTATGCGAGACGCAACATGAGGGCACGTGCGGAAGGAAGGGTTGTAGATCGTTGAAGTCTGTGTTGTTGCAACATGAAAGAAAGGTGATGAACGCCGGAGCAATTACGAGACAAGTCAATCAATCCGGCCGCCTTTGCATTTTGGATTCTCAAGGCAACCACGGCCGGCTCCGGTTACACGCTCTGGTGTTCCCAACACATGCACAGACGTTTTCATCCTCTTTCCCTTCAGGTTTGTTTTTCTCCTTAGTTTCTACACTTTAGAAACACGGTGGCGGTGTGTTTTCGACCACGCTCTCTCCGCGCGTGTACGAATTGTCTGCGTGACCTCGTCGGGAGCGCTCCCGTTTAATCATCTCGGGGAAAGAAATATCTCAAACATTCCCTCCGCAATGAAACACGAAAGGTAACCTTCTCTACTTGTACTTGCAGGCTTCTCTGCGGAGGAGTTATCGTTGTTTTTTTTCACCCTGCCGCGGATTTGTGGAAGGACGCGTGAAGAGGATGGGAAAGAGAGGGGGGGGGGGGGGAGTGGAAGGAAAAAAATGACGCAGGAAGATGGGGACAGAGGAAAGCGAGAGTGAGTGGGTAGACTGAGGGGAGGGGGGGGGGGGGTGACTGAAAGAGGAAGAGTGACTGCCAGGCAGGAAGTAAGTTAGAGGGAGAAAAGTGAGGCCCCGAGGATGATAAAGAGGTGGAGGGGGAAGAAGGGCCGCTGGTGAAGCACTAGCAAGGCAAATATTTGTTATCGTGCAAAATGTCCCGAAGTGCAGAATAAGATGTCCGAAAGGTGCAGAGAGAAGACGCTGTAATGAGGCAGCAGCTCGCTGTAGCAAACAGTAAATCGCCCATTGTAATATCAAGTCGAGGAGACGCGGCTCCTGACAGTGGTTATAATGACAACTTGTCATATGCTTGTTTCCACAGATGGATGTTAGCAACGCTTTCGCACCGGCGTTGACACCCTCGGAGGTGTGTGTGTGTGTGAGTGTGTGTGAGAGCACCAAACACACAGCCCTCTCTTTCTTTTTCCTTGCTCTCTGTCACAGGCGACGGCGTCCAGCTAAGTGAGGTGGTGTAAGGCTGAGAGCGTTCAGGCTGTTAACATTTTTTTAAGGAAGCCATCTGAAGCCTGTTTCGCTCAGTCGGCACCCAGCGGGTCAGTCCCAACAGAGACCAATTACAACAGCCGCTGAGCCGCGGACGGAGGGGCTCCAATCAAAAGGAAACCAATGCGCAGTGCGCACATGAGTGACACGTGTGCGCAGCCGGGCACACGCTCCACCAACTGAGCCCAATAACGTGCACTTTTCAAAATTATTTTCTTGTGTTTCTATTATCATCTCTCTCACCCCCCCTCTCTCTCCCTCTCTCCCTCTCTCTCTCTCTCTCTCTCTCTCTCTCTCTCTCTCTCTCTCCCTCTCTCTCTCTCTCTCTCTCTCTCTCTCTCTCTCTCTCTCTCTCGATGTGTGTTGATCCTTATTTCCCTGTTTCCTAACAAACACAACAATCCTTTTACAACTGTCTTTTACAACTCCACAGAATCCCAAAAGGCGATGCAGAAAACAATCACAGAGACCCACATAACAAATGTTCCACTCCCAAACAATATTTACACCCCCCGCCCCCCCAACCCAAAAAATAAAGTCTTCCGTGAACGCAGACTCAACCCAGGACAAGAGGAGGTGAGCTGGCGTGCTCTCGTCTGTCCAACCGACGACTCTCTAACGCACGTTATTCTCTTATTGTGACACCCACACACACGCACACACATACCAGTAGAGCATAAATCATTCATAATGTCCATTAAAAGGAGAGAGAGGAGGGTTAGGTGGAATACCCCCCCCCCCCCCCCCCCCATTATGGCCCCCTCCCTAATTATGGCCCCCTCCCTTGGTCACACTGATGTGAACTGACAGGCCACCAGATAAGGAGCAATTACCCAGAGTCATCTGGGCTGCAGAGCATAAGGCACGGGGCAGATACACTCAGGCACAGGTAACCGCACACACACACACACACACACTCAAGATTCTGCAGATAGACCGACATGTACAAACACACACACACACACACACACACACACACACACACACACACACACACACTCTTACCATGATTTATTCCCCCCTTTTTTGTCCTTTTTGGCTCTCTCTGTCTTCCTTCTCCGTAAGCCCCCCCCCCGAGGAGAAAAGGCACTTAAGATAACATCGACACATGTTGAACTGAGGCTGCCGCCGAGATGGGGGGGGGGGGGGGGGGGGGGGAGAGACAAGACAAGACAAGACAAGACAAGAGAGCTCCGTTCAAACAAAGATGAAACACTCTTGACTGGGACTGGATTGGGACAGTTTAAGCGCTTGCTTTATTTACGTCGCAGTTCTCCCTGTTTGGCGGTAATGAGTCTCGTTTTAGTGGGGAAACCCCCTTTTATAGTGTCATTTAAAGCAAGATCAGTTGTTAAAGCAACTGGTAATAAGTTGTTTTTGCTGCGCTTGACGTCAGTCGACCTCTTTCAATTCATTGAGCAAGTGCATTTTTAAAATATTTGTAGCCCTTTCAAATAAACATGTTTATTCATAGGAAATATAAAAGCATAACATCCAACTTCAGGCGATCCACTGCGTTATCAATTCAGACTAGAGAATGATATCACTGCAACCTCTGGGAGTACAGAGCAGATGCCACGTGGCACGCGGCTAAACAAGCCCTGGCGTTCTTGTATCCATGTGTGAGTACGGCTTGCTTGTTTTTGTTTTTAAAGGGACTTAGCCAAGATCAAATCCAACCTGACACATTTCTTTTTTTATTCCGCACACGAATCTCATGAACACTTTTAAGGTCAATTCAGTTTATCTGAGAAACAACTTTTAGATTCCACCAGAAGAAAGTGTTGAAAGTGAGAATAGGAGAGCGCTGACGACAACAGCCTCATTGAAAAGACGCCTCGGAGCCCCGGAAACATCTGCAGCAGCCGTGAGAGAGTCACCCGTTCTTGTCAGAATAACAAAGATGTGTCAGGTTTATGTATTCTATGAACTATATCTAAACCTAATGAGGGTCAAAAGTTTGCAAAGAAAGCCAGGGATTGGTAGGAGTCACTGACTTCTGAAATGTATGTGGGGCTTCAGCATTGGATAAGAGGGCGTATTTGTTGGAAATTGCCGTATTTTGATGTCTACATGGGATGTTCTGAGAGAGTGCTTGATAAAGATACACAAACCTCTTCCTGTGCACTTCAAGGTCCAATAAGCGTGACTTTCAGTCAACTCCCATTACAAGCATTACAAGTACTTTGCTCTGCCATTCATCAGTTCATAATAATGATCCAACCGGGGGTGGAAACGATAACGCGTGAAAGACGAACTTAACCTGACGGAGCTTAATCACGACCGCAAACAATGCTACACAGGTGGGTCACATTAGGTTGAGTGGCAATTAGCGCTAATTTGCCAGCTGTGAGGTTTAGCCTGGGCGACATCAGAGGACTGACAGGCTCAAAAGTGCACAACTTCGTTTCCAAATTGAAGAGAGCAAACCACCACAGCGAGTGCCAAGCAAGTAGCGTGGGTATACACGGTATAGCGGTGACAAATACGGTCAACCTCACATTTTTTTTCCTTTTGCCGGTTTCATTACTTTGTCTACTTTTTAAAGAAACAAATCAAAATCCCAGTTCAAACTCTGAATGAACTCAGACTTAAAACTCAACCCTTCAGATGTCACTGAAATGGAGGACACAGCTGTCATCTGCGCCGGTGGTTGGAGGTTGCTGCTGGGGCCAGAAGGGGAACTATAAATAAAAGGCGGCATCAACGTATAACAAAGAAAGTCAATACTCTCTTGAAGGAAATCAAACTCGGTACGCAGACAAGGGAGACAAGTCGGGGTCGCAGAGATTGTTTTGAAGGTGCTCATCGCAATTTGATGTCAGAAATAAACATGTGTACGTCAGTAATTACTTTCTTTGTTCCCTTTTTTGGGTTCCTTTTGTGTTTCTTTCCTTAGATGCTCTCCTCTTGTTTCCTTTCTTCAGGGTCGGAAGGGGGGGGAGGGAACATGAATTAGATCTTGTTCCTGCCCACTGTGCACTGACATGATGCTATGGAGACAATGCCCCCCCCCCCCCCCCCCCCCCCCGGGGCCCACACGCGGACGTCAGGGCGGGGGTCGAGAACAGTTAATATGAACACTGTTATTTAACAGACTGCGGAGTCAAACGTTGCTGCAGCCGGTGACCTTTACATTGCTGGTGGGGCTGATGCAGAAATGAAGGAAAATAAATTGGGGGGGGGAGCAGACACACCAAGATGAACACACACACAAACTCACAGACAAGAGTTGTGTTTGTGCATAAGTTCACATTTAAAACCAAGCGTTCATGCATGAGAATCTAATGTTATTATTAGCGATGCAGAAGATAATCGAGCGCACACTCGCTGACTCTTTTGGTTGCACCATGTCAGGGCTCACACACACAACGGGGTGTGTGTGTGTGAACGCATGTGTGTGTGTATGTGCATGGTAAATCAGGCAATTCTGCAGAGAGAGTTACTGTCAGACCCGACTACTGCAGGGATGTGCTGATAGAGAGGTTTTAGAGCAGCAGACTACTGCCTAAGGCCTAGAGGAACTCGGAAAAAGGAGGAAGGAGGGGGGGCACAGTGGAAAGGAGGAGAAGGAACAGAGATAAAGAAAACAGGAATTGCGGCAGAAAATAAACAAGGTTATAGAAATAGCGGGGAAGGGAAGGGGGGGAAGGGGGGGGGGGCAACGCGAGCAAGGGATTTGAGTGAGGTGGGGAACCAAGGTCAAGCCAGTGAAGCAGGGAGAGAGAAGAAAGAGAGAATGGTGACAAAGGAGAGGAAGGAGGGACGGAGGGAACGAGTGACAGTGAAAAGAGATTGAGGAAGGAAGGGGAGGGAGGAGGAGGAAGAGGAGGAGGAGGAGGAGGAGGAGGAGGAGAGTGAGACCTTCGCATGATAATTCGTTCATTAGGAAAGACCTTGACCGAGAATCTTCTCTCTACATCCTGATCTCCTGACTCCACTCCTCCTCTTTCCTCCCCCCCGACCCCCCCTTACCTCCTTCATCAACCCACTCTGCTTAGTTTTCTCTTTTTCTCCCTCTCGACGTCACCGTTCTCTCATTATAGAATCCCTACTCAGCAACTCTACGACATGAAGGCATGGTGAGAGAGCAAGAGAGCGAGAGAGGGCGAGAGAGAGAGAGAGAGGGCTACCATCATGTGACTTCTTTCTATTCTGCCTTTCACCTTATTCTACAAGCACACTGTGCCTGCACAGTGAGACTCCCCTTCTAAACTGGTGGTTTCAAGTGCCTCAAGCTTTAATGAGGTAAATACATCTTTTCAAAGGGAAAACGAGAGGAAGAGAGGAAGGGAGGAAGTGATTTTTTATTTTTTTTTAACATGCACTTTGGCAAACAAATGTGAAATCAATAAGGAGTACCCTTAGACGCATAAAGTGTCCCCCGTCGGCCGCTTACAAAAGAACGGCGAGGGAGTCTCGAGGCTCATGAAAGCTAAAAATAAAATACTTGTGAGTGAATAATTCACTTAAAGCAAGAAACTGACAGCAACGGATTTCTTAGAGATACATGAGATGGCTAAGACTCACAACTCTGACAATATTATTATGCGCGTCTAAAAAATGCTAGAAAAAAACGCAATGCAAGAGAGCCATGCCAGGCACCATACCATAGGAACACAAAGACTTTGAAGGCGACGTGATCTGGGCCAAAGACTAAATAAACCAAAATCCACCGGCTCCTATACAGCCCCACTTCAACGCTTTGAATAACTTTGTTCTTCAAACTATTATTACTATTATAATACTCTGTGAGTAGCCTTGCTAGCTAAGCTACTTGCACTGTGGACAGTGGACATTACAACTGTCCTCGAAAGTAAGAAACCCTCTGCTTTTCAATTTCAAATTGGAATGTGATTGAATGTTACAGTGCTGAGTTATTTGCACTGGCTGGCAGTGGGGTAAAGTGGTGGTGGAATGTTTTCCAAGGTTCAGTATGTAATTGTTTGGCTGATATCTTTGTGCACCAGAACCAAGAGAAGGATAGAGGCGCAATGAAGCAGTGGGAGAAGTGAATCGGACAAAGATAAAGCCGAGAAGATGGCACGCACACGCAACACCACAGGTGTCTCCAGCTACCTCTGCAAGTGACACTTCATACCAGATTGTGCAGTAATCCGGCACCATGAGGCAAACAAGACCCAAAAGAGTGAGAAGATGACTCCTGAGACTTCCTTGGATTTTTGGTGTACAAATTTGATCACAGAGGAGATCAATAATGTGAATAAGAACAGCTTTGTCGAAAGGACTTGGAGGCCAGTGCGTACAGCCCAGTATCTTTCCACCCGGTCCTTGGTCACTCCAGCTAAAAGCCTCACACCAACAAGAGGTGCCAGGTAGCAAGTGTAATGGGCCGTTCAGAGGAGGTATCAAATGCATTTTACATGTGTCTGAACACTGTAAAACAGGCAGCCCGGATTAGGGAACAACAGCTGGCTGCCTTGGGGGAGACTCCGAGAAAAGACGGAGCAGCTTGCAACTCGTGAGCAGCGCTGTGTTCACTGTGAGGAGCTCGGAAAAATAAAGGGCCCGAGCGGTGGAGCCCCTCAGGCAAGAGGAGTTGGGCCTGACTACTAGATTTGGACAACAAAACAGCAACAAAACAGTGAATATAACAACCAGGTCTCATGCTTATGATGTTGCACAGCATACCTTTGACAAAACTATCTGCATGTCATAATAGTGTATTGTATGATTTCATGGTCATTAGATAAAATGCATCTTTGAGAACAATAGCTGCAGTGTGAACTGAGGTTATTGTGGTTACAGACGTCACTTTCCCATTGTAGGTCTATGGGATAAAGTCTTTTTGGGCCCAATGGTATCACGTGACGGACCCGGGAGTTGTAATTCCACAATGTAAAATTTGCGACAAAAAAAGAGAAAAATGTGAGTCACGATTTCAAATTTTTGATATACTCAATATCTTTTCGGACAATGTTTTACCTTATAAATTGAATCGTGATTCATTTTGACTGTTTTCTGAGTGATTTCTTACTGTTAGACTAGTGGACTTTAAACATCCTTTTAAATCTCAGGCAAATGAATCGTTAGGAAGATCCCTAATCTTCCAACAACAAATTGGAAGCTTTCCATTGACGTTGTTGAAATATCAAGGCTGTTGAGCTGTTTGAATATCCAACATCTGCTTTCAAATACGTTGTGGGATTAAGCAAAAGCCTGCTATTCTTCCCTCTCTCCGTACGTACTGATGATAAACCTTGAGAACTCCAAATGCTGGTTTTACTTGCCGTGGATTGCGTGGTACCGGCTCAATGGCTATAAGTGCAACAGTGTGTTTGCTTTGTGCTCGCTCCCGACTACCTCTGCAACAATTCCGCCTTTCCCCCCGCAACCGCTCCCACACCATTCTGCTGCGATGATAAATATAATAACATTATAAAAATAATAAATAACGTGACCTTGGTTTACTTGTTTCATTTAATGGACACGGTGGAAAAGGAGACGCAACAAGGCGAGCACTGTTCTATTTTACCTCGGTTGTACCGCACGCTATCACACAGAAGAAAAGAGAGGTTTTGTCATCG
Organism: Anarhichas minor; assembly: GCF_050575085.1. NCBI lineage: Eukaryota > Metazoa > Chordata > Actinopteri > Perciformes > Anarhichadidae > Anarhichas > Anarhichas minor. The sequence goes on from NW_027466458.1 coordinate 429,100, forward strand.
GTAGCAGCCGAGCTTGTGAAAACATTTTGCTGGCTTGGCTCCATTGAACTTCTCGTGGGAGATTCCATTTTCAGACTGCAATGCTGAAACCCAGCATACTGCTCCGAGGTGCCCATCTTTGAGTGTGGATCAATACGGCTCGTAATAGATCTGTTTGGGTATGTTTCACGCGGCAGTCTGTGCTCATCTTGATTCCACATCCCCTCAGCTCGAATAGCTTAACACGGGGCTCAGGTATTGTTTATTTGGGAGAAAACAAAGCTTGTATATTTCTAACGACTGCCTTCCAGGAGTTAAACGATTTTACCATTTCATGATAACAAAACTGCCAGGCTGCAGCGGCGAGTGGATGTCATGTCCTCCACACTGCCAGTATTGAGCTGCAGTGATGCTGAGGCCAGCATTGCTTCTGTGGCCAGAGTGAGAGGCGGCAGGCGGGGGTGGTGAGGAAACTCTACCTACAGTTAAATTATAGCCTTAACCACTGCATCGTTAATGGCATCCTGGCAGTGTGGCGCGGTCTGGAAGCTGCTCCGTTTCTGACAGGACGGCCCTACAAAAGGGGGGGCGGTCTTGGCTTAAGTCGGAATCACAGTCTGGTCAAGTCGGACAGTCAACAAAAGAAAATGAATAAGAATACACCCGAAAGGTTATTGCTAACCAATCCCTGGGCTATCTCTGAGATGAGAGCTGTGTTTTCATGGCAACACAACTGACAATCAACCGACCAAAGAAAGCGTATAGTTTGTAAGCAATGTTGTAAAGTGAGCGTTGATTGAGTTAGAACTCAAAACACCCTTTATGTATTATATATTATATATTGCTACACTCATCACTGGATTTTGTTAAAATAACCTTGCAGAGGTGAGCAGCATGAAGCTGTGTGTGTGTGTAGCTTCATGGTTTCACTTTGAAGCGTGCCTTAATTTGAGTTAAAAGCAAATTAGTCATACTTAAGACTGGAACTTTGCAGTGTTGGCCTTAATTAACAAAGAGTTAACAGAATTATAAAAGAGCTTGGTGAATTTTTTTTGAGCATTAAATGATTTATTGATCTTGACCTGGATTGTCTTAATGATTGAGCCGAATAAATGTGCGCTGGCCCTGTCTGCTCCTGCCTCATCCTGAGGACTGAGAGGAACTTTACCTTGATAACCACAACCGAGATGCTCAGAGGACGAAAGAAAAAAAACAAAAAACGATGGAAAACAGTGAGGAACACAGAGAGAAAAGAAGCAGAAGGGATAAATGCTTTGCATTGTAGCGTATGGCCCTAGGGGCCTTTAGAAAACCTTATATACCCATGTAATCATGTCTCACACTGCAAAGACTATGTACACGCGCACACACACACACACACAAGACAGAAAGCAGCATGAGCCATAATTGGCTGAGCGCGTTGACCTTGTTCAGTGTGTTTCTGTGTGCACGTGCATGCCTTTAAGTTTAAGTGCTTAGAGAGGTTTTCCGGGCGAGCTTAAGACTCCGGCACGCAGGTTTCAGAAATTTCTCAATTAGCCGCGTAAGCATCTTTTTTATTCCTGCCGTATTAAAATTAGATGTGATGATGGATGGACCTTTAATAGACGGAGGCCCCGGGCTCTTACACCAATGCTCGCATGTGTCTGGGTCTGTGTGCGCAAGAGCTTGAACGTGTGTGTGTGTGTGTGTGTGTGTGTTGAGAGAGAGAGAGAGAGAGAGAGAGAGAGAAGGGTACAGAGACGGGGGTCAAAGTGAAAGTGGCCCTCCTGTCGTTTTGATGAGAGGCATAATGCATGATGGGGGATCGAGGGTTACAGAGAGAAGGAAAATGAATGGAATACTGACCTTAAATGAGCAGATCTTAGAAAACGCTTTCTCTTTCTGCACCACATACATGCTGCTAACTACTGTACGTGCTGCAGTGATGTGCAAGCTCACACACAGACACTGCACATTGCCACTAACACGCACTGCAGGCACAAGTACCTACACACACACACACACACACACACACGCACACACACACACACACACACACACACAGACACAGGTTTCCAAAACCCACATGCCTTTGGATGTAGAGTGCTGAGAGGAGAATTGCCGTCGGCAAGAGTTGTCCTATCTAATAACACCCTAAAATGTAAAGAACCGGGGAGAGGAGCGAAAAGAGGAGGGAAAAAAAGAGCAAAGTGCTGAATATGTATGTGGAAGAGAGCGTAGGCCGGTCAGGCAAGAGGGCATGACGGCACAACATGCACGGACAACCGTTCACACAAGCGAACGTACACCGACACGTACAGCGACATTTTGGTGAATTCCACACATCTCGACATTTGTATTGGGAAAGGCACCCAAACCATCGGTCTAAAACGTCCTTATTTAATGTGTTTACAAACTGGAGAAAAAATATTCGTTGAAGTTGAACAATTCCCTCATAACGAAAACAAGTCACGTCCAACTGCTCCTAGATGAGTAACATGCATGAGGGCTATTTTTCTGTACAGAAGATGCTGATGAATATTCTAACAACCATAACAAGAGTCACCACGCTTTGCCTCGGCTCTGTGTTCTGTGTCAACACGGTTCGCGCTCTGTGTTGTGCTGCATACATTTCCCATCCCAGCAACTAATTAGTGAGCGATGCTGCTGATTGTTCTCAATTATTATGTATAGAGTTCTGTCTCCACATACAAAACCTGTGCTGTGTGAAAAACTTTCCACGTGAGTTGGACTCAGTGAACCACAGTATCCGGGGCGACGATTTTGTTTCAGGCTCTGAGGAATCGATGTTCCCTGGCACACCGTGGCGATGGGGATGTCCTCGTTCTCAGGCCAATTGGTGGAAATAATTGAGGATTTGTATTTCCGTGTCTCAGACATAATAAAATATTAATAGCATCAATAAACCGAGCCACAACATTCCTAAGCAGTATATAAAACAAAGCAGTATTTTCTGAACCACATCGTATGCTGTACCCTCTGCGTGGAACTGCATGGACACACGCCCAGTACCGTCTATCGTCGGCATCATCTATCAGAACATTAGAACATCTGGGGAGTCTGTGTTTTCACACACAGATCATGCTGATTATTGTTATGAATATGGTTGGGTATGAGTGCTGTAAAATGAATGGTATAGTGACAAAATACAGTATAAACTCGTAACTTGTGCATCCTAGCGAAGCACATTAGCGGAAACGCATGTTAGCGTAAGCGATTTACAGGCTAATTGAAAGGATAACCGCTACTCTTCACTAATACTTCTATCTGCACAGTCTGCAGAGTCGGGAGACGTTGGTTTAATAGGAGGGGACGAGGAGAGGGGGGGTTTCAGTGGTGATGAAAGCTGGCTCCAGATCAGCCAATAGCAACATTTTACTGAAATAGTTTTGCTGAAGTAAAACAGCTTATGGTATACATTTCAACAGAAAACAAGTTCTCAAATAGTTTTGTCTCTTTCATCTTGCATTTTCCAATGTCAGCATGCCTGACATTAGAAAGATGTCTTTTTGCTTGTCATAACCAGATCACTATTTCACATTAAGGTCCCATATCTATTTGCACAAAGCTCATCAGAGAACCATATTGTTGTCTGGAAGGTGCAGAGCGGCACAATGGGAACACACAGTACCAGAAATCTGCAGCTAGATGCAGGTGTTTTTGTTGTTTTGCTTACATGTTAATCAGATACAAATAAATCATAAAAGAATATGATCGCATCAATCTGTTGTAAATTTCACATCATATCTTGTGACACCACAGTGTTTGCTTCATAATGCATTTCAGGAATAAAACATGAACCGCTGAATTTTTATGTATTTATTATTATTTGGAAAGCAGGCTGTGACGCTCAGGATTAATAAGCCTGAAAATGTCCACGCAAACAGAATATTCTTTTGAAGGCAGTTTTTATCAGAGAGTTCCTGCTTTAATAACCAGCGACATGTTCGTATGCGTCAGGGACAGACCACTGACTGCCCAGTGTGTGATACACATCGCTGATGGCTCTAATGCCCGAAACATTTTCCAAGATCATTCTCTGTTTTCCTCTTGTTGTCGCAGTGGTGAGGCGGGGTGGAAAGAAAGTGACGTCAGCTCACACCCTCTATGAAGATCGGATGACAGCTACCCCACCGAGGCTTCACGACTCATCCCAGCCGCCGACGAGTGCCACGAGCTCTGCAGTGTTGTGAACTAGTTTGACTAGTTAGAATACAGCGTTGTTGCTAAAACACAGCACGGCACTGGAGTTGAGAGATGTGTGATTTGCGTGCAGGTATTACACTGCTTGAGGGTGTATTCTTAACACCTGTAAGTGTGTAAGTGGAAATAAAAAACTTGCAAATAGAGAGGCACGATGGTTGTGTAGCAGTCTAGTGTTTCTGTAGGGGACAGTTTCCTTTCTTTAAATCTGTAGATTAAAAACATGGGCACTGCAGGGATGACGTATTTTTGTAGGCCAACATGGAAGTTAGCATCGCACTGGTTCCCTCGACAAAATGACAATTTTATGATACTTGCGTGTTTGATTCAGGAAGACAATGTTCACAAATGAACACCACTTTTATGGTTTCTGGGTCGTAAATAAAATCGGCAGCTAACATTTGGGCTATAAACTACACCACTGCGCATGAGCGTGAGAATACACAACAAGTCTGTAAAGGCGGACTAGTCGGCGTGATGATGTGTTTTGTAGTTTCATTTAGCCACTTGTTAGCAACCGCCGTTTAAAAAAAAAGCGTGTCACAAATGCGTGTTAACCACTGAACTTATTTTGGGCATTTAACTAAAAACCCATTCAAAAATCCCGTTGACTTCGGGACGAGGGGAACAGGAAGGGCAGAAAAAATGCTGACTCATCGCCGGGTTTTAAGACTCATCCCTGCACCCCTCTATTAGGCCAAACAGCATGAATGTTGGTATAGCAACTTTTTCTGCAAATGTCCATCATCAATTCTGTTTTTTCTTGTTGCTGGCCTTTTGTTTTTCGTCTCTTCTGCACCCCTCTGTTTTCACCCTTCATCCATCGTGCATAGTGTGAACAGCTGGTGCACGTACTGACCTTTGTGAGCAAAGGCAATGAATGCAGGCCGCTGTTAGTGCTGCGATTACAGACAGACGGTAAGGAAACGCGTTTTAAAGTTTCTGGAACCATTCCGAACAAACTTGTTTAGTCGAGTATTAGCCTTCAGATTCAGCGTCTAGGTTTGTTACAAATAAGGTTGTCTGAGTCTCTACTGCTATTGCAGTTTGCAGTGTAGCCTATGCTGTAGGTCTCTGCAAAAGTCATATTAATATCTTAAATCATAACTGACTGGAGGCATTTAATGTTTCATGTTTGAAGTTTCTCCTCTTTTCCCCTTCCCGCCTGATATCATTTATCATTATAATCCTTGAATGTGGAGGGAGAGGAGGTGCCAAAGAACTGAGAGGCAGGTATATTACACAGAGGCGAATTGTCAGCGAGTTCCACTTAGAGGTTGTGTCCCTACAGACTCCCACATTCCCTGCAAAAGTTCAGCACAAGGGCCTTGTTTGCACTACATACTCAACACCCTATCATTCACAAGTTACCATCTTTCTCTTCTTTTTTCCCCCTGCTGGTTGCGCGCGCAAACATGCCACTCCCCTTGGGGCTAAGCCCCCCCTTTCTTTCAATCCTAGAAACGCCCCTGGCTATAACTAAAGGTTGTAAAAATGTAAATAGTTCAATGTATACAGCACGTAGAACCTCCAATGTTTTTCCTACACTGACAATACTTAGACAAATGTTGGATGTGTAGATTCCAGTGCTGTACAATTTTTAGCACATGAATAAAATAAAGCTTTTTTTTCCTTCTTTTTAATCATTTATGGCATGGCAACTGTGTTATACTGCACAAAATACATTTATGAGTTCTCTATTTTAAAAACAAATAAATACAGAACAGAATTTGGAATTTATTTATAATTTAGATATAACTAAATATTGTTTCTCGAGCAGCAACAGTAGTGTTGCTACTTGATTGCAATATCTCAGCAGACCAAGCGCAAGCTGGTTGTTACACATCACTGTGCATGTGGAATTTGTGTAACTGCTGTGACCATGTGTCAGAGAGAGGCATACGCACACATTCAGAATTTGATTCATCACCAGCCATGCTTCGACTTGAAAAGATGCAATCTGTGGGTGGCGTCTGAGCCTTTGACTAAAATATGAGGCAAGAGTGTTCTTCAAATAGATGATTAGAGGATAGAAATAAGGATTTTACATTTTTTTAACATGCCTCATTTGCCATAAAGTGGATCATTCACTGTGCACGAACACGCCGCGGTAAGTGGGATGCTAGATGTTCAAAAGGTATGTTGGGCCTGTTCCCTCGAGTCTTTTGTGATAGTTCAAGGCTCATCATCTGGCAACATCACTTGACTCTCTATGCGTAATACCTGCAAGAACAATGTCTTTGTGTTCGAGTTTCTAAGAGGCGAGGGCAGAAGGCTACATTGAGTAAATGTATGAATGTGCGCGTGCACGTGAGCTTGAGTGGAGCGCGATCGCGGTGAAGGTGGTGAGCTTGAATGTGTTGGTGCGTGTCTGCGGGATGCAGAGCGAAGATGAGAGGCAGAGGTGATGCACGTTGTCCTTTTGGCTGAGGATCTCTGCCTTTCGGGGAATTCCCTTGGCGGTACTCCTCGTCGAGGCCCTGAGGCCACATCACACACACACACACTCATACTGTGTTCATATAGCGAATGCGCGCACACACCTCGGAAAATAAATCCAAACACAAACTACAACCCCAACACAAAAACATACTTTCCCCATTACTTGTCATATATTCAGTTTGGTCCTTCGCCGTTATGATGATGCATGGAAACACACGGAAATAGATTGTATTACAAAGGAGAAAGGAGTGTGTTTTTGAGTGACGAAAGAAAAGAAAACTTTAATCTATTCCTTATTATTCTGGAGATCCGACTAAGCATCAAAAACGTGTGACAGACTGGTGTCTAGCTTGGTGTCTTTGACAGCCGACATCTGTGACAGCTCACAAGCACACAAAGTATTCAATATGCTAATTTGACTCTCTAATTGTTTGGGGGGGGGGGGGGGGGGGGGGGGGGGGGGGGTGTAGACTGTCTAACACAAGTCATCACAACCTTTGAGAAACTGGCCTTCTGCATCCTGCATCCTATCGTGTTCATAAGTGAGCTTTAAAGGTCCTTGAAGGTAAATTTTGAACGGAGCTTGGCTAGCTGTTTCCCCCTGCTTCCAGTCTTTGCGCTAAGCTAAGCTAACCACCCGTGGTTGTAGCTTTATGCTTAAAGGAGACCTCCACCGATTTTACATATCATTTTGTCTGTTACAGGTCTTTGGGAATACTACTGCATGTATAAAGAAAGTTGCAGAAAGATATGAAATTAGAAAGAAACTAGAGACCATCTTGCGATGGGATCCCACCGGACGCGATGCCGCACCCATCATGGACCTCGGCCTTCACTTTGATCTCAACTACGCACCTGTAAAGGTTCGGACTGTATCTTGTACGGTTTCGCTGTGCCGAAATATGTCCACAGACAGACATATGGCAAAGTACCCAAAACCAATAATGTCGTAGTTTTTGTTGCGGTGGGTTTCACCAGGACCATTTTGTTATGATGACACACACACACAGAGACTCACAAGGTGAAAGCTAGCGGCTCGAGGCTACATTAGCTTAGCATAACACACCTGCATTGCATTGTGGGTAATGTAGGAGCCAGGCTTTGTCAAGGAAGGAGAATGTATGGGAAAAAAGAGACTATATATCTGAGAGAACAGGCTTGTGCTGTTATTGTAATGCTACACAGTGGTTACAGCTGTGAAATGTGGATTTTAATAAATTTGGTAAGAAATGTGAAAATGACGGTTTCATCATGGTCATATCAGTTAGTTTTAGTTTACATTTAGTGTGCAGTTACTCTTTAACTTTTAAAATGTGAAACAATGCTTCAGTTGCCAAGAGTTAGGATTTAACAAACGGTAAAAATTTTGCAGATTATTTCCATACAGACACTAATCATTATGTTGATTAGAAAGATATGAGTCCAGGTAGTGTGACATTTCCTGCAAAACACATTTGCTCGTGCAGATTATATGCACATGGACGTAGTTTTCAGAGGACTAGGTTTACTGTATATCTGGGGAGTGCACCGAAGCACAAATGTGTCCGATGTTCGTCTGGTCGTGGGGACAGATTGTCTCTGGGACTGACTCCACTGCTTAATATCAAGGGGACGACAGTGATGCAGTCTACAAATGGGAAGGGACAGGAGAAAAGTGGCGAAATAAGACAGAACGAGCTGATTGATTTTCCTCAAGGTTGGAATAAATGGCGAGGAGGGGAGGAGGTGGATACTTTGTGTGTTTGTGTGGGTTATTGTGTGTGTGTGTGGATGAGAGGAGGGGGTGCTGGATAGATAGCATAGCATGATATGTGACACTTTCAAATTTACAATTCTGACCCCTAACTCCCTCTGCTCGTCTCCTCCTCACAGAATGACACACACACACACACACACACACACACACACGACACGCATGCATTGTAAATCAGGTTTGATCTGTCAGGGCAGCGTGTCTCGGCTGTCAGTCGGTAGCGTTTGAGTGTCAGATGAGTGTTTTGAGTGTCAGGAGATGAGCAGACGTGTGTGTGTGTGTGTGTGTTGGAGGGGTTGCGTCTGCATGTTTGACTCCAATTGCTTAATAGGCGTCTGTCACTACCGAGGCTTCGGAGCTCCATCAGTTGGATCCTTACTCATTGCAGATAACAGACTGGTTGTTTCCTATGCGACGTGTAGAGGTGGCGCTCTATATCTGTCCAATTGGCGAATGTTGTACACGTGAAATCTGTGTGTGTGTGTGTGTGTTTCATAGTGACAAACACAGCAAAGGTGGTAGCTGAAACAGTCTTTAGCATTATAAGCTGCCTTTCAGCAAATGTCCCTTATTCTAAAATAGACTATATGATATGCATATAATATACACTCTTTCTAACGTGACACTTGGTTCGGTCTGGTCATAAGAAGAAGTGCTATTCCGTTTCTTCTCTATGCCACAATTCTCATAATTCTCAAAATTCCGCTTGTTACATGTCTTTTCAAAATAATTGAATATGTGAAGATACAGTATTCACAGGGAACAACTTGGTTAGCTTTAGCCCACAAAACTACTCAGTTAGGTTAAGGAAAATATCGTGAAATACTTAGTTCGGTTTAAGCAAGAGAACTACTTGGTTAGGTTTGGGAAAAGATTGTCGTTTGGGGAAAAATAACTACAGCAGTGTCGTTACTGAAGTAGGCAAGTTACGTGACAAAAACATCAACAATAACTTCCTGTTTCACGCGGGGAAAGATTGCTGTTTGTTTGACCCATCCATCTCCGTTCCCGCCCTGTGTGGCCTTTTGTACAGTCTGAACACATGATGTATTCCTCAGTTTGCTTTTGTCCCTTCTGATTTTTTTTTTGGTCTTTGTCTTAATTTGGCTGTTTATGTGTCCCCGAACTTGTCTCTACTTGTTCTGTAATCACGTTATTGCCTTACATGAGGTTTGTTAAGCATAAATTACTATAACTGTAATTTAAACACAACCACTACAGCACAAATGCTGTGACATTGACTTTCCAACCTAAGTTAGAATGATTAAAACAGTCTTCTGTAGCCAATTCTTTTTCTTCTTTTCCACACAAAAAAGTACTTGAAGTTATTTAACAGGAGGACATCGGTTTTATCTTTACACACTTTTATTGTTGTGTATCCTGCTGAAAGAAGGTCCTCATTTGCATTTCATCCACAATTCTTTCTTATTTTCCGAAAAGACATTTCGCCCCATTTTCATACACTCCAGAATGCATTTGACCCATCTGTTTCAGTGGCACTTGTGGCAATCATTGGTCACTTTAGATGCCTTTACGGGCTCATCAAATATTAACGCCACACCAATTACCCAGTCGTGCTTGCCTTAGCAAAGCTCGGGATTATTTATTATTGCCACCGCTGCTCGCCTCCCTCCCATTGGGGGAATTACATAGAGCCACCATTAACTACCGTCTGCTGATTTGGTAGAGGCAACCTGTCAATCAATCAACACAGCCAGTAAATCACTCTGTGTTTCTGTATTTTATTTTCCTCATCACTGCTCGTTGCTAATTACCCCACTTCTTCCTCCGTTTGTTCTCAAACAAGCCGGTCGTTGCTGCAGAAAACGTACAATGACTCAGCAAATATTTCACATACTGTATGCATACAAATGTGCGCGGTTGCTGTTAGCTCAGTGGCCGCGTCTTTTATCTTCAGCCGGAGCCCTCCACTTTCTTCTTCCCCTCCTTCTATCTCTCCTCTCCGTTATCTCCACTTCTTCTTTTTGTCCTCAAACTACCCATCTCCTTGTTCCTCCTCCGCCACCTCCCTGCCTGTCTCTTTAATTTAAATGGACTCCTCCTATCAGTCTCTGAATCTGTCACTACTTTCTCTTTGTGTTAAACATTAATATCCCCTTTTTTTTTTCTTTTTTTTTTCCTTTCTTCACATTTTTCCATCTCCGTGACAGACACGAGAGCAAAGGCACAAGGCTTTTCTGTCAATTCGCTGAAGGTTGACGAAGAAGAACAGGTCGTGGTTCTACACTGACACTTGTGCACATGCGCACACACACACGTGCGCTTTTGATCCATGCCATCAAATATATCAATCACATATTTAACAGCAAGTGTTATCTTAGTGCTTAATGAGCAATTAAAAATGAATGATGAACTGACAATTTACAGCTAGTAGATTGACAATGTGTGCAGAGGCAGTGAGCGCAACACAAGAAATTAGAAAAGCATTTACTCCCGTTGGTCTGCGTGTGTTTCTACAGTAGTTCCATCCACGTGCACGTTTGTGTTTCTTGCACATGTGCCCTGCGTGTGTGTGTCAAGTACGCGCGTGGCTGATTGAGCGTGAGCTTAATAAGTAGTATTTGGGTTTGTGGCGTCGGTGTGACACCCCACCTTAATGGAGATGTATCACTCCGGCATTGTGAACACTGTCACGTTCTATCTGGGCACGCCTGCTCCATTAATGCAGTTGAGAGCGAGGGCGGCTTTTCGTGTCATTATGGAAACATGATACGGCAATGATTTAAGACTTTGTCGGTATTGTGCTTAATGCATTCGAAAACCCAACAATGCTTGGCTACATAATAAGGAGATGGCATCACATCTAATCTTTGAAAGTGGAGGGGAAAAAACTGACAGCCCTCTGATTTACTTATCCAGTGGTGGAATATGGAACACGCAGTACTACAGTCAAATTATCACGCTTACTTTTGAAATCCCCTTGAGTGTCAAATCAGGAAAAAAGGTAAGCAAGTGCGGAAGTGCCTTGAACATGCATTCTCTCTACTGGCCATCAGGGGGCGACTCCTCTGGTTGAAAAAAAGAAGTCTGGTTGTATAGAAGTCTATGAGAAAATGACTCTACTTCTCACTTGATTTATTCCCTCAGTAAACATTGTAAACATGAGTTTATGATCTCAATCGCTAGTTTCAAGTCTTTTTCAATACAGCATGATGTTCATTTAGTAAATTATTGTCCATTTTGAGTCAAATACACGTATGCTTTAGGGTGGGACTACCTTGTGATTGACAGGTCGCTACCACGGTGTTGTCCAGTCTGGGAGTTTATGTAACTAAATAACTAACTAACTAAATGTAACCCTTTCACAGCGTTCGTGAAAGTTAATTGTAACATTACGGTAGCCTAAGAGCTCACCCTCTTGTGTCTCTTCCGATTGCCAAAAACCAAGATGGCGACGGCCAAATGCCGAACTCAAGGCTTCAAAACGGCAGTCCACAAAGTCCCAAAGTTAGGTTAGTGATGTTTGTGAAGTGTTTTCCATACTTAACTTTTCCGTTACTTTGTTTACATTTTACTTTGTTTACGTTTTACTTTGTTTACGTTTTACTTGATTATGGTACTTATTTTAAGACCAACCATGATGTTTTTCCTAATTTGAACCTCATAAATTCACACCGTTAACCACGGTCGTGTTTGCTGCGACCGTGCCGTACCCAGTGCCAACGGGGTCTGTACAAAGCGTCAGTATGGGACGAGGTGGGATGAGAACGAGATGGCACCTCCAGGATTTGTTTCAAGCATCGTCTGCTTGAGTAATGAAGTTCAAAGTGCAGCAAACAAGAACTAAAGGGGCATAAAAGGGCCTCTGTAATGGCTCACTTTGTACCTACAATGCTGTGCGTGTGGTATGGGGAACTTTACATCTACTGCAATGGTTTTCAGATTATTTGAATCACACACTAATTGGGATGCTGCGTTTAAAGCACTTTGATGCTGGATGCGAGTATATTTTGCAGCCAGATGCAGTCGCGCAGCATTGTAATATTTCTGTGTGTGGCGCATATATTTACATATTCCTCCATGGATTTAGGATCGAGTTGAAATTGAGCCCAGGAGTTTCTGCCTCTGGTGAATTTAATTTGTTGTGACACTTTTCTTGCTGTAGAAGACTGAATTATCTCGTGTGTACGCCTGCCCACTCGCACATTCACCCTTGGAGACATTTCCTCAAAGCAACGACTCATTTCCAGCCTTTAAATACGGCTGAAAGTCGGAAAGACACGCCTGAGTGCATTGCACGCACACACACACGCACACACACAGACACCTCTATCTATCTGTAAACAGGGCAGGTATGTGAGAACGGGTGTGGTGAGAAGCATCCCCCCCCCCCTCGCTCTGCAGGAGATAACACACTCTCCTTTAAACTGTCTCAAGGACTCTAAAGAGAGTGAGACAGAGCGCGAGAAAGAGAGTAACTCCCCTACTAAAATGTGTCTGCTTTCAAAATCTGTCTTGTGCTATCACACTGAACGTTTTGCAGTCATTTCTGGTCATTTCAAAACGCACTCCGGCACACAGGAGGGTTTTAGATAAGGCTCAAAGCGGCTAGCTGTTGCGGAGGACCGCACATATTTGTTGTGTCATGCTGAGGCTTAAGACTTGAGATTCCAAGCAATAGCCCGGCTCGTGTAACACCGCTTCAGTAGCACTGCTAATAAGGGACACCATGTTAATATAATGCACCTACACTGGGTTTTCTTCAAGGGGACACATTTTAACGGCCTGCTCCTTGTTTTGGTAAGCAGTGTCCTTTCCTGTAATGCAGCACTTTCTACTTATTCTGCTGAATGGGGAGGACGGAGAGGGAAAATCGGGGGGGGGGGGGGGGGCACCCGAGTACAATCCAATGTCTGGATCCAGAGGCTTTAACCACTTGATTACCTTGGCAAACCACCACATGTCTGGTTTCTATGAGTAGGATTGACCTGTCTTCTTTCTCTCACACTGCCTCCATCGACACCTCTCCCCAAGGGTCTCTGTGCGCTCACTGCTAAACTTTCAAGGCAAGCACACCTTTGTCAGACGCATGTATTTGAACATCTTCACTGTCCCCTCCAGTGTTCAAGTCTTCAATCCATAGCTGGCTAAGTTAATTCTTAATCAATCTTTAATATTAGACGGTGCATGCTTATTTCTCTTAGACCTTCTTAGACAGCAGTCAGACAAGCGTCGACAGCTACGGCACGGATCAGTTCTCCATCCGCACAGCATTGTGTAATGTTTTCTGATTGTGGGTGATCAAAGCGTGTGTTTTTACAATAGAGATCTGGGGCAGGTGGCAAAGAGGAATCAAACCAGCTGAGTCGTGTGGAAGAATGTCAGCAGGCTCGAGTGGAACGCGGGTTAGCGGCCAGGCTGACGAGGAATAATCCACAGAAACGGCAGCAACGGTCTGGCACCGGATGTGTGAAGAGCCGCGGTGAAGTCTGATGATCAGGTGAGCCAACAGGGGAGAGGTGATGAGCCGATTGATCGCAGGTGAACAGGGATCCAGGAGCCAGGAGGGTGAGTGGCAGGACAGAAACGACAAACACACACAATCCCACACATAACTACAGAGGGACAAACAGGGAACGCGGCAGGAGAGGGAAACACAGAGAAACACAAGGGTACAATGCTGAGGCACAGCCGTGACATGTATACGTATATAAACGATGCTTACTTCATTGCGTTATTCCTAAATACATACACCTCTGGACCATCACTGACCATGTAGCTAACGCACTCTGGGTGTGACAGCGACTAAGAATCTGGAACGCAGTGAAAGATAAACTATAAGATGCAAAACACAGGGAGAGAGTCAAAAACGCCTAATGCCAAGTTCACACTACACGACTTGCTTTCTTGTAATCGGGAGTCTTGAAGTCGTTGTGGTTTTCGCGCTACATGACTGACGGTGACAGGAATTCCCACACTGATCCCTCAACCCTTGCCCTCTCATTGGCTGTAGCTCCCCGACAGACTCCCTGACAGAGCCACATATTTAGCATGCTAGATATTATCCAGATAAGTCTAATATCACAGAACAAGAGAAGAAGAACGTGACTACAAAGGATAAAGCTCTAATATTGCAGTTTAAATGTATAAGAAAGTAACTTTATGAAAGATGAAATAGAAAATACAGTTCTTGGGTCACAGTAGTGTTTCAGCAGACTAAAACATGAGCAAATCCTTGCTGCATTAGATCAGTGCAATAAACTAAAAGCCTGACAATAACGCCACGTTAAAATCTGCATATTTTATGAATCATGCCATGCCCCGCATTTCCCGGATTATTAAATCCAAAATTAGTCCAACACATGCCTTCACTGAAGATCAGGCTGATGGAATTGATTTTTTTTCAGACAGCAAGTAGCCTGCACTTGACTTTTTTGTGCACTCGCAGCACACTGTCGGGATCTGCAGGAGTTTCATCTTTTCTGCTCGGTCGTCCATGTGCATTTAATGAGGAGAAACCTGAAAGTTATTAGAGTAAAGGAATCCAGTTGTAAATGTGTGTATTGATTCGGAATCTCACAAGATAAGAATTTCAATAGAATTGAATTCAATTTCCCCACCGCTTTTATTATTTCAGCTGTTGAAGATACAGTATTACCATCTTCTCTGCAAACATCTCTGCTTGCCGCTCCTTCTAAGTCACTCACTCCTTTAGTACTAACCCTATCTGCAGAAACACTCATGCATGGATTCAATGAAATGAAAACACACACAAATATGAAGCCAAAAAATACACACACACACACTCACACACACACACCTCCCTGCATGGATTCAATTGCCTCTGTGTTTGTAATTATGGCTCCGCAGGAAGTAGAACGGAGCACCTGGGTGCCCTGCAGTGGAATACACTCTGAGTGAACTCTGTATGTTAAAACCTCTCTCATCTAGAAAATAAAGGGGCAACTTGTGCCTGGACAGTTAAATGCTAATTCAAATACCGGGACGGATTGCAAATTCAAGTATTTACACTTTCCCAAGTGGCCCGTTTGTGCTGTGGAGGTGGATTCACACACAGGCTGCGCAGAAACTGTGACATTCAAAAGATTAAACATAATTAACATAAGGGTTTTATGTTGCCGCTTATTTGTTGTTGTTTTTTTGCCTATGTAGCAATAGGAAATGTATTCAGTTCACTAGAGAAGAAGACTTATTTCCATCTATAAATATTATGTACAATAATTAAAATCTCCAATATGGCTGTCAAGACATACATCCACTCTCTGCACATTGTTTTAGGGGTATCGACCCTTTACTTTTATTTTCCTTATTTGCCTTTTCACTTAGGGTTGAAGTGGATTTAATCAATAATATGGGCAGTGCCTTTCAGTTGGAATTACTTTGCCAGTCTATTTTATGGGGGGAGAACAGGTATTTCTAATGTTTTGTATTTCCACTCTATTGCAGTTTTACAGCGTGGGCAATGTGTGTTTCTGCAGTCTTGGTTTCGCTGGAAGCAATTTCCCACCGTTTGCAAGCAATGTGAAGAAAAAAAAAAGCTAATTAATGTTTCCCAAACTCCTACTGACTTTGTGAAGCCTGACTTTTCCTCTAGCGCCATCAACAGGTCAACAATTTCACTGCATCCAGCAAAATGTCTCAACATCTGCAAGATTGGATTATCCAATAACTTTAATGATCCCCTGATGTTTCCTCAAGTGCCACCAGAAGGTTCATATTTGTGCTTCTGAGTAAAATGTCTGGACAACTATTGGATGGTTTGCTGATCGGATGGAGCAGTTCAAGGATCTCGAAAGCAACTCATTCATTCCCACATCGTGACTACGTCAGAGGGTTAGCTGGAGGCAAAACAAAGGAAAGACTGGAGGCACACAGGAGTCCCCTCAGGGTAGAGGGCTAAAGTTACACATCCAAAATTGCTTGTCGGATGCCAAGATCGATATTGTATAGATTTGAGATGATAAACTAGATTTGAGGCTCTAGCGAGCTACAATATTGGCAAAACGTATCAGAAATTGAGAGAAATAGTTGTTAATAGTTTAGCTATGGACACGGACAAGCTAACCAGCCAGCCGTCCTCTACAGAGCTCCCGTCAGCTCCAGCGGCATAGGAGTCGGCTAATGTGATCCCATAGGGTTCATCTTAACTTTCTCAAATAACACCCGCTGTCTTGGAGAGTGAGGGACTGGATAGACTTGCTAGCCGTTCTTTACTTACGTGTGTTCAGAGAATTATTGTGCCTCAATCTATGCTCTGCCCACAACATTATGTAATCACATTAACGTACAGAAAAGGTGTCTATAGTACTTAGACGACATCATCTTAACTTTAGGTCCACTTACTCACTATTTTGGAAGCATATAGTCACTGTCATGAGTAAAAGTCATGAGTAAGTATGGAACTTCATGTGACCAAGTTCCATGAAACTCAAAATCCTTTATCGTTTGTTATTATATTCATAAACAGTATGTATATATTAATTCACTTCCTCTTTAGAATGCTAGTTCCTGGTCTTCTTTGATGTTTAACAGTGGATACTCTTGGCTATATAGGTTATTTCACGCTCTATCATCAAAGCTTGAGAAAAGCCATTTAAAAGATTTTAAATGGCATGATCCAGGGGCATGTTCGTAAATAACGTCTATTTTCATTCATTAGCTGAATTCAAATAAGACGGGGGACGTAATATTTAGCACTTCCTCAAGTCCTGAGCAGTCTCACTCACACTAGTGCATCGCTCTTCATGCAGACCTTTGAAAGTCCTTCGAGTGGGGATGTGAAAGGCCACTTGCACTCTTGGAAACTGAACACAGTCAAGAGGGAGCCAGCTCGCTTGTTTGTGCATTGCAGTTTCTGTGTATGGCGCTACAGTTGTGTGTGTGTGTGTGTGTGTGTGTGTGTGTTTGATATTTATCAAGATACAATTCCCAAGAGACGGAGAAGGAGCGAGAAGGGGGGAGACAGGGAAACCTGAAATCAAAGTGAATCAGCACAGCCCACAGTTGGAAGTTTCACTTCTGCGTGGTACCCTGTATGTCTGTATTTTCCAGGCACGGCTCGACAGCAAGGGTTGCCAGGTTGCCATTCTCAACCATTTTGAGAAATTGGCCACTAGTTCTTGGCCTTTTTAATTGTAGTCAGTGGCATACAGATTCTTATTTCCTCTGGGAGGATCATGTGATTGGTCGTGTGTGTGCATGCAGCAGATCTCTCATTCTGTATTTCTGTAATATTTTGGCTGGCCCGTTATGACTGCACGCTCAAGGACATCTTGAGGTTGCGGTGAGTCACACTTTCTCAAAACACATTCTTATGTCTGTTTTATATACTGACAGTGACTGCCTGCTTTCTCCTCACTTACTAGTCTTAACCGGCCCCCGGCGGGTAGGGGCCGCTAGTGATAACGCAGCTGAGTGCATCTCTGACCCTAAGCCGCTACTCTGCACCCAGTGGAGGGATAACAGTTTGTCGTGTGTTTGGTAAACAGCTAACAGAACTACCAGTGCACACACTGCTGAGTACCTTACGACCGTTGCTCTGCTGCTCACTTTTATCGCTTTGGACAGTGTGATTTGCTAAACGCTAACAGTAAACAGAACTACTGATACATATGCGGATGTACCTCGCAGCAACTTAGCTGCTGCTAAGCGGGCAGACAGCTTGTTGTATTTAATTTAGCTTTTGGCAAGATTTTTTGAAATTTCTTATACAACGACTTCGAAGTGATTGCTTGCATACATCACCGCTTGTCTCTTGAGTTTGAATAAAGTTTTTTTTTACGACGCCTTACAGCCTCCTGGTGTCTAGACGGGGGGGGGGGGGTTAGCCAATTGTTGGTTGCATTCATTCAATCACACAATACAACAGTGATCATAGCAGACACACCTGGTGGAGATCTGCACACTACCGAGTAAAAAAATGATGACATTTTTTAAAAATGTTGCATTAGTGATATATTAGATATTATTATTATTATTATTATTATTATTATACATAGTGATATATATTAGTGACAGCTGAACGACACTTTGCTCGACCATGTCAAACTGAACACGGCTGAATTTTGTTTCCAGTCAAAAGTCCTCCTCATGGACACATTCTTGATTTTGTTGCATAACAAAATTAATTTCAGACAGTGTGACGGCCCAGGGCCATCAGGAAGATTGGAGGCAGCTGGCCAACGCCTTCGCCCTACAAGACCCGCCCCATCCGGAGGAGGGGCTGGCTTCTTTTCCCTGACACCTGGTGTGCTACACGGAGTGTTTAGAGGGAGCAGTTACACCGTCTGGGATGCTGCGAGAATGCTCTCCTGTTGTGCACTTTGAACTGTCCCGGCCTTTTTCTAATAAAGGTGGTTTCTTTATTTAGCACCGTGCCTGAGTTTTCGTTACGTTTTGTTGTGGTTCAAGAGCCAGACCATAACAACAGCAATAAATATGCAGCAGAAATGTATGTTAAGAGTTATAAAAATACTTCACTTTCTCATACTAGGTAATGAATAAAACTACGCACACCACAGTTAGAAAAAGCCTACCGCAATAAGACGCTCCATTAGTTTGTCAGCGCTATTGGCAATAAGTAGCAGAAGAGCGAGAGGTATAAACTGGTGGTAATTGAAAACCAGGATCCCAGCGGGAAGATGAAGGGTAGCCATACCATTAGACAGAATTAGCCACCCTCTCCCACAGGAGCACACATTTAGACTCTGTGCACACAAGTGCTTGTGTGTGCGGGTATGTGTGCAGAGCACTTGCATTTGTAGACATGTGTTTATGAAGCCATTTGCGGCTTTTGGCAGGCTAAAAGCTATCACATTAAAGAGAGTTAAATTTCATACCTCCCTCATTTTGACATAGCTGTTCGAGGATAATCTATCAATAATTAATAAATGTTAATAAATGAAAGGATTGGGTTTCCGTCAAAGGAGTCGAGGCTGGGTCGTGTGTGTGTGTGTGTCTGTGTGCAAAAAAGAGAGGGAGGCAGGTGACTTAAAGAGAAAAGAAAATATAAAGTACTTGAAACGACTATTTGAAACATCAAAGGATATAGCGCTTACAGATGAGGGGAGTGAGCGATGGAGGAAGTACGAAGAAAGGCATGAAGCCACGACTAGATTTCCGGGAGGTAAATTATTGTACTATCCAAATTAGGTGATTCCTTGCGTCACTGAGTGCAAATTACTAATGGATAAGTGTGTGTGTGTGTGTGTGTGTGTGTGTGTGTGTGTGTGTTTGTTTGTTTATGCTGGCACATTCTAAAGAAGCAAAAATGGGTTGTCTTTTACTCCCAGTATTAAAAGCCTATAATTAGCTTGAGCAGAAGGACATTACAAGCTGTTATGGCCAAGGATGGATGGATGTGTGGATGAATGGATGGATTATGTGTGTGGATGGGGTGCATGCTTGAATAGAGCATTTGATGCACATATTGTGTGAATGGGCGAGCGGAACGATTGTGTGAATAAATGAATGGATGTAGAGGAGAACGTGAGACTCTGCGGTCTATTGCTGACATTGAAGCCCGTCCTCAGAAAAACAAGCACTGCACCTGTCAAACATACTGTATCAGTCCATTTGTATTTGAATGCCCTTTGTTGAGCTTTTGAGCATTTGTTTGTAATCCCAAAATATGTCAAAAGTCGATTTTATCAATTTACAACCATTGTAAAGGATACTTCTCGACACAGTTAGCGTTAATCCCATTTCCCAGTTTCCCCTTTCTCTTTCCTAAAAATGTTGTTTGTTTTTTGCAAGATTGTATGAAATGTATTATGGTAAGATTGTATTATTATTGTATTATTTTGGGAGTTTGAATGAATTTAGCTTTTTGCCCCACGGGTTGCCTACATCACCGGTTGATGATCATTATCCGCCAGTAAAATATGTGATCAGGACATCATCATTCATGCTTTTCTAGTCGATCTTTGATAATGTTACATAGTATAAAAACAAAACGTGTTTAATTGACACGAGAACGAAGGTTCCGTTTGGTTACATCATGATGCGTTGAGGCTCTGTTCGGTGAAAGTGAGTATTGGGCGAAGGTAAATTATAACGTTATCATGATGTGTTGAATAAATCCAGCCACTGAAGATATTCTCACAGCAATATCAAATAGATATTAGAGATGAATTGTAACCTATTTACGCTAGCTCTATGCAGATTATAATCATTACAACTACTAATGACATGATTTGTTTTAATCGATAAAAATACAATCTTTAATTCCCTTGTCATTTGAATTGTGTGTTTCTATGCGGGAAAAAAAACACTATAAGTAAAATAAAAGGATAACATTTTGAATTTTTGATGGTTTACAGACTTCATAGACGGTGGCAAAGAAAATGAGTCTGGTGCCTTGTAGACCAGCTGCTATAATCAAACAACAATATGTATCATCAATGATCGACAATTAGTACCGGCGACAAAACAAAACGTGATCAGGGATCTCTAAAAGTAATATTTGCTCCCTTTTTGTTTCTTTTGTGCTGATCCGATCTGTGATCCGAACCGTGAGTTTCATGATCCGTTGCACCGCTAGCTAATAGCTAACGGAACTATACCAGTGCAAACACTGCTGCACTTCTCCACAACTCAGCCACTGCTAAGTAATTCTGTTACTGGCACGAGTGTGTGAAATATCTTGTCCAACAACTTCTCGCCAACTGACTGCGTACACCGACACTTGGTTCTTAGTTAGAATGAATGAAGAGGAAGAAATCCACAAGATTAAAAAAAAACAACATCCTGTGGATTTCAAAGGGCCAGAGAAGCTGTTATCCTAAGCTGATATTTCACTTTATTTCATCTCCAAACAACATCAGAACCGACTATCTGAGATGCAAAGGCAGTGTAGTGTAGCGTGCATCTACAACGTTTCAGCTAAACGTTTTTCTTGGCTGGATAAATAAACTCCATCATTTTGTGAATGAAAAGGAGGGTAAACCAGACACAGGCGCTACAAGTGAGGAGAGGATTTGCATGGAAATCAACTCTCTGTCTCCGGCAGACATACTGTATGACTAACTTTAGCAGACAGTGTACATGCAGTAGGTAATGGGGTCTGGGCACTGGGACATTATCAATTGATGGCAGTTTGGCTTATGCTGCGTTGTCGCTCCTGCCTTCCCCTTTTTTTAAATCTGTATGTCTGAAGCTCTCTCAGATAGAACTGCTGCTGCAATTCCTTTTGAATTTTTCTACCTCATTACATAAACAAACCGTGTAGTCAGTGACAGTTTTGTTTGGAATGTGAACCATGGTTTTCAAAGGGTATATTTACATCCAGCACGAGGTGGAACATCTAAAGGCCTCATAGCACTACAAATATTTGACTTGAATTGATAAAGCAGTGCTACTTATGAACAAAGAAATTGGATTTCAAGCAATGAAAGACAAAATAGCTTATATACAAACTGTCAAATTGCAGATTTTCTGATTGTGTGCATGGAGTTTTTGCTGTTCATCCATTCATGTGGACTTCCATTTTCACGTTGACTTTCATTTTCATGTCGCGTATAACCGCATATGCAATGTTTTGTTTTATTTAAATCTCAGCTATCTTTAAATGTTGCCGGAGGAAGGATCTTCTCCCATTTCAAGTGCATGTCTATGTTTGTTTGACTGATCCTGTAAACAGGCTTGCACATTTGGATACATCACTACAATTAACAAACCAATCCGAGTAAGAGCTCTCCCAATCTCACTTTTATGGTAATTCATCTCATTAAACATTTTAACCTGGACTGGTGGATGATAAAGTCTTTACTCACATCTTCTTCTTTTTTTTGGGGGGGGGGGGGGGGCAGGGCTTCTGAAAATGAAGGCCACAATAACAGCCACAGTGATACATTTTACAAACACAGTTAGAAGTCGGTCACTGCCGATTTACTGGCGATTCCAATGCTGTTGTGTAAGAGTGAAGGTAGCAGGTAGTTGAGCTGTGACTGCATTAATGCTCGTTATGCCGGAGGCAGGAGACAATTTTGGAGCGCCGGTTGACACTTTGTCAAAATGACATGTTTGAGAAATATTCGCCATAACAACAACGATACATTTTATTAATAGAACACTTTCCATGGAATTGAAAGACACATTATTTACAAAAAACAACAATATTTACAAAAAAGTTATCACACATTAACAGCAGCTCTAAAAAGACATACAACCTGGATACCTGAGACTCAAATCAACCTGCTTTGTCTTGATACTGTTGCTGTCGTAAATGGGTGTGCCGTAAATGGAATGCATTTTTGTAGCGTCTTTGTCGTCTTTCGACCACTAAAAGCGCTGACCCTACATTTCAACATTCACACACACATTCCTACACTGATGGCACAACCTTCGGGAGCAATTTGGGCTTCAGTATCGCCCAAGGACACCGACATGCTGGACTGGAAGAGCCAGGGATCCAGGACATGAGACACAGCCAATATCACAAAAGCATGCTATTGTCCTTAAAGAAATAATACCAATAATAATAATTATCTGTTCTCCTCTCCTTCCGCTATCTTTGCTATCTATTTTGCAGGGGTGTAATCACTGCATGCTGTGCTTAGCAAGACGATTGTGATTGGATCAAAGAAATATAAACAAGGAGGGTTTTGTTATATATAAGAATGATAATGCGTGGGGCCATGAGGTCTGGCTATGCACGATCACTGTTTAGGAAACCCAAGTCACTAGAGACCAATTTTTTGAATATATTTTCATCAGGAACTGGAAAGGAGTCGGGTGATTATGCAGTGGGTTTCTCAGACGGCAACTCAAGCAGATGACACAGCTATAATTTGGTCTCTCAGATGCTCCATCGACAGTCTCGGCACACACTCTGCCTCGCTGTCACTGATGGAGAGTCACGACTTATCAAGTTGAAGAAATATGCAAGCATGCAGTGACACACACAAACACACACGCGTGCAGAAACACACGCACACACACACACACACACACACACACACACACACACACACACACAACTTCTGCAGTCTGCTTAAGCCTTCTGAATTAAAGAGCTTCCGCACTGACACACATTCAGATAACACTCGCACACATAAACACAAACACACACATCCATTTAAAAGAGTCAGAATCATGAAACCACATAATGAATAGTAATCATAGGCATTTCCATAACGCAAAACATAATCCCTGATGAAAATGCAGACGGAGAAATGAATTATAGACTGGGGGGGCAGCCGTGCACTAAAACAAGTGCAATAATGTAATGAATGATAATGCGAGAGGGAAAAGTGACGCGAGGCCGGCGGTTCGAGGAAGAAGTGACGCTCGAGGGCGCAGGGAGCTCGTGCATGCGTGTGCACACGTGTGCGCATGTATGCGTTCACTCGACAGCCGCGCCAAATGCGTATCGCAAAAAAAATAAAAATGCGAGTGCAATTTCCAGACATGATACGCCTTTAAATGTTCATCTGCATGCGGAGGTGGGTGCGTGCGCGTGTCTGTGCGTGTGTGTGTGTCTGCATATGTGCGCGCGTGCGTGCGTGTGTATATAATCTAACGTTTTATGCAGTGAAGTTAGAGCTTATTAAAGGGAGTGTAAAGCAGAGAGAGTGTAATTACCAAACATAAATGAGAAGCTCTCACCCAATGCATTAAATTACCCTGAGAGAGGAATGCCAGCCGATAATTGGACTTTCTCATCTTAGCGTGTGTGTGCGTGTGTGTGAGGGAAGAGAGAGAGAGAAAACCATCTGAAGTTGAAAGATGTTGCACAATTTTTGTGCTTGTGTCTGACTGTACGTGAGTGAGTGTGTGTGTATCTGATGTCCTTCCTCTCTGGGAGAAACTGCTGTTGCCTGTCCTCTTGCACACTTCCAGGGTGATAAATCAGTTGAAGCTCCACTTGTGACAAACCATGGTTCACTTTAGGCTTCACCTCCCCTGAGCCTGTGTGTGTGTGTGTGTGTGTGTGTGTGTGTGTGTGTGTGCGTGTGAAACCCAAAGACTGTGTGTAAATACATACTGTAACAGAATATTCCATGCATTCCTTTGTGTCGTGTGTTTTCAGTGTGAGTGTGTGTGTGTGTGTGTGTGTGTGTGTGTGTGTGTGTGTGTGAGAGAGTGAGTGAGATATTTATTGTGTATTTGTGTTAGCATGTCAGTGGAAATGAGAGCTTGTGTGTCCCCCACGTTTGCGATAAAGACTGATCGTCTATCGATATATTTGTGAGCCGGCATAAATTCAGCCGTGTGGGGCGATTACGTGTGGCCAGACACATGTATGGAGACATTTATGAATGTGTGTGCATGTGCGTGTGTGTGTGTGTGTGTGTTTCTCCCCGTTGTGTGTCCCTGAGTGCATTCTCCCTCCTCCTACCCCCCTCTCTTTCCTCTGCACTGTCCTTGCAGTGTCCTTCTCTCTGCCTCTCTCTATCCGACTCTCTCGCACATCTCCTTCTACGGGCCTTGCTCTCTCTCTATCTCTCCATGTCTTCTTTACCCCCGCATCCTCCCCTTCACACACACACACACACACACACACACACATACACGTCTCTCTGCCTCCTTCCTTGCCCTCCCTCTTTTCTCTCCAACTTTCTGTACCAGGGGCATGCTTCAGAGCTTTCAGTTGGAGACAGTGAGCGTTGCTCCAATCAGAACTGCACCAGACCTTTTAAGTAAACACGGCCGCATGCACTTCCATACGCACGCATGGTCAAATGCACACATGTGGGAACACATGGAGGTTTTTTTTTGCGAGGGGAAAACGTGAATGTGAACCTGACAACATTAAAAAAAAAACTTAAAAAGCTTGAGCGCAGGGCAGATGTCAGTACAGACGGGGAGAGATGAAACAAGCTGTCAGAAGAGAAAACTTGCAGCAGATTAGAAGAGAAAGACGGGAGAAGGCCTGCTGTAGAGGAGGAGTGTGAAGAGAAATAAAACAAGGTAAACGCTCTTAGCCAGACTGACCATTGAAACATCGAAGCAGAAAAACACAGTGAAATGGGGGATAATGGGGATAGGGAGGATGGGCATTAACGCAGGCTGCACACAGAGCCGAGTGACAGACTGTCGGAGGGATAAACCGACAGAGACACGGCGAACGGGTTAGTTTGCTAAATGGGTCCGCTTGATAATTGTGTTCTGTGACAGCTGACAGTAGCGCCACTTAATTAAAGCCAAGCAGGAAATGACTATTTATAGAAGCTCTATCCCATCAGCACTAAACGACATGGTGTTTTATTTCCCTGCAACCGACTGGCCGCAAAACGCTGACTTTATTTAATTCGATAAGTGTGTGTGTGTGAAGGGGAGGGGTGTGTGTGTGTGTGTGTGTGTGTGTGTGTGTGTGTGTGTGTGTGTAATGGTTGGGGGAGGCCATGGGAGGAGTCTGTGCGTGTCTGCATCGGCGTGTAATCCGTGCAAAGTGTGTGTATGTGTTTTGGAAAGATATATCTATATAAAGAAATAAATCAGCATTATTATATAAATTTGCCCCAGGCAGGCTTGAAAGCAAGCACTATATCCACTTAACACATACACACGCACACACACACACTTTAACACACTCCCACAAAACACATGCGCAAGTTCTCACACACACACACAGAAACACAGCCACACAGTGATGTCCCACGACAATGCACAGTTTGACAGCATTCTGCCTGACAGTTTGAAATGTCAGCCCCAAGTGTCCGTCCAAGTGCGCTGATGAACGTGTATGTGTGTGTGTGTGTGAGGTTGTCGAGCCACCATTCACTGGATGTCAGCTAAAACCATATAAAAACCAGTCGCAGAGAACGCCTGCTGCCTCCTCGTCCGCCGGCCTTGAAGTGAGGGACTTTCAGGGACAAAAACCCTGAATGGTCGGAGTTAACTGTAACAAAGAAGCAAAAGCACAACAGGCCTCTGTGCCCAAGGACGCACTCAGAGCACTTTGCAGAATTTCTTGGGTTGAGTTCGGTTCGTTCGTTGAGTGACTTTAGGTGACTCGCATTAAAAAATTATAACTCTGAGACTGAGACCCGGGGTCGGGTGCAATGCAGACCGGGCGGCAGGTCGGGCGGGAGGCCTGGGCATGCCGATCGCCGGCAGCATAGACTAGCTCTAGGGACGTGGAACGTCACCTCGCTAGCGGGGAAAGAGCCGGAGCTGGTGCAGGAGGTGGAGCAATACCAGCTAGATATAGTTGGACTCACCTCCACACACAGCGTTGGCTCTGGAACCAAGCTCCTGGAGAGGGGTTGGACTTTGTCCTTTTCCGGAGTTGCCCAGGGTGAGGGGCGCCGGGCGGGAGTGGGGATACTCACGAGCCCCCGGCTGAGCGCCGCTGTGTTGGACTTCTCCCCGGAGAACGAGAGGGTCGCCTCCATGCGCCTACGGGTTGCGGGGAGCAAGGCTCTGACTGTGGTTTGTGCTTATGCACCAAACAGCAGTTCGGAGTATCCGGTCTTCTTGGAGTCGGTGGGAGGGGTCCTGGAAAGGGCGCCGC
The DNA here is from genome assembly GCF_050575085.1 of Anarhichas minor. Taxonomy (NCBI): domain Eukaryota; kingdom Metazoa; phylum Chordata; class Actinopteri; order Perciformes; family Anarhichadidae; genus Anarhichas; species Anarhichas minor. Next base: position 455,919 of record NW_027466458.1, read on the forward strand.
CTACCGACTCCATAGTTCTCCTGGGGGACTTCAACGCTCACGTGGGCAATGACGGAGAAACCTGGCGGGGGGTGATTGGGAGGAACAGCTTGCCCGATCTGAACCCGAATGGTGTTTCGTTATTGGACTTCTGTGCTTGCCACGGTTTGGCCATAACGAACACTATGTTCGAACATAAGGTGGCTCATAAGTGTACCTGGTACCAGAACACCTTAGGCCGGAGATCAATGATCGACTTTGTAATCGTATCATTTGATTTGCGGCTGTATGTCTTGGACACTCAGGTGAAGAGAGGAGCAGAGCTGTCAACTGATCACCACCTGGTCGTGAGTTGGATCAGATGGCAGGGGAACCGGTTGGAAAGACCCGGCAAGCCCAAACGTGTAGTGAGGGTGAACTGGGAACGTCTGGCGGAGGACCCTGTCCGGGAGGTCTTTAACTCCCACCTCCGGAAGAACTTCTCAAACATCCCGAGGGAGGTTGGGGACACGGAATCCGAATGGACCATGTTCAAAGCCTCTATTGTGGACGCGGCCGCTAGGAGCTGTGGCCGGAAGGTCATCGGTGCCTGTCGTGGCGGCAACCCGAGAACCCGGTGGTGGACACCGGAGGAGAGGGAAGCCGTCAAGCTGAAGAAGGAGACCTTCAAGGCCTGGTTGGCCCAGGGGTCTCCTGAAGCAGCTGACAGGTACCGGCAGGCCAGAAGGGCTGCAGCTGCGGTGGTTGCGAATGCTAAAACTTGGGCATGGGAGGAGTTCGGGGAGGCCATGGAGAAGGACTTTCGGTTGGCCTCAAGGAGGTTCTGGCAAACCATCCGACGGCTCAGGAAGGGAAAGCAGGGCTTACCCCAGGCTGTTCTCAGCAGGGGGGGGGGGGGGGAACTGCTAACCCGGACGGAGGACATCGTCGGGCGGTGGAAAGAGCACTTTGAGGAACTCCTAAACCCGACCAACATGTCCTCTGCAGAGGAGGCAGGGCCTGAGGACCTAGGGGGAGGCTCACCCATATCCCTGGCAGAGGTCGCTGAGGTAGTTAAAAAGCTCCTTGGTGGCAAGGCGCCGGGGGTGGATGAGATCTGCCCTGAGATGCTGAAGGCGCTGGACATAGTTGGGCTGTCCTAGCTGACACGCCTCTTCAATGTCACATGGGGGTCGGGATCAGTGCCCATGGAATGGCAGACCGGGGTGGTGGTTCCCATCTTCAAAAAGGGGGACCGGAGAGTGTGCTCGAATTACCGGGGTATCACACTACTCAGCCTCCCGGGGAAGGCTTATGCCAGGGTGCTGGAAAGGAGGCTCCGACCGCTTGTCGAACCTCAGATTCAAGAGGAGCAGTGCGGATTCCGTACCGGCCGTGGAACAGTGGACCAGCTCTTTACCCTCGCAAGACTACTGGAGGGGCTCTGGGAGTTTGCCCAACCAGTCTACATGTGCTTTGTGGACTTGGAGAAGGCTTTCGACTGGGTCCCTCGGGGGGTCGTGTGGGGGGTGCTGCGGGAGTATGGGGTGCCGGACCCGTTACAACAGGCGATCCGGTCTCTGTACGACTGCAGTAGGAGCTGTGTCCGCATTCTTGGTAATAAGTCAGACACGTTCCCGGTGGGTGTTGGCCTCCGCCAGGGCTGCCCTTTGTCACCGGTCCTGTTCGCGACTTTCATGGACAGGATATCTAGGCGCAGCCTCGGGGCGGAGAACGTCAGGTTCGGGGGTCTCGGGATCGCCTCTCTGCTGTTTGCAGATGATGTGGTCCTGTTAGCCTCCTCGGATCATGACCTCCAGCATTCACTGGGGCGGTTTGCAGCCGAGTGTGAAGTGGCGGGGATGAGAGTTAGCACCTCCAAATCTGAGGCCATGGTTCTCTGCCGGAAACCGGTGGATTGCTCCCTCCAGGTGGGGACGGAGTGCCTACCTCAAGCGAAGGAGTTTAAGTATCTCGGGGTCTTGTTTACGAGTGAGGGTAAGATGGAGCGGGAGATCGACAGGCGGATCGGTGCGGCTGCAGCAGTAAAGCAGGCGCTGCACCGGACCGTCTTGGTGAAGAGGGAGCTGAGCCGGAAGGCAAAGCTCTCAATTTACCACTCGGTCTACGTTCCTTCCCTCACCTATGGTCACGAACTCTGGGTCGTGACCGAAAGGACAAGGTCGCGGCTACAAGCGGCCGAAATGAGCTTCCTCCGTAGGGTGGCCGGGCTCAGCCTTAGAGATAGGGTAAGGAGCTCGGTCATCAGGAGGGAGCTTGGAGTCGAGCCGCTACTCCTTCGCGTCGAAAGGAGTCAGCTGAGGTGGTTCGGGCATCTAATTAGGATGCCTCCTGGACGCCTCCCACTGGAGGTTTTCCAGGCATGTCCAACTGGGAAGAGACCCCGGGGAAGACCCAGAACACGCTGGAGAGATTACATCTCCCAGCTGGCCTGGGAACGCCTCGGGATCCCCCAGAATGAGCTGAACATGTTGCCGGTGAGAGGGAGGTCTGGGTCAGCCTGCTTGGCCTGCTGCCACCGCGACCCGACCCCGGATAAGCGGAGTAAAATGGATGGATGGAAGGAACTCTGAGACTGGGTGGCGAGATGATTTTATTGTAATGCCATGTGGCGATGCTTGTTTCGGGAATAGAATTCAACAAGATGGCTGTACTTTGAACAGACGCAGATTTTTTTCCCTTGAGACTGCAAATTTAACTTCTGTTGACACAGAAAGTGGGAAGTAAAGTTAGTTGATTTACAAGACTAAAGCAATGATGCCGCCATGCTGGGCGATACGTCCAAAACAATATATATCACAACATATCATGTTTTCCATTATTCAGAAAATAGTCTACATGAAATAACCACATTGTGTTGTACACTCTTGTGTGAATCAAATACTTAGAAAAGTATTTTCCAATTTAATGACAACTAATGAAGACATTATTGGGTTTTACAATATATGATTTCATCACAATGATTCCAATAAAAGACGATAACTTATTATACTGAATGATCGTCCAGCCATTTGATGGCCTCATGACTGTAAAGAATTATATATTATAAAGATTAATGTAAAAATGGTGTCGATCTTTCAGACAATAATAATCACATATGGTTACTTACGTAAAATAGAATCTTTTAAAGCATAAAGGGACTGGAGGCAAGGAGAATAGGCAGACTGAGCAAAAAAAAAAAAAGAAGAAGAAAATTACAAAGCCAAAGTATTTTAAAGAAAGGTATTGCAATTCATCCTGAAGGGGTGTGAAGGTCAGTGCAAACTTTCATGGCAATCCATTCAAAAGATTCTTGAGGTATTTCATTAAAAGCTCCTGGTCAGGGGATCAACAGGGTCAGTAGGATTCATCCCCTGTGGACCATGAATGTACGTCAAATGTCAATGAAAGAGAAGGACTAGGGGTGCATCAGATCACAAAACGCATTGTTTGGATCGTATCACCGTTTTGAGTCAAGAATCGGATCAGCATGAAAAAAAGGAGAGATGTCCTGATACCAATTTCTTTGCTGCAGATACCTCTTGCTGATCGTCGATGAGCCATATCAGAAATTACAGATAGTTTTTTCTTGATGTTCCGTTATAGCAGCTGTAATACAACAATGCTCCATTGTTTTTCACCGACGTCCCGAAAAATAATTTCAACCCCTACGAAGTCAGTGTAAACTGTCAAAAATTCTAAATGTTATCCTTCAACTGTGTCATAGTCATCTATCGTGGTTATTTAAAAAAAAAACACACAATTCAAATGATTAGGAAATAAACAATTGTACATTTTCTTTTTTAAATAATAAAATTAGTAGTTTGATATTAAAAGCTGGAGCTATTGTTTGGAAGTTAAACAGGTACTAAATCCTTCTCTAATATCTATTTTATATTTCTGAGAAAACAGTTTTCAAACAACTGCATTTATTTCTTTGTTTTCCTGCCCCCCCCCCCCCCTACATTCTACAAGATTATATTTGAACACATCATGATAACGTTATAATACACCTTCACCCAATGCTCATCATTACTGAGCAGATCATGACCTTATCATAGTCTAAGTAAATGCAATGGTCAAAAGTAGTGGTTGGACGTATGAGTCTTACTTCTCGCCCGTCACAGTTTTACATTTCTTTGTTACATTAATTGCAAAATGCTGCAATTAATGTTTAATTGTCCTTCAATCCAAACTCTCTTAATTTAATTTCCAAGCATGTCTCCAACCAATCCTCCTTAAGCATCCTCAAAATGTACAAAATGTCGTAAGTGACTCATCTGCTGACTCCTCTCCTGCTTTCATTCAATATGGAATAGAATATCACAGCCGTTTTTCTCCTGACATTAGAGTTACATCAGCATGTAAAATGTCTTATTCCCTTTATCCAAGCCTTTTAGTTCAGCCCGCCTGAGATTTATTGTAATATGAAATACTGAGTCTGAGCGCTGTGTTTAAGAACAATTGCAGGCATTTTAAAATACCTGTAGTTTTAAGTATTAATAGACCTACATAGGTGAGTGCAACCGTGCGCCTCTCTTAAAATGAAGAGAGAAAAAAAAGGTATCAAGGATAAGTTCAGTGGTTTTCTTCGGAGCACTATGCGTCAATATTTTCTCAGACAGGCACAGCACAGCTCCTTCAAGGAGTGCCAGCAACCGTTGGCACATGAAGAACAGAACGCAAACCAGAACAAAACACATAAATGCCTGCTGGTTTCATCCATACTAAAAATGAATCCTCTTGAGCCCGGGAGACTTTCTTCTTCTTACCATACCCTTCTGTTTCTGCGGATGTTGCCCAATCCAGCACTTTTTATTCAACTTTTTTTTTGTGTTCTTGGGTTTTGAGTGTTGGATTCGACACAACAAAGTAATAACTTAGTATATTTATGTCAGGCCGCAGCCATCGTGCCCTGAACAATAGGCTCTTTGGAACGCTTGGTGTCACTCTCGCTTTAGAGCGCCGATTTACGCGTGGCTTCATCTACGACAAAAAATGTGCATGTCCCCTATTTCTATATGTCATTTATTATCCTGTGTGTGTTTTGACCTAAACCGGGGCGGGTGTTTTTAATAAAATGCCACTGTTTTGTCTACTGGCTCTGGAAACACACCGCCAGCCTCCATCAAACAAGTCATCCAGTGGAGCGCAGAGAGCTCGGTAAACTGCAGCCTCTATTTTCTCAGTATGAGCCGGTTGCACTCCCTCGTCACTGAATGAAACCGCTTCAAACTTTCCACAAAAATAATTGAAAAGAAACCACCCAAATTATCAAATAACACATTGTTTACTAGTCTGAATGAATCCATTATACAATGCATAACCTTCAGACCTTTGAAAGTCATCTGAGACTTGCTGTGTAATTATTCCTTGAGTTCAAACAAATCATGTCTAATTCGCATTTAGTTACTTAGCGACGCAAACTTTGTTGGAACAAACTTTTAAATCCAAACCGAAGGCATTTCTGTTTTTAATCCTGTGTATGTGCGACTTTATGTTACACAGTACAGTGAAACAGTACTGAATGTAATACATACATGTTGATTCTGCATTCATTAGTTTGTAAATTCACTCTCCAATTCATTTCAGTCTCATATTCTATAAGTAGAATAGAGCTTTATCATCATGATCATCATCATCATCATCACATAATAGCATGCAGTTAATTAACATTTTTTAAATCAAATGATTTCTGCTCATTATTTGCTGTGTTCATGGTTACTAGAAGTAGCTGGTGAATCTTTCAGTGGTAGCAACTTGGCCGAGCTAACGTGGGTAACGCTCACGCTTTAGACTGATCCATCCCTAGCACATAAGAAATTGAAATTAGACAAAAAGAGAAAGCCTCTATCATTAGATGAAATCATAACACATGCTTAGATAGAGGTTGCATTTGTCCAGCAGGATGTCACTGGGGTTTCAGATCACAGAAAGTTGCATTTCCAAGGAATAGGCTTAACAAATATTGTTCCTACGAAGATTTCCAATGATGGCGAAATGTCTTTTTTTCATATTCATTTGTCCTGTTTCTTTACTTCCTTTTCCTCGTCTCGTCTGCAGCCATAACTCTTCTATTTCTGAGGTTTTCCCCTCTTGTAGCCTTTTCTCTTTATCATTGTTTCTTGTTCTTTCTCTGCTGCACTTTAAACCAGTGCTGACAATGACACCGACTTGTTTGAACAATTGAGGTGGCGGTGATTCACAGTCATCAACACCTTGCTTACTTGAGCAGCTAGTTCCCTTTTTGGCATTACTTGTGCAGTGCCCATTTAAAACATGCCGGCTCAAGGTTTCAGATATTGTCATTGTACAACAGGGTTGTGCAACAAAATGCAGTTTGTAGTCCTATTTTGCTACATTAGAAAAACACAGAAAAAGGGTGGAGGATGAATTTAGGAGTCTCAGCCTGAGGAAAGAAGCTGCTTTGAAGTCTGGTGGTACGGCGGTGGATACTTCTGTAAAGCTTGTCAGACGGCAGCAGTCTTATGCTGGGGAGGGTGTCTTGTTTTAATATCCTTTGAGCTCTTTGCAGGCACCTCTTGTCACCAATATCACTGATGCTTGGTAGATGGGTACCAATGAGGTTCTAGGCGGTCTTAGTCATGGGCTGTAGATGACTGTGCTGGAGTGAATGCTTGGCCTCTTATACAAACAACTTCACACTCGACACTGCTCTTCCTTAGATCTTGAGCAATATCCAAGCCATGACAAAGTTGCGTCGCACACCCAAGTTGCGCATACTCACGGTCAGAAACTACAATCTGGTTCACGGGAAAAAACACGAAGGGCAGACTTTACCGTTAAGCAAGGTAGGCAACTTCCAACTAAAAGGTCCACAAACTATAGATTTATTATGATGTTTACATTTTAAAAAAATAATAATGCTACTATTCTAACTCATTATACCCCAAAATAACTTACAAAATGCCCCAAAAGCACTTTAAAAATCTGCAAACTCAACTGTATAGCTACTACTGAATTACTGTGTACTTCTACTTCAGAGGACAACATTGTAGTTAGTACTACTTCTACTACTGCTACATTTATCCGACAGAAAAATGTTACTGGTCACATTGCAGATTCAGATTTTACTCACAAAATATATCAATTAAAAAGTGATGCTTTATTACTCTTTAAACTACCCAGCGTCATGTTAGAGTTGAAGGCTCCACCATAAACAGACGTTAAGTAATTTTAAGTACATTGTGGTCAGCCTTTGATGTTACAGGCTGGATGGAAAATTATTTCCTTCAGCTAAACAGTAATAAAACTGAAGTAATTATCTGAAGTAATTATCTTTGGTTCCTGTAAGTCCAGAAGTCATCTCGCCAGTAAGCAAGGACACATCACCCCATATGTGAAGTCGCATGTTATAAACCTTGGGGTTATATTTGATTCTGAGCTCTGTCTTGACAAACAAATCAGTTCTGCTGTTGAAAATAGTTACTATCAGCGAATGAGCTAACCAAACCCAAGACAATTCTGTCCTTCCATGATATGGAAAAAGTAATTTATGCCGTCATTACATCGTGACTGGACTACTGCTATTCCCTATATTTAGGCCTTACCCAGTCCTCTTTAACTTGAATACAGACGGTCCTAAATGAGGCTGCACAGATGTTGACTGATACAACAAAGTGTGAGCACATCGACCCCAGTACTATCCGCTCTTCATTGGCTCCTCGTTCACTTTAGAGTTCATTTAAAGACTTTGCTGATCAGGCTTTCAAGGCTCTTAATGGTCAGGCCCCATCTTATATCACAGACGTTAATCATTGGCGCTCAGCCCCTGGGTCTCTTAGATCCGACGACAAATCTCACGCGCACGTTCCGCGATCATGACTAAAACTCAAAGGTCACAGAGCCTTTGCAGATGCAGTTTTACAACTGTGGAACCGGTTGCCATATCAGATGTGCTCCCTCCATCTCTGTTTTGAAATCTAGAATCAAGATGAACTTTTGTTCTCTGAGCTTTCTGGGCCACCAATCCTTCAATCTGTTATTAAGTTTTAATAACTTTAAAGACTTTTTACTTCACATTGTAGTGTTCTTTATACAGCACTTGGATCAGCCTAAGCTGTGTATGAATTTGCTCCGAAATAAACTTTACTTACTTTCTTTTAATAATTTTACTACTGACAGTTAATGTTTTTTTATTATGAGAAATATGTTTTGGGTATTTCTTCTACCACTACCCACACCAAAATTGGAGCCCCCAAATCACAAAACTTGCCCCTAAGTCTCGGCTACTCGCTGACAGTGAAATACAGTCAGCGGAGTATTAATTTCCAGACAGGCGTATTAGTAGCTTGCTTTGACTAAGTTTTTAAGTACAGCATGGACGACATGCTCGACTCAGTCCACACGGCCCTGAAGCTCCCCGCTGCTGCATGTAGGGCTGTTCGCTTGTTTGTATGCGATGGACACACCCACACAAAGACAGACAGATCCCTTGCTTTACAGATTCCTCTCTCTCTATATATATATGTACTCTTTGCTGCTCTTTTTTAAACTTTTACTTCTAATCTGATGTTTTTGCAGCCACCTCTCACACTAACACTTTGTTGTTCCTTCCCTTCCCTCCTTCCCTGCTCACTCCCCTCCAGCCCTGGTGAGATGCCCCGAGGTGCTCTTTTACTCTCTCTCCCTCTCCCTCTCTTCTCTCTCTCTCTCTCTCTCTGCATCTGGCTGTGTCCCACAGCAATGCTGGCAAAGCAGAGAGCAGATGAGACAGCGTTAAACAGTGTCATCTGCCAACACATCCAGCACAGAAAGCTACATTATAGTATGTGTTTTGTGTGTGTGTACGCTTCCCCAGGAGTGTGTACAGTATTTGTGACTCTGCGTATGTTGCCTCTGTGTTAAAGTGTACGCTTCCTTGTGTGATACATTTTTGTGTGTACAGATGTACATAATCCAACGGCAACCTCTCCTTGATGTGCCACCTCCTGAAATGTACTTTCGGAGCAGCGGCGCACTGAGATTGTTTAACTGAGAGGGTCCTTGGCTTTGAACACTGACAGCCCCGTGGCTGGCTGTCTCTGCCATACAGTGGCGGTCGTTCAAAAGTCACTATCTTGATTGGCAAATTAAAGGCATCTACCGCCAAGTGCTGAGCTGCAGATGCATTTCATACGGAAGTTCTCTCCTCTATTAAAGCGGAGCCCCGCCAAGCCAGGGCGTGACAAAACATTCGATAAAGAGGGCTGAGGACGTGACTGACTGAGGACTTGTTTTATTTATTTACTCCCCATACATGTCGGAGGTCTGACGTCTTGGCAACTGCTAGTTTTCCAAAACACTTCAAACATGCAGCTGGAGCATTTATGTCTTTAGACAGCCTGATGGGAATGTTTTGATAGGAAGGTATCAGCTCCTCAGGGCCTGCGCTGCGTTGAGGAAATATTTGTCATATGATTTACATAATAATATAGCCTGTCATGATAGTTTAACTCGCGCTCCTCACCGAGATGTCACTAACTCACAAGAGCGATCTAGTTCTTACTAGTGCGATGACCCCAACCATTACTCCTCAAAAGTCAAAAGAGCCATCAAGAGGCACCTCTACTTTATAGAGTGCGCTGTATTACTAAATCGTCACGCATCAGTGGCAGCGACAGCATTTCACTGATGGCACGCTGCACCATATCGCAGCGGTTTATTAAAACTCTGCCCCGATTTTCTCCCCGTAGATGAGTGTTGCCAACACTGTTGTTACGATGCAGAACAACTGGAGGTCGTGACCTTGGCGAAGGACTGCAGTGCTGTAGAAGTAGATGTGGATTTATTTGTGTGTTTGTGTGTGTGTATGTGTGTGTGTGGCTGCACCATTGAGCACACATGAAAAAGCATCCTCACATTTCCATTAGATGCGCAGCACAATTCATAGCTTGCTACTATTATCCATTCGCTCTCCATTCTGCAAATGATCTATTTACTGCAGGGTGGATGTGGAGGTTGGAGGGGTCTGAGAGCATGATTGTGATTGGAGTAATGCTTTCAGAATAAAGGGAAGGCAGGGAGGCAGAGATGGAGAGAAAGACAGGCATGAAACAGAACAGGGAGGGAGAGATAGAGAGAATGACTGCAATAAGGTAAAGGCTGGTAAGACGAGTGCACAGAAAGTAAGGGGGGGGGGGGGGGGGGGGGGGGGCCACAAGGGAAAATAGAGGGGGGATTGAAATCCTCTCGGGAGGCACAAAGAGAGGAAACACTTAAGATGACTCAATTCATCACAATCACTGTTACAAAAGAGAAGGAGGGAGAAAAATGAAAGGGAGAGATGCAGGAGAGAACGAGAGTGTGTGCTGCAATACATTAGTAAGACTGGAGTTGACGTATAAAAAGGCTGTAAAAAAAAATATCGCGGGGGCTGGTAAAGGGGGGCTAAAAATGAGGGTCTTATAATATTTAATATTGAAAGGGGCCAGCTGAGGTGGTTTGGGCATCTGATCAGGATGCCTCCTGAACGCGTCCCTTTCCCAGTTTAACTGGTAAGAAGCCCAGAACTGTCTGGCCTGGGAACGCCTTCGGGGGGAAAACGTGGCTAAGGAGAGGGACATCTGGGTGGATGGATGGATGTATGGCAGGATGGGTGGATAACATTTCATTTTGCTTTGGGAAGGGAAGTAGTATGCATAGATAAAAAAAAAACGTAGATGCAACATTACATCATAATTAATGGGTTTGTCTTCTTTCCTGGGTATTGTTTCATTCGCCACAAGTTGGAAGCAACTGGTTGTCAGCTGTTCAGCACCCAATTGTTTTAACCAAAAGGACCAAAGAGAAGGAGGCATCACTGGCATTTCAAGCTCTCACCAGTGTTGATCAGATAGCCGAACAGATCAAACAATGTTAGCAATGCTAATGGCTCAAAGGTAACGTTTAGTGACGTGAACATTATAACAAAGTTATCATTACATTTGACCGCTAAGCAGATGATCCCATGCCAATCAAGTGTAAAGGGTTAGGGTTAGCAGATGTGAACGTCTTCACCCCTAAATATCATTTCATAATATCTCAAGTCACATCCAGCGAGCCAGCTACGTTACAGTGCACAAAAATTAAAGCCCAGGCAAATCAACACAACAGTTAATTACAATATAGGTTATCAATAGATGTGATACCTTCATTAAAACCAACACCTACTTTTGGTTTTGAAGCAGCTCAAACATACAAATACAAAATGATTTACAGATACAGTATTTTACCATGGTTTAATAGTGGTAGAATACTGTATCTGTAAATAATCTGGTTTCATTTGTAAACAGCTGGCACCAAGGAAAAGCACCTGCAAGGTGAGTTTGAAGACTGTAAATTCCATTAGAGATTAAAGAAAATATGTGTTACCCCTTCTCGTTATCTTAGAAATCTAGACTTAATAGGACTCTTTATTCAGCCGTTAGATGTTTTGAGGAAACAATGTTCAGACCTGAGACAGCTTTGACATTATTTCCCGTGCTAGATTGCAAATGTCTTTCTAATTTTACACTAAGGTTTGGTATGCTAAGGGAAAAGGGCCTTGATATAAATATAGTTCATCATTTTTGTTTTGTTTGATAATGTGTTGGCATACACCTACACAATCAACTGACCTGTTGAATGTAAGTCAACTGTAGCAACCTTTTCACGATTGAGTCAAATTTAGTATCAGTAATTTAGTATCAGTAGTGTTAACAACTGCCTTTCTTATAAAAGAAGAGTTAATGTTCTTCCAGCTGGCAGAACATTAGTGTTAACAGCAAGCAAGAGGACGTTGGTGGCAGTTACATAACTGCAACAAACACAGCATTACTGTACATAGTATATACAAATTTGTGCTCTTTTATATTCAATTCAGTTGAGTTGGTGTGTTTATTGAACAGTGTTTTCGTGGATGGTGCGATTGGGAGATTATTTGTCAGTTGACAATACAGAATTCTAGAGGGCTACTGAAGCTGAGTAAGCGAGTTGTGTCCTATGTCCTATGACAGCATGGTGTGGGACATCAACATTGTATTTATATTGTTGCTCCTCAAGATTACTGCTGTAATTGTGTTATTTTCTTTGTTATTGACTTTTTGCTAAGTCCCGCCCCCCCGCTGATACTCTGTCAAGCTGTCAGAGCTACCATGGAGCCCACACTGTTTCTAATGCACTCCCTGAATAAATATCTCATTTTTGAAAAAAAAAAAAAAAGATTTCAGAGAGAAGAAGACAGGAGGGTCTACAATATGCGTTTGAAGGAGATATCCAGGATGTCAAACTGTTTCAGCACAGAGAAAGCAGGTTGAAAAGATAAAGATGGAAGCTAAAACGGATCACAGTGTAACGGTGAACCAGCACATCACCTGGCGATTGAGATAGAAGACATTACAATTCTTTATTCACTGTTACAATCTTTAAAATGCAAAAGAAGCATGTGTAGACATTCAGTATATCTTCAGTAGCTAGCGTAGCATAGAAGCGCAAACGCTAGTTAATGATGTGCTAACGTATTCTGCTAATGTTAGCTCCACAGGTTTTCACGTAAAAATGTAACGTTTTAGAAACGCATATCTCCCAGTATCACTGTTACACAACGTTTACCAGAATGACAGTCTATGGAGCAGTTGTCGGACCCTGGTCAGAGCTGGCCGCTTCTACGCTACTGGGCGGGACTTAGCCAAAGGTCAATTCAGTAAAGGGATACACAGGAGAAGGTTTTGCTTTAAAACGATAGGACAGAGTCAAGTGAAACCATCAACAACGTGAAAGAGGGCTTGGCTTTAAAGAAAATAAGGAAAACAAATTAAATGTCAAGTTGATCCCTCTGCATTTCACTGATAATAATCATACTGTTCCGAACAAAATAACAGCATTACTAACTGCGTGACTCATACAACAAACAGGTTGAGTTCATACGTGCACAGGCAGACTTCAAGAGGTCACAGGGACACTCAAGATTTTCGCAAAAATAAACTTTATTGAACCACATCCACTCCTGTGAGAGCTGTGTCTCTCTCTCTCTCTCTCTCTCTCTTTGGATCTCACACAGAAAAGGTATCATAGGGAGAATGAAAAGTGAAAGAGTGACAGGCAGGTGACGAGGTTCCTCCACCAATCTCCGATTAGCTTTATTAAAAATGTAGCAAGGACAAGTAGAGGACAGGGCCTCGGCTCTCTCGGGATACCGGGTGAACTCCGAAAAGGCAGGAGCTGTCTTTCAGGTTTGGACAGCACGGAACCAGGGTGCAGACACACACACACACACACACACAAACGCAAGAGAGGGGGGGGGGGGGGACTGTCTCAACATACATTCTTTGTGAGGCAAAATGTGCCAAAGAGAGTTAGAGATGAAAAAGAGGTGAGGGAGGCAAAGGCAGAGAGAGTCCCAGAGAGAGATTGAGGGGGAGAAACACAGCGAAGAGGCAGAGACACAGAACGTCAGCAAGAGAGAGAGAAAGAGTGTGAGAGGGGAGGGGAGGAGAAGCGGCTGGGACGGAGGAGGAGGAGGGAGAACGATAGAGTTCTGGAGAGGTTAATTGGAGGTTGTGGCGTGATGATATGATTCAGAGGGATCATTAGCACTCCGGAACTAAATATTAATGACGCCAGCGCTCAACTTCAGTCGCAGGAACACAGTGCTACTGCAGGTGAGGCCCCAAAGACGGAGAGTCGTAGGAAAAGAAATGCGGAGTTTGCTGCACCAAGAACTATAAGCCATGAATGTTTTACAGGATCATTAACATAATTTGATGGAGGCTTTTTTTGTCTGTGCTTGCTGGGTGGTGCAGAAACTCTTGCCAGGCTAAATTAGGGAAAGGAAGCTTTCTTAATCATTGCGGGATTTTACAATAAAGTCGTAAATTGCGCTATTCTATCCCCATTCCCGCCCCCAGACAATAGGTTCCAGTAGAACATGCTGATGCTTTGAACATGCTGATGTTGTACATGGTGGACATTGAGCTGAATGGCCCGGGAGCCTCAGCGGGACTGACAGATACAGTACCGAAGTAATTAATCGTAAGCGGCAAGATCAAAGTTCCTCTTTGGAAACTATAGCGGATGGGACTATTCATTGTTTTTCCCTCACATGACTACGCACTTACAAGCACACACGTGTTCACCTGCACACACAAGTGCACGCACACACACACACACACACACACACACACTTCTACGAATATCCCCTCCGGATGCAGCAACCTGCTCTGGTTATTTATGGCAGTAGATTGAGGGCCCGGGACTTTGAATGTGTTTGGAGACATGTGAACTACAGTAAGTGGCTTTGAAATCCACAGTGGCGCAGTATTAAAGAATTTCTCCTATTAGTGAGCTGGCAAATGCTCACTGGAATGGAGACAGCTTACATGAATCACAGCAGATATTCACACCACACGCACACACACACGACACACACACACACACACACGTGTGTACGCATGTGTGTACAAATGTGTGTGTGCGATCACGTCTGTGTCTGTTTCACAAAGCCTTTTTAAAAGGGAATCTAGGAGGATGGAAGAAAGGATTGGAGAAAAAAGGCATTACTCTTGAGGTAGCAACACAGGAGCAGATCTACAAAACTATTAATCTCCTCCTCTGCCCCCCCCCAGCCCCCTCCTTCTCCTCATGCCATATTCTCCTATCCCCTCTTTCTTTCTCCAGAGCCCTCCTCTGCATTTATTTCATTAATCCAACTCTACTATCCTTTCCCCTCGCTCGCAGCTACTCCATCTATTTCTTTCACTTTACATCTCCTGACTCTTTGCTTTGCTGCCTCTCTCCAATGCCCCACCGCCCCCCCGCCCCCCGCCCTTTATCACTCTTTGTCTCCATCACGACTTGCCTCTCTCACTCACTCCCTTCCTCCTGCCCGTGTCCATATTTCACTCCTCCCCTCCTCCACTTCCTCCTTTTTGGCCTCATCTCCTCTTTGTTTAATCTTTGTTTTTCTCAATATTTTAGTCTTTTATTCTTTGTCTCTTCCTGGCACTTCCGATCTCTCTCTCTCTCTCTCTCTCTCTCTCTCTCTCTCTCTCTCTCCCTGTCCGTTTCTATTTCTCCCTCCCTCTCTCAGGTCTCGCTCATCCCCCCCCTCTCTCTCTCTCTCTTTCTCTCTCTCTCTCTCTAACCCACTTCTGCGCTGCCACTCTGCAGTGTGCTGCAGAGATTCAGACCTCAGTCTCGCATGTGGTCGAGGTTTTCAAAGCCGCAGTTCCCACCGCAGGTTCAAATAGACACACACACAGTGCTTTCAACTTGGTCGCAAACTTGCGCGTGCACACACGCACACACACACACACACACACACACACACACACACACACACACACTAACTCTCAGTAGTCGCAGCTGCAGTGGTTCTGGCTCGGTGGCTGAGGCTGCATGGGGTTCCTTTTGTGGGTTAGGAGCGCTTCTGCAGCGACTCACTCTCCATCTTCTTCTTTTTTTTACTCCCTCCCTCCCTCCCTCCCTGTCTGTCTCAAACAACCACCCTTCCTCACCTCATCCCTCCTCCTCCTCCTCACATGCCCCCACCTCCACCCCCACCCCATCGTCCTCCCACTTCTTTTCCCCCTGCCCCTTTATTATCCGCCTCCACAATCAGCCTAGTTTGTGTACTGTACATCCAGCTGTCCTCTCCTTACACCTAGCCCCCCCCCCCCCCCCCCCCCCCACACACACACACCCAACACACCCCATTTCAGCCCCCTGACGCTCGCCATTACCATTCTTCGGGCCTCTCAAGCTTCCACCCCCGAGGCCTTGCCCACCCTCGGCCCTGTTGTCTGCAGAGAAGAATACGCCCCCCTTGTAATTCTCTCACTCTGCACCACCGCCCCGTTGTCATGCGTGTGCACACTCACATTCATCCTCATCGCTTTCCTTTCGCACCTTGGCACCCTCACCTCCTCCTCTCCCCCCGTCCCCCACTATATTTCAAGTATTGGATCCATGCGCGCACACACATGGTCACACACCGACATGTTCTCTCCACCTCTTCCTGTTTGGCTACACACACACACACACACACACACACACATACACACACTGCACTTCTTCTTGGGCCACTGGTCACACTGCGTCTCCAGTGATGCAGTCATGTGCTGATGTAGCAGTCCGATGCTCCGTTCTTATCTCTCAAAAGACTTTTTCTTACACTTCACGCCTCCTTCCTCCCTTTTCCCCCTGACCACCCCCACCTCCTCCTCAATGCATCCCCACAAACAGACTATAAATCCAAACCCCCTCCGCCTTCTCCACTTCTCTCCCTCCTGACCTCTTTAATGTCGTCCGCCACGGCTCTCTTTCTCCATCCCTAGCTCACCCCAAACACACCCGCCTGTACACAACTGCTGCAGTTTAATCAGACATTTTTCAGGAAGTGTTTTTTTTTTTAAGAAAACAAATCATTGCATCCGTGGGTGTAGCACATTAACCTACCTACCAACTTTGACTCTTGTCTTAAATCAGCTTCTCAACCACTGCAAATCCCTGAGGCTGATATTACCTGTCCCTTATTTACCTCCCCCCCCACCACCACACCCGTCTTCCTGCCTGCACAATTACATCCAATCATCCTCACTTTCCTTCGCTGAGGCCTCTGTGATGATAAGCTGAGTTGGAGCTTGTTTTTAGCTAATTATAATCCTTTATTTATTTTCACGGGGAGGTGAATCACTTCCCGGAAACACGACGATCATATTAATGAAACACAAGCGGCTCCTGTTTCCAATTAAATCGGCCCCGTGTCTGCGTTGTTTGGGGGCAGGAGGAAGAGTGAGTGTGTGGGGTAAAAATGATATAACATAATATATGAACAGTGCATGGACACACATGTGTTTTTTTTTGATAAATATTGTAGAAGAATATGCAGAAACATATTAATAGAGTCGCAGGAGATGGGAGGGGTGGAGACCCTCAGACCTGAAGGTCAAATCCACGACAACGTCCTTCTGAAGAGCCCTCCAGCACTGATCCGCTTCATGCTCACTCTGTTACCGTGAGACAGAGTCGGAGAGACTTTTAAATTAAATATCTAATCAGTCGTCTCGGATTGGGGAAAAAATAACAATAAGGAAAAAAATCTTTAATGATTTCTTCTGTCTTATTTCATCCCTCCAGATTGCAGTAACACTCCCTCTGTTTGTCCCGGCTTCGTGCCATCTTCTCCCCTCCGCTCGCCCATTGCCACATTCTCTTTGTCTCCCACCGTCTCTTCCTCCCTTCTTCCTCCCCCTCTGCGCTTCTAACCAGACACACAGGCCGCCTTTACCTCTGCAAGTGTTGCATTATTAATTGACCTGCATTGGCCATACAGTACAGAAAACAATTCACAGTCGGCCAGACACACGCGGCCAGTCGCACAAAACAACTCTTGCCTGCATGCTCCCGCGCACACGTCTGCTGTGTTGTTGTTGTTTTTGAACATGTTATTGTTGTTTTGTATGGAACCTCTGATTCCGTTATACATGTTAAGGAACGCCTGGGGCAACTCCCCTCTGAGGCCTCACTATTACCGTAGTCATGATCACAGCTCGGCTCCCTAGTGTGCAATGTGTGCCTTTGTCTGCCTCTCTGTGTTTGATGCCTACCCCGAGTGTGTGTTTGTGTGTTTCAATATGTGCCTTTGTCGTCATCGTGTCGTTATCTCTATCTTGACTACTTTTCTTGTGTGCAGTGTTAACCCGCGTGACCGACACACACGCGACATGCGCAGTAAATGTCTTCGGTGAAATACAGCACCCAGACAATATTCGGAGTCATAAAGACGCTTCATAAAAGCAACATGATGTGATCAAGTCATCTGCTAATTTATTCCAGCCAAACCACCAAAGCAGTCTAGTAACTGTAGGAACTTATCTCCGCTAATGGCGGCTGTCATCGGTGCCAGTTGCTGCGTGCTAATTACTTTCGCTGCTTTGGTTTCATTTCATTATTTGGCGAGAGGAATATTGTTTTCTCTGAGTATTTTGTTATCACAGTTATGCATTTAATCCCCACGCAGACTTCTGTTATTTTACCTATTCTGCATATTAGTGAATTATAGATTTAAACCTTATATAAATCAGTGAGTCAGTTTATGTGTGCCAATTACTTTAGATTTTTATTTACCTGAATGCTTTGCGATTGGTTGCGGAGATTTGCGGTTTTTCATGCCCTGTTAGCCGAACACGAGTGCTTGAATATGTGACAGATACACAGAGTTAAAGTGTTTTATCCCCATTGGTCACGGCCGTAATCTTAAGTCTTGTGATTGGACACGGAGATATTGCTGAAGTGCTTTAATTGCTTGAAGGGGTTTAACGCATGTGTCTTTTGGCCACATGGGAGTTTCACTGTTGGTGTGTGTGTGTGTGTGTGTGTGTGTGCGTGTGTGTAGGCACTGCTACTGTACAGCTGTGTGTACCTTTTGAAAAGTTCAGTGCCACAGCCAGTTCTTTTTTTATCTCTTGCTTTCACACGCTAACACCTTCCCGCCCACACACACACACACACACACACACACACACACACACACACATGAGCGTGCACACACTAATATTAAAATAAATAAATAAATTGAACAATGGAAGATAAACAGTGATTATTTATATATCGCTGCCATGGAGATGAAGAATCACATCACACACACACGCTCACGCGCAGACACCTTACCGGCACGAACAGCAACTGGTGTTAGGAATAGACAAAACCTTAACCGAAGGGCTTGCATGCAAACACAGGACACAGATGGGGATACGCGCTGGAGAGCAACCCGTCTGATTGACAGAGTGATCTAATGTCCTCACATTCACCTCGGCCCCTCCCTCTCTCCTCTTCCCTTCACCCCTCTGAGAGTGATAGAGCACTCCCTTAAATATAAATCAGTAGAATCGCAGCACGTCAAGAGTCTAACTCTCCCCTGTAGTCTCATCAATCACGAGCCCTGCCCACCACTTTGTCTCCATCCGTCTCTATACAGTCCGTCTCCCTGGTTTCCGCCAGCTTCCTTCTGAGGCCACCTCCTATCTAAGCGTTTCTTTGACTGGGTTTGCATCACTAATGTGCGGCAAAGAAGCAGGGAAGCGTTGGGAAATTTGAAAACCGCAACCTTCTCCCCACGTTCGGCCCATAGACTGTAAATAAGAAGTGGACGTACTCATCGTGACATCACCCATTGGCTTGTGGACTGCTGTTTTGAAGCCTCGAGTTTGGCGATTTTGCCGTCGCCATCTTGGAATACGGCCGTCGCCATGTTGTATTTCTTAGCAGCCAACGAACAGAAGATACCATATTTGGAATGTGGAGGAGTGACGTAGAGACACCGTATACAGCTCTGGTAGCGGCAGCGACCTGCCAACTCTCAGTAAGCCCGCCCTGAAGCATATCCTGCTTTATGGTCTATTTGAGCCTAAATGGACCATAATTTACTAAATGAACATTAGGCTGCGGAGCCTAACAGGTTTCCATGAATCGTGGTTATATCTGGACCGTGGTCCTGCCTGACACCCACTGCTACTGTCATTATTATTAGTCCCAGTTCTATTACTATTACAGATAACATTACTGATTTTATTATCATTACTATTCTACTGTATCCACTGCTGATGTTTTTCCATCATTATTCTGCCTACTACTCTCATTATATGAATCATTTCTGTCATATGCATTGAATGTGTTGTAACTCTGTTATGTTGTTCATTCTGTACACATGACATCTATTGCACTTCTGTCCATCCTGATAGAGCGATCCTCCTCTGTTGTTCTCCTTAAGGTTTCTTCCTTTTTCTCTCCGCGTGGGGGGAGTTTTTCCTGTGCCGATGTGAGGTTCCCGGGACAGAGGATGTCGTACGTGTACAGATTCTAAAGCCCTCTGAGGCAAATTTGTGATTTTGGGCTGTACAAAATAAATTGAATTGAATTGAAAATTGCTGTATTGAAGAAGACTTAAAACTAGTGATTGAGAACTCATGTTTACAATGTTTACTGAGGTAATAAATCAAGGGAAAAGTAGAGTCATTTTCTTATAGACTTTTATACAATCTGACTTCTTTTTGCAACCAGAGGAGTCGCCCCCTGATGGCCATTCGAAAAACACTTCCGCAAAACACTTCCGCATCGGCATCAGTCAGCAGAACCAGATGTTGCTGCCTGGTTCTGCCACGTTGTAGTCTTGCTGCCAAGATTATAAAATGATTTCACTACACCCTATCATTCCACTGTCAGCTTATTTAAAAGAAAAAAACAGACTGACCACCACTCACTGTAGCACGGACAGCGATGTAGAGCTGGTAGTCAGAGCAAACCAGCCATGAGCGACTACTGTCAGATTTCTCAGTTTCTCTGCTCGTGGAGCTTTGGCAGTCACAGAAAGGAACCTTTAAGAGAGAGTTGCTGTGTGGGTACCTGTGTTGTAGCACGAGAGGCTGACAAGTGCTACCACAGTTAACCAATGAAATGCACCTCAGTGTTGCCTATTTTGTTGCATTCAAGGAGGGGCAAGAGGATACATTTTTTTTTGGAGTTTCTCTTTAATGTGGTGTTGTTGGCTACAGTACTGTGCATCACAGACAGAATACAGTAGATGCTCATTGAAAGCCACACGAACACAAGTTCAAACCCAAAACTGATTAGGCGTAAAGTTTGGAAGGTGTGCAACGGTCAAGGTAGTGCTGCTGTCGGGTTCAGTGTTTCCACTCTGTCCATAGGAAAAAAACAACAGCTGATTCTGTCGCCGATAATGTGTAGAGATTTTAAATTTAAGCTGGAAATAAACCTCTTTAAGATCCATGATTATTATTTTGATTATAAGAAATGGTAGAAAAGCAGAGAAAAATTAACAATCCAACGAATCTGGATGAAATGATGAATTACAAAATGTCAGCCATAGAAACAGAACAGGAGAAGAACATGGTCATTTGTTGTTCAGTGGGACCGTAAGCTCCGGACACGGATGGCTGGCTAGTTAGCTAGCTAGCTTCAAATCACCATGCTTTAATGCTACACTGGTTGCGGAAAATAAGACGAACAAAGCTGTCACTCATCTGGTGATAGCAATGGGCTTTCCCACACTGTGTGTGGATGAAGCACTAAATTGTTCAATTGTACTCATTTACTTTAGTTGGACTCACAGCTTGTATCATTCCCCCTTCTCTTGTGCACTTCCTTCCGGAGCCCGTGGTGGCGGCTCACCTCCACCCGAAAACATCCCTGTCGTCCCCGGGACCTGCTCACCCATCCAGAGCGGACCGGTTCCAGTCCAACCTGACAGATAAGGCATACAAGGCCGCTGCACTGTCGGTCCGGGCCCTTAATGCCACATCTCTCCTAATGACATACCAAGCCGAGCTGGAGGAGGAGATGATGATGGCTTCGCCTGACCCGGCGTTATGGGAAGAGGTGTGCATCATCACGACCACTGCCTCCACCTCAAGGTAGCGATCCACTCACAAGGTAGAGCCATGGGGTTGATGGTTTTGCAGGAGAGAGCCCGCTGGCTGAATCTCACCACCCTCTTCCTCCTCTCTTGTGACAGGCTGCCAGTGATTCAGGTACTGTAGATACCACACAGACACACACACACACACACACACACACACACACACATATTGATGTTGCTGCAGACAAGGACACAAACCAGCAGGAGAGAGGTGATCGCTCCAGGCAGTAGTTTGTTAGCTACACATTACCTCGCCTGCACCCTAGGAGCCGTCTTACAGTGACAATATTTACATCCACCCCATGATATAACTCTGAAAACTTTCATGGAAAACCCAATCAATCAAAAGTTCTCCAGGTGTGCTTAGCAGAAAATCTAAGAAGGCATCGAGGTTTCGGCGCATTGGCCCAATGCATAATCTTGAAGATCACAGGTATGGCATGAAACCAAATGTATTCTTTAATTTATGCTGCACGGTCGGGAATAGATACATTGGTTGCTGGGTAATGTGTAATACAAGCCTGCAGGGAACAATGATAAATCACTAGTAAACATATAGGGTGAGACATCTACAGTAGCTATAGCATCACCACCTGCACTTTTTGCAAACAAAGCAGTAAAAAAAGAATAAATATCGTGCCCATACTCTCTGATGACAATAGCCTCTTTGTTTTTGTTTTTTGTTTTTGCATAATTGAGTTATTCTACACAGCCATGTGTTTAAAAACGTTTTAGTGTGGAGACAGATTGTATTTAAATCATTAAATTGGAATTAAAGTGTCTCTCCAGACTGTTGGAAGGGCTGACATGCTCAGATTTCAAGTGTGCACCACACACACATACACACACACACACACACACACACACACACACACACACACACACACACACACACACACAAACTCAGTAACAGTCTTGTTTTTTCCGAGGACACAATGATGCAGTTTGTTTCTGGTGCAGGACAAGGTGTCACAATGATCCTGACCTCAGGGACCCTCAGGGGAATGAAGGCAGTGGATTGTGGGTAAGGTGAGGTGAATATTGTAAGTAGAAGGAATACATGTGAATTAACAACTGCTGTAATGAAAGATGAAGAGTCGGTAGTAATTCCAGTGTCTATAATGCATTGAACAATTGATCTAATGATTGTGGCTCATTAACTCACCCTGGCAGTGTGAAGTGCGTTTCTCTGGCTGAGCCAACTGACTGCCGACACACATAAATGACAAAAAAATAATATGGTGATGGACCCGGTAGTTAAAGATGTGATTACTTAAGATGCCATCTAATTAACAAATCAACACCCTTGATTTAAAATGTGCACTTGAATCATCTGAAACCAACCAAACTAAATGAAGGAAAAAGTTAATCGCGATAATTTGGAAATAGTGTTCCATCAAGTAATTTAACATCCCTATACATTTGGGATTGTCAATTTAACACTGACAGTAGGTGATCAGATAAAATCCATTAGAAAAATGCTGCGGTGAATTCTTTCGATCTTTTTCTACCTTTTCTATGTGTTTATAATGTTTTGTGCACCCCCATTTACACACATCACAGGGACAGAATGCGACAGTTGTATTGCTGTGCATTAGAGGGTAAAGGTGGCTACCAATGAGCTGCAGTGCCAGGACGAGGAACAGCCGTCCTCTCTTTTTTTAACGACAGCCTTTATTCCGAGTGCAGTTGGTATTTCACTCCAGATAATGAACTTCAAAGATCTGATCTTTCATTTTTCAGGATTCCCTCTGCTCTGTGATCCCTGATCTCTGTGGTGATCTTTTGTCAGGACTTGATGAGCTACACACATTTCTCATCTTGAATTCCAGTCTATTGTCTGGAACGTTGGTCATTCCTGCAACCAAGGAATATACAATAGAAGGAGAATATACAATAGAAGGAGAATATACAATAGAAGGAGGTGTCCCTTTTAAGGGCTAAGGATTATATTTTATTAAAGAAATATATTGTCTATTAATAATACTATTAATGTTGCTTTCACCTGTCAAAATGGCAACTGCCGCCGGCGGTAGGTCACTCCAGATGTTACTACTTAATGTAAATTCCGTTTCTAACTTGATGGTGGGTTTGTGTGCTCTCTGCAGGATGGTGTCTGTATTCAGCCAAAGATTGTTTCCGAGGTAAGAGAAGCTTTACTCTGTAACACCACTGTGCAACAGCGGGTGCACTGTGTTTTTGTAGTCCCAAGAAGTCTAACAGAGTGATACGTCTTCCATCGAGCGGGTCGCGTGACACCAATCTCATATTATCTAGTGAAACTTTCATTCATATCAATAATGAAAAAAGATAAGGGGTATCTGGAATATACAAAAGGTTCCCTAAATAGAGACATTTCCTAAAATAAAATTAAAATTCCAATCTGACGCCTGTAGTGAGCCATAGAAGCATCAAATGAGGCGCAGCATTTATCGCTTTCAGTGGGTTCGGGCCCTAAGGGTCATTTAGTCACTGAACTCACACTGGATCCATTTTAGTTTTGACACATTTTTCATTATAATAGAGAACCTAGAAGGAGGCGTGTGGATTGGAATAATTTGTGGTGAGCCCTCGGTTGAACACCCCAAACAGACCTGCCGGACCAAACGCCACTGAAAGCAAAGTCGAGAGGAGGAGGACCGAGATGGGAGCCAAGCTAACCCAACTATGACCGAAAGCTATTCCACCACCCAATCCAGCCTGAAAAAAGTCAGGCTAACCCAGCAACCGGAGGTCGGGGACTGTTGAGTCCACATCGAGCTGCATTTGACGGACGGACCGCGGGACAGAGCGCAGGACTCCGGTGGGACGAGAGGAGGGGGGGACTCTGTGTTTACATCAATGGTGTTTGGTGCTCAAACATAGTCAAATATGAAGGACAATGTTTCCCTGATGTTGAATTTTTTATGTTAATTTGTCGGCCCATATTGCCCAGAGAATAGTTTTGTTGCTTCTGTTTGCATTCCTCCTGACGCAGGTTCAAAAAACACACAGGAACGCACTCCTGTTTTTGTTTGCCATGTTTTTTGTGTGTAGCAAATGGGCTACGACTGTATTTTGTTGTGCAACCCCCCTCACCCTGTGTTGCATAACGACAATAAATCATCCTTGAATCCTTGTCATCAATAACTAACCATCAAACTTTTAGATATATTTAAGAATAATCACGAGGGCTAAGGTTGATATGCTTTGATTAACTTGGATTCATTTTATATCGGTACTTGCAATATTAGAATGCTGTCACGAGGACTTATTGACCCTACCTTCCTTATGCATGCCTTGCCTGCAACACCAGAAGGGCTCTAAGTGATGTCATCAATTAGAATGGAATGAATGTGTTTGTCAATGAGATCTTCAATTAGGCCTTTTATCATGTTGGTCCACACAGACACACATGCACACACACCCTCATATGGACAGGTCTTAACACACAAACATTCTAGGGTAGCTAAATCTATCAATGGATCACACTTACACTGCAAGGAGTTTCGTGTACGCTCCCGTGCCCGTACGTGCAACCAATTAACTATCAAATTGATTTGAGGTTTTTTCCCCCCCCCCCCAGACGCGTCAGTCAACATCGGACACTTGTAAGCGTTTTGGCGGACAGGATTGCACCGCAAAGTGGCTGGTGCTGAGCTCTAACGCTGTTAGAATTTAGTGCTGACATACATATCCCATCCTCAGATCAATGCACATGTCAGTGTGCAGCGCTGGAGCTGAGTCACTCTGGCAAATGTATGTCTTAATTAGTAAACGTGCGCCACTGATTTATGACAACGTCTTACGGATTTTGCGTGTGGCTCGGGCCTCTTTAATTATTGGACTGTGAAATAACCTGTGATGCAAATCTGCACCGCCGTCATCAATTAACCAATCGGCATATTGATTTGTTCGGCCATATTCCACCGAGACTGAAGCCGATGTGTTGCTTTGCCTTGCATCAATTGTTTTTTCCCCGAGTTAGTTAGAATGGAGTTGACTGAAATGAAGAAAAGTGGTGCCAGCAAATAAACAAAGAGAACCACAGTGAAAAAAAAGAAAACTAGATGATATAATTATTAATACTGATTAAGATAATCTCAAATGAGTGTTTTTATTCATCTTGTGCTCCATTTGTGTTTTCTCACCAACGGTGTACGTCAACACGCTGATGAGACTGTCAGAGCACTGAAGCCTAACTTCATCATTTTGAGTGAACGCCCAATCAGACCACAGTCACTTCATTTCACTCCAAGCCTCCCCCCCCCCCCCCCCCCCCAGACACGCATACCTCTTACACCTAATGGTGTGTAACGCATTATGTACACATTGCTACGCGTGCATCTTAAACACTCTGCTTGCACCTTATACCAGACATGAGCAAACATATTTTGAACACAGATGGCACTTCTTCCCCCATCCCCCCGATAACCTCGCACAACCATCCACGTCCATCACACTCGACTGAATCAAGGAGACGCGCTGCAGTGACGGTGACTTTGAAAAGAGATGGGGAGGAAAGACTCTGAGACTGGGCGCGACATCTCAATTCACATGACAGCTTATTTTATTAAAATGCCTGCAATACTGTAAAGTGAGTTTATTGTCGATGTCTGTGCCAGACCCAGCGTGTCTGTTATTAGAGCCGAACAATATTGAATTCATATTGACATTGAAATATGGGCGAGTACAACACCAACGACGCAAATGCTTCAATTGCTTCAACATTTTAAATTCGTTTCTATATAACGATGAAATCTGGTTATAAAAGTTAGATTGAGAACAGATGCATATTAGTGGTGTAATGAGCCGTAGTTGATTGTGAACCGCCAGATATTCAGTAGAAATATGCGGGAGATCTGCATTAATGTTTACTAGTTGCTGATCTCTGATAATTCTACATTGTGAACAACAAATCTGTGTTGAAATCGGCAAGAAGTGAGCTAGTAACGTTAGCAGCACCGGAGCTAATAGCTAACGGACGGAGGTTCTATTGAGTTACACTATCATGCGTTCATGCTCCAATCTGTAAAAATGTGTATTAAGTGATGGTAAATTATAACGTTATATAAATAAATAAATTTGTTTGATTTCTCAGCAATATAAAATAGATAATCTGTATCAGCTCATATGTATATATATATATATATATATATATATATATATATATATATATAGGTGGAAAAACGTGATGGAGGCATCTCTAAAAGTTACATTTGCTCCCCATTCTTTGCTGCTGATCCGATCCGTGACTCAAAGTTGTGATCCGTTGCACCTCTAATGTATATGTGCATTTACAAAAACATATGGTAAAGATATATACAGAGGTAGCACAGCTACTGCACGAGACAAATGTTAAATGACTGCTTGTCTGTCCCCTTCAGTGAACTGCATGTTTAAATGACTTGTGCAGACAGAGTCAAGCTGCGCGGAGACTGATGCGAGCTGAGTTGCTTCCTTGATATTCTGACGTCTCTACAGCTGTGTGTCCTGTCTTTCTGGGTCATTTCTGTTTCGCTCGCGATCCCGGTGGACTCCGCAGAGACGAGGCCCTGCACGACAGACAGTGGCGAAGCCCATCTTCTGCTTCATCAGACACACACACACACACACACACACACACACACACACACACACACACACACACACACGCACACACACACACACACACACACACACACACACACTTTGAGACCAGCTGACACACAGGGATGTTATTCATAAGTTTCTGGGACAGAGTCAACCTCGGTGGAGCTATGAACTCGGTGCCTGTGCGGCTCCCATTCCCACTACTGTATGCCGTTTCCTCTTTCCTCTCGGTGTCACCTGCTCTCCTCGGGTCCTCTTCTCTCACCTCTGTCGGTGCCCTGACTTCTCTCACAATAGACTCACATTTCAAAAATAAATAACTCAGCCTCCGTGTGCCCTTTTTGAGACACGGATTGCACTCTATTTAGAGGCATGCTTTTCAGCATTTCTGAGTGCTTAGGAATTTGTTTAACTCATCTTCAATATACACACATACATGTATACTGTATATATATATAGGCCTGTTCTGTAATGCTCCTCTTGCTGGTGGCATTGTGCCCTCTCTTGCCTCCTCCTCCTGCTCCACCAGGCCAAGAATGCCCAGGAGGAGCAGAAGGTGACAGATGTACACTCTACCTACCGCGCTCCCCTCCTTCTGCACTCCTCCCTCCCCGTACCCGAGTCCTTACTTCCCCATCCCCACACACCTTCGCCTCTACATTTCCTGCAAACCAAACCCGCCCGCACCTCCTGCCACTTTCTTTCTGTCTACCTCTCTGCCAAGCCAGCTCTCTCTCCTTTCTCGCTCCTCCCTCCTTCTCCTCATCTATCTTCCCGCTGTCCTTAATCTCCCACTTTTTCTCTACCGCCATCCTCCAGCACGTTATATGAGACATATTGACTACGAACTTTGATGCAATACACTTCTTACCACACACACACACACCCACGCATGCAGGGAAACCAATATGTTGACAGATGCACTCCTTGTACTCGCCACCTCTCCTTCTGTCTTCTTGTTGATTCTCTTTCCTGTAATATAGCTCCGACACCTAATGAAAGTCCTGATCGTGTACATGAGTGTTTACGCACACAGGTACTTTCTTGACATCACAGACACACTGATGCAAACATCCAATCACTCTGCAGGGGTACCAGACGACATATGTACCCTTCCCCCTGTCTCTCTCAGCTCCCCCTGCAACACACACACACACACACACACACACACACACACACACACACTTGTTAAGGGGCTCAGCAGGTACAGTGGCATCTGTACGCCCAACCCGACTCTTGGATATTTCATGTGGTGGAGCGGCGCTGGACCACACCACACAGTTGCAGGTAAGCTGGGCCTGAGTCGCACAGTTGGGAGGCGCACCCGTGCTGTGCTGATCCGCGGCCCACATCACGGCTTTGCCTGTTTCAGCGGCTACGAGAGCTGAGTCATCTGCCCTACAGCTTGCCACACTGCGCTCTACGCGCCGCTACGCCACGGCTGTAGCCTTGGGGTGGAACTGTTGGTCGTGAAATAGGAAGGAGTCGAGCTCAGAGAATGGTTCTGAGGTGGTGAGACAGAAATAAAAGCCGAGGGCGGCGGTTATGATGAGCCATCCACATACCAAGGCGTTTAAAAAAAAAAAAAATGCTGTACATCCACAGATTGTGATACTAGAACACATGGCTGGAGATTAAGAGAGAGAAAATCGAAGAGAGAAAAGATTGCTGAAACTCAACTAATTTATTATGTTTTGGAGAGAAAACGGATCAGTTATTCATTTCCAATAAATGACGTGTGCATACAAACATGAAGCACCCGCTGAGAGGCACTCATGAAGATGAAAGAGGGGGGGGGGGGGGGAAATGGGTACGGGAACGACGAAGAGACGCGATTTGCATAGACAGGTAAAAATATTTTGTAGAGGAAATAAAAATGACTTAGAAAAACATATCAAAACACATTCACCTCACGCACCATCACCCTCCCCTCATCCTCTTTCTCCCCTTGATTCCCCAACCCTCGGACAAGACCCCAGGAAAGAGATTGAAACGTCTTCTGTCCGCCTCTTCCCCTTAAACGGGGGCAGACATGGCCAGTCAAATCCAGATAGCCCCGGTGAGAGAGGTTGGTGCAGTGTTCGGGAGACGTTTTATTAAATATAGCCACGCTGCCATATAGCTATCTGACTGCACTTAAAATAGACCCTGCACTTGCTGCTGCAGTGCTCTCGCTGGAGTTGGGATATTATGAGAGCGGGTGGACCACAAAGCACGAGTGCTCTATCATGAGCTCAGAAATACTGTACGTCTGAAGACAATTCGGAGCGTTATATAGAAAATATCATGGTGATTAGATGACGGCCAGGAAATGTGGTGAGCTGCTGCCCCGGGAGAAAAGTTTATCATGACTGTTATTGCAGGACAAAAAGGTTAAGCGCCGCTGTGAGTCGAATCATTACCGGTCAAAGGTCAACATTCTCACTCGGTATTGATCCGACGGTGATGCCTGAAGTGGTTGTGTGTATATGATTGAGATGAAGGTTGTTATTTTTGTTTTTTTACAACAAATTCTGCAGTGGAATATAAAGTACACATTACAAAACACAATATAATACATAGCACTCATAAGAGACTTGCCCTGTTATTCAGACATATAAATACTAGTACTTTAAATTGTGTGCACGCTTTTTGACCACAACAAACCGCACCTGTCAGTGATACTGGGTGTGATCAGAGGTGTAACACACTGGACACTGAAACACTGCTTTTCAGTCGGGTGTTAAGTCACACTTGAAATACATTTGACCAACAGTAATAACGTATTTTTATTCCAGCAGAATGTTTTGTACAGGACTTAATAGGACGAAGTACTTGTTCAGCATCGGTATAACTTTAGTCCAGAACCTCAGTAATAGGTTATTGAGTATGTATTTGAAGGAATAGTTTGGGTCTTTTCAAACGGGGCTGTATGAAGTACTTATCCATCTGTGTATTGAGCAGAGTACTGCTGTGGGCGGGGGCAGCAGCAAAATGTATTTTAGACATCTAAAGGAAAGGCTCACCTAAACAAATCAATATCCATTTTAAATGCTTAAATGTACGGGTATGCATACCTGCACACATGCGACCAATTGCATCATGAGCCTCCTGGCGGCGATAGTAACTAGAAAGTGCACAGACCCCTGGCAGATGTGTCTTTTATTACCACCGCTGTAATGTTCGTAATGTTTGATTGAATGAATACATCCAACATCCGTAACGGTAACAAGAATCCAAACTGAGGCAGTTGTTAATCACTTGCAGCCTCTACAGGCCGGTTAAGACTAGCGAGTATTCAGCAGTAAACCACGGTATAAAACGGTCAATAAAATATGTTTTCAAAAAGTGTGAATCACACCAACCACTAGCATGTCTTTGACAGCACACAGTCATACATGAGCACAATAAATATGAGGATGATGGGTCCAGTAATATGCAAGACTAACCAGGGACAGACTGACGTACACATAACTTCCTGGCGGAAATAATAAATCAGCTATTCAAATAATTGACTCTTTTTGGGGGGGACAAGCAACAGAAGAGAAGCCAAAGTGCTTGATGGGCCATCCTGGGTACCTGAGGATGATTAAACATACATCAAAAAAAATTGTTGTATTCCCAGCAAACTGGATCGTATACCTTTTCTCATCATCTCACATCTTGACAAACAATATAGAGTGCGGAAGTTCATTAGCATCCATATGCTGAGACAGCTCACACAGCACACTGAACATATGACAACCACTTTGGCCCCTGGAAAAGATAAACCAAGGGCATGAAAGCATAACAGCACTCACAATTATGTCAAAGAAGCACTTCTGCCGCCAGATATAAGTTAATATCTATCGTGAAAGTGGAAAGCTGATATAAACAAAAGACTATCTTCTCTCTATATTCCATGCATAACTATGCCGTGCACATAAATCTGCCCTGTATGGACCGCATTGACAAGAACACCGCTACATTTTGTGTGTGGGCCGGGGAAATGAGTGTCTCATTTCCAAGCTAGCTGACAATGACACTCAAAGTTCACACGCTGAAGGCAGTGATGTAGCTCTTCATTACATATACAGTGTACAGTGTACAGTACATGATGCACAGCAAACCCATTTAGAGAGGCACTTTGATACAGGCGGCCATATAGTCAAGTGCACGTACGGGTGGACCATATATCAGCAGAGAGATGGAGCTTCTTTCCTCCATCCTAAGGAAAAGCTGACAATAGCAAGGCTGATAGAAGTCACTGCTTCACTTGAGGGATGGATGACAATAGCATTGCTGTGTGTGTAGGTGTGTGTGAGTGTGTGTGAGGGGTAACACAGTGTCATAGCTGTGGTTTAATGGCACAGTCAAAGTGGCAGCGAAAATCTCACACATGCATTATCCACGACCTTCGTTAGAATCGGCGGATGACACACCAAACATGCACGTTCAGATGTTGAACAAATAGTTTTCTAATTAAAAAATGGAACCCAAAAAATTATCAAATGAAAAACTGCAGTATTGATTGGAACCCAGCTCGTTTCATGTGATGGCATCCATCCTCATTTTCTCGGCATATTTTCTGATTTAGAGCTATTAGTGGCATTATGGCTCAGCAGTGTTAAAAAAAAAAATCTCTAATACACATTTTATGAAAAAGTTGGCTTTCCATCTGTTGTTAATGGAGTTGCTCCAAAATGCATCTCAACGTTGGCATCCCAAATTGTCACCGTGGCTCTGTTTGAGAGACGCTAGGTTTCGCAAATATTGGTTGAACTCTTCAATGTCAAAAGGAAAAACTTATATAAATTGTTGTCATAGCGGCACAATTTGTAAAACCAACCTCCAATACTTCAGCACTATAAGTGAGGCATTAAAATACCACACTTCACACGACTGTAGCAGGCATGAAGCTGAAATTGTTTGCAGTTTCTATAAATAATTTAGCTGAAGGTAATGTAATAACAGGCTACAAGATACACAGGGTGTGCAGCTGTTACCCACACAAAGGGATGTGCACAGACACACAGAAACACGGCCAAACGGTCAGTTCGTCAAATGGAGGGAGACGTGTCCTGTTGGTTATATGAGCTTTCGCAAGTGGTGCATGCCAAGGTCTACACACGCAAACGCACGCGCACCAGGATGTGAAAATATCACTAATACGCACACACACACACATACACACTGCAGAGCAATCACCGATGGTTCGGTCATGCACTCCTGGTTCCTCAGCCAGCCACGGTGGAGATGCCGTCGTCCGATACAAATTGTCACGCATAGAAACCTGTCTGCACACTGTCTGATTCGTTTTATCATCTTACAATAGAAGACTCTGGTGCAATGGAGAGTGCTAGTCCCGAAAGATGCTAATGTATGAATGACATTAGCAAGAAGCTATCATTTAGCTGCCTAAAGCTCAGTCATTACCATCTAATCTTACGTTCCTCCATTGTTTTCCCCACCATCCCAAGTCGTTCTGCAATCACCCGGTATAATTTAACTTTGAATCCCACACCTCTGTATTCTTTACTTTGTTTGTCGCAGAGTGCCTGGGGACGGATGAACAAAGTAAAGCAGCTTATCAGATGCTATTCTTGGATGATGACATTTGCATTTACGGTGGCTCTGAGTGGTCAAACAACTCTGACGGATTGTCCACTTTTAAACGTGCAACACTTTCGGTCAAAAAATACGTATTTGATGTGCAGATGCCTCGACTCTTAAATCCCCATTCACTCCATCCTTTCCTCTTCTGCTTCGTGACCTCTTGTCTCCTCCTGTCCTACCAAATCCCCATTCGTCACCCTGATCTCCCTCTCGCCATCTTTCAACCCCCTCCTCTCTAAATCCCTCATTCCCTCTCTGTCACCTCAACCTGTCTGTGCCCTCCCCTGTTCTGCCAATCCTCTATTCCCTGTCCTCCGTCATTGCAGCGCTGTGAATTTGCATTTAAACACTGTGCCTATTCGCTGGGTTACAATAACACTGTCGCTCTGCTGATCTAGTCTGAGCACAACAGCAAACAACCATCTCGAAGAAAAAAAACCAACAACAAAAAAAATCCCCCCAAAGACATGTCACGCACGGAGCATGCACGCACGTGCACGCGTGCAACCACAAAGGCAAGGAGAACACACATGCTTTGGCTTTGATTAAATATGTAAACAGCGATGTAAAAGTGGAACGAGGGAAGTGAGTAATGATGACAGACCGGAAGCATTGAGGACACATACAGGAACATATGGAGTTTTGCTCATAGTAATTGGTAAACAGTGATGTGCGTCTGAAAGGGATAGAGTGTCAGCGCGGCACGGCTGACGCGTCACTCAAAAGCAAACAATGGCCCTGAGCGGTTTCAGTGTGTGTGTGTGTGTGTGAGAGAGTGTGTAAGTATGTGTGTCCATGTCCCTGAGCTGTCCCCTTAGGACGGGATGCCAGTCAGCATCTAAGCAAAGGAGGAGAGCAAATTAAATATTGATCTCTGATAAGAATTCGAGCACTGTGTCGATTGGCTCCTCGCCGTATCTGTGGGTTTTATGATCTCCGTCAACACACAGATTTGGATAACTAATGCTCATGAGTCATAAATGTTGTAGACGATAAACAAATGTGACAGGACGCCGAAGGTCTCATGTCACGGTCACTGTCACACCTGCGGGGAGACGCGGGCAAAGTGCCTCGTTAGACTGTTGTTTGACAGGAAAGCAGTACAGTTAATACGAGTGCATCATAAACAAGATCAGCAAACCATTTCGTTTGCATTAACGTTGCAAGAGCATGACTAATACTTGACTTTTGATGTTTTAATACCAATTTTTGCCAGGAGGAAGTATGGAGCAAGTATAAAAAATGAAATAATAATGTATCTGCCAATATTAGATTTTCTGATATAAACACATACAATTTAGCTGAACCCTTAAATTCTGTTAAGAAGTAACTGAGATAGGTACCCGGGAAGACATTTTACATTTGTAAGTGCTCTATGGTTTACAGATGATGTAATGGTGACACCGTTTCTAAATTACCCTTTAAAATACATTTTTGATATTACCGTTCGGCAATATAGGGCCCTATATTTTCCATGATGCGGAAAACACAGACGGAATTTGATGATAAAAATGTAATTGCACTGTGAAAATGCGGAATATTGTAGAATTTCTGAGTATGCAATTCATGAAAATCAGGGGTTTCCCTGCCATTGAAAGCATTTTTTTTTTCACAGCACATGAGCTGAATGAACAAAAGTAAAATTTGCTATCTTTTGGTTTCATACAGCAACATCTAAGAAGCTTTCTGAGACAGTAACGTTACACAATTCACGACTTTAGCCCTGATTTTCCCCTCGCCGTTTTTGGAGCTGCCCAACAGAAGCCCCAGATCAAAGACAAATATCGGTTGGCTCAGCACTCGCTGTTCAAAGGCACGAGTCTGGAGGTTCGCCGATGCATCACCGAGCAGGCTAAATATCGGACCTGTCGGGGAGATACAGCCAATGAGAGAGCAAGACACGTGTTGAGGGGAAACACTGGGTGAGGGGTCCCAAGTTAGTCATCCAAAAAACAGAGGAATTCAAAACCAACAGCTAAAATCAGAGCAGTTGAAGGATTGAATGTTTTGTTTTAAAAGTGTATTGAATCACTTTCTGTGGTAAGAAAAATAGTGCATCAAATCATTGATATTCACTAAATTAATATCCTTACTATTTTCCTATGAATTGTTTTTTATTTATTTAATTCATTCACTACCCGATTAGACACTTCTTTTGATGACCAAATGTGCTTAAATAGTAAAACATAGAATTTAGAAAAAGGGTAAATGTAACAGATTTCATAGGGCCCTACTCCATCATATATATATATTATATATTGATTCATCTTTGATTTGCAGACAACACGTCTACAGCTATGTTAACGGCTGTGTGAGGCTGTACTTAAGCACAGTGGTTCTTTGAGCTAAATGCTAACATCAGCATGATAACGTGCTCACAATGACAATGCTAACATGCTGATGTTTCGCAGTTATAATGTCTACCAAGTTCTCCACTGTAGTTTAGCATGTTAGCATGCTACAATTTTGCAAATTAGCACTAAACACAAAGAAGAGCTGAGGCTGTATCAAATGTCATGGCACTCCATCCAATACTTGTTGAGATATTTCAGTCTATACCAAAGTGGAAGACCGACTAACCAACGGACCGACTGACGGAACGACATCGTAATTGAGCCACATTGTTAGCGTCAGTTCATCTCACACAGTATAGGAAGACCTTGATTCCAAGCCATACCTCAGGATGGGTATCAGAAATTCTTTGTCCTTTAAAACATGCTCATAAAAACAAGTTACCATACAAGCCACTAGAGAAAACCTGTATTTTAGGCTCAAAACGACTTCAAATAATCAAAGCCTTGACCTTCACAGCTTTGATAAAGACAAGGTGGCGAATGTATTCAATTAATCATTTTCTTCAATGGCTAGTAAATCAGTGCTGAAACTCCCTCCAAGCTCAGGGTTGTACAGGGACGCTCAAATAAAAAAGAAATTACACCGACCTCGGATTACTTGCAGATTCATTCCACTTTCATATTGTGACAGAAGGGACAACACAAGTAAAGCTACAGGGCTGGATAATATCTGCGGATTCCTGTCTTTTATATCTAACCAACAAAAAAAAAAAAAAGAAAAGACAATTAAGGAAGGAAAACTTTGTGGGATGGTGCTGCTTGACGGTCAGAGAACTTTTGATACTGTGAATCACAAACAAGTTATCAGAAATTGAAGGCTATTGGGTTAAGCACACCAGCACAGGCATGGCTGGGGTCTTATTTGTATCATAGGGACCAGTGAGCGGAAGTAAATGGCTATTGCTCAGAAGTCCGTCTCCATAGCTGCGGAGTCCCCCAAAGGAGTCTGCTAGGCCCCTTGTTGTTCCTTATGTACATTAATGAAATGATAGAGGCTTATAGTGACCTACGCAGACGACTTAGCTCTGGTGATTGTTGACAAGAACTTGGCTGTGTTCCATGAAAGGCTTAGCGAACAGCTGACTAACATCAGTGGATGACTCTCTGATAAACTCTCCTTACACCCTGCGAAAACATAACATAATCAATGCTGTTTTGCTCTAAACCCAGATTAAACAAAGCTAAGAATTATAAAATATATTTTAAGGGGAATGACATTTCCGTTAAAACATCTGTCATTTACATGGGCTGTACACTTGACGGCAATGCAGGGGGTTAATGTATAACCCTGACAGGGGTAGGAAAAGTTAAACGCCAGAACTAAGTTATTGGCCAGAAAGTCGGAAATTTGTGGCATCCAGCTTAATCCAATGGCACTTTGATTACGCTAGCAAATCCTGGTACTGTAGTTTTCCAAATCGATAGAAGATAAAACTTCAGGATTCCCAAAATAAAACAATTAGAGTGGTTTTGGGTATCGTTCAACAAGAGCACATAGGGAGGAATCCGGTTCATGCAACTAAACTTGCTCCCTGTGGGGTCTAGAGTGACACAGTAAAAACTAAAAAATATTATTAAATTGTAAGGCTGTAGCCAAAGGGCAACCTCCGGTTCTACCGAGTGATGCCGATGTGGAAGTGTCTTAAAACTTGCACTATCTCTACTGGCCATCAGGGGACGACTCTTCGGGATGCAAAAACAAGTCAGATTGTATAGAAGTCTATGAGACAATGACTCTCACTTGATTTATTACCTCAGTACACATTGTAAACATGAGTTTATGGTTTTAATCTCTAGTTTCAAGTCTTCTTCAATACAGCATGATGTTCATTTAGTAAATTATGGTCCATTTAGAGTCAAATAGACCATAAAGCAAGGTATGCTTTAGGACGTCACTGCGTAACTCCTCCACATTCCAAATATGGTAACTTCGTTCATCGGTTGCAAAATAAACATGGCGACGGCCGTATTCCAAGATGGTGACGTCACGATGACTACGTCCACTTCTTATATACAGTCTATGGGTCTAGCCCCAAAATTGCTTTGTTAAAGAAACTTCTTCTCGCAGGTCACAAAGGCTCACAGGCACAACACCAGGTTCAGTGTAGCAAATCTGACGCTGGTAAGAATCAGTAGCCAGATGGGTAAAAGTTATTTTTAGATTGGATGCCCATGATTGGAATTAGCTTCCTTTAGCATCAAACAGACAGCAAACCCAGTCACATTTAAGGTAAAACTAACAAACTGGCCTTTAAGTAGCTGTGAAGATAGTTGTTAAGGCAGGGTTTAATGGACCAGTTTAATGGACCAGAGGAATGCCCGTTAATGGCCAGTGTGAATATGTCCTGTATATATTGTTTTATTTTTTATTCTCTTTTTACTTTTACTCCACTATTTCCACGGGCCACAATGGAAATAATTCCTTTGACTTTTTTGTCTTATCCATGATGTGCATGTACACTGATGTTACAACCATTTCAGTATCTGTTTTTTAAGTTCTGACAATGACCTGTAACTGACCTAATAGTTATATTATATAATGATGAAGCGTGGTCTTTGTATTGAAGGGTAAAATAAGGTAAAACCGGAATAAATCCACACTGCCGCATTGGCTCCAGCAGTGAATGGAGGGAAGTTTAGGGAAAAGGTGGGTGTTCACTACACACACACATTCGTGGACTGCACATATGCACACATGCAGTTGTTTATTGGTGCGCACGAGTTTAAGGAATATTTTAGTTTAAAAATACTTTGCAGAAGCAGAGTGTTATAGAGCTCTCTGCACTCTGTCTCCTCATCATCACTTCCAGAGGTTAAAGATAGTGTGCGTCAGTTTGTGTGTGTGTGTAGGTGTGTGTGTGTGTATGTGTATAGGTGTGTGCGCGCGCGTGTGTGGTGTGCGATGCAGCTCTGCTCTGTATTCATGTCTCGTGCTGATTGTGCTCTGAATGAATCTTGCTCCAGCCTGCTGCGTAGAGGGTGTGAGAAAAAGGGAGGGGGGGAAGAGAGACAGAGAGAGGACAGAAGGAGAGGTAAAGGGATGGATGAAAGCAGAGAGAGAAGGGAGGATTAGAGGGGGTGTAGGAGGATTGGAAAAGTGCGTGTGCTGAGGATTTTTCTCCCCCCGCGATCAGGTGCAATGCGGAGAAGGTGTTAAGATCTGCTGAATTTGCTTACCCATAAGCTTTAGCGGGTCACTGTGAATAGGTCACTGCTAGGAGCAGGAAGTGTGGTTATTGAGAATGAAGCCAGATGAAGACCTGCATTAGTTCTCTTCAACATTCATCATCAGATAAAAAGCATACAGGGTGTTTGGAGCAATAGCAATTAACAATTCTTAGGACACTATTTAACACATCTCTTACACATATTAAATCACAGGCAGTTACTATAAATGCTCCCCTGCAAGCATTTATCCTGCTTGAACCCTTCCCAAATTCACAACTGCATAGCTAAAGAGTGAGGTAACAGTACTTGCGGGTCTAAGATGTTTGGGTTCCTACAGTGCATGTATACAACTGTCCTATATACGAGTCTGGCCTACAAAAAACGTTGCTGTATTTCAGACCTGTTTTCATCTGCTGCTATTTTTTCACCTCTTAAGTGAAATTGTTCTTTCTGAACTTCCTTACACTTACTGATACGTTGTATTATGGTGAGGATCAGCACTAGCTTTGAGGTGGATGCAAACCTAACAGGCTTGAATATTCAGCAGAGTCACTAGACTTCTTCTCAAACCTCCATTTGTATGTTCAACATGTTAATAGTTAATAAGTGACATCCATACGAACCAATATCGTACTGTTTTTAATATACTATTGTGAAACTGCAGGTTTATTATTAAATATTTTGGATTTTATACATTTCACTAGACTACTATGAGCACAAAGAAGCCTAAAAAACTGATTTCCTGTATGGCACATCCAGTTTAGAGAGAGCTTGGATTTGTATAACCTACTTTTTAGTGATGTAATGCGGTTATATGCCTCCGCCAATCACTCATGTTGCAGTTTACATTAATGTCTGTCCAAAATCTCATCACTTCATCGTTTTATACTATTAGACATTTGTATGAAATTGTCATAATTAGCAAATTAATTCTTGAGTCCTGGCCAAGAACAGTGAACTTTGACAACCAAATTCGAAGCAGTTCATCCTCGAGTTCAGGTGGACGTTTGTGCCAAAGTTGAAGAAATTTGCCTGAGCCTTTGTCAAAATTTCACAAGAATGGGACAGACGTGAGGTCACAGTAGCCTTGACCTTTGTGTTTACGGGCGTTCCTGAGATCGCGTTCACGTTAATGGACTCGACGGACGGATGGACAACCCGAAAACAAAATGCCAGCGGCCACGGCTCTCGCCGGGCGCGGGGGCATAAGAAGTGGTTCCAAATGGCTCCAGTACTTTACATTTAAACACACTTACACTAATCAAACCCACGCCTGCACATGCGAGCTTGACTCAGAAGAAAAAAAAGTCTCAAACAGAGAAACAAAAATGTCTCAAACAGCTTTCAGAATAAAGAAATCCCGGGACCGACCTTGTACCACTAGGTGAAATACAACCACTGGGTCCAACACATTGTTCCGTCTATTTGGAATAAACTCTTCTCTAACAAGATTCACAGATGCCATATATCCGTCAGCTAAACAGCCAGATTCACAAGGACGGTGGATGCCAATCTGTTTCTCGAGCAGCTGTATCTCATTGGTTCATTCATCAAAGCTTGCTTCCTGTCCTCCGTCTCCCACCGGAACCAATTTGTTCATAACCCCCATGAATTCTGGCACCCTCGCCCCCAGTGTGGAGACCGCTTGCTACATAATTAGTCTGTACCGGGCATTACCGTCACAGTGACAAAAACATGACCTTATCCGGGATGGTCTGTAATTCTGGGCTGCACTGAAGGAGGCGCGGAGGGAGATGGAAGGCGCACGAACTGGAGGTGATAAGGTACGAGCAAAAAGTGAGTGAAAGATTAAAAATGTGTTATAATTGGGTTGCGCTGTTAAGGGACCAAAGAGAACGAGCAAGATGAACAATATCAGGACAGGGCAGAATTAGAAAAGGACCAAAAAACATAATGAAAAGGTGTGTTGTCATGTGGAACGGAAAGTTAAAGGTAAGGCACATATACTAATAAACGGGAATGATGAGACACAAATAATATGAGAGAAAATATTCATGAAACAACACAAGTCGTATGGGAAGAGATATCGAGGCTGATCTGCTGAAAGTTTCTGGGAGAAAAAAGCACACAGTCGGTGCAGAAAATGTGAGAAATATATCTCCCCGCCATGGAGGGATTTATGTGAAGGAGCTAAGACTGGAAAAAGGTGAAAGATGTAACAGTGGGACAGGAATACTTTGGTGAATTGCGAGGCACTTTAAGTTGATGGGAGGGGGGGGAGGAATTTACTGTTTAGCCCTGCCTTTAAATCTGACAACCGGAGTTTAATTCCCTACTCAATATCTCTACTTCAAGGAAAAAACTTAATTACCAGTACTTACATTTTTTGGATGCAAGGCATCACATGGATCTAGAAAGTTTTTCACTTACTCACTTGTTCTAATTCAATGATTCGACCACAGGTAGTGAATGTACATCCACGGGAATGTTACACTGAGAAAAACTGAGCAAGGATCCATCATCTCCTCTCTGTCTTGGTCTTATTTAACCACGACTAAAATGGTCCCCAGTCTTTAAACAAAGGTTGTAAATACTGCCGTGTGGACATTTGAAGGGGCAAAGTTTTTTTTCATTTTTTTTATAATGATGTTTTGTTTGTATTTCTTGCTCAAAATGTCTACATCATCATCATCATCCTCATTTTTAGCAGAGCCACCAAGTCCACAGAGGGGGGACGTGGGTTTGGTTGGATGGGTCAACAAAGTGTCGGACTTTGACACAGGGGACCTCTGGCCACATTCTTCCACCAACATCGATTTCTTTTAAGCAGGACCACAATTGTTCTTTGAGTGTCTATTTTAAGCCAAACTACAAGCTTTCCCCTGAACCATAGCAATTTTTTTAATCACAAAATGTGTTTTATTCTTCAAACTGTGATTTGCTATGGATGTGGAGGGCACTGGCAAATAGACGAATCCGGCTGATAGCAGCGACAGATCAGATAATGCAATATATGTCTTCCTGGAGGGCAAAGGCAAACAATTTGTTTTTGTTGTTTTATTTTGAGGAACATGTACTTCTCGCTCTAGCATGTGCATGACATTGCCGGTAATGCAGATTGAAAGTTTGTGTATTCTGGCAAAAAAAACATTGAATGTAAACAATGTGGTCTGCGCGTTACCTTTATCCTTTAGATGAAGCTGCTTCTATTGCCAATCCTTCATCATTATGGAACTGTTTGATTTGGGAAACCGGAGAAACAACATGTCCAAACCATTTGTGCTCTGACACTTTGAAGTAGAGAAAGCAGGCAGTCATATGTGGTCATATTTAGAGGAACAAGGAATTACAGGGAGAATGCACAAGCATGTACAAAAATAGCCGGGTAAAGAGAGAGGGATACATAGCAGAAAGAATTGACAGTACGTGCTATGTGAAGTGTTTGAGTCTGGTGTGAAAA
The DNA here is from genome assembly GCF_050575085.1 of Anarhichas minor. Lineage (NCBI taxonomy): Eukaryota > Metazoa > Chordata > Actinopteri > Perciformes > Anarhichadidae > Anarhichas > Anarhichas minor. The sequence goes on from NW_027466458.1 coordinate 497,356, forward strand.
TAAGCAGTGTGCTGTATTGGCGGAGTGTGCAGCAGCTCTGAGATCAGATCCTGGCCTCGGTGATTGGCAGCTCCGCTTAAGTCCACAATGACAGTAATGATAGGATGGTGTCGAGCAACACCTACCCTCTTATTAAAACCTGGGCGGGTGACACGCATCCACTTACACGCGAGTGCCGCGTGTGTGCTGGGTAAATGTGGGCAAAACGCATCCTGTGAAACATCAGCGCAATAAAACTCTCATAAGGAACCAGGGTGGAAAAGGTTAATAACCACCCTTATTAATTCTGGATTAAATCCACTGTAATGAAATCACAGAGCTGTGCTCAATAAACTGTTAAATGTTGCACTTCAGGAGAAGCACGCCATCGCCTTCTGATCTCTCCGTGCAGCAGTTGTCCTACCCGCTGAGGGCTTTTATTTTGTTAATTCATTCATTCATTCCTGGAGAAAATGAATTGGAGGAGTGGATGTCATGTGGCCTGAAAGCTGTCGGGCGATTGGTTGACTGAAGTTGTCTAACTCCTGTTTGCTGAACTTGAGTGAGTTATTGCCATGGTGATGACTCATGATGTGAGGGACATCAGAGGACAAACGGAGCACATTTTGCGGAAATGTTTTCGGCGGGATGCTCGGGGCATCTGTCTGCATGTTTGTGTCTATTATTGTTGAGTCACACTTTGTTGGAAATGCCAACGAGACAGATCGAATCAGTGTGGCCCGATACATATTCACGCAAGATTTTGAACAACTCATTTGATCTAACAGCAACAGACTGAATCAGACCCAGATGTTGACGAGTTATGGACCTTTTACCTCCATTTGTCCTTGAAGGTAGCGTGCGAGGAGGACACAAACCAAATGATGAGCTGAAGTTATTACATGCCCGAGTTTGTTTTCATGTGAAGCAGGGACCCGTCTCAACTCGTAAAAATCCTAGAAATATATTCTGGATGCTTTGAAATAATTCATATTTCTGCGTATAATCAATCCATATTAGTAGTGAACGGTTCACAGAGTTGCAGACTGATGAGGGGAGAGGAGGGAGGACATTAGATGGATGGAGGTTCAGCCGGTGACATTAGATGATCTTTAATGAGGCGGCACCAGAATAAGGTGGGGCAGCTATCAGTTTAAACCTTTACTTCTTTTTTTGAATGAAACGCTTCAATTGAATGTCTCGCACTCTGCCGTGTTCGCTCTCATCATCGTGTCTGTTTTGCTTGACCTCAGAAGAATGTTAGTGACAATGCATTTTTTAGATAATCCAATGGATTTGAACTAGTTTATTTAGGAGAATGTCTTCAAACTTTAAAAGGAAAACAATCCGTCAGCGAAAACATCAGAATCATCTAATTTGAAGATGCACAGTTTTCATTGGACATCGGTGTAGCATGTATGATCTAAGAAAATAGTGACGACTAACACCGACAGACAGAGACACAATTTCTTGTCTTTGCAGATAAAAATATATAAAATTTGAGTGACTTGTTTATCTTACTGGGCTAACGGATCTGGTTCTTAGCATCGTCGGCACGCTGTAATAAAATGTTGGCTAGTTTAACTTAAAAACATAACTTTCTGTGCCACCTTAGAAATGTGAAAATTGAGCTGAAATAATTTGTTCAGCCTTCGCATGAGCTCTCTAACTCTAAAACAAAGCCTGCCGGGAAGTCTGTAAATATGCTCATCGTGTCTCTCATGAAACTTAATTTGATGAGTTCCCTCAGCAGTAATTTCATCCAACTCATCATCCCCTCCTGTTGTGTTCGTTTGTTCTGTGTCCCCGGTCCCAAACGGCCACCGCAATAATACATATATTATCAGCTAATGTTCTGTTAGATCCTATTATCAACTTAAGTTCTTGTGAACATTACAAGTCAGCTATTTATGGTCTGCAGGCCTCGTTGATCTGAGCTCATGTAGTACAACTCGTTACTCAGATGGAACATAATGTGCTATTTATCAAAGACTACTTTGTGTCAAGGTTTAAAGAGGATATATGTTTTATTAAAGTTAGAGTTTGTTAACTATCTGCAAGCTATTAGCGCTGATTTTTGTGAATTGAACTGTTTGTGCAATGAGAATAGAAAGTGGCCAATAACACAGGAGCACTGAGATGCTATTAGCTCGGCAGCACAGTTACGGGTGCATTCCACAGGTGTACAAAAGTCAAATAAAACACCCGAAATTTTTGTATTAATTTATTTTGTGTGTTTAGATGCCCCGTGTGGACAAAGACGGCAAACTTACGACAATCATGGTAAATGAACTACATTTTTCAGAAAGATAACTTGTAAATTGGTCCAATTCGACTGGAAATTATGTCAAATGAGCAGTTCTAAGTTCTGAGAAGTTCAATTAACTTGAAAATGATAAAACATACATATAGCTTTGACATTAGATTAATTATAAAATCTTAATCGACTCCAATTAAATTGGTATATGATGTTTAATACATTTAACTGTACTGCACTGCTCGTAACTTACACACTGCCGGTACAGCGTGTTCACATTTGTTAATTATTCTAATCCTCTGACACGTCGCCGGTTGTCTGACACTAATTGACCTTCTGTTCTTCACAGATTGCAGGTTAATACGGTGAGATGATTTAGAGTACAGCCATCAAGCTCAGGCTGTGTCCTGAGCTCCGTCAAGGGTTCTGCCGTGTCAGCAGAATTATTACGGGGTAGTTTTTTTTGTCTTTTTTAAAGCAGTCAGATTGTTTTTACAGTAGAGGCATGTATATGCACACAAGGAAGATTAACTGAATGCAACTTGACAGTCAATTAAGTAAAGATAATATAGACCTGAGAGGCCGCTGCCCGAATTTAAGTGCCTGCTGTGAATTTTAGTATGGTATACAGTGGTTAATTTAAACCATAGACTGTTTATAAGAAGTGGACATAGTCATCGTGACATCACCCATTGGTTCGTGGACTGTCACCTCAAGTTTGGTATTTCGGCCATCGCCATCTTGGTTTTTGCAACCAGAAGTGACACGAGAGGGTGGAGCTAAATACAACTGAACACTGAATGAGACGTTTTTAGGTGAATGGGTTACAATTAACTTACGTGAACTGAAAACATTGTGAACGCGTTAAAGTTGTAAGACGAAAACAGATAACTCTCAGACCGGACAACACCGTGGTAGCGACCTGTCAATCAAAAGGTAGCGAGGTAGACCTTGAAGCATACTCTGCTTTATGGTCTATTTCAGTGGTTCTCAACTGGTCTGGCTGCGGGACCCACCATCACCCCTTAATGACAAGCCGCGACCCACGACTTAATGACAAGCCGCGACCCACGACCCAAATTATATATATATATATATATATAATTTGGGTATATCTATATTCAAGAAGTCTAGTAGTAGTAACGTATCTGTGTAGTAAACAACTGCCAAATCAAATAAAGAAAGTACACATCAATTATATTTTAACAAATATTATTCAAATTTTTCAAATTTAACTGGATGGATTATAAATAATGCATAGAAAGACATGAATAAATGTTCTTCTCATTTCACGTAAAATAACGGCTGGATTAAAAGATAAATTTCGTAACGAAATTAATTTTAGAAAAATTATTTTCACTGAAATGCCCTGCAGCTTTAAATTCAGTTCATTCAGGATGAAGTGAAGGGCCACAATATTATATTTTTCTCATCTTCTAAAAAGAGAATTTAGTGTTGGAAGAATTCACCTATATGACTCTGGTCTCTCTGGCCAATTTTCTCTTTTGGAAATCGTCCTATGATTTGACTTTCACACTTCAATAGTCCTGCTCTGCTCTCTATGTCCTCGTCTCTCCCCTGTGTGTCACGGTGTGTGTACATCTCACTCAAGTCAGGAAACTTGTCAGAATACCCATATTTGATTGGATGAGCTGCATCACGTGATGTGATTCACAACGCATTGGTCGGTGTTTTTCCTGCACCGCTGAACAAGTGCCGTAAATGCTGGAATAATTCCGCTGCATAAAAAATGCCCTTCAAAATAAAATCACATTTTTTTTTTTTTTTTTTGTCAGTCAAAGGCCCGCGACCCACTGAAAACGGGTCCGCGACCCACCAGTTGAGAATCACTGGTCTATTTGACTCTAAATGGACATTTACTAAATGAACATCATGCTGTATTGAAGAAGACTTGAAACTAGACATTGAGACCATAAACTCATGTTTACAATGTTTACTGAGGTAATAAATCAAGAGAGAAGTAGAGTCATTTTCTATTTTATTTTCTATACAATCGCACTTCTTTTTGAAACCGGAGGAGTTGCCCCCTGATGGCCATTAGAGAGAATGCAAGTTTAACAAACTTCAGCATTGGCTTCCCTTTTCAGAACCAGAGGTTGTCGCCTAGTTAAGGCACATAATGTGTGTGTGCGTGCTTCATATTTAGTAATTAGCATGCACTGGGCTCCGTCGTAATTACGCCACTGTCTTTTAAAGGTGAATGAGAGGATTTGTTGTGATTGCATTATTGAGACCAACAGGGGCCACTTGAGCAGGTACCAATAGTTCACATCCCCCCTATATACGTGTAAAAGCATTGTTAATGATTCCCTTCTTCTTCTCTGCCTGTTTTGCATTGATTGGTCGTTACTTGCAGTTTTCTTTTATATCCAGAATGACCGCAACATATCTCTTTGAAGAAAGAATGAAATAAAAGACAGCAAAGAGATAATAAGGGGAGAAAAGAGAGCAAGAACTGCGGCGTTAACTTCCGTGTTAACAACAGTGTCTTGTTCACCTGTAGAGATGTTGCCTCACAGCGACACATACACCTCGGCGCTTTCAACACGTTTTAAATGTCACTGTAATCATTTTAATCCGCTTGTTTCGTGCGATTCAGTTAGATTCAACGAGGGTTTCAAGAGAAAAGAAAAGCTGCTATCTCTCAAATGTTGTTTATCTCACTGTTAAACGTAAACTTTACTGTTGATGATTGGTTGAATCTGTTTGTGAAGACACCGCATTAGGTGAGAAACATAATGTTGATAGCTCTAAGCGTTGAATGTGTCACAATAACATGAAAATCTGCATGAGCCTAAAAATGTAGACGCTCAAGCTCAGCGAGTCTCTGTTTGTCCGTTCCTCTCCCTCTGTTTTTCTCTTCATAAAAATGACGTGCTGTCTATTAAGTAGGCACTCATTTGGCAAAAAAATAACTAATTCAAACAAACCCGGTGGCCATGTTTAAGTGAAGGGTCCACATTTGTTTGTCTTGTACACACACTCGAGGCCACGTAGGCGATAAACAGTCTGGTTTGGCACTTTTCCACGGATCAACAGGTGGCTGTAATACGCCAACAAAAGGCAGTGTAGATGAAGACTGCTACCAAGTAAACACGGCTGTAAGCATTGAAGGGTTTACACTTTGAAGTAAAATCGGCTTTGGAAATGTTTTAAGAAGAAGGAAACGTCTGCTAGACCTCGAGGATCCACACAATGCAGTTAGGCGAGTGACACTGAATGTAAATAAAACGTTTGTTTGTTGTCAAGAAAACTCCACAGAAGGGGAGTTTAAAGGTAAAATCCACAAATCGAATCAAGAACTCGCATTTACCTGAGTGTATCTCAGAGGAATAATCTTGTGTTGATTAAGATGAAAGGCGCTTCTACTTCTTCTTGTGCTTGATCACTTTGTGATCATTTTTATCCGATATGCTCCTCCTTAGATGTTTCCCCTCATGAACACGGAGACGATAACAGATTTGTGACTTTATTAGAAAAATTTGCTTAGGTCTTAGTCTTTAATACCTTTTGGATGCTTGTTTTTAATGACAGAAGCAAAAGAAATTGGCAATTTAGTTTAGACTATCAGGCCATCAGCACACCACTGCACCAAAGCCACCAAAAATGATTAAAAAAAAAAGGTTTTTGTTTAATCTGTCTGCCGGCTTTTGTCTTTGCAGCACTATTTCCTGATGCACTAAAGAAGGATTAGAAATGTCTGCAGACCATGATTAAATGCAGAGCAAATGAGTGATTGTCTTATATTGGATGCGGTGTTCCATCCCAACCCGGAATGCGACTTGGCAATGGCCATACATAAAATTGTTTAGATTTATTGAAGATGCCCTTGCTGTACATCACGATAAGCTATATGGCTTATCATCATATATAACTGCCGCCCTACAGCCCGCTCCGTTCCTCATCTTCGTGTTAGAACATGAACATTGTACAGTTTAGGAATAGTAACAGGTGCGGATGTAAGATTTGGTTTTCTTGGTTTTCTTATAGAGTGTTAAAGCAGAGCTTACTGGACATGTGAGGACCTTTGTTGACTGCATTCATTCCTCCAAACCTTGCACCTAAGCTTTAAAAAAGTGTGTTTTCGTAAGCGCCTGCGAATTATCTTTGGTGGTTCTTTTTTCTTTTCGCTTATTTATGTTTGTGTGTGGATGCAGTCAATGAAAGATGCCCGAAAGATGCCCGTGCCTGGTAATCCATCACAATGAACCGGACCCCTGTAATTTAGTTTAGTTTTAGTCGCGGTGTTATTGTTGTTTCGTTGGGAGTTGAGTCTGTATTTTTCACATTATTTCACACCTACGCTGTGCTTGCTGTCAATCACCCGACAGCCGCAGGAAGAAATGGTCTCCACTGGAAAATAAGCCCCAAAAAATATGTCACCTTTTAAAGTTGGTGTCAAATATGTATGCTTACATTCGGGTTGGGTGGCACAGTAGGCATGTTTTTTCTAAATACATGCTTGATTTAAAAAAACTAACTTATCGTGATATGAGCTATCTGATTGGCTGTATTGTTGCCGAAACAAAATCCAAACTTGACCTTAGCTCGAGGTTTTGCTCACTAAAAGTTCTCCCTGCAAAGTATTTTCTGTCACTCACCATGAGAGTCTACAGGCATCGCTGCATGCTCTCATTGTTCTATAGATGAGCTGAATCCCCCCCCCCAAACAAAACATGATCATTTCTGTCCATCCTCAGGTAAAATGGTCCTCATTAGAATAGAAATGCGAACACAGACAAAAGCTTGTATTTACTGTATGTGGGCGAATGGTATTGTAAACAGAAATCATTTGTATACAATAGATTTGTATTTTAGTGAATGGTTGTGTCAAACTCTCTCACACACACACACACACACTTTGACAGATTTTTCTACCTCCCACTGCAACTTCCCTAAACACACCAAATTTTATCCCAGACAATACTTTCCCTCCACCAAAACGAAAGGTTGATGACACCGCGGCTGACTCAGCCAGACGGTAGAAATCTTCATTGTGCTAATTAGATCCTTCGCTGTCTGTTAAAGACTTTTATCTCCCACACATCTCCGCGCCCATCTAATCTGGCCTTATCCGCAGGCTCCATCTCAAGGTGATTGCTGAGATAGTCTCTGCCGCGGAGTTAAAAAGAAACACGATTGTCTGAGTGAGCAGAAATAGTATCTAATTTCCTCTCAGTCAAACTTGTCCAAAGTCGGCCGTCACATTCATGCTTGTGTGCGCGGGGCTGTGTGCATATGGGTCTTTATTTAATGTGTGTGTGTGTGTGTGTGTGTGTGTGTGTGTGTGTTATCATTGTCATCGCTCTGGGGAGAACTCTCTGAATTGGTAGAAAATGTCCCTTTGTCACCGCAGGCCATCGTGCAGCAAACAAAACCAGACACGCACATGGAGCCACACAATAAAGTTAAATAAAAACACAGCTGGCTTGTTCAAACCCCAGACAATTGGTTTTGTTGCAGGATAAACAGTTTTATTCAATGCCGCTACCAGCTGCGTTTCAGGTCGTTTTCATAGTCTTTATGTACTTTTTCCGCTCACATTTTTGGTTTGTTACATTCGAAGCACCTCAGGGACTCAAAACTCTTGTGTTGCACCCCAGCGAAAACGTTTCTGCGAAGGGAAAAAAAAAAGGCTGGAAGACTCGGATGCAGCAGTCTGACTGTGTGTTGACACTGCGGCGAGCATCCATTTCAGACAGCTGAACACATGAGACGAGCTCAAAAGCAGTGGCAGTGGATCGCCTGTTTGTAGGCGAAGGGGGAAAAGATGCCTGCTGCTTTGCTTTTGTCCAACAGTTTGGCAGGAACGAGACATAAAATCTGCCTGCTGCTGTGTCCGCACCACCGCCGCTTCCGGTAGCAAAAATCATAATCTTTACATCACCACAATCAGGTTGTGCAAAGTGGCTGCTAGTGACCTGAATACGCAGCGTGTTCTGGACTCCCATAGGAGTCAAAGCCGAAAATGTGTTTTCTTAGAAAGCAATGGCAAAAGTTCTCTATTCAGCATTTAGTTATGGTTGCTAAAAGTTGCTTTAAATCAACGTTTTTACAGTAGTCATGTTGAAAAATTGTTATTGAATCGGTCATGTCTTCCACTTTGAAACGATAGCATTTAATCAATATCGTCTCAACGAGCCTAAATATTCGCACATCAAAATATTTTTATAAATGAATCATTACTGGGATACAACCATTTTAATGGGGTCACATCTATTTAAAATAAAGTACTGTGACGCATATAACTTGTTTGGTTTGAGATGACTAAGATAACTTAATTATTACATTTGGTCAACTGATTGTAATGTTGTAATATTTGAAGGTGATCTGTCAGAGAGAAGGAAACAAAAGGCTTTTTTGATTTGTTAAAAAAAGAAAAATGCTTGTAAGCAGACCAGAATTTTATTATTCTTATGTCATGGTAGTAAGATTTTATTTTGATGACTAACACTTAAAGCAGTGTCCAAATGCTTAGCTAAATTACTTGTTGTAATATGTTAGTAATAAACTGTGCTAGCTAACATTAGCATTAAGCTAATTATCGTGTCCGTTTTGTTTGACTTCATGTCTCATTACATAATCTCAAACATTAACGCTCACACTGGTGTCCTGCTAAGGGGGATCCTAGATTAATTAACAAATAAACAAGCTACTGTTAGCCATTGGCACATCTGATACTGAAATATTATCTAATTGGCACCAGCAAAAATACCAGGCTTCCACCTAAACTAAAACTAAAGAATGTACAGTTTAATATAGCTGATCATTTTAGTGAAAACAGATACGTTTTTTTCGGTTAGCAGAAAACCTGTTTGCCTTATGTTTGAGTTTAAGTAAAAAAAACAAAAAAAAACAGTTAGCTCCTTTAAATCAAGATTGAAGACTTTTCTGTTTGCTGCTGCCTTTAATTGAACCAGATTCAAGGATATTAATCAATTTCCTGCATTTCTGCATTTTACTACTGTATTTTACTTCTTACGCTGCTTTTTAGTGTTTTAATGAATGTTCTTAATTGTTTTTAAATGTCCTTTACTTTTGCCTTATGTTTTGATGCTTTTAATGGTTTTATGTGAAGCACTTTGAATTGCCTCATTGAAATGTGCTATACAAATAAACTTGCCTTGCCTTACTATTAAATTTTACTTTTGCTGGTTGAGGTCAAACTAGTACAATTATTTATGTATACATCTTTATAGGTATATGCTAATGTTAGAGATACAAATTGCCTATCAAAAGAACATTAAATAGTGTCATGGTAGTTTGCTTTCGAGACACTAAGAGAAACAGAATTCTTCAAAATAGAAGAAAAAAATTGAGTTAAAAGGGAAAACTATTGTATTTGTGCTCCTTTTTAGGATCCATGTTTACATCATCTACATTTTAAGCTGTTCAATGACACCTCCTTTGAGACCGCTTCCTACATAACTTTCCACTGACTTGGTTAATGATGGTAAGTGAAATCAATTTTAAGTGAAAATTAATGTTTCACAATATTGTATTTTGGATGGTTGCTAAAAATGTTCTTGTTTGCCCGCAATGCAAAGTATTTTGTATAATTACAATTATTTGTGTTTTTTTGGAGGCCAGTACCACACCTCATGTTCCGCCGCAGCCTGCAAGAAAAGGAATATCCCGGGGGTGGCCTAGGTCGAAATAACCCAGCACCAAGTAGTATTGAAATTCCTCCAGTCAAATGATACCTGCTATCGATCCTTTTGCTGCCCAGATCTAGTTAAAAAAAACTAAAAAATCAGAGGATCTGTGTTCTGCTTCTGCTTAATGAGCGCTATGCAGTATCGCTGCAATCAGCTAGCCAGTGGGAAACACACACAGCCTCCATTCACATGATGGCTATCGAATTAAATACTTTATTAGTATCGGTATCACTTTAAGGGTATTGGAATTAATACTGACATCATCATTTGTTAATCACTGCAGCCATAAGTCTAAGCGCTACACATATTGGACAGATGCTAATGGCTCCAACCAACCTATCTCTCCCCAATATGCCAGGGTTGGTCCCAGGTGACCTACACGAAACCTGTCTTCGGAATCTATAAACAGTCTTTCATCAGCTTCAGGTGGCAATGCAAGGCAGACAAGAGGCCCTTCAAGGAGACAGTAATTAACTTAGATTGCATGTCATGCGAGTGTGCACCACAATAGGGAAGTATGGATCTAATGGCCCATTTAAGCCCTATTAAAATAAATTATAAGATAATTATATTTAATTTCATCTCAAATTTGTTAGCAAGAACATACTTTCTTAAGTTGTAGAAATATAGGTGGGACGTGAATAGTGACGGTATCAAGTGCAGCGCTCATGTGTTTTTCTGGGTTTAAGTATTGCAACCTCATTGTTTTTATTTGTTTTTTTCGTCACAATTTTGTGTTTCTTCTGTAGGTTTTGGTCAATTAAATTTTGTGAAGAAGTATGCAAGAGAGAAGCAGAGAAAAGGAGAACATGAGAAAGAAAAGACAGCTTTGAAATCGCATGAGGTGATCGCATTAATATTTCATGTTCTAAGTATTTTTGAGGTATTGCATTTCCCCCTTTGTTTAATTAGCAACACATGCTGTGACATCATTCAGTATACTGTATATTTGATCTGTAAGTAGAGTTTCATAAATATTCCGAGGCACATTTAATCTTTTTGTTAATAAATATTATGTAAATTTAAATTGAACATATTGTCTTTGACAAGTTAAAAATGTTCATTTTTCAACTAATTTCATTTTCTTAAATACAAGTGTCATCAAAGTGTTTTTGATCCTGTATGTTGGGAACATCAAGTTCAAATGTTCAATAGGTCAAGATCAGCCACATTTAAATCCCAGGAACAATGGTACTTTAAATCATAATTAAAGTAGTCATGATTGAAAATCTGACGTTTATTCAACATGAAACATAATGAGCGCCTTCAATGAGATTTTAGTGTAGCGCATCAATGTAGATTCAATACTTCTTCTTGACAATTTGGATTGTGTTATAATACATCAGCCTGACAATACTTGTCAATACTTACAATACACTGTAGATTCAATCATATTTTGCTATCTGGGCCATGCTAGCGGCTCTGAAGCTGCAATTTAGCACAGCGATGCTTTGAGCAAAATGCTAACGTCAGTAAGCTAACACGCACACAGTGAGGCTAAAATGCAAATGTTTAGTGGGTATTCTGTTTAGCACGCTAACATTTGCCAATTAGCGACAATAGCTAAAGCTGAGTATGGCAGGTATTTAGTCATAACCCAAAGTATTGAACAAATTAAAAAGTTGACCTGATAGTGCTAAAGATGACCAAAGTCATTCTGCTTTATCTTCTGGGGACCACGAATGTTTGTACAAGATGTCATAGCAATGCATCCAATTAATGTTGAGTTGTTTCAGTCTGGATCAAAGCGATGGATCACCTGAGAGCCACATTTCTAATGTAGCTACAAATACAACTTTGGATTGAACTATGATGCATCTGCTCAAAAAAAAATCAAAGTTCTCCATTAAATTTAATGTGTGCTGTTTTTTTCATGTTGTTACTGCTTAAATTAACAATGTAGTTGTTTTTGCATCTGTGGGCAAAGATACGCAGACCAATCAAGCCAAATTTCCCACATTTGGCTGTGAAGTCGGCATTACCCACATTATCAATCTGTGTTTATGATGCTCCGGCCCCATGTGCACTGAATACGGGACACTGAATCAACACGGTGGCATCTGTCTATGTAATCGCACATGAGCACACGAGCTCGAGAGCCATACGTGGTAGAAGCTTCCCCCAGTCGCTGCATCAACTGATCTTATTCGATTTTGAAGCGCCTCGTAGCCAAATTTGCATGTTAGTCAGGTTAATTGATTCATTGAAACGACTAGGGTCACATTAAGGTTGAATGTGAAGACAAGTGTGTTAACATATTAACATGCGCTAATTAATGCTTTAACTTGCTTGATTAATGGCCTCATCAGCCAGGCTGGTGATCTTTAATAGATTTTATCATGGCGATTATTGCAGGATATTAAACACCTCAATTGCCTCTTAGGCTGTTGTATATAAGTCCCTGGTGGCCAAGGTAACAATAGATAAAGGAGGTCCATTCCTGTGGGTATTTAATTTCTACCAGACTTTTAATATGCTGGGGAAATGTACAAAGGAATGAATAAGAATGTTGTGTGTATTTTCTTTCTCTTGCGAAAACTTTACTTTTCTTTCCACAACGCAACTTTTGTCATTGTTCTGCAATCCTTTTAATGGTAACACACTGCCATGCCATCTGACAGTTTTTTTCAATGCTGATACCGTCTGAGATCCCCCATTACTAAATCTGTCATAGATTTAAAGCATTTGGAATGCAAAGGTACAAAATGTGAGGAATAATGTGCTGTCAGAAACCTGTCACTGTGCTCAGTGGTTAATAATAAAGTGTGCTGCGGTTTTATTTATGACTCAGGGCTCCGGTGAGTTAGTTATATTTCATCCATAATGAACAAGTGTGCAGCACAGGACAATAGTCAATGTGGATTGTTTGGTGGAGTGGCCAAACACACACACATGTAACAGGCGCATTTCCAAAACACCCGACTATTACACTCGTGCTCTGAACCTCCACAGGGAGCAACGTCTGCTGGGAGAGAGATGGATCTGAAATGAGTTTATCACACAGATTTAAACATTAATATCAAAAGCACAGTGACGAGTCAAAGTATACAGCATCGCATACACACACACACACACACACACACACACACACACACACACACACACACACACACACACACAGAAACACATGTACACAAACAAGTCACTGCCTTTGAAACATTCAGGGTTTCATTTTTAAGAACCAACACATTTCATTATTGCTTTTTCTCCCACTTCCTCTGATATCGCATTCTCCCATGACAATTTGCTTGCAGAGTAAGCAGATGTCGTGACAAATTCAAAGGCCGTGGTTGTGTGGGGGGCGTGCACGTACAGTATGCGCACCTGCTTTGCAATGAGAGCTTATGTGGTGCTTTTCATTATTTTCCTGTCTTGATGGCAGATAACACATAAGGTTAACCTCATAACCTTTCTTCAGCAACACCTTATTGCAAACAAGTTTTGATGAGTTACGTAAACCATCAATTGGGCATCTTGTGAGCTCATTATTCTTTTAGAAGACTGAATTAATGATTATAAGTTCGGAAGTTATAACGAACACAACTTAAACTGATTATCTAATTATACTGAATGAATGATGTTAACAGAACTTTCTCACTTTCTAATGAATCGCAGATTAAGTTTCTAAGTTATGAAAACTCTCACTTTTGCTAAAGTAAGAGATTTATTGGCACAATTAAAAATTTTCAAAGAAATGTATTTCTTTTTCAACATTTTTACAGTGCACTATCACTGGTCTTGTTGGTAGGCCAAATGCGGTATTTATTTTGGTTATTTTCGTAGTACATCCCAAACAAATCATCACTCCTCACCCCTAGAACTGGTAATGCAATATTCAAGTTTAAGAAGGCAAGTGCTGTTGACCTCCCCGCTCCCTGTTGCGTTATGGGTATCATGGCTGAATACCAACACATAGTGAGTTCATCTGTATGTAGTCTGGTCTGCCAGCTCTCTACAACAACAACAACTGTATTTTCTGTGCTTGCTCACATTTTAGAGGTAGCAGCTGTGTTACAGTGCTATAGTTATAGTCCTTGTTGAGGTTTATGCTTGGAGTTGTTTACATTAGGTAGCTTCAGTAAGCAAAAACAGTATAAAGGTGTGAATCGTCACATCACATGCTAGCGCCAACATACAAGTCTGATTCTTGGTAGCAAACCAAATGGCTTCGTCTGTTCTCACACTCGTAGCTCTGCTGGTGGCTGGAAGTCCTCCGTTTTGTAGCCATCACCCTCCTCAAAGCCACAAACCGTGACTTCATACATTCACACAGTAGGACTGATAAGGCTGCAGGACACGCCGCTCACAAATCACTCCAATATTAGCTTGTTTCCTCCGCATGTACGCAATAGTAAAATTAAGAAATGCAAAATTTAACTGCACAACAGCTGCTAGTATAGACAAAAGGGGCAGCAATGCCTGTAATACGTTATCCATTCTTCTGGCGGTGTGATGAATCAGGGAAGGACACATTGTGAGTGCTAAGACCCAATCAAGAAGCAAACATGGGTATCTGCAAAGGTCGCCGTTTCTGCCCGTCCACACTACAACTCAACCCCGGAGTTTTCAAATTAAGAGGCGTTGGTCGCATTTTCAAACGTCTCCGTTTTAGTTGCTTTAAAACACCAGAGTAGTATGGATGCAAGGCGTAGCAAAAGATATGCATTTTGAAATGAAAATGTAGCAGCATCGATCTAGCCTAATGCTGTGCGAATTTTTTGTAGATTACATACAAAGTCAATGCAATGACGCGATGGACACCGGGCGCGAATGGCACGACACGAATAACGCGAACACGTGAAATTCGCCTCATTCATGCGAGTTTACATTTTTCAACTCGGGCGAGAAATTTGTGTGACTCTGTGTCGCGAAATGTATATAAATGTATGTGTAGAAACCATATGGTACAAACAATGAAAACAACGCTGCCGTATTTATGCCTAGATCCCGTTATTTTGAGTGTTGATGGAGCTTCTACAATGTTAGCAAAGCCTAGCACCAATTGATCCGAACTCCATTGAGAAAACAAGTATTTTAAAAGGGATTTGCTTGTCGTCTTGCAGAGAGAACTAAAAAACATGAATACAGACTTTTTACAAATCGGCATCATTGCGTAGTTATTTCGGCATCCCTTTTTGTGCGTTTATTGCAATTAAACCGCAGCAAAAATGTTTATTTTGGGTTCATACTGCTGTAGTAAACAGCCAACGTGTGGCTTGCTAGATACAGTGAATACACCTCGATGAAATCCGCGGAGCTCCTCCGGATGATGATATGATACCAGACAAGGCGTTGTTTAGTTTCTCTGGATATCTGGGACTTCTACAAGTACTGAGCAGAAATAGTGAGGTATTTCTTCGACGGTTGATGAAGGAAATAAATGGCTTAGTTGATAACAGCTTCCATGGAGATAAGCCACTCCTGCTCTCCGGCGCGTCTAGCGTGAATAAGGCAAATAAACACAAATGATCCCGCGAGTAACGCAAATTTCACTTCGCGTTTGGTGTGAACGCAGCACAAGTGTCGCATTGGGGATAACTGCTTCACCTGGTCATAGCCTATATTTAGTTATTAGTTGCAATACTGGCCTTATAGGAAATGTACTATTGGTTTGTCCGCAAGACACATAGATACAACTAATACACATCAATAAGAGAAACATTAAAACTCAAAAGGAATGGAGTTCTAGTCCTCATAATAATACCATTCAAAATGCTGAGCTCCTGTTCTACACTCGGCCAAAATGATATACATTAAGCTTACATCCATGTACCAATGGTCATCATCTTCTTGTCACGCTGTCGTCTCCAAGCAAATATGTAATTTGAATATGCATGTAAGGGATTAATTATCTGCTGTGATGAGCATAATGCATTCTTAGAGGGAGCAATGATTTTAGAACATATGGACACCGAATATCAACTCTTTGCACATTTCTAATTCATATATTAATGCGTTCTACGTGACTTGACTGACTGATGTTGCTTTATTTTTCTTTGGCTTTTCTCAGAAATTCTTCTTCCTTGTTTTCTTTTCCATGTCCTCTTTTCCTCTGACGCACACACACACACACACACACACACACACACACACACACACACACCCACACACACAAAGGGGCACTCAGCAGGGGGCGAGACATTAAGTTACAACAACTCAAATGTAGCTTAGCATCTTTTCAACAACATGTCACTTGAACCACACTGTTCTCAGAGGGAAGGATCTTATCCGGCCTTTGAAAAAGCATTGCATTGTGGGAACGCTGATGGATCTTGTAACAGGGACTTCTTATGGAAACCTCTATGTGCAGGAAATGTGAAGCTGGAGTGCTGACGAAAAGGGGAAAAGGGGAAACTCTGATATCTGAAATAATTGGGCTGTGTGTATTTATACGATAATCACCAATGGCTGAAAGCTAGATATCAGATCTCGAGCATTAACTTTAACTTAAAAAATATATTTCCTGCGGAAAGTACTTTAACGTACTTTCTTGAACGAAAGTGGTATTTGGTGGAATAAAGTTAAAACTATAAGTGCTTGGACAGAAAGTAGTATTTGCGTGGAATGAACCTTTAAAACTACAAGTTGTTGGGTTGAAAGTAGTATTTAGGTGAAATTAAACGTTAAATCTATAAGAACTTGGACAGAAAGTAGTATTCTGGTGGATGAACCTTTAAAATTACAAGTCGTTAGAAGGGGGTATGATATGAAATCGCCTTCAGGCCTGCTGACTTCTTTTTCACTCTGGGAACAGACAGGAGTCCTGTATTATATGGAGTTTAAGGTTTAAGATCAGGCAGGTAAGAAAGGGGCGTGTCCATTTACAATTAAAGTCTGATCTGACATGGATAGGTAGCCAATGCAGGGAAGCTAAAACTGGTGTTATGGGTCCTTATTGAGGCAGCTAATTTGACATGTCATTGCAGGGGAAATACAGGTGTAATTAAAGACATTAATTATGACCCTGTTGCATTTAAGCTCCGACATTGTTCATTGTTCACACACTGGAGAGGCTGTGACACACAAACTAAAAGGTACCATAATTAACTTTAAGAGTTACATGTTTACCCTGCTATCACATACCAACATGGCTGCTGTGAAAAGGGTCTCAAACTTACTAGAATTAGTTAAGATTCAAGCTGCACTGTTGTAGACTTTTAGAATTATTGTTGGCTTTAAAAGTATGAAAATCCAATGTATGAAAGATGCGGATCACTGTCAGGTTGGAATGGAGTTTTTCACTGACAGTATTAACAAGTAGAAAGTCCTGAGTGTGTGTCAAACTGCATTAATTAGCTCATCCCAATCACCTGTGTTTGCCAAGCAGCAATCAAAGGTTGCCGTTGCAGTTAACGGTGAGGATTATCCAGCGTAGCCGACGCAGATTCTGAAAAGAAGTGTTGCTATTACATCTTCTGGACGTAAATTATTCAGAAAACTTTAACCAATTACAATATATTGTATTTGGTTAAAGTTTAAATGAAGCCTGTAGCTCAAAGTATGTGGAACGAGTAGCATTTCAAAATAGAGTGGGTTGAATAGGATTTGAAGATGTTATCCATTGAGTTATATTCTAAAGGAAATATTTTTAAAAGGGCTTTAGTATAAAAGGTTAAAGAAAGAAAAGTGATAGCAGAAATGTCCATAAAGAGCTGAAAGAGCTGATATTTGAATGGTTTATGTAGTACTGCTGAATGAGCATTCACACTCATTCAAACATGACAGATAGTATTTGAACAAATACCAAGACAGAATCAATAAAAAAAACATTCAGACATGACATTTAATTAAGATTAATCATCAACCCTCCTACGAATATGGACACTCTACTGCGGATATTTCCACCTAGTACAAATTGGGACGTGTCCCAGTAATGTCGTGGATACTGAAGTTCTTTTCCTCTGAGACAAATCTTACTCATGTGTCGTCCACGCCAGACCACCACAAACAGGGCACCTCTCTGCATCACTCAGTATGCACAGTGATACTGAGGTCTGCTGTACATTCATATACTCACATCACCATCCATATGATTATATTATACAGTCAAAGTAAGTGTGGATGTGTGGCTTTAGCTATAGAGCTATATTACATTACAGTCATTTAGCAGATGCTTTCATCCAAAGCGACTTACAATTCAGTCTATCACATTTCTACACCGTAGGCACAACTACAGGAGCAATTTTGGGGTTAAGTGTCTTGCTCAAGGACACATCTAGCGGAGCCGGAGCTCGAACCGCCGACCCTCTGATTGAAAGACGGCCCTGCTATCCACTTAGCCACAATCGCCCACTATGATGCACACTGGTAGATTATGCTTCTGCTTCTGTAAATGTTTGGTTATATGGACATTTATGAAAAGTTGTACCACAATACATTTTCAGTTCACCCAAGTTACATGAAGAAATTAAATGCATTTACTTTGTTCAGAGATTTGAGTCTCCATCCCAATAAAATGGCATTTAGTTTGAAGTGCTGACATCATTGTAAAATTACATTTTCAAGAAAAAACATCTCTCTCCAAAAACAATGTTCGGTAACACTTTATAATAACTACACACTATGAAGCATTAGTTAAGTATGAGTAAACACTTAATTCATCATTTATAAAGCATTGTTCCTACATTAACACTCATTAGTATGCAGGTCATAACAACGGTTATAAATGTTTTATTCTTGATTAATAAGCTTGTCTATTATGTGTTTCATGATTGTGTTTTCATACTTTTTAAATGATGGATTCCCCCATTTGTAAATTAAGTATTATTATTACAAACCAGTTATATGCACTAATGGTTAGGGACTATGTTAATATATGCTTTATAAACGCGTAGTAATACTGAAATTCATGATTAATTCAGGTATCACTAGTCGTTAGTTAAGTATTTTGCGTGATCTCATCTAAAGTGAGGACTATTTATGCCTTACAAAGCATTTATAAATGACATTGAAAGGCCATCAGTGCCTCAAAACCCACAAAAGTCTCAGTTATCTTCTCAACAGAAAAGGCAAATAGACACAACACAAAGTGATAGCTGTGCCTACGGTGTAGAATTGTGATATAATCTGAATTGTAAGTCGCTTTGGATAAAAGCGTCTGCTAAATGACTGTAATGTAATGTAATGTTTATAAATTATGTTATTAATCATTTACAACTCCTTAATAATTGGTTTGTAATATATATAATACTTCATTTACAAATGAGGAATCCATCATTTATAAAGTATGAAAACACAATCATGAAACACATATTAGACGAGCTTATTAATCAAGAATAAAACATTTATAACTGTTGTTATGACTTGCATACTAATTAGTGTTAATGTAGGAACAATGCTTTATAAATGATGAATTAAGTGTTTACTCATACTTAACTAATGCTTCTTAGTGTATATTATAAAGTGTTACCCAATGTACCCATCACACTGAATAATTTTGATTGACAGTTTTAAAACTGTTCACAGTGAGGATTATCCGGAGTAGCCGACACAGATTCCGAAAAGAGGTGTTGCCATTACATTTTCTGGACGTACATTTTTCAGAAACAACATTCAATTCACCTCTGCTGGAAGCAGACATCTCACAGAGAGACATCTCAACCAGTGGGTACATAAAACCAAAGCTATCTCATGGCCAGATACCACCAGAGGTAAGTGAGAAAATATGTCTGTGTCAATAATGAATGGGGTTGGGAATCTGCTGCCCAGTCCTACTTGCCTGTTGGGCCAGTAGTAATTTCATAATTTGCAGCTTAAATGTCATAAGAAAAGACATACTGTGTAAGGATAATCACATAATAGTTCTCCACCAAACACTCATATACATTTAAAAATCAAAAAAAAAAAAAGGTCTAAAGTCTAAAACATTAAATCAGCCTCACAGATATGAACCAAGTCCTGTTGGAAGATATT
This sequence comes from Anarhichas minor, assembly GCF_050575085.1. NCBI lineage: Eukaryota > Metazoa > Chordata > Actinopteri > Perciformes > Anarhichadidae > Anarhichas > Anarhichas minor. The sequence goes on from NW_027466458.1 coordinate 517,183, forward strand.
AATTGATGTTGAAAGTTGTTTAGCGGGGTCTTGCTGCATGGGAGATGGGCTTTAATGTATTACAAGACGTCGTTATTCAAACTGGATCCATTATCCACTGAAGCTTCATTTTTTTTGCATGTACTTATAAGCAAGAAGAACAGTAATTCACATAATGTATAGCCACAGAGGATGAGGCAATAAAATCGCAGCCATTAACCAGGGTTTTTCAGAGACGAAATTAGTTTTCATGCAATTATGGGCCTCCACTAATTCTTGACACACAGGCGCTGAGCATGAAGAGGGGGAGGTGCTGTGAATCAACACGGGGAAACACACGCACACCTACAGAGACACCCATGCGCACGCACACACACACCGATGCTGACGTGCATAGTGCAAACACTCCTGAGGCATGATCGAGTGCAGTTGGTCTTGTTAGTACCTTGTCATCACGGGAGAATGTAGTTAATTAAAAGTGTGCGTGACGTTCCGCCCACCCTTCCTCGAACCTCTTTCTTAACTTCACGAGCTCAATCCGATTTGTGTCTAGCCAACGAACCCGGTGAGGTCCGTGCTCTTCTACACAATCGCCTAGCAACGCATGAAATGTATCTTATTATGATTACCGTATTTTCCGCACTATAAAGCGCACCGGATTATAAGGCGCACCTTCAATGAATGGCCTATTTTAGAACTGTTTTTATATATAGGGCGCACCGGATTATAAGGCGCATAGAATAGAATAGCGTCGTAAGCGTGTCTCTTGAAAGGTGCCATTTTGGGGTCTTTATACACACACAAGTGGTGTTGGACTAGGAGTAAGCACAGTACCGGTGTTTACCGCGGTGCGGCTTTGTAGTTTACCAGTCGTACTGAAACATTTTGACAGAGCGCCGTGTACAACCAGTATGGATCAACCACTTAACCAATTGATCCATATATAAGGCGCTCCGGATTACAAGGCGCACTGTCGTTTTTTGAGAAAATTAAAGGCTTTTAAGTGCGCCTTATAGTGCGGAAAATACGGTACTCATGTCTTTGTCCGTGCGCATCGCAGTGCGTGTGTCCCCGAGAGCAGCATGGGCGTGCGCGCCTGCATGCGTAAGTGTGAAAGTTCTTTGATTGAGGATGTCAAAGGTGGCTGCCCACGCTGCAATTACAAGTGCCGGGAGAGAGAGAGCGAGAGTGTGTGTGTGTGTGTGTGTGTGTGTGTGTGATGTGATCTCGGATTCTCTGAAGGAGTTTTTAATAGAGATGCAGAGACAGATGGCACACATTCATTACAGTGTGATGGGTTAACACATCTGAAAAGCTCCCTCTTCCTATCCGTCTATCCCTCTTCATCAAACCTTATCCAGCCTTTCTTTCCTCCGTCGCTCGCTGGCACAAAAGCCTCAACAATCAAGGCATTCAGCAAAGACACCAGACCCGCGACGGCTGCACGGGCCTCGTGTCACTTTCGCTTCTACTGGAAGGAAGCACCGTTATCAGATACTCTGGTATGGCGCACATTGCACTTCAACACAGAAATAGGTGTCAGGGTATGTGTAGAAGCTCAACAGCGGTCCAGAACCACAATGCCTCAATCGGGGAGTTGAAATATTAGAACTATCATTCCGCCGTGAAAAAAAAAAAAAAAAAAAAACTTGTGAAAACTCCTGAAATATATGAGATTTCGTCCATTCCCCACCAGCCCACCCGCCCCTGTGCTCCAATTCCCTTTCAGAAGAGATTGAAAAGTCTCTTAGAGCCTTCCGTCTCATTTCTACGCCTGTCAAAGATCTCTACGGTGAAAAGAAAAAGGAGAAAAGTGCTAAGGAGGGTGCGTATAGATCAAACGCTTTATAATGTAGCCCAATGAAGCTGGGAACTCCAAACGCCATTACCCGCAATGACACGCTGCCAAATCAGCATCAGAACCTCCCTGTCAGCTTTTAAGGAAATATACTTTGTTAAGGGGTGTGTGTGTGTGGGGGGGGGGCTGCTGAGAAATAAAGTGATAGAGAGAAGGAGAAAGGGAATAAGTGGAATAGTGTGTATGTGAGAGGGTGTGTGTGGGGGGGAGGGGAGACATGAGGCAAGATATTAAAGTCACACCATCCAGCTTTAAAAGGTCACCTGTGATGTCATTATGCAGATGTGTCGATTATGAACACGGACAGCTGTAGTGCACACACCAGGCTGAAAGCTGTGTGCTTGCTTCAGTGATTTGGTCTGTTCTACTATAGTGCATTCACTATGTATGCAGTCTTCTAATCGTTCCCCCCCCCACACACAGTCTGTATTTGTCACACGTGAGCCCCCGGTGTTATTGCCCTCGTAGCCTGGAAAAGAAAAATGCAATCTTCTCTTTACACGGAGAGAACAGAAGTGAAATGAGCATGAGCTTTGGCGGTAACCGCTGCCTCTGACCTATCTGTATCGGCTCTTGTATCTCTTGTTGCCAGAATGCATAAGTGGCTCTAACCTGTCTTCGCCTCTGTCTTGCTCGTTCGGCTGCCTTTCGCTCTCGCCTCCCGCCCCTCCGTTCGCTCACAGGACCCAGAGGACGTTTATCGGCACGTCTTTTCCCCGCTTTCTTATCTGCCTTCAATCTGCGCTTCCTGTTAAGATCTCCCATGTTACTGTGCTTTTTTTTTTTCTGAGTCATCAACATTTCTCCGTCACCTTCGTGGTTCTCAAAGCTCAAAGCATTGGCACCACTCTCCCCCTCCGTCGAGCTTTTGCCCCTCTCGTTGGCCTTATTCCGTCCCCCGCTGTCCCGCTCCTCTTTCCCATTACTCTGCATTTCATTCCTTCTCACATCTTTCCCTCTCCAACCACTTCACCTCATCCCATCCTCTTAAATCCCCCCCATTTCCTTCTTAAATCTCTCCTTTCATCACTCATTTAGTCCCGCTCAAATCCTCCCTTTTCTCCCCCTGCTTCATCCCTCCCTCAGTTCCAGTATCCCTTCCAAACTCTGGCCATGCTTTGCCTCTCTTCTTTCTTTAGTCCCCCCCCCCCCCCCCTCTTTATCTTCAGTCGCTCATACCCTCTCTCCTTACTTTCCTCATTCCCATGCCCTCCTCTCCACTCTCTCCTCCTTCCTGTTTCTCCCCCCTTCCTCCATCGCTCCCTCACTTTCACCTGCTGCCAGTGAGGCTGTCTGTGAGATAAGCAGCCCCAGTGTAGAGCAATCAGGTTCCTGACAAGATACAGCCCCACGTGTTCAGACGTGACCCACAGCCAGGCGGCCATTGAACTTGTCAGAGAGAAACTGGCGTCTCGGGGCACCAGAGGGCTGCTGGCGGACAACGCGGGACTCGCAGAAGGGGGACCGTTTAAAGTATGAATTGTTGTTTGGACACACCGGAGAGGTTTGACCTTGTACACCTCGAGCATGCTGTCAAGAGTTGTAGACCGGATAAGGTTGAGCAGGGGGGCAGACAGACAAAGTCCTGAGCAGTGACAGAGGCACAAGCACTAGATTCAGTTGTAATAACACGCTTGCTTATAAACAAACGAAAAAAAAAGAAAATCACAAATTACGCTCAGTAAAAGGATGTGACAGATAACAGCCCGCAACCAAAGACTTGACAAGGCTCACGCGTACGCACAAAATAATCGTGCATACGTCTCATATTAGGAAAAAGTCATCAGCATTCTCACAGCGAAAACACATCCGCCCAAACACATTCAATTCCTGAATACCTAATCAGCTGCCCACTTTCGCTCGCTCGCGCGCACCCGCGCAAGCGCACGCCAGGGTCCCCGTGGGCCTGATGGCGCTGCGTTTGTCTTGTAGTAGGGCCTCTAGCTCTTTCCAATTAGTGAGAGCAGAAGAAGAGAGATTTAAAACATGATGACACAGTGGTGTTTTTCATCCCACAGGCCACCGACGCCCCAAAAGCACAGATCACAAGTGATCAGATCACATCAAAGTGCTAACACGGCCCAGATGACACACACACACACACACACACACACACACTCGGTACTTACCTCTGCAAACACCCACACAGTGATGTACACAGGCATTGTGCACAAGCGCCTGCAACAGACTGTACATAAAGGGTGCGTGCAAACTTAACAGATGAATGGATATAGAAATGTATGTGGCATATAGTAGAGTGTGTCCAGAGAAGCTCGGGTTACAACACACTCTCTGTGTGTTGTAACCCGAGCTTCTCTGAGCTTTGTCTATGTGGCCGGTCAGTGTGTGTGTGTGTGTGTGTGTGTGTGTGTGTGTGTGTGTGCCCCACTGGCTAGCTAATGCAAGCTGTGCACTACGGTAAAATCTAAATTTTAAAATGCATCCTTTTAATTTATTGTCATCTATTGTGGTTATTTGCATAAAAAAAACACAAATCAAATACATTATTGTATTTTTACTGAATATCATGATGACATTACTGTCTGTGTGCCACATGTGTGTATATGTGCCCAGAAATATAAAAAAAAAACGGAAATATGAAACTGATGGCATGCTGATCGATCGGTGCGTCTCCAGTCAGCCCTGTTAGCTGCTAGCCACTAACTCAGCCGTCGCCATGTTGAGAGCCGTGTGGAGGCAATCCCTCAATCATACTGTATATGCTCTAATTAATACCAAACAAAAACCAAGATGCTATCAAACTGCATCTTCTCAAAGAATTTGAATGTGTTCGAAATCGAGTGCATCTTCGCTTTACTCTCTTTAAATTGCACTCAATGGAAGAAAAGGTGCTCTCAAGAGCTACGACAATTGCGAACAAGAGGAAAAGATCCAAGGCCCAATGAGATAAAAAGACTCTAATACTTCATCAATGCGTTTCGGCAGTCAGCCTTCGTCACGGTGTTGATGTGAAATACAAACACTTAAGTAGCACAAGGCACGGCACAAAAGAGTTGCATGTGTGAATTGAATTATACACATCAGACATTAACACGGGAGGCATCTGTTTGTTTCTTGTTCCCAACCAAAAGTCGACGTTATGTTTTTCAAACCGTAACCTTAACCACATGGTTATTATTGTAACTGAGAATGAACAGCTTAATGATATAGTCATTTTAACCGAAATCACAATGTGTGCCTTACCTTAAAAGAGTACTTATTTCAACCTACGCCACAATCTCCTCCTAAATCTAACCAAAGATGTTTTTGTGCCTCAACTTAACCAAACCTTAACCAAAATGTTGTCTTCCTGCTGATATTCTGTCGGATCAGAAAGTACTTGAGCAAACACTTTATTTTGTTCATTACTTTGAAGGACTTCTTACTTGAAGTTCAACTATGATATCATGAGTAAAAACCAAAGACTAAAAAAACAGACAATCCACAAATATAATATCTTACCAACTGATGTCAAGTGTTGAATCTAAGAGATCAAATTGTGTATTAGAAAATCTGAACCCACTCAATGGGTTCACTTTCAAGTAACTCACTTAAAAACTAATTAAAGGGAAAATCGTATCACTAATTTAATGTCAAGGCTGCTCAATGAGTTTTGTAACAAGTGAAAATCATTTCTATGATGACGAGGATAATGCAGTAATCCTCATATTTTGCAAAACTCTGGAGTTAGGGAAGGGCAGCAGTTTTGTGTTACAAGTTGTTTGAGCGCTGGTCTATGACTTCAGACTTGAACTTTGTTATCTAGACTGTGAAACTAATCTATTTGTAATCGCTTTAGAGGTACAGGTGTGTGCGCTTCCTTTTCTACAGCCATTGCATTGCATCCACACTCAAACAGGAGTCGAGTGTGGATGCAAGTAAATTGCAAGCTCGGCTCTACAGTAAAAAAAAAAGTTAAAAAAAGTAATTTTAGTGGCGATAAAAAAGTAAAAGCAAACAAAACAACACAGAGCAAATTCTAATGATCAGCATCTCTTGAAGTCGAGGGTAAAGGTTGAAAGAATTTCTTTCGAGGAAAAATGTTTTTGTGTTTGGAAGAAGCACAGTGAATATTCAGTCGTGTTGGGTATGCACATTTGCTCAGAGTCCCTGCATATTAGATACTATTTATCATAGTCCTCTGAGATTTGTAAGGAACAAAAACACACAACAAAAAACAGAACTGAACTCGCATATTTTCCGTCCGTGTGAATGCTCAGTCACTGTGGTGTCTCATATTTATTCATGAATCCATTCTGTCTGTTCTCCAAACCTTATTTATGTGTTTTGATTACAGAAAACTGTAGAGGTGGTTAAAGCAGGAGTTCCCAAGATTCCCCTCTGCTTACTGTCCCAAAAGCTTTGTCAACAAACGCCGACTGGGAATCCATCTCCACGTCTGCCCCTCGATGTGAGGAAAAGCCTGCAGGAAGATTTCAGATTTAAAGAACGAGCTCTTCTCGCTGAGTTCAAAGCAGTTGGTACGAGTATGAAAGATGATTCTATTGGGAGTTGTTAAGGCTTTGAATTAGTTTTTGTCTGTATGGCATTTAGATTGTACTACCCCCACCCCCTCCCTCCCATCTCGTTCTGTCTTTCACATGCTCGCTCTTCCTCGCTTTCATCATCGCTGCGTTTCTGTCTTGTCTTGCTAGACGTGATCTGTGTCCTGGAGTGTTCTCAGCTCGGCTTTCTTCCCGCCTCGGTGGGAATGCCCCGCTAAAATAAAGGCAGCGGGTTTACACTGTGCGGGCCTGACCTTGTGAAGAGCATTACATGTGATCGGTTTACATGTTAAAGGAGACCCGTTGAACTTGTGAACTGCATTTGTGTGTGGGAGTGGCTTCAGTGGCGCTTGAAGGCAGAGTGCCCTGAGGGGGGTCACGGTGAAACCACTTAGAGGAAGGATAAATAACCTCCATCTTCAGTCATTACCCCTCCGTTGTCTTTCTCTATCCCGATCTACCCATGATTCAGGAAGGAAGCCTCTCTGTTCATCTATTTTTCATGCCTCCTGTGTAGTTTTCATATGTGAAAAAAGGGTGCAGTCCGAGCTCTCAGCTTCCCTTCTCCCCCTAAATAAGAAGACATCCTTAATATCATCCTCTACCTGCAGCCCTCCGTCAACTCATCTCCCCTCTCTCTGCCTCGGGGACGGGGGTGTTTGTGAGCGTGTGAGCGTGCGTTGAAGCTTGTAGTCTTTGTGTGTTCAGAGTGTGTTGGAACGTGTACGTGTCTACAGTGTGTAGGAAAAACAACTCATCTCCTTACTCATCTCCTCCCAGAACAAATGCTTCCTGAGTGAATTTTGCTTTCAGACGTGCAATCGCTTCTCCAACAATAGTGCTCCCTTTTAAAAGATACCAAGAACAACACACACACACACACACACACACACACAAAGCCGTCAGAACATAAAACATCATATGCATGCCCTAGTTAAGAGGACACGATGTACACTGCGCCTCAACATGTATGGGGAGGGAAAAAACGTTGGTGTCATGTCAAGAATGACATTAGCGGAGCAGTGGAGTAGAAGGAGGGCAAGAAACGCAAGGCATGGCATATGCGTGTGTGTGTGTGTGTGTGTGTGTGTGTGTGTCTTGTGTTGGTGGTGGTGTTGGGGCTTAAGATTTTAATGGGTGAGTGACTTTTAATGCGTTTCTCTCTTTCAATGGAGATGACCATATGTGATGTGTGTGTGTGTGTGTGTGTGTGTGATTGTGTTTTTATTGTGTGTGCTTTCCCTCTGCATGTGTGCTGGCCAGTATACTGCTTCATACATTTATAAATTCCCGTATTATGTTCATTTTAATATACCGCCATACTGGCGAATGGTCGTGAACAGGGTAAAACACCATGGCACACATCAATTTGTGACACATAAACCCTTCCTAAAACCAATAAGTTTTTACAAATTTACACCGGCGAACGGCATGCTGGGTAAGGTTAGAGCTGACAGCAAGCAGCATAACAGTCGGTTAACAGCTGGGAGAGGCTCCAGCCCTTCTGCACATTCGAGAAACAACGTCACATCAATGATCAAAACACCGTATTCGAGGCAGCGTTATGTTGTGACAGGGCGAAAAAACTTCAGCTAAACTGCTATAGCAACATAATACCAACCACACTAATGTACACTCTTTTCCACAAAAGAAATGTGGTCAGTTTAAAAGCGCTTATACAACCATCTAAAAAATATTTAGTTTCAAAAAGAATATTGTTGGAACATATATATTGTGTATATGTATATGTATATGTATATATATACACACAGTATATTTATAATATATATACAGTATATTTATAATATATATATATATATATATATACACAATGGTGCAGTTTTTCAATAAGAATTATTTACAATTTGCAACTGTTTCATGCATTCTGATTTATTTGTGTATTGTATAATATCGGGGGGCCGAGCAAACCCTGAAATTAAAGCCTTCAGTTTATACATTGTGTATATTATATTTACTCCTAACTGTAGAATAAACCACCATAAATCGATAGAAAAGTCCCAGTCATACAAAAAAAATAAAATAATACATATTTAGTTTTGTTGAGAGTGGATGTGTTAAGAATAATGGTGAAATGGTAGCACATCGGAACATCCAAGACTAACCTTTATCACGTCATCCCTGTCTCTCTCCCTGGGGAGGATAGCGTGTATATGTGTGCGTCAGTGGGCTGTGTAGCAAACTCGAGGATGAGATGGAGGGGGAAGGTGAGAGTGGGGTGTTTGGTAGTGTCCCTCATTGTTGTCTTGAAAGACAGGTCGGTGAACACACGGAGTGGCAGTAAACAAAGCTGTTTCCGGTCTCCCTCTCCTCCATCTCGAGCAATAAAGAATGAAAGAACGTTGGTATAATGCAGCATTTACTCAATTTGCAAATAGAGATGGTTTTATGAATTATGTGATGTGCTATGGGTGAGTATGTTTCATATTCATAGTCGGCTTCTTTTATATCTTGTCAATTTATGTCTAATGTTAATCACTTTGAATTCCGTCGCTGAAAGGTGCTATAAAACCAACCTTGCTTTGCCTCGTGTGGATGTAAATGGGCTTCAAATAAAACAAATAATCAACACGTGCTATGCTAAATTGTTGCGCCGCCTTAAGCTTTCAAAACAACTTCGGCGCACCTCGGCGAGATATTCCCCCCATTTGATTTTGATTGTGGTTGAGAGCACTGTCTAAGCGTCGGTTAATTATCCTCCACAGGTGTTTAATTGGGTTGAGACGGGATGACTGCGGGGCCGTAGCATATGACTCACATCTGCATTTGTTAGGTTTCTCCGCTCATGTGTTCAGGTTGTTCCTAAAATGTGTTGCCCGGCTTTAGCTGCAGGCTGCAGGCATTCGAATGTGCACTGTAACTAGTGTCTGTATGCAAGCGGATTTTCAACCACCATGCCCGTATTTCTCTGCATATAAAATGTGGTCTGTGTGTGCGCGAGTGTCCAGGGTTTAGTGGATCTAAGCCTTCCCACGGAGCCGGCCTGGTCATACTGCAATTGAGCCGGCTAAGATGCCCCACAGGTCAGGCCCTGTCTCTTCTTGTCAGCGGACGCAGGTAACATCATGTAATGCATTCCTCCTCTTGCTATTACCCCATGGCCTGGGGTTTTGGCACAACTTCTGACCGGTGTGTGCAGCAGTGCGCGGGCCGTTCTCCCTCCTAATTGAATCATCGGAGTGCAAAAACAGGCTTCAGACGGGATTCATGTCAGACTTGCCCCTGAGCATCCAGCCAGCCAGCATTCTGTGGTTATTCAGAAGAAGACAAGCACATGTGTGTGTGCGTGTGTGTGTGTGGATGTGTGTGTGTGTGTGTGTGTGGATGTGTGCCTGTCCGTGTGCTGAGGGCAGAAATGTTTGTGTGCACGTCCGAGGCTTCGTGCATGTGTTCAAATGTGTGCGCCGTGAGGCTCCAAAGAGAGCACTCTAATTTCCGTCTCTGAGGAAAGTGTGATTGAACACAAACCCTTTCGCCGGCGGGTCGAAACAGTCACACACTGCAACAACACAAGAGGAGATAAAAATCTTATTTTGTCCTTTATTCCCCTTTAATCTGTCTTTACACTGACCTTTTTGCAGTTTTTTCTTCCCTTTAATCTTTCATTTACCCTTTTCTAACTGAATATCTTTTAGCTTTTCCTACTACTTTCTTTCTTTGCTATTTCCACCAATTTGCTGTTGGTGTAAAGGTAACATGGTGCGTTAAGAGGTGAAGTAAATTTACTGTATTGCTTTCCGGTGAGAATTTAGGATTCTGGGCATCCTTGTGCATGAATGTGTGTGTGTGTGTGTGTGTGTGTGTGTGTGTGTGTGTGTGTGTCGTGGGGCCATCTGGCCACGGACAGACCTGACTATGGATACAATCACAACAGATGAGAATGAGGTGGAGGGGAAAGCTCCTCTTCTCTCCTTCATTTAACTCGTCCCTCCTTGTCTCCCTCGCTTCATTTAACCTGCTCCACTTCCTCGCATTGTGTGGGGGCGATCACGCAAAGCATCCGAGCGTCTGTGTGTGTGTGTGTGTGTGTGTGTGTGTGTGTGTGTGTGTGTGCGTGTGCTTCGGTTCTGAAATGTCACTAAGTGTGATTATCTTGCATTGGTCAGTAATTGAGAACAAGTCACCTATCGGCCACTAATGGGACGTGTTTGGATTCTGAGGGCTGTGGTCGACACTGCGGCTAACCTGCCGAATGTTAATCGTCGCTGGGTCGGCGGGCGGCTAAGCCTGATGCTAACGAGTGTGAACACTCTGCTGATTAAAAAGATTAATAAGGCTAATGGGTGAAAAACAGCGTCAGTTTAAGGCTGAAGCAGTGGGACAAACAGACTTGAGGGGGCACACACAAAGGGAGGCACTGAGAGAGAGTGTGTGTGTGTGTGTGTTTGGGCTCCCCTCATCTCTTCATCTGCTCAAGTCTGTTTGGCACTCATTCGCCCCGAGTGGCTGTGACCCCAGTATTGGCATGCCGTGAGAGTGAGCTGTATGAGTGAGTGAGTGTGTGTGTGTGTTTGGTTGGAGGGGGGGATGCTTGTGTGCATTACAACGCAATGGTTCTGCAGCTCTTTGTGTGTGTGTGTGTGTGTGTGTGTGTGTGTGTGTGATTGCATGTGTGTTTGTTAAAAAATTGGCTCTGCGTGAAAGGAGCTAAGTGGGAGTCACCCGGAGAGTGATTCTGGGTAATTTGTCTCGTGTGTCTGCGGCTCCGCGGTGACGTCGCCGCCACAGAGCTGCTCTGTTCCTCGTCTTCGGGCCAAAAAAGCGGGGGGGGGCATGAGGGCTGAATGTGTCTTACTGACAGAGCGATACCCCGTTGTTACAATGTGTATTCACGAGATGAGGCCTGCAGTGCACTTGAGGGGTGATGAGAAAGCGCTACAAATTGACCTTGATGGGATGTCGTGGCGAGAGGAGTAGCTTGTGGCTCTTTTCGTTATCTCTCCCCCCGGCATAGTGCTTGGCGCTGTTTTGATTCCTGAAGTTTCATTCACTCCTGCGGGTGGACATTGTGATGATGTGCTCTACAGCTTTTAGCTGTTCTTATGTAGCATATATCTACGTTTTGAGGGAAACTCAATGGCTTTGTTTCGTTTTCTTGGAAAATACTGACAAAAATGAGGTTGTCGACGTATATGGCAAGTTGTGAAAATGTTGATTGGTAAAATTTTCACTGATTTCATTTGTTTTCCGGCAAAATATTGAATCTTGCGTGCAATGTCCACCTGCAATATGTTTTTATAGTTATGTTTAGGCACTCACAGCTCTGAGGGAAAGATCATGGTCCTGGTTTAATTCAGAGAAGGTCTGCAGAGACTTGAATCACTAGACACAACTTGATTGCTAACGTGTAACTGAATCTAGGATCTTTCCTTGTCTTTCACATCAAGTTCATATGTAGCCTAAGCCAGGGGCGGTTATAGGTTCAATAGAGACGTATTGATTCAAATCTCAAATCTTTGAACGACTCTGGGATCACATGTTGATCTATAAATGCTATAGAAGGTTATTATCAACTGCGACTGAAAAAACAAACTGGTTAACGTTAAATGTATCAAGATAACCTGAGTCGCCGGATGGTTTGTTACACAGAACCATCTGAGAAGCCGTCGATGGAAACTGTTTGAAAAAGAGCTGGCACTTTCAACAAATATGTGGAAGGTGATTGGATGAACCATCTGTCAATCAAACTCCAACCGAAAACAGTTGGGAGAACAGAGAAAACATATTTTCTATCGCGAAAAAGCCTTCAGTGTATATAACTGATGCTACTGCAGCATCTCAATAACCTCTTCAGGCGCCGCCATTGTTGTTTAGAATGCCTCTTCGCGATTTGTCTCACAAACACCGAAGCCCCGCCCACAGCTGCCAATAGTTCCTCACAGGATGCTGACTGGTACGTCCTCTGGCTTACCGATCACAAACGCGTTACTTGAAGCCTGACAAGATGGATTTTCGTGCGACATGTTATCCAGCTGCCGTGCAAGGTAAGCGTTAAGGGGCTCCGTCACCAATGTTGGATGATAGTGCAGCTCGACACTTGAGGCCACTTAAACTCAGTGTTGCCTGATGTGGCAGCCCAGTACCTAATTTGATGCAAAAACTGCAAGCTTAATAAGAGAAACAAGGCAATGTAAAGTTGTGTCAGTAAGAAGGGAAAAAAAGAAAGGCATGGACCACACATAGAGAATTTCAATAGAAGCTGGGCAGATTTTTTTTGTTGTTGTTATTGATTCAACCCTTTGTGTTTGATATATAAAAAGAAATTGGCTTGGTTTCAAGCGTAGTAACTCGGAATGCCATTGCCAAACCGTGCACACAAAATTCAATGATACTTATCCACCTGGGAGTATGACCCCAGGTGCATCAAAACCCAGCAGCATTCTGCTTTGCTTTGTGAGAAGACAAAAAAAAAAGTGTCTATTAAGATTGCATGGCTCTTTCAAGGACAGTAAATCTGTTTTTAAGCTACAACAGACGTATTATATGCAGTACTTGATAACAAAAATGCAATTGCAAAGCAAATAAAAGGAGTAGAGTTCTCCATAAAGCCTTGCCTCAGAATTGCAGTGGATGAAAGCACAAATGTGACTGATGTTGCCCAGCTGTGAGTTTGGCTTAGGTTGCTGAAAGAAGATTTGTTTGAAGAAAATGGGTTTTGCATGCTGCTATTCATTGAAAAACCTAGAGGTGATGTTATTCCGAATACACTTCTTTAATGAGAAAATAAAACATGTTGGGTTAAGCTCTTCAAGTGTGTGCACAGATGGCATCTCCAACAGGAGGGACTAGCAGGCTGTAAGAACTCGTAGAACGCCTCCTTTCAAAACGTAGAAATAATAATGTGATTTGTTTTTTTTGCAATGCAGTTTTACCACAGACTGCACTACAAGAAGTGGACGTACTCATCGTGACGTCACCCATTGGTTTGTGAACTGCCGTTTTGAAGCCTTGAGTTCGCCATCTTGGAATACGACCGTCGCCATGTTGTTTTTTTTGCAGCCAATGAACGGAAGTTACCATATTTTCAATGCGGAAGAATGATGTAGAGACCCCATATACGCCTATGGTAGAGGCAGCCACCTGTCAATCACAGTAAGCCCGCCTTTAACTAAATGAACATCATGCTGTATTGAAGAAGACTTGAAACTAATGATTGAAACCATGAACTCATGTTTACAATTTTTTGGAGCCGGAAGAGTCGCCCCCTGATGATCAGTGAGAGAATGCAGGTTTTCAGACACTTAATCATTGGCTTGACTCATCAGAACCGGAGATTGCCGCCTGAGTTTTACTCTCTTTTTATTTACACGCTACAAAACAGTAGAGTGACTTGGTGATGCATCACTTGTGTATCAAAATTTAGATACAATGAATTTAACCTTTGGGCTGAGCGTGCGTGTTTGTCTGAATACAGTTGGAGCAGTTGTTACCTCAGTAATCAAAACTTTTCATTAACTTTGCACAACAGTGCGACAAAGGTTTGAGGTTCACAGCGGAGGAGGAGACGACAAGAGACCATAAATGGATGCACTGACAAAAGTTGTGGGCTATTTGGTTGAAAAAATAGTCTCCTTATGATTAGACTTCTATTACATTCCTGGTTGCACATTCTTTATGTTTCAATATCATAGCAGATAGCCTTGTGATCATATAAAGACATTCACTGACTGAGATGCTTCTTTTTGAATTGATGTTCAAAAGTACCTTGAATCCATCAAAGATATTTCACCTGGCTGAAATTGACATGGATTTTCATTAATTTGTCAGTGATGAGGGAAGACATGAAAGTGTACAGATATCTCTGGTGATAAAGCATAATAAGTGTTTCGACAAAAAAATCCATTTACTCCTGATTGACTTTAATTGGGAGGGAACGACCCATTTATGGCCAGATAGTTACGCTTCAAACGTTTTAGTTTCCAATAAACATTTCTTTCCCCTACAGGCTGCGTCTGTCTGAACCGTGTGCTTTTTACGGAGGTTTTTTTTTCCTCCCATATCTTCAGTCACATTTCTTTTATTCATCAAAGTATTTGCTATTCTACTTGCATGATCAAACGGCATCATAGCACCAGTGAGGTACCCAGTGTAACTGGTGTTAGGAGCAACCATGATGAGGGGAGACGGGTTCGGTCTGGCCGGTACAGTCTGTATACAACATGCTTTGCTGATTGGGCTACTCCAAATGTAACTGCACCTGAACTACCTTTATGAGGCTTAATTATACCTTTTTGGTGGCGACTGTGTCAGAGACATTTCAGTTGAAAAATATGCAAATTTCTAAGGACATGGCTTGTGATGTTGATTACATTGTATTGTGAAGGGGTTAAAGTCTGATGTTTGGTTGGCCCATCCATCCACCACGACCCCCCCCTACACAGAATGTCTCACTCTATAATAACGTCACCTGACTTCCTCCTTTGCTCCTGTCATAACAGACCCTTTTTCGAAGCTGGCATTTTGGCACGTCGAAGCAGGAGATGCAAGGTTGCAATAATAACATTAAAAATGACTGCATTCCATTTAGGCGAGCTTGATTCAGGGTCCCGGTATCGTGCATGCTGGCTCACTGCCACCGCTCACTGTGACACATAAAAGGAGCAGCGCCATCGTTTTTCCTGCTATGACGAGTCAAAATGTCTATTCAAACCCTTGGTCATTTATAAAGCTTGTGATGGTGAGGGCTTCCAGTTATTTTGTCTCCATCCAGAACCCTTGGAGTCAACACATCAAAAACAATCAACCCAAATTTGGTCCAGAAATTGCCGGGATGTTGTGTTGCATTTCACCTATCTGTACAGCCACATGTTATTATGTCAACCCCTGGTCTTTCTAGCCATTCTAGTATTCCTTCTCTGTGTTTTAAGGTGCATCGGGCTGGGCGATATGGAGGAAATCAAATCTCACTGTATTTTGGACCAAATACCTCAATATCGATATTGCGATGATATCGACTATTGTTGCTCTTAATAAATATTAATACAGTGATATTTTTGATAAATAATCATCAGTAATGTGGATATAATGACTGTGGTTAAAGCCAAACGATAGAACAGCTAGAACGTACCTGCTTAGTCTTTAAAACCTTGAAAACACAACACTTATACTATATTACAATATACAAAATCTAAGACGATATCTAGTCTCATATCACGATATCGATATATTTTGCCCAGCCCTACCGTATATGCATGCAGGGACGGTTTCCTGATTTTTTGACAAATGTCATGCTGCACTGACATCTGGGCCAGTTTTGTCACACTGCGAGTCATTACATACTGTATACTTCTTTATCACAGATAAAGGGATGATTGTTGCCAAATTACAATGCATTTAGATATGCATTATGTATGTAAGTGCCATTTTTTCCACGGTCTAAATCCTCAGTGTAATCACAAGGCAAGGAAGACATAGGAAATACAAAGTAAAGGCTGCGATCAAGCCTGCCCTTCTTTTGCCATAATGCAGTGAAAATCGCTCAAGTGTTTTTTTTATACCACCCAGACATACTTTTTTTTTTTTCTCCTTGCACAAAACAAACTCGGCTATAGGGCTGCAAACAACACCGTACAGTGCTAAACGGAGATGGGCACAGTGAGTCTACATAATGGATGCACTAAACAGGCAGTTTGTCTCTAATGGCCTCAATAAACAGCCACATCGCCATCTAGTGACACCGAGAGGAAGCGCAGGCTTGAAAGCTGGCAGTTGGAAGTTGCATTAGCAGCTGCTGTGGTGCAGAATAGTGCTGACCTTGTGTATGTCATTGGGGATATAAACATCCATTCAGGTATTCCACACACAGACAAGGTGTACAAACAAATGCACATATCTCACACACGCACACAAAGAGAGAGAGTCCACATACCCACATAAAAGAGAGTCGGTGCACAAAGAAAAGAAAGCAGCTCTTGTCCACAGAACCACACTAAGAGACAAACACTCAAATGCTACCTGCAGACTCATTTAGCACATTCTCTGCACATAAGGGCAAAGCATTTTAAACACACAGTTGCATTTGACGTGAATGACTTGCCTTTTCACAGTTACTAAAAACATTGAAATGAAACCTGGGTTTAATATAACACTTTAAAGTGTTGTTTTAGGTTTGAAATGATGTGCTGCTATATGCAGACCAATCCACCTCTGTTACTTCATTTGTAAGGATATCCCTTAGCACCTTGCATAATATCTCTCCTTGTATACCCACGGTGTCAGACTACAGCTTGACTCCCTGCTCTTGTCTGTAGCAAGGCTACACATAGAGACTGTTAAAAGAGCTATTACGTGGGCGGCAGTGTGCTGCAAAAAAAAAAATGTAATTACAGAAACTAGTGATCTTAAATTCTTTTAAATTTAACCTTGTAGACTTTTCCTAATTTGTGAAAATCGCAATATATTTTTCATTATTTTGAATAGTTTAACACGGAAATTGTGTGCTTTTATTTATCGTATTTGGGTAAATGTTGGTTCGTGACATGATTGTGTTGCCATTTTGTCTCCCTCATATTAATTAATAGTCTCAAGAGACATTAACTGGTTAAATAAAGGTCAAATAAAACAAATAAATAAATAAAAGGTCACAATAACAATAAAGCCAACATAATTACACAAGACAAGTCATCCAGTCGGTAATGATTTGCGCGTCTCCAACAAATGTCTAAATGTTCACACTGCCCTGGAGGCCTGAATAAACTGTTTCCTGTGTTGTAGTTGGTTGCACAATCGAATGCTTAACTCACACACACACACACACACACACACACACACCGACTAACACGGGGCTGCAGTGGGTGACCAAGCATTTGACGTTTGACAAGTGGATGGAAACAGTTGTGGTTTCTGCGGGCCCCCGCCCCTCCCTTGACTCTGCAGAGGGGCTTGAGCTGAAAAACAGCGAAGCTGAAAATCCCCTGGATAGCATCTGCACCAACAGTATTGTGAAAATGTACGCACACTTGCAGAAACACACAGCCGGACCCAACGCACACCCACAAACACAGAGAAATATGAGCAGTATTGAAAAGCTTCCTTTCCAGTCTGCCTTTTATTTTGGTTCAGCCTAGTTTGGTTCACTTTTAATCAGCATCATCTAATAAGTCTCCAGGCGTCGCTCTGTCACACACCATTTATGTTTAGCACTCTCCTTCCACTGCAGTTCACGTTTTTTGGAAATGTAGTCTGCATGATCATACTGTAAGTTAAGGAACTGGCAAAATTACACATATTGAGACATCCACATATTATTTTAGCATTGGATAATATTGTGAGCATTATGTCAACAGTGTAATCATATTGTGGGTTTTCTGGTGGCATAGGTGGAGCAACAGTATCATTTTGTATGCAACTTCTAGGACTGAACAGCTGCAAAATACCTTTAAAAAGATCTACTTTAATTCAAAATGATGCACAAAACAAGAAACATAATTTGTTTTCATGATCCCAGCAGGCAGTGCAGCAGGGCATTGTGTTTTAGAGAGCAAATAGGAAGCAATACTAAACTGATCTATTTATTTTTTCACCATCTTTTTTTGTAGGGAGACCAGGTGTAAGCAAAAGGCTACTGCCAAGTCAGTAAAGTAAGCTGCCAAGTCCACTGCTTTAGACTTGGCTGCTTTGGTTTTCAGGTTCATGAAAGCTGTCTACGGGATTATTTTGGTATGTTTTCATGTCTATGACAGAATATTGATAGAACTGCAACATATTGACCGTGTGAATCCATACTGTGTACCCCGTTGTCTATTGTGTTAACACGGAGCCTCATTAAAGGCATTTGTGTCTGGAGTGTGGCCAATAGCCTCATCTGTGTGGCCCAGTATTGTGAGGCCTCAACGTTTGGTAAGAGGACATATTCAAATCAAAGCCACTAACGTAGATCACTAGAGTAAACGCTGTGGACTTCCGGTTCAGCAAAAACAAGCAAGATGCGTGCGAGTGAGGCTCCTGCAAACCACACTTTTTTTTAAAACCACAAACAGTTTAGACTTTGGACTGCAAGTCTAAGTCCCTCACTCTGGCCCACAAAGCAACGCGAAAAGATAAAAAAAAACAAGACAAAAGCCAACAAGAAGCTACGAGTCTGGTGATGGTGCTGAGCTACCTGTCGAGCTAAATACAGGTGAGAGTGCACTTTCTCCATCCTCAGCTTCTTTTGGATAAGATTTGATCCACCACAAAGTCTCACGGCCAAATACTAAACAAGGTCGAGCACATACTGTCGGACCACAGTGATGGAATTGCGGCGCTAGAGACAAGATGCGCTGATATCGAGATGGAGAACACCCAGCATGAAGCAAAGACCGATGACCTTGAGATAGGTCTCGACGATCAAACGTGCTATTTATTGCTGAAAAGAAAATGGAGGGAGCCATCCTGGTAGAATCTCATGGAAGTGTTTGAACAGTAGACTCTATGAATGATGCAATAACGGGGTGGTGGATTTAGAATTTACTCAATCAAAACCAAATTTTGTGAAAAGAAAGAGCACAACACATATTGCACATGCTGTTACTTGGACTACTAAACAATTTGTGCTACATGTTTGTGTTTCACATGCTTTTATCACATGGGTCAGGGTGGATAGTTGAGTTTACAGAATACAGAGCCGGTCTATGTACCGTAGGTCCTGTGTGAGATTGGATTCTGGCTCGGGCCACAAAAACACTTTGATTTGGAAAATAATGTGGCTGTGGTTGAATATTTAAAAAAAGATTAGCATCAATTTAACATTTCTGTCTCAACTATTCATATTGACTTTAATTACCAACATTACCGTTTCGTACATTTGCATGTTTACAGAGTGGCACCGTAAAAATGGAATAAAAAGCTTCATACTTTATTTGATCCGCACCCAATCAAACCAATGTCATATTCTTATTGTGTTTTTTTGGCAGGATAGGTGACTCTGCTGCAAAGCCGTTTCTCAAATGTAGGACTGAACTGGACCTATAAACGGAAGTGTGGTTTACTCGTCAAACTGTTTCTTTAAACTAAGCCTCCAACCGAGCAGAGAGCTAATGACAGTTTAGGATGATGCGGTGTCATCAACTAGGCCACTACCTGGACACGCCCCAGCTTTTACCTCCACATTTTCCACTCACATTTCTGAATAGAGATAAAAGCCACCCGAGACAGATTGTCATTGTAGATCACAAATGGAAAATTTGATTTAGTCCCTCCAGAAAAGGGATTATTACATCCTCAACATTAATTTCAAAAGTGGGGTTGAAATCAATAATGAATTATTTGTGAAGATCCTTTACTATAATTTTAATATATACTTGCATGAGAAATCAGATCTAGTCTCTGAGGTGAAAGCGTCAAACTGCGGCAGCAGGATGATCAGGAAACTAGTTAAAATATGTTTTATTGCAACATAGTATCAAATAAATGTTCTTGTGACAGGAGATGGAAAAAAAATTGACCTTCATCAAGGACAGTGTTTCTTCTCATACAGAGACCAAACCTCAGAGTCACACTGAACAGCTTATATGTGGTGAGTAAATGAACAGAGCATCAAAGGCTGCACGGCAACACACCACGAAGAGTGGACATCAATACAGGCATGTGTAGACACGCACATACAGTAGCTGTATCACAGCAACCGCTGCATCAGTGGTATGACACTGTGTTCGAGCCCCAATGAAAGGACAAGTGTGTTTGATAGTTCCCACCATGAAGCTTTGACACTCTGTGTTTCATTCATCTCACCTCATCAGTCCTCTGAGATGACATGTGCTATCAGAGACTGTGAAAGTACAGACAAACATACTTCTCATGTTGCTGTGTTTGGATACATTAAACCTCCAAAATAACAACTTTTATCATTTGTGGGCCTTTTCTGAAAAGACAGATGAGGTTTTTCTCGTAAAGAAATTCTCTGCAGAAGAGGTTGTATCATTTTTGTTGAGTTACTAAATTATTTTTCTTTAGAAGAACTGTAGGTCTTTTTGGTAGTCATTGATGATTGACTTATTCTTATAGATCCTCGGAGAGATCGTAAACAATGATGACGAACATAAGCACTCAGTCTGGCAACTGAAGTACGACGGAGAGCAATAGCTTGTCGAGCTATGCAAAGACATTGAAAACCGAATGCAACCTCTACAAATTCCCTTTCCAGATGCATGTGTTAGTGGGTAGAATACATTAGCACGTGGCCCGATATTTAGTGGCCAGATTTTCTATTCACAATGAAATAATTATCAGGGATCAGCAACTAGAAAGCATTAATGTCATAGTAGTTTTTTTTTATATAATTGTAAATACACGCTCATCTGGGTTTATCATCAAAGCCAACCGTTGACGTGAGTTACTACGAGCAGCCACGGACGCGTTTGGCTAAATGTCACAAGCTGACACTGTCAGTCGCTACACTGAAACACCAGCTGCTCTGAAACGGTTGGAATTCTGTAGAACTTAATTCCGCTGTTGGAATATCGATTCTGACAACGGAACATGCAACAACCAGACATTTTGACGCTGTTAACAGTTTTAATTTGATGTTTAAAGCTTGCTTACTCGTCCGGATGGTAAATTGGCCGACATGACTACTTGTTGGAACTGGAAGCTTCTGCCCACTGTATCCCATATTGTTTCCTAATTTGGAGGAAATCAGACCCTCCAAGTCTGTAACAACCCTCAGCATACTGTAACTCCTACAAAGGCAATACTGCAAGTATTACAGGGCTGAAATCTACCATGTAATGGACACACCTCAGTTAGATGCTGGGGTGTGAGTTTTATTCGTATTGTATCTGTTATCGAGTGATCACGTACGGGAAACATAACAGCCCAGACCGCCCCATACCTTTACAGACAGAGAAAACAACCACAGAAGAAAATGTTCCACTTGACTGGCCAATCACAATGTATACTTCCTTTGACAGACACGTCTAAAAAGGGCATGATGTCTTTGAGTAAGATCTGTCTCGCTGTCTTCCATATCTCGATCATCGTCACACATGGACGGGCTGCACATTGTTCTGGTCGCTCTCTTAGGTAATTCTTTTGAGACTAATTTTGGATGTTTTGATGAAAATTGTTAGGTTTAATTTTGAGAAAATTCACACACATTCTCATTGTTGTTGTGTTGAGCAGGAACCTGCACCTGCTGTAATGTGAAATTGTGTAACACTGCGCACATTTTAATCTGCTTTTACGATTGTGTTTCTATTCCAGGAGTTGCATCCTGCAGTCGTGATTGGATCTCTGGATCAGTGTTGGAGGCGACAGTCAGACCGGGAGACAACATCACTCTGTACTGTGACTGTAAATTATCAACTGGAGTATACACAGTGTGGTACAGGAACTGCTCTCATGAGAACCAGCCTACTCTTGTCCTTTACACTAAAGATTATCTGAAGTTTCTTCCTCATTTTCAATATGTGAGAAACTTTTCCTCTAACTCCTATGACCTGCGGATCATGAACATCTCTGATTATGATGAGGGCCTCTACTACTGTGGAACTGAACAGAAAACAGTGGAGGATAAAAATCGAACAATTAATTCCAAAACTGTTTACAGATATGGCAACATCTCAACAAGGATCCTATTCAGTAAGTATGCTGGTCTAAATTTGTTCCGGTAAGATCTATGTGTGACTGCAGTGAATATGTAATTTGACTAAATGATTAGCTTACAGTAGGAAAATGTGCACAGGCCCCATATATACTTATATGAACGATCAAAAAGGTGAACCATCATGAAGTCTTAGAGGAAGATTGTGTGTCAACAACAGCCAATCTGGAGTGAAACAGTAAAATGGTTTATACAAATAATTATATTCCCAAATCTGAGACTTCATGTATCAGAAGGGTTGTAGGTCATCCTTAAATGTGCATTTCCATATGTATTTTTATGCATAGTGAGCTTTGGGATTATTTCACATTTTAAATCTGAGGCTCCATCAAAGTTAAAGGTTGCACTTTGCACTTAATTCTGAAAAGATCTGAATATCTTGGCAGAACAAATAGTAATGTTGATGCAGTTTATTTTTTTCTCTGCTCAGTGAAAACTTGAGTTCTCAACAAACTCCGCTGAGTTTAACTCAAATCCATCAGTGTTTGTATTCTTGGGGCTTTCGGTTCCAGGGTTCATGGAACAGTTTTTACACTTATGTCCACACGCAAAGAGCTTTGTTCAGGAACATTATATAAAAACTTGGTAATTTAAAAATCGTTTGCCATTTTGGTGAGATCAGAGTTTAATGACGCTAACTGACACAACTTTGTTTTTTATTCAGAGTCCAGTGAGACTCCTCACCACGAGACTCCATGCGACTGTGGTGTATGTTGGATTCTGCTGGTCTCACTGTGTCCAGCTTTTGCTGTTCTCTCCTCTCTCCTCTCCTCTCTTCTGGTTTATCATCTCTGTCAGAAAAAAGGTAACGACTGTATACCTCTCCTTTTGAGCTAAATGTCAGGAATATCCATGATAATCTACAAAATGAAATGAAATGAAAAAAAGAAAAAAGAAACCTGAATTCAGAGAAGTCTCTTCTTTCGATCTGTGTTTGAGTTCGGTAGCACCATGCTGTCTGTAGTGATGTTGTATTGATTTCTGCAGCTCCAGAACCTCAAGCTGATCAGCAAAGGCCTCAAACAAGACTGCATCAGGTAGGTGTAACACTAAAATACATTGAATAATGGCAATAAATCAGTTCACGATCTTGAATTTAAACAACAAATGTCAAATTTTAGGATGAAGATGTGTGTTATGCTGCGCTGGAAATCCGCCAGGCATCACAGAGACCAAAGAAGAAGAAAACCCAGAGTTCTGAATTCAGCACCTATTCTGCCATCAATACTTCTAGGATGTAGAGACACTAAAACAAAATAACAAACATAACTATAAAACATCTAACGATGGGATCGAACCAAGCGTGACCCAAATCAGGCCATGTACCTGTAAAGTGTAGGGGGGGTAACCCCTTCACCCCCCTTCACCCCCCTTGCTCGGGCCGCACCCATCTTCGATCACAACTACACATCTGTAAAGTTTCCTGAATGCATAGTTGCGACGCTATCGTGGTCACAAAATCTTTCCATAGGCATACAAACACCTGGCAAAGTATTCAAAACTGCCTCTGTGGTAGTTCCCCGTACAGTAGGTTTCTCCAGGACCACATTTTGCCATGATGACACACACTCAGACTCTCCAGGTGAAAACAAAGGACGCCTTGCAGCTGACGTGACAACGGTGTCAAACATCTGTTTACTCCTGGATGCCTCCATATTGGGTTCCAGGTTCAATGTCCACTCTCAAACTTGAACTTTTTTTCTATAAAATCTGCTGTGCAGTGGGATGTGACATCAAAAAAGTAGACCTAAATATTTCTTACTATAGACTAACGTGACAACAGAAGTGGGCAGAGTGGACACTGACTGACAGCAGTCATCTTTCTGTGCAGTGCACATTTTGTCTCAGGTCCCAACAGAATATATAATAATGTAGTGAGCTAACATTAGCTAACCTGACACATCTGTTTAGACTGGTATTTGACTAAAATCTCATGTCCTAGGCCTGCTTTTAAATCATGTTTTAAATTTGCTTTTAAACCATGTTTTAATTTTGCTTTTAAATGTTTTAATTTTGTTATTTCTGTCTGTATTGTGTTTTTTTATGTCTCTAATTCTGCCCCTGTTAAGTACTTTGTGACTTATGTCTGTAAAAAGCGCTTCATGAATAAATCTTAGTTACTTACTTAAATCAGCAGTCTCCGACAATATTAGTCAGCGGAAGACCTTCGGGGAGATTCCATCAGGATCACATCCAATTCTGTTCTTTGCTATCCAGGTGAGAAATCAGTGACATTGGTGGTGAAGAGCACGAGCATTATGTACCTACGTGTTTAACATCAGTACCCAACATGGTGGCGGCAGCAACAGACATCGTCAGAAGTCACATGACTGCAAGGCATCTGTACCATGCGGCAACCTCTAGGTATAAAAAGCTAAGTTATTGCGGAAGTGCCAATGTCCTGCATTCCCTCCACTGGCCATCAGGGGCCGACTCCTCTGGTTGCAAAGGAGAAGTCACATTGTATAGAATATTATGAAAATGTTTCATCAGCGTTCAGTTGTTTTTAGCTCCAGCCTACCGAGTAACTTCTGGTTGCAAAAAAAAAACAAGATCGTGAGAACCAAAAAACCAAGATGGCTACGGCCGATAGGCTGAACTCGAAGCTTCAAAGCGACAGTCCACAAACCAATGGGTGACGTCACGGGGACTGCGTCCACTTCTTTTATCACAGTCTGATAATAAATTGTATTGTATAATGACGAGTAATGATGAATCTTGTAATTTCTTTGTAGGGATACGTACAGACCATTCTGTCACTTATCTTCCCCCATTTAAATGTGAGCAGCAATCATCATCTGTGATTGATGTGTATAAAACATGATATGCAGAAAATACTGTTGCTTTGTTCTTTGCATTTTTAAAGGTGGAGAGCAATGACGTTTTGAAAGTTGATACTAAATTTAATTTCCTCACACCACTTATAATAAATACACTTTTTTTTAACTTCCAGAGAGAAAACCTGTTTGTTGTTGTTGATCACAATTCAGCTTCAGATTCACATTTTTTGATTGAAATCGATCTGGAACATTTCATAATGGCTGTGATGGCTGCTTGCCTGTAACGAGACACGATTGCTGTTTTCAGGCAATTTCCTGTTCTTATCTCAAGTTAGCCATCAATCCAGACCCTATAGAGTTCGTAACTTGGAGAATTTGTTATGTTGGAGCTCATTCTGTTACAGAGGAAAAAGGACACATCATACAAAGCCAAGATGGCTACTGTTTAATATTCTTACCAAGCTTACTCTTTTAAGGATGCCCCTGCCACACAGTTTCCAAGAAGTTAAAAAGACAACACAGAGGTGCCAGTAAAGCCAACCACAATCGTGTCACACCTTCTAATCTGTAAGGCTCACAGGAAACTCACAGTGACAAACAGTCCCTCACAGGACTGCAGAGCTTAACGTGCAGACAGGCTGAAGCTGCAGATCAGTGTACAGCTTCACTGTCCACAGGTCAGTGTGATCCTACATGTTGAAAATACAGACGATACTTCCAATAGACACAAACCAACGGCTCCTGGTCTCACATAGTGTTCCTTCTTTTACATCGTTGAACCTCAAAAATGCTTTAAATTCGTTGACTGTATAAATTGTTAGTTGGAACATTTGTGACAACAGTTTTGGTGTGTTTGGGAGCATTTTAAAAAACGTTAGAAACAGCGAGAAGGGCGGAGTAATGCTGGTGGTGTAATCTCGGTTTGCCACACCAGCTCCAGGCGAAACTCTCCTGACCTCCACTGGAGCTGTTAAGTCACAAACCAAAAACACTTCTGGATGAGGTTTGAGCCCCAAACTGTGACATTCACCCTTACTGATCATTTAGTTTGACAGTTTTACTACAAAGTATTAGTAGTTTAATACGGACCCTTTGGCAGAAAATGTCTCCATTGACAAAACAGTGACAATAAATTGACAACTCATTCAATTCCAAGAATTCGGCCCCAAATATGTTTTCATGTTTCACATTGTGTTGGACAAGCCCCACTGTGAGTGACATGATCCACAGAGCATATGAACTAAATTCAGGAAAACATATTTACACTGACTGAATTTATTCCCTCATTGTTTTATTCATTATCTTTAGGTTTAAGTTAAAAATGTATCATATGCACACATTAGCATCCAGATAGAAAACCTCTCTGTTGTTGATCACAATCCAGCTTCAGGTTCACATTTTTGATTGAAATCGATCTGTAACATTTCATACTTGTGGCGATGGCTGTGTCTCTGCAACGAGACTCAAAGCTGTTTTCAGATTATTTCCTGTGTTTATCTCAGGTTTGCCATCAGCCCCCACATATACCCTTCACCACTGGTGTGATATAATTCCAAGGTAGCTTAACAGGAAACCCACAGTGACAAACAGCTCGTCTTACGGCCGCGGAGAGCTCAATAGACTGAAGTTGCGGACTAGTGACTTGTTGAAGTTGTTGGTGGAATTGAGTCAAATGTGAGAAAATGTTTTCATACTACTAACATACAAACATACTATAAATAGTTCACATGGAAGGAATCTCCACTAGCTCATTGAAAAACGTGGTTGGCTGCTAATTCAGATGTTGTTATTTATGTCTAACGACAGGCAGGCCAAAGTTCTGCAGCCCTCTCAGCTACATTTAGAAGTTTATTTCTGAATCTATGTCATACCAGTGACCACATCCTGACTTCGTGAGATCAAATGAGGTCTGCTGTGCACTGTGTGCTAGCATAATTGGTTCCCAGACAGATGCAGAGTGTGGTTTCATACACAGATACCATGGTCAAGATGTTTGTCTTCAACCTGATGTCTGAACATCTTATGGCATTTTTGGATGGACGTTTGTTTGCTGAACAAAATTTAAAAAAATAATAATTTCTCTCTTCTATTTCAAGATGTTGTACCCGTACACACATTTTTGTGGTATTTAGGGAAACACTTAAAAAAAAAAAAAGTTTGTGATAACAAAAAAGGGAGGGGAAATACTGATGTCCACCTCTCACTCCTAGTAGCAGTTAGCCACACCAGTGTAACTCTCCTGACCTCTAGTGGAAATGTTAAGTAATAAAGGAAATTTGACTCAAAGCTGTCCAAACTAAATGACACAGTGCTAAATCATGATTGTAAATTTACTATAGCTGCTGGATTCTATTATTACCAAAACAAAACTAACTGCATTGGTTATAACCACCCTGCCACGCAGTGTGACAATATCTAAATCACGGTGTCACAAAATGACGAGGCCAAAGCTAATTATCTTTATTTACACAGAACAAGTAATGCAATTATCATATCATGTACGTTGCCTCGGCTCTTATACACATTGCTATTTGAACCAAAAGAAATTACAACTCTAACAACTAGCAGCTAATACTGGAATACTTGAACCATAACCATTTATTTAACGTGTGTTTTTAATCCAGCAAAATCAGCAACGCACGGGTTGCATGGTTTGCAAAATGAAAAGTACCCTTTTAGAGTTTTCATTTACTGGACAATACATGTGATTAGTATGTTCACTTTTTGAAAAAAAAATTTCAAGCAAATCATATCTAATCTTGCATTGTAAGCAAAACAATATCAGGTAACCAACAAGAAGAACTATTTCTCTTCTCTCTCTATCTCTATTTATTGTCCTCATATCTCTTAATCTGCATTATAATGATTCTAAATGTCAAATTGTCTCTCAGGAGCTCTCTCAGGAGAGAGAACATCTCTCAGGAGATGTGATTTTAACAGGAGTTGTGTTCTCGTGGCCATTTGAAACTCGTCCCGAGCTGTTTGTTTAACAATGTATCAGTAGTCAATTGTTTTTTCCCCATTGAAAATAAATAAGTAAATGTGTCGCAAGTTATTACCGTGGAGGTTTTACACCAGAAGCATCATCTCACCTCCTCAGGCAGATATACTCTGACGTGAAATGCGCTGTCAGGTTTTACAGACTGTTGTGGTCTGATGACAATGTCACAGGTCCAAAATGTGAACTTTGAAGTAGTAAAGAAAAACAGCTTTCATTTCTGCTGGTGTAACGGTTCACAAAACTCACGGTTCAGTTTGATACCACACAGTGGTGACACGGTCTGGTACGTTTTCAATACAGCAAATGCCAGAGAAATATCCTTGATTTAAAAATATTTTTATTTATTGAAACTAACATCGTAAAGTATGTTTGTTTTTTTACTTTGAACAATGATGGATACATTTGTGTACAGGAAGCTGCAGCAACTCTTGTTTTGTCTTCAACACGTGGGCTGCTGAAATGGGCGGGTGAAGGAGTAGTGTCACGGGGCTCAACAACATTAAGCATGTTGGTAAAGCCTGCGTTTGCAAGTATAATTCTAACGAATTGTTCGAACACATTGCTCAACAGAGGAGGGTCTATAAATGAGATAATGTAAAATCTGTATTATTTTACAGCCACCGTGACATTTCCCCAAAGCATCTTCATGCAGTCAAGTTGTTTGCCAGACTTTCTACTAAATATGATCAATATTGCTGACAATATTTCTTTGCTCCCTAAAGTGGACCGTCTCACCATAGCCGCTAAAAGTG
Source organism: Anarhichas minor (assembly GCF_050575085.1). NCBI lineage: Eukaryota > Metazoa > Chordata > Actinopteri > Perciformes > Anarhichadidae > Anarhichas > Anarhichas minor. Next base: position 545,656 of record NW_027466458.1, read on the forward strand.
CAAAAGCACCTGAAGGGATTCAGTCCCCAGTCACAGTGTGTGTACAGGTACAGTCATTTGAAGTCACAGCGTCACACAAAAAATAGAAACAGCCACAGAAGAAAATGTTCCAATCAACCAGCCAATCACAACTTACATTTCCTGTATGGGGAAAAGCCATGACATCTGGCTAAGACCTGTTTCCTTGTCTTTCTACACCAGGTCATCATCTCACATGGACAGGCTGCGTATTGTTCTGTTCATTGTCCAAAGTCATTTTTAGTAAACTTATTGAGACTTACTTTTTTCTTCTCATGAATCCATGCTAACATCTCAGTGTTTTGGGATTGAGTCTGCCTTCAGTGTATTGTGAAACAACCGTTCATCTCACTTCTTGCTTTTGCTTTGTTTTGATGTTCCAATAGTTGCATCCTGCAGTCATGATTGGATCTCTGGATCACTCTGTACTGTGACTGTAAATTATCAAGTGGAGCACACATAGTATCAAATAAATGTCCTTGTGACAGGAGATGGAAAAAAATTGACCTTCATCGAGGACAGTGTTTCTTCTCATACAGACACCAAACCTCAGAGTCACACTGAACAGCTTATATGTGGTGAGTAAATGAACAGAGCATCAAAGGCTGCACGGCAACACACAACGAAGAGTGGACATCAATACAGGCATGTGTAGACACGCACATACAGTAGCTGTATCACAGCAACCGCTGCATCAGTGGTATGACACTGTGTTCGAGCCCCAATGAAAAGACAAGTGTGTTTGATAGTTCCCACCATGAAGCTTTGACAGTCTGTGTTTCATTCATCTCACCTCATCAGTCCTCTGAGATGACATGTGCTATCAGAGACTGTGAAAGTAAAGACAAACATACTTCTCATGTTGCTGTGTTTGGATACATTAAACCTCCAAAATAACAACTTTTATCATTTGTGGGCCTTTTCTGAAAAGCCAGATGAGGTTTTTCTCGTAAAGAAAGTCTCTACAGAAGAGGTTGTATCATTTTTGTTGAGTTACTGAATGATTCTTTTTTAGAGAAACTGTAAGTCTTTTTGGTAGTCATTGATGATTGACTTATTCGAATAGATCCTTGGAGAGATCGTAAACAATGATGACGAACATAAGCACTCAGTCTGGCAACTGAAGTACGACGGAGAGCAATAGCTTGTCGAGCTATGCAAAGACATTGACAACCTCATGCAACCTCTACAAATTCCCTTTCCAGATCCATGTGCTAGTGGGTAGAATACATTAGCACATGGCCCGATATTTAGTGGCCAAACATATTTGGTGGAGAAACATAGTGTAAAACGTTGCACCAGTGAAAAATTACGAGTATACAAGTTACTCGATGCTTTCAACTTCTTTGCTCTGTGCTCACGTACAGAACGACAAACACAACAAAATGAGATTCGGGGTGCAACGGATCACAAAACCCATGGTTTCAATCGTATCACGGTTTTAAGTCACAGATCGGATCAGCAGGAAATAAAGGGAGCAAATATAACTTTAAGATATGCCACAGAAACCAATTGCCGATAATCTATATCTCAATGGAACCTCCGTACGTTAGCTGTTAGCTCCCGAGCTGCCATCATGATTAGCTCTCCTAACCAGCGCAAAGCATTTTTGGTAGAAAAAAAGATCATCAGTGTCTGTTTTATTAAATTGTCAACACTGAAGATTGCTTTGTTTAGGATAATTAAATGTAATAGCCCGCTGAATTTAAAATTCAGTTTATGAACTTACACATATATTTTATTGAATATTTATAAAATAACAATTTTTCAAGGATTTGTGAATGGATGCTAATTTTAAAAATATTTCTTAAAAATCTCACGTACCCCCTGGAGTGCCTTCATGTACCCCCAGGGGTACACGTACCCCCATTTGAGAACCACTGATCTAGGCCAACTGTTGACGTGAGTTCACACTTCCTACGAGCAGCCACGGACGCGTTTGGCTAAATGTCACAAGCTGACACTGTCACTCGCTACACTGAAACACCTGCTGCTCTGAAACGGTTGGAATTCTGTAGAACTTAATTCCGCTGTTGGAATATCGATTCTGACAACCGAACATGCAACAACCAGACATTTTGACGCTGTTAACAGTTTTAATTTGATGTTTAAAGCTTGCTTACTCGTCCAGATGCTAAATTGGCCGACATGACTTGTTGGAACTGGAAGCTTCTGCCCACTGTATCCCATATTGTTTCTTAATTTGGAGGAAATCAGACCCTCCAAGTCTGTAACAACCCTCAGCATACTGTTATATTTGTATTGTGTCTGTTATCGAGTGATCACGTAAGGGAAACATAACAGCCCAGACTGCCACATACCTTTACACACAGAGAAAACAACCACAGACGAAAATGTTCCACTTGACTGGCCAATCACAATGTATACTTCCTTTGACAGACACGTCTACAAAGGGCATGATGTCTTTGAGTAAGATCTGTCTCGCTGTCTTCCATATCTCGATCATCGTCACACATGGACATGCACATTGTTCTGGTCGCTCTCTTAGGTAATTCTTTTGAGACTAATTTTGGATGTTTTGATGAAAATCGTTAGGTTTCAATTCGAGAATAATTCATATACACTCATTGTTATTGTGTTGAGCAGGAACCTGCACCTGCTGTAATATGAAATTGTGTAACACTGTGCACATTTTAATTTGCTTTTACGATTGTGTTTCTATTCCAGGAGTTGCATCCTGCAGTCGTGATTGGATCTCTGGATCAGTGTTGGAGGCGACAGTCAGACCGGGAGACAACATCACTTTGTACTGTGACTGTAAATTATCAAGTGGAGTATACATAGTGTGGTACAGGAACTGCTCTCATGAGAACCAGCCTACTCTTGTCCTTGGAGTAAAACCTCAATGGACTGCAACCGTTGATTCGGTGCGCTTTATGAACCCCCTTCCTCGTTTCCACTTTGTGAGGAACTATTCCTCTGACTCCTATGACCTGCTGATCATGAACATCTCTGATTATGATGAGGGCCTCTACTACTGTGGAACTGAACAGCAAACAGTGGAGGATAAAAATCGAACAATTATTTCCCAAACTGTTTACAGATATGGCAACATCTCAACAAGGATCCTATTCAGTAAGTATGCTGGTCTAAATTTGTTCCGGTAAGATCTATGTGTGACTGCAGTGAATATGTAATTTGACTAAATGATTATCTTACAGTAGGAAAATGTGCGCAGGCCCCATATATACTTATATGAACGATCAAAAAGGTGAACCATCATGAAGTCTTAGAGGAAGGTTGTGTGTCAACAACAGCCAATCTGGAGTGAAACAGTAAAATGGTTTATACAAATAATTATATTCCCAAATCTGAGACTTAATGTATCTGAAGGGTTGTAGGTCATCCTTAAATATGCATTTCCATATGTATTTTTATGCATAGTGAGCTTTGGGATTATTTCACATTTTAAATCTGAGGCTCCATCAAAGTTAAAGGTTGCACTTTGCACTTAATTCTGACAAGATCTGAACATCTTGGCAGAACAAATAATTATGTAGATGCAGTTTATTTTTTTCTCTGCTCAGTGAAAACTTGAGTTCTCAACAAACTCCGCTGAGTTTAACTCAAATCCATCAGTGTTTTTATTCTTGGGGCTCTCGGTTCCAGGGTTCATGGAACAGTTTTTACACTTATGTCCACACGCAAAGAGCTTTGTTCAGGAACATTATATAAAAATTTGGTAATTTAAAAATCGTTTGCCATTTTGGTGAGATCAGAGTTTAATGACGCTAACTGACACAACTTTGTTTTTTATTCAGACTCCAGTGAGACTCCTCACCACGAGACTCCATATGACTGTGGTGTATGTTGGATTCTGCTGGTCTCACTGTGTCCAGCTTTTGCTGTTCTCTCCTCTCTCCTCTCCTCTCTTCTGGTTTATCATCTCTGTCAGAAAAAAGGTAACGACTGTATACCTCTCCTTTTGAGCTAAATGTCAGGAATATCCATGATAATCTACAAAATGAAATGAAAAAAAGAAAAAAGAAACCTGAATTCAGAGTCTCTTCTTTCGATCTGTGTTTGAGTTCGGTAGCACCATGCTGTCTGTAGTGATGTTGTATTGATTTCTGCAGCTCCAGAACCTCAAGCTGATCAGCAAAGGCCTCAAACAAGACTGCATCAGGTAGGTGTGACACTAAAATACATTGAATAATGGCAATAAATCAGTTCACGATCTTGAATTTAAACAACAAATGTCAAATTTTAGGATGAAGATGTGTGTTATGCTGCGCTGGAAATCCGCCAGGCATCACAGAGACCAAAGAAGAAGAAAACTCAGAGTTCTGAATTCAGCACCTATTCTGCCATCAATACATCTAGGATGTAGACATTAAAATAAAATAACAAACATAACTATAAAACATCTAATGATGGGATCGAACCAAGTGTGACCGAAATCAGGCCATGTACCTGTAAAGTGTAGGGGGGGGGGCCTTCACCCCCCTTGCTTTGGCCGCGCCCATCTTTGATCACAACTACACATCTGTAAAGTTTCGTGAATGCATAGTTGTGACGCTATCGGTTGTACTTAGCTCCAGCCTACTGAGTAACTTCTGGTTGCAAAAAAAAAACAAGATCGTGAGAACCAAAATACCAAGATGGCTACGGCCTAAAGGCTGAACTCGAGGCTTCAAAGCGACAGTCCACAAACCAATGGGTGACGTCACGGGGACTGCGTCCACTTCTTTTATCACAGTCTGGTAATAAATTGTATTGTATAATGACGAGTAATGATGAATCTTGTCATTTCTTTGTAGGGATACGTACAGACCATTCTGTCACTTATCTTCCCCCATTTAAATGTGAGCAGCGATCATCATCTGTGACTGATGTGTATAAAACATGATATGCAGAAAATACTGTTGCTTTGTTCTTTGCTTTTTTGAAGGTGGAGAGCAATGAAGTTTTGAAAGTTGATACTAAACTTAATTTCCTCACACCACTTATAATAAATACACTTTTTTTAACTTCCAGAGAGAAAACCTGTTTGTTGTTGTTGATCACAATTCAGCTTCAGATTCACATTTTTTGATTGAAATCGATCTGGAACATTTCATAATGGCTGTGATGGCTGCTTGCCTGTAACGAGACACGATTGCTGTTTTCAGGCAATTTCCTGTTCTTATCTCAAGTTAGCCATCAATCCAGACCCTATAGAGTTCGTAACTTGGAGAATTTGTTATGTTGGAGCTCATTCTGTTACAGAGGAAAAAGGACACATCATACAAAGCCAAGATGGCTACTGTTTAATATTCTTACCAAGCTTACTCTTTTAAGGATGCCCCTACCACACAGTTTCCAAGAAGTTAAAAAGACAACACAGAGGTGACAGTAAAGCCAACCACAATCGTGTCGCACCTTCTAATCTGTAATTCTCAAAGGAAACTCACAGTGACAAACAGTCCCTCACAGGACTGCAGAGCTTAACGTGCAGACAGGCTGAAGCTGCAGATCAGTGTACAGCTTCACTGTCCACAGTTCAGTGTGATCCTACATGTTGACAATACAGACGATACTTCCAATAGACACAAACCAACGGCTCCTGGTCTCACATAGTGTTCCTTCTTTTACATCGTTGAACCTCAAAAATGCTTTAAATTCGTTGACTGTATAAATTGTTAGTTGGAACATTTGTGACAACAGTTTTGGTGTGTTTGGGAGCATTTTAAAAAACGTTAAAAACAGCGAGAAGGGCGGAGTAATGCTGGTGGTGTAATCTCGGTTTGCCACACCAGCTCCAGGCGACACTCTCCTGACCTCCACTGGAGCTGTTAAGTCACAAACCAAAAACACTTCTGGATGAGGTTTGAGCCCCAAACTGTGACATTCACCCTTACTGATCATTTAGTTTGACAGTTTTACTACAAAGTATTAGTAGTTTAATACGGACCCTTTGGCAGAAAATGTCTCCATTGACAAAACAGTGACAATAAATTGACAACTCATTCAATTCCAAGAATTCAGCCCCAACTATGTTTTCATGTTTCCCATTGTGTTGGACAAGCCCCACTGTGAGTGACATGAACCACAGAGCATATGAACTAAATTCAGGAAAACATATTTACACTGACTGAATTTATTCCCTCATTGTTTTATTCATTATCTTTAGGTTTAAGTTAAAAATGTATCATATGCACACATTAGCATCCAGATAGAAAACCTCTCTGTTGTTGATCACAATCCAGCTTCAGGTTCACATTTTTGATTGAAATCGATCTGTAACATTTCATACTTGTGGCGATGGCTGTGTCTCTGCAACGAGACTCAAAGCTGTTTTCAGATTATTTCCTGTGTTTATCTCAGGTTTGCCATCAGCCCCCACATATACCCTTCACCACTGGTGTGATATAATTCCAAGGTAGCTTAACAGGAAACCCACAGTGACAAACAGCTCGTCTCACGGCCGCGGAGAGCTCAATAGACTGAAGTTGCGGACTAGTGACTTGTTGAAGTTGTTGGTGGAATTGAGTCAAATGTGAGAAAATGTTTTCATACTACTAACATACACACATACTATAAATAGTTCACATGGAAGGAATCTCCACTAGCTCATTGAAAAACGTGGTTGGCTGCTAATTCAGATGTTGTTATTTATGTCTAACGACAGGCAGGCCAAAGTTCTGCAGCCCTCTCAGCTACATTTAGAAGTTTATTTCTGAATCTATGTCATACCAGTGACCACATCCTGACTTCGTGAGATCAAATGAGGTCAGCTGTGCACTGTGTGCTAGCATAATTGGTTCCCAGACAGATGCAGAGTGTGGTTTCATACACAGATACCATGGTCAAGATGTTTGTCTTCAACCTGATGTCTGAACATCTTATGGCATTTTTGGATGGACGTTTGTTTGCTGAACAAAATTTAAAAAAATAATAATTTCTCTCTTCTATTTCAAGATGTTGTACCCGTACACACATTTTTGTGGTATTTAGGGAAACACTTAAAAAAAAAAAAAGTTTGTGATAACAAAAAAGGGAGGGGAAATACTGATGTCCACCTCTCACTCCTAGTAGCAGTTAGCCACACCAGTGTAACTCTCCTGACCTCTAGTGGAAATGTTAAGTAATAAAGGAAATTTGACTAAAAGCTGTCCAAACTAAATGACACAGTGCTAAATCATGATTGTAAATTTACTATAGCTGCTGGATTCTATTATTACCAAAACAAAACTAACTGCATTGGTTCTAACCACCCTGCCACGCAGTGTGACAATATCTAAATCACGGTGTCACAAAATGACGAGGCCAAAGCTAATTATCTTTATTTACACAGAACAAGTAATGCAATTATCATATCATGTACGTTGCCTCGGCTCTTATACACATTGCTATTTGAACCAAAAGAAATTACAACTCTAACAACTAGCAGCTAATACTGGAATACTTGAACCATAACCATTTATTTAACGTGTGTTTTTAATCCAGCAAAATCAGCAACGCACGGGTTGCATGGTTTGCAAAATGAAAAGTACCCTTTTAGAGTTTTCATTTACTGGACAATACATGTGATTAGTATGTTCACTTTTTGAAAAAAAAATTTCAAGCAAATCATATCTAATCTTGCATTGTAAGCAAAACAATATCAGGTAACAAACAAGAAGAACTATTTCTCTTCTCTCTCTATCTCTATTTATTGTCCTCATATCTCTTAATCTGCATTATAATGATTCTAAATGTCAAATTGTCTCTCAGGAGCTCTCTCAGGAGAGAGAACATCTCTCAGGAGATGTGATTTTAACAGGAGTTGTGTTCTAATGGCCATTTGAAACTCGTCCCGAGCTGTTTGTTTAACAATGTATCAGTAGTCAATTGTTTTTTCCCCATTGAAAATAAATAAGTAAATGTGTCGCAAGTTATTACCATGGAGGTTTTACACCAGAAGCATCATCTCACCTCCTCAGGCAGATATACTCTGACGTGAAATGCGCTGTCAGGTTTTACAGACTGTTGTGGTCTGATGACAATGTCACAGGTCCAAAATGTGAACTTTGAAGTAGTAAAGAAAAACAGCTTTCATTTCTGCTGGTGTAACGGTTCACAAAACTCACGGTTCAGTTTGATACCACACAGTGGTGACACGGTCTGGTACGTTTTCAATACAGCAAATGCCAGTGAAATATCCTTGATTTAAAAATATTTTTATTTATTGAAACTAACATCGTAAAGTATGTTTGTTTTTTTACTTTGAACAATGATGGATACATTTGTGTACAGGAAGCTGCAGCAACTCCTGTTTTGTCTTCAACACGTGGGCTGCTGAAATGGGCGGGTGAAGGAGTAGTGTCACGGGGCTCAACAACATTAAGCATGTTGGTAAAGCCTGCGTTTGCAGGTATAATTCTAACGAATTGTTCGAACACATTGCTCAACAGAGGAGGGTCTATAAATGAGATAATGTAAAATCTGTATTATTTTACAGCCACCGTGACATTTCCCCAAAGCATCTTCATGCAGTCAAGTTGTTTGCCAGACTTTCTACTAAATATGATCAATATTGCTGACAATATTTCTTTGCTCCCTAAAGTGGACCGTCTCACCATAGCCGCTAAAAGTGCAAAAGCACCTGAAGGGATTCAGTCCCCAGTCACAGTGTGTGTACAGGTACAGTCATTTGAAGTCACAGCGTCACACAAAAAATAGAAACAGCCACAGAAGAAAATGTTCCAATCAACCAGCCAATCACAACTTACATTTCCTGTATGGGGAAAAGCCATGACATCTGGCTAAGACCTGTTTCCTTGTCTTTCTACACCAGGTCATCATCTCACATGGACAGGCTGCGTATTGTTCTGTTCATTGTCCAAAGTCATTTTTAGTAAACTTATTGAGACTTACTTTTTTCTTCTCATGAATCCATGCTAACATCTCAGTGTTTTGGGATTGAGTCTGCCTTCAGTGTATTGTGAAACAACCGTTCATCTCACTTCTTGCTTTTGCTTTGTTTTGATGTTCCAATAGTTGCATCCTGCAGTCATGATTGGATCTCTGGATCACTCTGTACTGTGACTGTAAATTATCAAGTGGAGCACACATAGTATCAAATAAATGTCCTTGTGACAGGAGATGGAAAAAAATTGACCTTCATCAAGGACAGTGTTTCTTCTCATACAGACACCAAACCTCAGAGTCACACTGAACAGCTTATATGTGGTGAGTAAATGAACAGAGCATCAAAGGCTGCACGGCAACACACAACGAAGAGTGGACATCAATACAGGCATGTGTAGACACGCACATACAGTAGCTGTATCACAGCAACCGCTGCATCAGTGGTATGACACTGTGTTCGAGCCCCAATGAAAAGACAAGTGTGTTTGATAGTTCCCACCATGAAGCTTTGACACTCTGTGTTTCATTCATCTCACCTCATCAGTCCTCTGAGATGACATGTGCTATCAGAGACTGTGAAAGTAAAGACAAACATACTTCTCATGTTGCTGTGTTTGGATACATTAAACCTCCAAAATAACAACTTTTATCATTTGTGGGCCTTTTCTGAAAAGACAGATGAGGTTTTTCTCGTAAAGAAAGTCTCTACAGAAGAGGTTGTATCATTTTTGTTGAGTTACTGAATGATTCTTTTTTAGAGAAACTGTAAGTCTTTTTGGTAGTCATTGATGATTGACTTATTCGAATAGATCCTTGGAGAGATCGTAAACAATGATGACGAACATAAGCACTCAGTCTGGCAACTGAAGTACGACGGAGAGCAATAGCTTGTCGAGCTATGCAAAGACATTGACAACCTCATGCAACCTCTACAAATTCCCTTTCCAGATCCATGTGCTAGTGGGTAGAATACATTAGCACATGGCCCGATATTTAGTGGCCAAACATATTTGGTGGAGAAACATAGTGTAAAACGTTGCACCAGTGAAAAATTACGAGTATACAAGTTACTCGATGCTTTCAACTTCTTTGCTCTGTGTTCACGTACAGAACGACAAACACAACAAAATGAGATTCGGGGTGCAACGGATCACAAAACTCATGGTTTCAATCGTATCACGGTTTTAAGTCACAGATCGGATCAGCAGGAAATAAAGGGAGCAAATATAACTTTAAGATATGCCACAGAAACCAATTGCCGATAATCTATATCTCAATGGAACCTCCGTACGTTAGCTGTTAGCTCCCGAGCTGCCATCATGATTAGCTCTCCTAACCAGCGCAAAGCATTTTTGGTAGAAAAAAAGATCATCAGTGTCTGTTTTATTAAATTGTCAACACTGAAGATTGCTTTGTTTAGGATAATTAAATGTAATAGCCCGCTGAATTTAAAATTCAGTTTATGAACTTACACATATATTTTATTGAATATTTATAAAATAACAATTTTTCAAGGATTTGTGAATGGATGCTAATTTTAAAAATATTTCTTAAAAATCTCACGTACCCCCTGGAGTGCCTTCATGTACCCCCAGGGGTACACGTACCCCCATTTGAGAACCACTGATCTAGGCCAACTGTTGACGTGAGTTCACACTTCCTACGAGCAGCCACGGACGCGTTTGGCTAAATGTCACAAGCTGACACTGTCACTCGCTACACTGAAACACCTGCTGCTCTGAAACGGTTGGAATTCTGTAGAACTTAATTCCGCTGTTGGAATATCGATTCTGACAACCGAACATGCAACAACCAGACATTTTGACGCTGTTAACAGTTTTAATTTGATGTTTAAAGCTTGCTTACTCGTCCAGATGCTAAATTGGCCGACATGACTTGTTGGAACTGGAAGCTTCTGCCCACTGTATCCCATATTGTTTCTTAATTTGGAGGAAATCAGACCCTCCAAGTCTGTAACAACCCTCAGCATACTGTTATATTTGTATTGTGTCTGTTATCGAGTGATCACGTAAGGGAAACATAACAGCCCAGACTGCCACATACCTTTACACACAGAGAAAACAACCACAGACGAAAATGTTCCACTTGACTGGCCAATCACAATGTATACTTCCTTTGACAGACACGTCTACAAAGGGCATGATGTCTTTGAGTAAGATCTGTCTCGCTGTCTTCCATATCTCGATCATCGTCACACATGGACATGCACATTGTTCTGGTCGCTCTCTTAGGTAATTCTTTTGAGACTAATTTTGGATGTTTTGATGAAAATCGTTAGGTTTCAATTCGAGAATAATTCATATACACTCATTGTTATTGTGTTGAGCAGGAACCTGCACCTGCTGTAATATGAAATTGTGTAACACTGCGCACATTTTAATCTGCTTTTACGATTGTGTTTCTATTCCAGGAGTTGCATCCTGCAGTCGTGATTGGATCTCTGGATCAGTGTTGGAGGCGACAGTCAGACCGGGAGACAACATCACTTTGTACTGTGACTGTAAATTATCAAGTGGAGTATACATAGTGTGGTACAGGAACTGCTCTCATGAGAACCAGCCTACTCTTGTCCTTGGAGTAAAACCTCAATGGACTGCAACCGTTGATTCGGTGCGCTTTATGAACCCCCTTCCTCGTTTCCACTTTGTGAGGAACTATTCCTCTGACTCCTATGACCTACTGATCATGAACATCTCTGATTATGATGAGGGCCTCTACTACTGTGGAACTGAACAGCAAACAGTGGAGGATAAAAATCGAACAATTATTTCCCAAACTGTTTACAGATATGGCAACATCTCAACAAGGATCCTATTCAGTAAGTATGCTGGTCTAAATTTGTTCCGGTAAGATCTATGTGTGACTGCAGTGAATATGTAATTTGACTAAATGATTATCTTACAGTAGGAAAATGTGCGCAGGCCCCATATATACTTATATGAACGATCAAAAAGGTGAACCATCATGAAGTCTTAGAGGAAGATTGTGTGTCAACAACAGCCAATCTGGAGTGAAACAGTAAAATGGTTTATACAAATAATTATATTCCCAAATCTGAGACTTAATGTATCTGAAGGGTTGTAGGTCATCCTTAAATATGCATTTCCATATGTATTTTTATGCATAGTGAGCTTTGGGATTATTTCACATTTTAAATCTGAGGCTCCATCAAAGTTAAAGGTTGCACTTTGCACTTAATTCTGACAAGATCTGAACATCTTGGCAGAACAAATAATTATGTAGATGCAGTTAATTTTTTTCTCTGCTCAGTGAAAACTTGAGTTCTCAACAAACTCCGCTGAGTTTAACTCAAATCCATCAGTGTTTGTATTCTTGGGGCTTTCGGTTCCAGGGTTCATGGAACAGTTTTTACACTTATGTCCACACGCAAAGAGCTTTGTTCAGGAACATTATATAAAAATTTGGTAATTTAAAAATCGTTTGCCATTTTGGTGAGATCAGAGTTTAATGACGCTAACTGACACAACTTTGTTTTTTATTCAGACTCCAGTGAGACTCCTCACCACGAGACTCCATGCGACTGTGGTGTATGTTGGATTCTGCTGGTCTCACTGTGTCCAGCTTTTGCTGTTCTCTCCTCTCTCCTCTCCTCTCTTCTGGTTTATCATCTCTGTCAGAAAAAAGGTAACGACTGTATACCTCTCCTTTTGAGCTAAATGTCAGGAATATCCATGATAATCTACAAAATGAAATGAAAAAAAGAAAAAAGAAACCTGAATTCAGAGAAGTCTCTTCTTTCGATCTGTGTTTGAGTTCGGTAGCACCATGCTGTCTGTAGTGATGTTGTATTGATTTCTGCAGCTCCAGAACCTCAAGCTGATCAGCAAAGGCCTCAAACAAGACTGCATCAGGTAGGTGTGACACTGAAATACATTGAATAATGGCAATAAATCAGTTCACGATCTTGAATTTAAACAACAAATGTCAAATTTTAGGATGAAGATGTGTGTTATGCTGCGCTGGAAATCCGCCAGGCATCACAGAGACCAAAGAAGAAGAAAACTCAGAGTTCTGAATTCAGCACCTATTCTGCCATCAATACATCTAGGATGTAGACATTAAAATAAAATAACAAACATAACTATAAAACATCTAATGATGGGATCGAACCAAGTGTGACCGAAATCAGGCCATGTACCTGTAAAGTGTAGGGGGGGGGGCCTTCACCCCCCTTGCTTTGGCCGCGCCCATCTTTGATCACAACTACACATCTGTAAAGTTTCGTGAATGCATAGTTGTGACGCTATCGGTTGTACTTAGCTCCAGCCTACTGAGTAACTTCTGGTTGCAAAAAAAAAACAAGATCGTGAGAACCAAAATACCAAGATGGCTACGGCCTAAAGGCTGAACTCGAGGCTTCAAAGCGACAGTCCACAAACCAATGGGTGACGTCACGGGGACTGCGTCCACTTCTTTTATCACAGTCTGGTAATAAATTGTATTGTATAATGACGAGTAATGATGAATCTTGTCATTTCTTTGTAGGGATACGTACAGACCATTCTGTCACTTATCTTCCCCCATTTAAATGTGAGCAGCGATCATCATCTGTGACTGATGTGTATAAAACATGATATGCAGAAAATACTGTTGCTTTGTTCTTTGCTTTTTTGAAGGTGGAGAGCAATGAAGTTTTGAAAGTTGATACTAAACTTAATTTCCTCACACCACTTATAATAAATACACTTTTTTTAACTTCCAGAGAGAAAACCTGTTTGTTGTTGTTGATCACAATTCAGCTTCAGATTCACATTTTTTGATTGAAATCGATCTGGAACATTTCATAATGGCTGTGATGGCTGCTTGCCTGTAACGAGACACGATTGCTGTTTTCAGGCAATTTCCTGTTCTTATCTCAAGTTAGCCATCAATCCAGACCCTATAGAGTTCGTAACTTGGAGAATTTGTTATGTTGGAGCTCATTCTGTTACAGAGGAAAAAGGACACATCATACAAAGCCAAGATGGCTACTGTTTAATATTCTTACCAAGCTTACTCTTTTAAGGATGCCCCTACCACACAGTTTCCAAGAAGTTAAAAAGACAACACAGAGGTGACAGTAAAGCCAACCACAATCGTGTCGCACCTTCTAATCTGTAATTCTCAAAGGAAACTCACAGTGACAAACAGTCCCTCACAGGACTGCAGAGCTTAACGTGCAGACAGGCTGAAGCTGCAGATCAGTGTACAGCTTCACTGTCCACAGTTCAGTGTGATCCTACATGTTGACAATACAGACGATACTTCCAATAGACACAAACCAACGGCTCCTGGTCTCACATAGTGTTCCTTCTTTTACATCGTTGAACCTCAAAAATGCTTTAAATTCGTTGACTGTATAAATTGTTAGTTGGAACATTTGTGACAACAGTTTTGGTGTGTTTGGGAGCATTTTAAAAAACGTTAAAAACAGCGAGAAGGGCGGAGTAATGCTGGTGGTGTAATCTCGGTTTGCCACACCAGCTCCAGGCGACACTCTCCTGACCTCCACTGGAGCTGTTAAGTCACAAACCAAAAACACTTCTGGATGAGGTTTGAGCCCCAAACTGTGACATTCACCCTTACTGATCATTTAGTTTGACAGTTTTACTACAAAGTATTAGTAGTTTAATACGGACCCTTTGGCAGAAAATGTCTCCATTGACAAAACAGTGACAATAAATTGACAACTCATTCAATTCCAAGAATTCAGCCCCAACTATGTTTTCATGTTTCCCATTGTGTTGGACAAGCCCCACTGTGAGTGACATGAACCACAGAGCATATGAACTAAATTCAGGAAAACATATTTACACTGACTGAATTTATTCCCTCATTGTTTTATTCATTATCTTTAGGTTTAAGTTAAAAATGTATCATATGCACACATTAGCATCCAGATAGAAAACCTCTCTGTTGTTGATCACAATCCAGCTTCAGGTTCACATTTTTGATTGAAATCGATCTGTAACATTTCATACTTGTGGCGATGGCTGTGTCTCTGCAACGAGACTCAAAGCTGTTTTCAGATTATTTCCTGTGTTTATCTCAGGTTTGCCATCAGCCCCCACATATACCCTTCACCACTGGTGTGATATAATTCCAAGGTAGCTTAACAGGAAACCCACAGTGACAAACAGCTCGTCTCACGGCCGCGGAGAGCTCAATAGACTGAAGTTGCGGACTAGTGACTTGTTGAAGTTGTTGGTGGAATTGAGTCAAATGTGAGAAAATGTTTTCATACTACTAACATACACACATACTATAAATAGTTCACATGGAAGGAATCTCCACTAGCTCATTGAAAAACGTGGTTGGCTGCTAATTCAGATGTTGTTATTTATGTCTAACGACAGGCAGGCCAAAGTTCTGCAGCCCTCTCAGCTACATTTAGAAGTTTATTTCTGAATCTATGTCATACCAGTGACCACATCCTGACTTCGTGAGATCAAATGAGGTCAGCTGTGCACTGTGTGCTAGCATAATTGGTTCCCAGACAGATGCAGAGTGTGGTTTCATACACAGATACCATGGTCAAGATGTTTGTCTTCAACCTGATGTCTGAACATCTTATGGCATTTTTGGATGGACGTTTGTTTGCTGAACAAAATTTAAAAAAATAATAATTTCTCTCTTCTATTTCAAGATGTTGTACCCGTACACACATTTTTGTGGTATTTAGGGAAACACTTAAAAAAAAAAAAAGTTTGTGATAACAAAAAAGGGAGGGGAAATACTGATGTCCACCTCTCACTCCTAGTAGCAGTTAGCCACACCAGTGTAACTCTCCTGACCTCTAGTGGAAATGTTAAGTAATAAAGGAAATTTGACTAAAAGCTGTCCAAACTAAATGACACAGTGCTAAATCATGATTGTAAATTTACTATAGCTGCTGGATTCTATTATTACCAAAACAAAACTAACTGCATTGGTTCTAACCACCCTGCCACGCAGTGTGACAATATCTAAATCACGGTGTCACAAAATGACGAGGCCAAAGCTAATTATCTTTATTTACACAGAACAAGTAATGCAATTATCATATCATGTACGTTGCCTCGGCTCTTATACACATTGCTATTTGAACCAAAAGAAATTACAACTCTAACAACTAGCAGCTAATACTGGAATACTTGAACCATAACCATTTATTTAACGTGTGTTTTTAATCCAGCAAAATCAGCAACGCACGGGTTGCATGGTTTGCAAAATGAAAAGTACCCTTTTAGAGTTTTCATTTACTGGACAATACATGTGATTAGTATGTTCACTTTTTGAAAAAAAAATTTCAAGCAAATCATATCTAATCTTGCATTGTAAGCAAAACAATATCAGGTAACCAACAAGAAGAACTATTTCTCTTCTCTCTCTATCTCTATTTATTGTCCTCATATCTCTTAATCTGCATTATAATGATTCTAAATGTCAAATTGTCTCTCAGGAGCTCTCTCAGGAGAGAGAACATCTCTCAGGAGATGTGATTTTAACAGGAGTTGTGTTCTAATGGCCATTTGAAACTCGTCCCGAGCTGTTTGTTTAACAATGTATCAGTAGTCAATTGTTTTTTCCCCATTGAAAATAAATAAGTAAATGTGTCGCAAGTTATTACCATGGAGGTTTTACACCAGAAGCATCATCTCACCTCCTCAGGCAGATATACTCTGACGTGAAATGCGCTGTCAGGTTTTACAGACTGTTGTGGTCTGATGACAATGTCACAGGTCCAAAATGTGAACTTTGAAGTAGTAAAGAAAAACAGCTTTCATTTCTGCTGGTGTAACGGTTCACAAAACTCACGGTTCAGTTTGATACCACACAGTGGTGACACGGTCTGGTACGTTTTCAATACAGCAAATGCCAGTGAAATATCCTTGATTTAAAAATATTTTTATTTATTGAAACTAACATCGTAAAGTATGTTTGTTTTTTTACTTTGAACAATGATGGATACATTTGTGTACAGGAAGCTGCAGCAACTCCTGTTTTGTCTTCAACACGTGGGCTGCTGAAATGGGCGGGTGAAGGAGTAGTGTCACGGGGCTCAACAACATTAAGCATGTTGGTAAAGCCTGCGTTTGCAGGTATAATTCTAACGAATTGTTCGAACACATTGCTCAACAGAGGAGGGTCTATAAATGAGATAATGTAAAATCTGTATTATTTTACAGCCACCGTGACATTTCCCCAAAGCATCTTCATGCAGTCAAGTTGTTTGCCAGACTTTCTACTAAATATGATCAATATTGCTGACAATATTTCTTTGCTCCCTAAAGTGGACCGTCTCACCATAGCCGCTAAAAGTGCAAAAGCACCTGAAGGGATTCAGTCCCCAGTCACAGTGTGTGTACAGGTACAGTCATTTGAAGTCACAGCGTCACACAAAAAATAGAAACAGCCACAGAAGAAAATGTTCCAATCAACCAGCCAATCACAACTTACATTTCCTGTATGGGGAAAAGCCATGACATCTGGCTAAGACCTGTTTCCTTGTCTTTCTACACCAGGTCATCATCTCACATGGACAGGCTGCGTATTGTTCTGTTCATTGTCCAAAGTCATTTTTAGTAAACTTATTGAGACTTACTTTTTTCTTCTCATGAATCCATGCTAACATCTCAGTGTTTTGGGATTGAGTCTGCCTTCAGTGTATTGTGAAACAACCGTTCATCTCACTTCTTGCTTTTGCTTTGTTTTGATGTTCCAATAGTTGCATCCTGCAGTCATGATTGGATCTCTGGATCACTCTGTACTGTGACTGTAAATTATCAAGTGGAGCACACATAGTATCAAATAAATGTCCTTGTGACAGGAGATGGAAAAAAATTGACCTTCATCAAGGACAGTGTTTCTTCTCATACAGACACCAAACCTCAGAGTCACACTGAACAGCTTATATGTGGTGAGTAAATGAACAGAGCATCAAAGGCTGCACGGCAACACACAACGAAGAGTGGACATCAATACAGGCATGTGTAGACACGCACATACAGTAGCTGTATCACAGCAACCGCTGCATCAGTGGTATGACACTGTGTTCGAGCCCCAATGAAAAGACAAGTGTGTTTGATAGTTCCCACCATGAAGCTTTGACACTCTGTGTTTCATTCATCTCACCTCATCAGTCCTCTGAGATGACATGTGCTATCAGAGACTGTGAAAGTAAAGACAAACATACTTCTCATGTTGCTGTGTTTGGATACATTAAACCTCCAAAATAACAACTTTTATCATTTGTGGGCCTTTTCTGAAAAGACAGATGAGGTTTTTCTCGTAAAGAAAGTCTCTACAGAAGAGGTTGTATCATTTTTGTTGAGTTACTGAATGATTCTTTTTTAGAGAAACTGTAAGTCTTTTTGGTAGTCATTGATGATTGACTTATTCGAATAGATCCTTGGAGAGATCGTAAACAATGATGACGAACATAAGCACTCAGTCTGGCAACTGAAGTACGACGGAGAGCAATAGCTTGTCGAGCTATGCAAAGACATTGACAACCTCATGCAACCTCTACAAATTCCCTTTCCAGATCCATGTGCTAGTGGGTAGAATACATTAGCACATGGCCCGATATTTAGTGGCCAAACATATTTGGTGGAGAAACATAGTGTAAAACGTTGCACCAGTGAAAAATTACGAGTATACAAGTTACTCGATGCTTTCAACTTCTTTGCTCTGTGTTCACGTACAGAACGACAAACACAACAAAATGAGATTCGGGGTGCAACGGATCACAAAACTCATGGTTTCAATCGTATCACGGTTTTAAGTCACAGATCGGATCAGCAGGAAATAAAGGGAGCAAATATAACTTTAAGATATGCCACAGAAACCAATTGCCGATAATCTATATCTCAATGGAACCTCCGTACGTTAGCTGTTAGCTCCCGAGCTGCCATCATGATTAGCTCTCCTAACCAGCGCAAAGCATTTTTGGTAGAAAAAAAGATCATCAGTGTCTGTTTTATTAAATTGTCAACACTGAAGATTGCTTTGTTTAGGATAATTAAATGTAATAGCCCGCTGAATTTAAAATTCAGTTTATGAACTTACACATATATTTTATTGAATATTTATAAAATAACAATTTTTCAAGGATTTGTGAATGGATGCTAATTTTAAAAATATTTCTTAAAAATCTCACGTACCCCCTGGAGTGCCTTCATGTACCCCCAGGGGTACACGTACCCCCATTTGAGAACCACTGATCTAGGCCAACTGTTGACGTGAGTTCACACTTCCTACGAGCAGCCACGGACGCGTTTGGCTAAATGTCACAAGCTGACACTGTCACTCGCTACACTGAAACACCTGCTGCTCTGAAACGGTTGGAATTCTGTAGAACTTAATTCCGCTGTTGGAATATCGATTCTGACAACCGAACATGCAACAACCAGACATTTTGACGCTGTTAACAGTTTTAATTTGATGTTTAAAGCTTGCTTACTCGTCCAGATGCTAAATTGGCCGACATGACTTGTTGGAACTGGAAGCTTCTGCCCACTGTATCCCATATTGTTTCTTAATTTGGAGGAAATCAGACCCTCCAAGTCTGTAACAACCCTCAGCATACTGTTATATTTGTATTGTGTCTGTTATCGAGTGATCACGTAAGGGAAACATAACAGCCCAGACTGCCACATACCTTTACACACAGAGAAAACAACCACAGACGAAAATGTTCCACTTGACTGGCCAATCACAATGTATACTTCCTTTGACAGACACGTCTACAAAGGGCATGATGTCTTTGAGTAAGATCTGTCTCGCTGTCTTCCATATCTCGATCATCGTCACACATGGACATGCACATTGTTCTGGTCGCTCTCTTAGGTAATTCTTTTGAGACTAATTTTGGATGTTTTGATGAAAATCGTTAGGTTTCAATTCGAGAATAATTCATATACACTCATTGTTATTGTGTTGAGCAGGAACCTGCACCTGCTGTAATATGAAATTGTGTAACACTGCGCACATTTTAATCTGCTTTTACGATTGTGTTTCTATTCCAGGAGTTGCATCCTGCAGTCGTGATTGGATCTCTGGATCAGTGTTGGAGGCGACAGTCAGACCGGGAGACAACATCACTTTGTACTGTGACTGTAAATTATCAAGTGGAGTATACATAGTGTGGTACAGGAACTGCTCTCATGAGAACCAGCCTACTCTTGTCCTTGGAGTAAAACCTCAATGGACTGCAACCGTTGATTCGGTGCGCTTTATGAACCCCCTTCCTCGTTTCCACTTTGTGAGGAACTATTCCTCTGACTCCTATGACCTGCTGATCATGAACATCTCTGATTATGATGAGGGCCTCTACTACTGTGGAACTGAACAGCAAACAGTGGAGGATAAAAATCGAACAATTATTTCCCAAACTGTTTACAGATATGGCAACATCTCAACAAGGATCCTATTCAGTAAGTATGCTGGTCTAAATTTGTTCCGGTAAGATCTATGTGTGACTGCAGTGAATATGTAATTTGACTAAATGATTATCTTACAGTAGGAAAATGTGCGCAGGCCCCATATATACTTATATGAACGATCAAAAAGGTGAACCATCATGAAGTCTTAGAGGAAGATTGTGTGTCAACAACAGCCAATCTGGAGTGAAACAGTAAAATGGTTTATACAAATAATTATATTCCCAAATCTGAGACTTAATGTATCTGAAGGGTTGTAGGTCATCCTTAAATATGCATTTCCATATGTATTTTTATGCATAGTGAGCTTTGGGATTATTTCACATTTTAAATCTGAGGCTCCATCAAAGTTAAAGGTTGCACTTTGCACTTAATTCTGACAAGATCTGAACATCTTGGCAGAACAAATAATTATGTAGATGCAGTTTATTTTTTTCTCTGCTCAGTGAAAACTTGAGTTCTCAACAAACTCCGCTGAGTTTAACTCAAATCCATCAGTGTTTGTATTCTTGGGGCTTTCGGTTCCAGGGTTCATGGAACAGTTTTTACACTTATGTCCACACGCAAAGAGCTTTGTTCAGGAACATTATATAAAAATTTGGTAATTTAAAAATCGTTTGCCATTTTGGTGAGATCAGAGTTTAATGACGCTAACTGACACAACTTTGTTTTTTATTCAGACTCCAGTGAGACTCCTCACCACGAGACTCCATGCGACTGTGGTGTATGTTGGATTCTGCTGGTCTCACTGTGTCCAGCTTTTGCTGTTCTCTCCTCTCTCCTCTCCTCTCTTCTGGTTTATCATCTCTGTCAGAAAAAAGGTAACGACTGTATACCTCTCCTTTTGAGCTAAATGTCAGGAATATCCATGATAATCTACAAAATGAAATGAAAAAAAGAAAAAAGAAACCTGAATTCAGAGAAGTCTCTTCTTTCGATCTGTGTTTGAGTTCGGTAGCACCATGCTGTCTGTAGTGATGTTGTATTGATTTCTGCAGCTCCAGAACCTCAAGCTGATCAGCAAAGGCCTCAAACAAGACTGCATCAGGTAGGTGTGACACTGAAATACATTGAATAATGGCAATAAATCAGTTCACGATCTTGAATTTAAACAACAAATGTCAAATTTTAGGATGAAGATGTGTGTTATGCTGCGCTGGAAATCCGCCAGGCATCACAGAGACCAAAGAAGAAGAAAACTCAGAGTTCTGAATTCAGCACCTATTCTGCCATCAATACATCTAGGATGTAGACATTAAAATAAAATAAAAAACATAACTATAAAACATCTAATGATGGGATCGAACCAAGTGTGACCGAAATCAGGCCATGTACCTGTAAAGTGTAGGGGGGGGGGCCTTCACCCCCCTTGCTTTGGCCGCGCCCATCTTTGATCACAACTACACATCTGTGAAGTTTCGTGAATGCATAGTTGTGACGCTATCGGTTGTACTTAGCTCCAGCCTACTGAGTAACTTCTGGTTGCAAAAAAAAAACAAGATCGTGAGAACCAAAATACCAAGATGGCTACGGCCTAAAGGCTGAACTCGAGGCTTCAAAGCGACAGTCCACAAACCAATGGGTGACGTCACGGGGACTGCGTCCACTTCTTTTATCACAGTCTGGTAATAAATTGTATTGTATTATGACGAGTAATGATGAATCTTGTAATTTCTTTGTAGGGATACGTACAGACCATTCTGTCACTTAGCTTCCCCCATTTAAATGTGAGCAGCAATCATCATCTGTGACTGATGTGTATAAAACATGATATGCAGAAAATACTGTTGCTTTGTTCTTTGCTTTTTTGAAGGTGGAGAGCAATGAAGTTTTGAAAGTTGATACTAAACTTAATTTCCTCACACCACTTATAATAAATACACTTTTTTTAACTTCCAGAGAGAAAACCTGTTTGTTGTTGTTGATCACAATTCAGCTTCAGATTCACATTTTTTGATTGAAATCGATCTGGAACATTTCATAATGGCTGTGATGGCTGCTTGCCTGTAACGAGACACGATTGCTGTTTTCAAGCAATTTCCTGTTCTTATCTCAAGTTAGCCATCAATCCAGACCCTATAGAGTTCGTAACTTGGAGAATTTGTTATGTTGGAGCTCATTCTGTTACAGAGGAAAAAGGACACATCATACAAAGCCAAGATGGCTACTGTTTAATATTCTTACCAAGCTTACTCTTTTAAGGATGCCCCTACCACACAGTTTCCAAGAAGTTAAAAAGACAACACAGAGGTGACAGTAAAGCCAACCACAATCGTGTCGCACCTTCTAATCTGTAAGGCTCACAGGAAACTCACAGTGACAAACAGTCCCTCACAGGACTGCAGAGCTTAACGTGCAGACAGGCTGAAGCTGCAGATCAGTGTACAGCTTCACTGTCCACAGGTCAGTGTGATCCTACATGTTGACAATACAGACGATACTTCCAATAGACACAAACCAACGGCTCCTGGTCTCCCATATTGTTCCTTCTTTTACATCGTTGAACCTCAAAAATGCTTTAAATTCGTTGACTGTATACATTGTTAGTTGGAGTATTTGTTGACAACAGTTTTGGTGTGTTTGGGAGCATTTTAAAAACAGCGAGAAAGGCGGGGAAATGCTGGTGGTGTAATCTCGGTTTGCCACACCAGCTCCAGGCGAAACTCTCCTGACCTCCAGTGGAGCTGTTAAGTCACAAACCAAAAACACTTCTGGATGAGGTTTGAGCCCCAAGCTGTCCTGAACAAACAGAACGAGATCATGTGGCATCTTGTTTCGAAATTGATTCGCTATAGCAGCTGCAACGTTGTAATATAGTACTCATTTCTCAACAGAGGGTCCAATCCTTCAAATGAAATCAAGACCTTATAATTGGTACTATTTTACAGCTAATGTGACATTCACCCTTACTGATCATTTAGTTTGACAGTTTTACTACAAAGTATTAGTACTTTAATATGGACCCTTTGGCAGAAAATGTCTCCATTGACAAAACAGTGACAATAAATTGACAACTCATTCAATTCCAAGAATTCGGCCCCAACTATGTTTTCATGTTTCACATTGTGTTGGACAAGCCCCACTGTGAGTGACATGAACCACAGAGCATATGAACTAAATTCAGGAAAACATATTTACACTGACTGAATTTCTTCCCTCATTGTTTTATTTGTTATATTTAGGTTTAAGTAAAAAATGTATCATATGCACACATTAGCATCCAGATAGAAAACCTCTCTGTTGTTGATCACAATCCAGCTTCAGGTTCACATTTTTGGTTGAAATCGATCTGTAACATTTCATGCTGGTGGTGATAGTTGTGTCTCTGCAACGAGACTCAAAGCTGTATACAGATAATTCCCTGTGTTTATCTCAGGTTTGCCATCAGCCCCCACATATACCCTTCACCACTGGTGTGATACAATTCCAAGGTAGCTTAACAGGAAACCCACAGTGACAAACTTAGTGAGATCAAATGAGGTCAGCTGTGCACTGTGTGCGAGCATAATTGGTTCCCAGACAGATGCAGAGTGTGGTTTCATACACAGATACCATGGTCAAGATGTTTGTCTTCAACCTGATGTCTGAACATCTTATGGCATTCTGCTGGATTCTATTATTACCAAAACAAAACTAACTGCATTGGTTCTAACCACCCTGCCATGCAGTGTGACAATATCTAAATCCCGGTGTCACAAAATGACGAGGCCAAAGCTAATTAACTTTATTTGCACAGAACAAGTAATGCAATTATCATATCATATGCAATGAATCATTAAGACATATTTTGATCTATTCAAAATACTTACTAGAAGATATGTTTACAGACAACAGGGTTTCTGTTCAGCACAGTGATTAAACATGTAAATAAAGGGGTGACTGAGTATATAGTCAAAATAAAAAAAGATACACACCTAAAACAGGATTATGTACGTTGCCTCGGCTCTTATACTCATTGCTATTTGAACCAAAAGCAATGACAACACTAACAACTACTCTCAAGTTGGCATGTCTTTAGTGGCAGCAGCTATTACTGAAATACTTTAACTTTAACCATTTATTTAACGTGTGTTTTTAATCCAGCAAAATCAGCAACGCACAGGTTTATTGCAGTATGAGCCTATAGTTGTCGTCAGCAAGAGACCAAAACGACGAGCACAAGCAACAAATAGTCTCACAGGGGGAAGAGGAGTCCTCGTGTATCAGTCAGCACATCTGAGCCGATAGATCACAGTTCAGATTCTTTCAGGGTGCAACATACTTACGGTAGGAGTATTATAAAATGTGGAGCTTTATGAAAGTATGCTTGGATGCTTCTGAAATTTCAAAGATCTAATCCTCTCTATATGTTTGATCCTGACTCCAAAAGACTCCGGTGTGTTCTGGATGATGACGTTCTCTCCAACTTGCTTACTTGTACTTTTTTCATCCCCTCTTACTCTGGTAACACTTAGAATTATTTCCATGTTCACTTTGCGAAAACATTTTTTTCAAGCAAATCATATCTAATCTTGTATTGTAAGCAAAACAATATCAGGTAACCAACAAGAATAACTATTTCTCTTCTCTCTCTATCTCTATTTATTGTCCTCATATCTCTTAATCTGCATTATAATGATTCTAAATGTCAAATTGTCTCTCAGGATTAAGATGTGATTTTAACAGGAGCTGTGTTCTGGGCTAGTGTCCAGTTGAAACTCGTCCCGAGCTGTTTGTTTAACATTGTATCAGTAGTCACACAGTTGTTTTTTCCCCATTGAAAATAAATAAGTAAGTGGATACATTTGTGTACAGGAAGCTGCTGCCACTCCTGTTTTGTCTTCAACACGTGGGCTGCTGTTGTGCTTCAGTGAAAGAAGGTCACACTCTCTCTGATCTTTGGAGGAGGCGAGAGATCCGCTGCACTGCCGTTGCTTTCTGAGATGACATGGGCAAACAGCATCCTATTTGTGGCGCTGGATCAGCAGCTCCAACAGCATGAACTATAATCCTGGCATTGTCAGTAGTCACAGGAATAGTAGTTACATCAGCTCGCTCCAACTTCCACTGCTTCCGTCGTCTCTTGGGCCAAATCCTCGCTGGTGTGACTCTCAAGGGGGCGTGCCTGAAGAACTTTTCATCTTCCATTCAGTGGTTAGGAAACGTGCCGTTAGTCAGGTAGCTTTGTGTAGTCCGTGACGTCCAGCCGTCTGTTGTCAGAGCAACAGCGGGTGCTTCGGACATTTGACTCACAAATTGTTCGAACACATTGCTCAACAGAGGAGGGTCTATAAATGAGATAATGTAAAATCTGTATTATTTTACAGCCACCGTGACATTTCCCCAAAGCATCTTCATGCAGTCAAGTTGTTTGCCAGACTTTCTACTAAATATGATCAATATTGCTGACAATATTTCTTTGCTCCCTAAAGTGGACCGTCTCACCATAGCCGCTAAAAGTGCAAAAGCACCTGAAGGGATTCAGTCCCCAGTTACAGTGTGTGTACAGGTACAGTCATTTGAAGTCACAGCGTCACACAAAAAATAGAAACAGCCACAGAAGAAAATGTTCCAATGAAGCAGCCAATCACAACTTACATTTCCTGTATGGGGAAAAGCCATGACATCTGGCTTTAAGACCTGTTTCCTTGTCTTTCTACACCAGGTCATCATCTCACATGGACAGGCTGCGTATTTTTCTGGTCATTCTCCAAAGTAATTTTTAGTAAACTTATTGAGATTTACTTTTTTCTTCTTATGAATCCATGCTAACATCTCAGAGTTTTTGGATTGAGTCTGCCTTCAGTGTATTGTGAAACAACCGTTCATCTCACTTCTTGCTTTTGCTTTGTTTTGATGTTCCAATAGTTGCATCCTGCAGTCATGATTGGATCTCTGGATCAGTGTTGGAGGCGACAGTCAGACCCGGAGACAACATCACTCTGTACTGTGACTGTAAATTATCAAGTGGAGTATACATAGTGTGGTACAGGAACTGCTCTCATGAGAACCAGCCTACTCTTGTCCTTGGAGTAAAACAAATTATATCCGATTTCATCCCTGACACTAAAGATTATCTGAAGATCCCTCCTCGTTTCCACTTTGTGAGAAACTATTCCTCTGACTCCTATGACCTGCTGATCATGAACATCTCTGATTCTGATGAGGGCCTCTACTACTGTGGAACTGAACAGCAAAAAGTGGAGGATGCGGAATACATTAATTACAAAACTGTTTACAGATATGGCAACATCTCAACAAGGATCCTATTCAGTAAGTATGCTGGTCTGACTTCTCTTTTTATGTTAATAAATCTTTAGTACGCAGTGAATGTTACAATTTCACCGATCACCAGATAGTACGAAAATGTGCTTTTCCTATTCTATTAAAGTTAGTGAGTGATCATGATGTCAAGTCAAAAAGTCAAAATGTATCATAATGCATGAGCAAAAGGGCCATATTATGATTAACATGTTAAGTTGAACCCAGAGGTATACAGCCATTAATCTCAAATTGAATACATGATTCTTTCCAATTCCAAAGAGATGGATTTCAATGAGGGGGGGGGCATTTGAGAGAACAGAAAACAGCTTCACATATGAATTCAAAATGTTGAAGATCTCGCCTGTTGCTGGCATAAAATCAATCACCAATGAAACATTTGTAATTAAACAAGCACTGACTATTTTGGTTAATTAAATTGGAAGATGGGTCTGAGCTGGAAAAGTTCAATCAGCGGGGAACAAGATGAATGTTAAACATTTTAGAGCTCAAACATCATGAGTGGCATTTTGATATGTTAAAAAAAATAGTGGGGCCCTAACAATTTCAATAGATAAGCTACATACCTGGAATTTCACAAGCAGTTTGAGCATGACAATATTCACTGACTGGTGGGCACTGAGGCGCTTTAATTCCATTCTTTCCTGTAGTTTAATGGTTTCAAGCCTGTCCTTGAGTAAGTATGTACCTAGCTAATCCACTTCCTTCATGTTCTCCGTGGTGCACTGGTGTTCGCTACGGGAAGTTTCCGCAAACGAGTGTTCGCGCCAGACAGATCAGCCAATTAAATCTGAATTATGACTTGACGCTTTAGTGGGGCGACGGGGTCTCTCTTCATACACCCATGGGCCACGGCAACGGGTATGGTCAACAACCTCGTATGATTGCACACTCTCTGAGCATGCGTATTCGTATTTTTCCATGTACAATCTATCATGCAATCAATGCAATTAACTATTACTGTGTTGTGAGAGAGAGACTGGCCCCACAGGCCACCGTAGGCCTATTGCGGACACAAATCGCAGTCTACTAAACGAATTATATAACATTTAAAGGATGCTATATTCATAGATAATGAATGATAGCAGATACATAGTAGGCTATTCTTTGATAATTAATAATGTCATAATTTGTTTGCACAGACTTTCGGTGGTGAATCTCTGGCGTGGCCCCACCTGCCCCTATTGACCAGTCACCACTGATGCAGATATTGTTCAATGTTGTACTGAATGCAGGAAAAGAAGTTAAGAAGTAATCCACATATGTATTTGTTCCAGATTCCAGCCCTGACCCCAGTGGGTGGAATGAAAACTCTGTGCTTGTTGACTCCTGGATGGTGTTCAGTCCAGCCGTCACTATTCTCTCCTCCGTCACCTCCTTCATTTTGGTTTATCACTTCTGTCTGAAAACAGGTGTCTTCATTGCTTTGGTTTCAATTAAAATTATGTTAAATCAATTACTTAAACATGTACGGAAGATTTCACTATATCACTTTATTAGCAAAGAGGCAGTAGCCATTTTCTAATGTGACTGTATTCATTTTTGTTGCAGACAAAGAATCTCAAACTGACACCAAGGGACAACCGAGACGGGACCAGGTAATGAACAGTGAGAATGTATTGAATCTATGTTAAGCACATTAAGTGTTACTCAGCATCTCACACTTTTAGCAGCCATCTCTTTGTCTTTGCAGTTGTTTTAATGTGTCTCAGTCACAGATTCAACAAATGTCAAATTGTCTCTCAGGATGAAGATGCGTGTTTCTCTCGAGTTGTGTTCCGGGCTCAGGATGGACAAACACACCAATAGGCAGAGGATGGACGGAACAAGCACGTTTCCTGTACTCAAGCAGCAACAAATAGAATGAAATCATTTCCATTTCCTCTTGTTTGTTGTCCTGTGGTTTAAGAAACGCCTCAAGCAAGTGGGGCGCAGGCTTTTGGGCAAATCTGTTATCAGGCTTAATCTGTTTAAAATGTACTTTTCTTATACTATAACTTTGTTGCACGTTAAGCTATAGCATTATACCTCGCTCTTATTTTTGATTAGTCAACATGAAGTTTAAGAATTAGTTGTACTTTTTTACATGTAGAACATGTCATGAATTAAATACTTTTACATTTGCTGAATTCTCATTTACAAGTTGTGGGCTAATTAAAAAATATTAACAAAGGCAGTAAATGGCTCCCTCCTTAAATATATATACGGGGTATATATTATATTTACATTCACTTGTGCATGTGACACATCATTACATAATGTGGTTGCTGAATAAAATAATATGTAGTCCTTGTGATCAGTAAAGCTCGACAGGAAACCCAGAGTGACAAACAGCCCCTCCTGCGACCGCAGAACTCAACATGCAGACACACTGAAGCTGCAGACCAGTGACCCCGATGAAGGTGTTGGTGCTCGGCATCACTGTGTTTACTGTTTATCAGTAAAATCATACCTCAGGTGTTGAGAACACAGATCATAATTTTTTTTGAACGTATAATAATACAGTGCAGTGGTCAAATGGAAGAGCTTCATCCTAAAATCACATCAGTGCGTTTACTGTAAAAACATGCTGGCCACTCTCCTGACCTCTAGTGGTCATGTTGAGTAAACCCCAAACCAAAAAGGCCTTCATTAGAGGTTTGGCCCCGAGATGTCACCCAACAGTTCAAACTGCATTATATTGTGTTATCTAATATTTAAATTCACTCTGTTAGAATTTAAATTCTAAAAATTTCTGGAAGTCATTTAGCTAAGTGTTATTTTTTTGCATTTTGGACTATATATATATATATATACAGTATATATATAACATTTCTGGAATTAATTTGGCTAACTATGGTAAGTGTGTGTATTTTTTTAGCATTTTGGAGTGTATATATATTTATATAAATATATACCCTATTTATTTTAAAGAAAGAAAAATTCATACTCCATTGAGACTTTCTTCCTTTTAGTATTCCTTCCTTTAAGGCAGCTTTCCTGGGATCTCAACTCTTTTTGACAAAGCTATATTTTAACTTGTTACATTCCTTTGAAAGAATTGACATGCTGACAATGTTTAGATTCTTTATTGTAGAATCATGCAAAATATTTTCCTAATTTCATTTCTTTATCGTCACTTGTTAAATCATCAGATAACAACAGCCTTTGAAATCTTACATTCATATTACAGTTTAGTGCTTGTCCTTTTCTAAGACAAGGGTAAATATTTTACTTATTTATTCCTTACACTTGAAACAGACAAAAAAATAATGACGTGAAAAAAGTATACGAATTAGCAATTTTCAAATCAATCAAAATTAATTTCTGAAATATTTGAATTCCAATAAACTACTCAAGGTACTGACTGTATGCCTGTAAACAATAAAATAATCATAAAACCAATCAACAATTAGACCAAAACAACAAGCCAGCTGTTCATGAGCATTTGGCAAATCAATGCAAAACATTTAAATAAAACTTTGCTTATCCCAGGCCGATCCACATGATCAGGACAGATGCTTTTTTAAATAAGTCAATATTGGCTATGTTAAGGTTGACCCATTTCCAAGCTCAGAAAATTAAGAAAAAGCTGTTTAAATTATGAGTATGTGCATCAGGAAACAATGTGATTAAAATGTTTTATTTTGTGTCTATTTCAGCAACATTTTAGCAGGTTAACCTAAAAAAGTGCTGGCTTTTCAACTTTAGATTTTTCTGGTGAGAAGAAAAGGCCTCAACAGATCCACACTCACACACGCTTTCCCATAAATATGCAAACGTTGTTGGACAATCTGATACAAAATATGATATGAAAGCATTAACAAGATTTTTTGTTTTTTATTCTGTTATAAAGTGAACTATTTGCTGGAGGCTACATTTTCTTAGTGCAGACCTGTTCAGGTGTCAAACATATTTCAGGCCATTCAAAACTTGGTTACAAATCCTAAATAAATCCTGAGTAACAATAAATAGTCAAGACTAAATAAGCAACAATGAATTATGAAGTTCAGAAAAAGTTCAAAGTTAAGAGTCGAAACCTAAAAAACTCAACTAATCTGCTGTGTGGGTGTGGTTTCGATAACTTGACGATCAAACATCCCACAATTGTCATCAGATCCTGATTGAAACCAGTGGTGGGCCGTCAGGGCCTGCAAGGCCTTCTCTGCTGGCCTAAACAGAATCACAAAGTTATATCTATTTTATAATTTAATAATTGTTCTTAAATACACTACATGTATTATAATTTATAAAAAATATTTTTCCCATTATCTTATTTTCTCATTGCACAGCTACTGTCTTCCTCAGTTGCTCTGCTTCCAGTGCAGCTTGTTTTAAGTAGAGCTTTTATCCAATCAGATTTCACCTCTGTGTCTCTAGGTAAGAACAGAGACCCCAGGCCTGCAGACTCACAAGTGCATCCATGTGCAGTTTAAGTGAACGGGGTCGATATTGTTGATTGTCATAGTGTTCAACCAATCAGATCTTTAGTTTGACATGTTGGGCGTATTCTTTGAAGTGTCAGCGCCTGCTAGCCGGCCTATAATGATGTCAGCATTACATGCAGCTCAGTGTCCATGTGCAGCTCTGCCGCGAGGTGCAGGGTGTGCTGTGATTGGTCAGTGGGCGAGCACGTGACTATCGTGAAACGAAACTTAACAGCAGAGGCTTAGTCCGGTAGTGAATCACATCACGTGATGCAGCTCAGCCAATCAAATATGGGCATTCTGACAAGTTTCCTGACCTGAGTGAGATGTACCACACACCATGACACAGAGGACTGAGACGAGGAAAGACATTGCAGAGCAGTATGTTCAATGTTCCAGTTGTGAAAGTAAAATCCTAAAACGATCTCTGTGGGTCACGGCTTGTCATTAAGGAATGATGGTGGATTCCACAGCCAGACCAGTTGAAACACTGTCCTACATGAGTGCCGAAAACATTATGTTTTCCTGAATTTAAGCTTCTGTACTTTACAAATGCTCAAGCATTATTCAAACATATTGTAATCCTCGTACCGAACGGCTTAATACGAAGATGTAGATAGTTACAGCCTTAAAAATGAATAATAGCTGTGGCGCCATCATGTGGTTATAAGGTGGTATTTCAGCTGCAAGACAGCAGTGAAGGCCCAGGTATAAAATGCACGGCCCGCCTGTTTATACATCGTGATTGGTGCATGAGATATGTTACATCTCGTTTTTTACTTCAAACCAGTGAGATGAACACAGAGAAAAACACAAGCAACACAGAAATCTCTCATGTGAAATAATCAAAACTGTTGTTGTCTTCAAATGTCTTCATTGGAAGTTTATGTTGAATTCAAGCATTGCCTCTGTTATACAGAAAAGCAGCACAATTTCATACTTCAACAATAGGCAAAGCCTCAAAAAACTGCAGCTAATATAATATATGGTATCAACTATATGTCGACATAAGACTTAATAATCAAAAATAAATCAACTTCAGCTTTCCATGCCAGATATCTTCTATGAGGTTTTGAAACTCTCATTTTCAAGTTCAATAAAAAAAGGGGAAACATTCTAAGCTGGTCGTCAGAGTTTTTGTAGACCACTTTGAGGCTTCTCTGGAGTGGACTCAGTTTTCTTTTTGAAAGGATTTTTGAGCTTCAAAGATTTCTTGCTCTTTTCCTTATGTTTGTTCTTCTCATCTCCAGTCTCGGGGGGCGATGCAGGAGATGGGAAAGCAATCTTTGAGGGTGGCAATGGTGGCTCCGCCTCTGCTAGCAGCCTGCTCTGGGGCAGGTTGGGTGTTGAGGCAGAGAGGCTGGATGGTTTCCTAGCTCCGGAGTGGCAAGACTTCTCGAGGATTCCATCATACACAAGCTGACTCAGCGGGCCAGGCAGAAGGTCTGATGACGAATTCCATGGTACCTGGGAGGTTACCGTAAGGTCTGGTTGTCCTATTCCACCTTGATATGAACTTGATACGAACGCTCCCAACTCCTCCCTGAGTATTGATTGTTTAGGTATTTCCATTGGAACATCAACTATTTCCCAGGAGATTTTTCCTGTGGGAGTGTCTATGGAAGTGTCAATTTCGACTCTTGGCATTCTTGGTATTCTCCTTTTGAGAGAACCAGCAGACATCTCAAGTTCATCTCTCAGTATCCTTCTACTTGTTGACGGTCCTAAACCGAACTCTTGCTTCTCTGTGGATGACGAGATATCCATAAGTGCTTCAAATCTCTCTCTGGGCTGCAAATTTGTGGAAGCAGTATCTGTAAAATACTCCTGCTCATCTATGGATATCTTTCTTGGTGGTGTTCTAGTGGCCTCAACCATTTCGTCCATTGCTAATGCCCTCACAGAGGAATCAAGCTGGCAGTCTTCATTATTCCATGGAAACTTTCTAGAACCAGAGTCGAAGGACGTTCCCATTGAATCTCCTGTAATCCTTCTGGGCACTGAGTAAAAAGGATGTTCAACATCATCTCGTATCATCTTTCTTGAGGAGCTGTCCATTGAAGCCACCATCATATCTCTTGAACTCTTCCTAGGTGCCGCATCTGTTGTTGCTTCTAATTCATTCCAAATGATTTTTCTCATGTCTAGAGGTAAATCACTTCTTTCTCTGTATCCGCTCCTTGAAGCAGTGTCCCTCAAATCTCCCATTGTATCTCTCTCTACTTTCCTGCCGGAGAATTCCGCATCCAACTCATTGGAAAGCACCTTTCGAACCGCAGCATCCATGGGAGCTTCCCTCCTGTCTCTGGATATCTTCCTTGATGTAGCCTCGATCAAAGATTCTTCTTTTGAGATCTTAAAAAAAGGGGTTTCCAAAGAAGTGTCCAACACTCTGTCTTTTGCCATCTTTCTGCAGCTTGCGTCTAGACAAGCTTCAAGTTCTTCTGCCGAGGTTTTGCGAACTGGAGATTCAACAACAGCTTCTACTTCTTTATTCAAATGCTTTGTAATGGAGCTGTCCGAAAGCAGTTCAGTTTCATCATGATAGAGCTTTTGAGAGGACGTGTCAACAGTAGGAGTAGGGAACATTTTGCTGAGAGGAGATGAAGTCATATATTCTGTGTCTGAAAACATCTCTTGGGAGTCTCTATTAGTGAGAGAAATGAAAGGAAGAATAGGGGAAGGAAATGACATGGAAGAAAAGAAAAAATGAATCAAGGAATGAACAAAGACTGTGTCACTGATAGACCATGTTTTAGCATAAGCAAAGTGGAAAAACAAATTGGCCTCTAAAACTGATGGGCAGGGAGACATACTGTTTCTTTAGAGTTTTCGGGAAGAGCCCCTCCTCCTCACAAGGGTATGGTGCTCGGGTGGGGATAAGAAGGTCTGGGTCTGGGGCGATAACGGCGGCCGCTGGCTGAGTGATCGTGCCGGGACGACGTAACCGACATATGGTGGATCCACGTGTTTGAGGAGAGCGCTTCAGTGGTTGAACTCGAGGATGATCAAAGATGAACCAATCAGCAGAAGAAGATAAGACAATTCATAACATAAGACAGTGGTAAAGAGATGAATATATACCCCTAGTTTACAACATTAGAATCTGGCACGGCACAATTTGTCCACACATCTTTGCAAAATATATGATTCTATAGGCGTAGAAACTCAATTAGCCACCTAGCTAACGTTGCCTTCAAATGGGGTCCTGTTTACTCTGTTCATGAGTCGAGTACATAGAAACGGCCCCCAATCTTGTGGTATTCACAACTGCGTAAGTGAAAATTTCATGAGTCGTGACGTGTTTGCTGATGTTTTCAGAAATGGCGGAGGCCATTGAAGTTCTTTGTTCTTTGGATAATAAGTAAATATATTATAATTTTAGTCAGTTTTTCTTTGTGATTTTATATTTCTGTGGAAGCTGTTGATATTCCCAACAGCCTTTTCCCTCTTGTCATTATGCCTTTACATTTCTTGAATTACGTTACCCACTCGCTAGCATACTAAATTTCGGTGGCTTCTAGACGACTGTACCATCCATGTTGCCGTTGCCTAGTATTGGTGGTCTCACGACTTAACCACTTGAATGCCAGGCCTATCGTGTACACAACTTCGTACCAACGAGGTCACGAGTTCCATTTAAAGGCAGCATCAGTTTCAGTTAGCAACATTGTTAGCTCGATGGCTAACAGGACAGTAAGTTCACACTGTTTCACAGTTTTTTAGAGATGTATTTGTACCATTGACAAAGAAAAGTAATTACAGACGTTTCCATACAGAGCACGAGGGGTCACTGAATGGTTTGATGTGTATGAAAGTTACGTGAATCACATGCCATGGCCTCTGTAGTCACCGGATCCGAACACTATGTGGACACTGATGGGGATCCAAATAACGAATCAAAAAGCCACCATTGCTGTTACTTACCTGGCATCTGAGATATAATTGGAGAAGCAGACCCTTCTAACAAATCCTCCATAGATCCAGGGACGGAGCTGTGAGAAGACCAAGATGGCTGGGCCACTCTGGGAAACCCCAGGGCGATCGAGTCCGAGAAGAGCTGAGCAGTGAGGTTCGACAGGCCGGGATTCCTAATGATGGTGAAACCACAGAGGCGCTCGATTTTCTGCCAGCGATGGAGGCGCTCCCGCAGGCAGGCTGTTACTTCAAACAAGGCATTCCTTTGGGATGTACAAAGACCATATGTTGCATTACTGTGACGGACGCAGACGAAACCTGCACAGGTAATTCTAACTCACTTTGCCTCCAGGATCTTCTGGTCAACTTGGTCTAGAGAGGAACTGTGTGCGACATGGAGAGTCCCGAACAGAGAACTCCTCTTCTTCTTAATCCTCTCTGCCTGCAAGGAAATACAGGTGCAGGTCAGTTGATGTAGTAATGGGAGAAATAATAAAAATGTAAGTGCCCTTTACATGTTTTATAATTACTTGCTTACGTATCCAGTGCAGTCCCTTTAAATATCACCTGTGTGTTTTTCATGTGTGCCCCCCCTTTTCCATGCATTACCTCTTCCTTGGCGATGGCAAGCTGTAGTTCTGCTCTGTGCCTCTTGACATTGTAGTACTGGACCTCCACCTCATGCGTCAGCTGCAACCACAGCTGGAGGGCCTCGGAGGCAGTCGAGCTAGCCTGCATGTCCTTCTCCGCCTGCTTCAGTGACCCGCGGACCTGAAGGGGATGGCATCGGTCAAATGTTATAGATCAATATGTCGGCAAATTGTTGAAAACTGCTGGAAAAGCTTCTTTTCTGTCCTTTAAATCCTTTGAACTTTCCAAACTAAAGCAAAGATGACAAGCGTCTATAGCGCAGCATTCATCTCGTTGCGTGTCTACCTGCACCAGCTCCTCCTCTGCGTATCGGAGGCGGCTGAGCTTGCTGACGGCTCCCTGCCTCAGCTCGTGCAGGCGGTAAGCCTCCTCCTGCGCCCCCATGATCTCATCCCTCATCATCTCCTCCAGATTCTGTTTCTCCTCTGCGACGTTGCGATTTTCCTTCTGCGCCTCTGCAAGTCTGAGCAAGTCAACGTTTTTTAGCCAATCAAACCAAACAAAGTCAATTCATCAACGTACAGTAGGTGAGAGACACTGTTAGCCAAATACTTACTGTTCCTGCAGATCTATGAGGCTCTGCTCAGCCCTCTGAAGACTTTCCAAATCTTTCATCATCCTGGCTATGTGGAATTTACTGGATTTGCTCTGGGCCGTGGCAAACCAGCAGCCTCCAACTCCCATCACCACCGATACAATGAGCAGCAGGTCCTTCATGTAGTTATGAGGGGGTCCTGTGGTGCAATGGAAGGTCATGATTATTAATGGTGGATGGATCATAAATGCATCCTAGATGATGACATGGGACAATCGGTCTATGACAGTAGTTCTCTGTGGAAACTGGGAGGGTTTTTAGGTCTGCGAGGCATCAGGCGAGGACTTGTCCTTACGTGTAGGCGGTCCAAACAGGACAACGTCCAGAGCTTTGATGTTGAGCTTCTGTTTGTCTCTCTGGTCCTGAACCCTCAGATGGCCACTCAGGAAGGATGGCTCATTGGCTGCAATCCTGCACACAGGTGTCAAAGTTTGCCGCGTTGATACGCCTCCTTGCGGCAACTGACTTGTTTTTACAACGACTCGCTCGGACAACAGCAAACAAAAGATATCCTCACCTGGGGAGTGTGTTTCCATTGACCTTAAAGTCCTTAAAGTTCCTTTCGTACTGGGGCAACTCAACAAAATCCTTCAGCCAGCGAAGCACGTCATCCTGAGTCCAATTATGGACTGAGAAGTGAGACGAGGAAAGGAGACAAAGTGAGACGAAATAGAGCTTGTAACTTTGGAACACACACACACACACATTTTCTCTCTTTGTCATATACACACACACACACACATACACACACCTTCCGACAACTTCCAGCCCCTCCAGAGCTCCTCAATTGTGATGTGTTGGTCTTCTCTGTGCAGGTGGCTGTGTTTGTTGGTCTGCTGCTGCTTCATGTCCTCCATGATGAACTGCAGAATGACAAGAGAGGGACAGAAGGAACAAGTGAAAACTTTAAAGAGTAAGGTTAGGGGTCACGAAGCACGTAACATTAGCTGAGCATAAAACCTCTTCGTCAAAAATAAATTGGATGAATGTGGCGGTGTGTTGTGTACTTGGATTTCAATCCATGAATAAAGAGTGGGTGTTTTTAATTTGTATTTATTTAGAATGCAAGCAGAATCATGAGTGTGTATTGCAAACGTGTGTGTGTGTGTGTGTGTGTGTGTGTGTGTGTTGGTGCTGTCTTGGAATGTGTCCTTGGCTGTAAACGGAGGCTAAATGTGAGGGCTAGACGGAATCTTGGGGGTATTCTGATGAGCCCAGACCCCCCCCCCATCCCAACCCTCCCTCCTTAAGTCTCTATGGCAACCGCAACCTGAGCCCCTGGATACTGTATCCCTGAACTGCATTCTAGAAGGCATAGAATTCTGGATTTACTACCAATGTCACATACAACCAGAGACTCACACAGTCATTGGGCAAAATACTTATTCACTCTGGATATCATTAACTCGGAAATATTGAATTCAACACAAATCAAAAAATCACAAAGGCAACAATGTGCGCAAACAAGGTTTTAC
Source organism: Anarhichas minor (assembly GCF_050575085.1). NCBI lineage: Eukaryota > Metazoa > Chordata > Actinopteri > Perciformes > Anarhichadidae > Anarhichas > Anarhichas minor. The sequence continues at coordinate 583,277 of NW_027466458.1, forward strand.
ATGCAGGTTTTATATGCCTTTACACACGCGTACCGAGCCGTATGATGAACGACTGATCACTTGTTTTCATGACTGAATGAAAAATGGGTTTTGTTTTTGGCTCATTAACAAAATGTCCTTTGTAAATATATTATAGGTTTGCAAAAAAAAAGAGATATATGTATCAAACCTTGCTTTGCTTTGCAACATAATTTTGTCATATTTAGGTATTCATTGTACTATTAACTTGTATTTTTTCAAATCATTTCATGCAGTTTACAAGCAAATAACTGAAGTTTGACATTATTTTGCAGAATGCAGTTCACCACTGAGGCGAGCAGTGTATCTTTACAAGTTTGTTTGTGGCAACTTTCGGAAACTGGCTGAAGACTTATGGAAGCTGGAGTCAGAAAATATTAAGACGTGTTATGCTGTCAAGTATGGCTATGAAGGTCACCAGTGTTGCAGTATTCTATTAGAGCAAACCCATTTTGTCACCAAGCCAAAAGCAAAGGTTATACCGTTGCTATCCTTGACTCTTCCACCAGCCTGAACACCTGTTGTTGAACTTTATTACCACGTCTGTCTCATGCACGCACAAGGATTTACACACAGCTAAGAAAACGGGGTAAACATCTCATGAAGAGCGAGTTCTGTACCTCCAAACTCTCCTCCACCTCAATCCCTCCGTCTTGGTCATTGTCCATCATCTGGTGGATGCTCCGCAGGGCCTCCAGGCTGTAGCGATCCGCCTCGCTGATGCATGGTGGATACACCACCATGCAGGGGTCTACGTGGGGAGGCAATGACATCAATTATTATTTCACACAACTTATCCATCCTTGGATGGATTCAGGTTCTAATCTTGACATTTTAGTGCAAAGTATTCAAATTCTACATATTGTGTACCCTCCACTGGTTGAAACCTGGCTATTAGCTGATCTGGAGCAAGGTGACGTATATGGAGTCAGCTTTTGAAACCAATGACCTCCCCTCCCCACCCGTCCTATAAAACCAACGTCTCCCGACTCAGCGGACTTTCAATTAGCCTGAACCGCTAATTCTAATTGGTAGCATATACATATCCCAGCCTTGCATGTAGACTCAAATTCACAAATGTTTATAACAATTTATATTGTTTTTTGTCAATATAACAGACTCTTTACAGCCAAACAATAATCATTACAAACAGTCAGCATGCTCGCGATTAGCGCTAGCAATTAGGAAAGCTAATAAAGGCAATGGCCATTAAGAACGGTAAGTTAAAAACAGTTAAGTCTGGCTACAGGTTACAGGAACATGGACCCAGCAGTTCATGTGATGCTTTTTATGTTCTGTGACTGTAGCATGAAATCATGGTGGAAATAGCAAGATAGCTAGCTAACTAGTCAGCCCTGACATGAGGAAAATTGATAAACTTAGCGTTAATGCTTCATCCACACACTCTTGTCAAAGCTTAGGAACGCACATTGCTATCGCAGGATAATCAGTCAATAACACTGAAAAATCCACATAAAAGAGAAAAAATGATGATAGACGCAACTGGGCGTTTCTTATCACCCAGTCCTGCTCATCTTTATACTGTTTGTTCATGTTCTAGAGGCATTTTTTATTTTCCAGGATAGAGGCACTTCAGCCAAAGATTTGGGTTTTAGTTACTCATTAAAATAAAAAAATAATTTGAAATTAATTATCTAATAATAATTTAAAAAATGCAATTATTTTCATATACTGTATTCGGAAGTACCTGCATAATCAGTATAGTATTTACAGATTAGCATCATAACAAAACCCAAATGTCAGTCTGCAGAGCACCAGGGCTTCCATGTACTGCTCACGTTGTTTGATTTAAGATTTAATTAACCACTGAACCTAGACTGACATGTTTTGGCTAGTTACTGTTTGTATAAGTGCCATGGATACTAAAGCAAACTGTTAGAGTTACAGTTTTGACTAACTAGGAACTGGCAACACATATCGACTATTACAAAAATAAAACATGTTTGTTACAACTGGAACAGCCTGTTGCAATTAGACTTTAAATTGTACAGTGTGTTCCAGGCTTTGGTATAATATGGGAACACTAATACAGGAGAAGATGACACACAGGTTTCCGTCATGAGTCCATTTTTGTCTCTGTGACTCTGTGTTTTGGAGCTCCGGGGAGATGAAGGGCCCAGGGGTCACAGGTTATAGTTAAATCCCACTATCAAAATGATGGTTTCCTGAAAGATGTGAGTGACTCTTTTCAAGCTACAGTTATTTAGCATGGTCATACATTGTTAAAATTCCTAACAATCTGCTGAAATTTAGATCTTTGAGAGTAAAATCTATGACCCATGATCTCATTCCCACAGCCAGACCAGTACAAGGCAAAGACATTGATCCCCTGGTTGTTGATGAAACTTGCATTTCTCAACAGTGAGGAAACCTCTAAGCTGGGTAGGCTATTGAATATCAATGGTGCATACAAAGGCCGTCTGAAAAGTGTGTGTGTCCCTGTGGGACCTCCACATTTAATTATTTCCACAGGTGAGCTGCAACTGTTGAGCACAAAGCAGCCATTTCAACTCGAGGTTACACTTTTATTAATAAAAGCCACTACGAGATTTAGAGTGGGATAAGTTTATTTTCAATGTAATTAGAAAGAAAAGATTCATGTTCCCTAAATGTCTTTTTGGCAAAGACTCAAAAACCACATTTCTACCAATTAGGTGTTCTGATATGCAGACGATGACTCACTCTAGCTTTCAGTGTCATATAAAAATGGCCTTAAAACAAGGTAATCCTGTCAAGTCAAATGGATAAACAACACTTTCAGAAGCTATGAATGGTTCATATGTTTTGAATGGTTTGGAAATGGAAAAAATGGGGGGGGGGGGGGGGGGGCTTTCACAAATCACGAAAAACTAGCACAGTGCCAGTGTATCATTTTCGCAGTGCCAATGTGCGAACGGCAGGCCTGTGATAATTGGCGCATTATTGGCGATAACAGGGCAGATTTTAAATACTTTGTCACCAGGTTGAGAACTGAGTTTTCCTATTTGATTTTTGTGCTTATTATACCTGTTGGGTCGAAGCTTGCGCTCCCGCCGGGGAGGGTGAAACCCTGGAGGTCCCCTGCGCCGTGCGCGGCCACGAAGAGCGCAGCGGGGAAAACGAGGAGCAAGAGCGGGGACAGGGGCAGCATGTCAGATGGCGGATGGTACTGTCGTCCAGAGTCGAGAAACAATTCAAAACAGACGGAGAAAGAACATGCACGATGCCGACCCCGCGTTTAGGAGGCAGTCTGCGGGAAGCTTTGCGCAACCCCGCGCTGCTGTTTACAGCCACGAGCTCGACGTGAGACAGATGATCCGTTGGAGAAATCTGGCAGGCTGGATGACTCCAAATGTGTGACAGCGCACGAAAAAAGTTCCAACACTCTTCGGAAAGTTTGCAGTGACGATGTGCTGGCTTATCCAAACACGAGAGGGCTGTGCGTAAAAACACTCCAAAACGTGGGCGATGGTATTCCGGTAAAAACGACAGATACTGCTTTTATAAATCCACTCTTGGCCTAATAAAAAGTTTGGATGAATGATTCCAGAGGATCAGCCATCATTCATAAAATCAGATTTTAAGGGCACATTAAAACCTTATTAGCTCAGTTGTTGTTTAAAAAGAAGGCAAACAATAATCCTCTAATCCCGCTCAGGGTGCAGACCGCTTCTCTGCGCCTCTCGTCCTTTTGGAGAGTGTTTTGGCGAGCCACATAATCACGCTTGTGCTGTTCTCTCTTCCTCTCACCCTTTTCCCAAGAAGAGACATCGAGATGTGACGTTGTACATGGATCTGACAGCCCCCCCCCCCCCCCTCTCTCTCTCTCTCTCTAACCCTAACCCTAGCAACAGGGCCCCTAACACTTAATTATGTCCCCCCCCCACACACACACACACACACAGCCAAACGCACGGAGTTGCAGCGTTGATCCAGCGAACCCAATGGGAAGTTTTATATAGTCATGTCATTTGTAACAGAACTGAGCAACTGCGTTCAAATCCACACCGTGGACACGTAAAACCAACAGAACAGTCACTCCTGCGAGCTGACTACACCACCTGTCTGGTTTTTATGGTTTTACTGGAGGGTCAATTAAAGGCCTCCTTAGCCGTCACTATGGGAGGTGAGGATCAAGACTATCATGCCGGGAGGAGCGTGTGTGGCCCGGCTGTCTGGGTCCTTGTTCGCAGATCTCCAAGCTACGTGGATGAATGAAGTAAACGATGGCGCACCTGTTGCCAAAGATTTCTCCAGCGTACCCAGACGCAGTCAGTACCGTGTCCTCAAACTAGAAGTATCAAGAGTGTGAGGGGCACAGAGAGATCACAGGACTACACACACACAAACACTCACACACACGGTAACAACTCGACTTAAACAGTAACAAAGTGTCAGGTTTCTTTCCAGCAACTCAGCTCCCGGTTTATAAATAGTGGGCCAGCTTTGACCTGTAGCCTGTGGAGCATGCCCAAGTGGCACATGTCCAATAAGGCCTCTGCAGGGTCTGAGTGAGTAGAGAGTACATTTATATAACATACTCCACTCGTTGATGATGAGAGAAAAGAAGGAAGTAACAAAAACAAAAAACAAAAGCTCTCTTTAAAAAAACACAACCAAACGCTTCTGAGTGACGTTCAGCTTCAGCTTGTTTTTATTCAACACAATTTCCACGAGGAACCTTGGCGGCTTGATTTACTTATGAAAGACTATTACAGCAGAATGAAAAGATGGAGCAATGTCATCATGGGGGGGGGGGGGGGGGCAGAGACACTGACTTCCATTAACCAAGAGCCACGAAAAAATGCTCCAAAAAGCCGTATGAGGAGGCGCTTTTAGTTTAGCGACTGAAAGAAACACTGAATGAAACCAAGAGCCGACGCGTTAGTCGGACTGTTCTATGAAGGAGAGCGCACCGTTCGGCCGGGACTTTGTGGTACCACAAAGAGGTGTCCAATGATCCACATCGTTCGCCATGAAAAGTGGCAGCAAGCAGGCCGACCCACCACACATTTCCTTGAAACACGACACACACACACACCTGACAAATACAGTGCAGTGATTTTGAAGGAGACGTCCTTTTAATCATTCCGGACTAGTTTATTCAGCCAGAACAAAGGGACATCTTCACGCTCAAGCTGCTGAACAAAGTAGGAGTCTGAATCTGTACAAGTCATCGCCTCATCGCGCAAGACCCGAAGCACAACCGCAGCTTTAAAGGAGTTCTGTTGCATTTGCAGTCAGACGCTATATTTGACAAAAAGGCCCCCCCTCCAATATAATGGGACTATAAGGCACATAAAGCAGTTTCATGTGGGGACTATTTTCTTTCAACCACAGTTCCCACACGAAACTCCTCACGAGGTCTGTGAATTATCTTGAGCAACCGTCATGATTTCAGATTTTTTTCAAATGTATTTTTATTTTTTTTTAAGGCACTTTGTCCCTAGATTGATAAATAGCACTACAGGTAAGAGGAACAATATGTATCAATGATTTTGGGGTGAACTGTCCCTTTAAGTGCTGTGCCATGTGCACAGAATGAAATCTCTACTGTGACCAGACAGATGTTAGTTTTGACCTTCTTTCTTTGTTCCTTGACTTAGCAGTTATTCTACATACACAGTCATTGTTGTCTAAAAGGCTTCACCGCTGTGGAATAAGAAGCACCGCTGTGGTGAAAGAGGCACGATTAGATTGGAGTTGAAGCACTCTGGTACAAAAAAAACGGCACAGTGATTAGAAAACACCGACCTTGGTCTCCCAGAATACACTGAGAGTGCATCACAAGTTATCACACACACACACACACACACATACGCTACACACTCATGAATAATGTCATCTTTGATATAAAAAGTTGGGGAAAGTCTTTTGGGACTGATCGGTTAAACCCGCTGACCTAGAAGATTGAGACAAAACACAAATTCTATTTGGTAACAAAAGTGAACTTACTATGCAGTATCATACCGAAAAGAAAAGAAAAGTCAATATGTACCTCGGCACAAGCTTATAAAATATAATATGAACAAAACAACAATAATGATATTCCTTGGTCCGTAAAAACTATGTTACTCTTACAACATTTCCCTTGCACACGTCAGTCAGAACATGATCTCAGTAGAAAGAGAACAAAGTGGAAACAGCCTACAAACCCAGAGTCATTAACAAAAACAAGATGCCTCTTGTACAAATCAGTTCGTTGTGAGAGTTAGACGGCAGATTAGTCTTCTTTCAGGTGAAGATCTTGACTATCAAAGTCCTTTGAGTGCGGCTGTTGACATGTCCGAAACAAACCAGGAGAGGGAGCCAAAGAGTCTTCAGTTATGCCAAGTATTCTCTTTAAGCTTGTCTTTTTTTTCCTCCCCAGCCCTCTTTAGCATCACAGCTGCCCTCCGATGAAGAGCCTCCGATGAAGAGCCTCCGACTCTGCGTACGATCCCTCGCAGGTCCACGAGCCTCTTTGGCTCACAAGTCCGTGCTCGCATTCTCCCGCTCAGTCATTCGAGGCGCGCGCGAGAAGGCCGCGCGCGAGAAGGCCGCGCGCTCGTCCCGAGTCACTGGGACAGCAGCGACATGGTCGACGCCCCCGACGACACGCCCGAGTCGCTGCAGCTGTACGCCCCGTGGCCGTCCCCAAGCCCGCCTAGGGAGGACGATGGCGAGGAGGAAGACGCTGGCGACGACGAGGAGGCGCTGCGCGTCCGCAGGATGGCCCCCGTGGCGCTGCAGTGGGGCCGCGGGCCGGGCTCGGGGGTGTAGGTGAAGGTGAGGGCGGTGGAGTAGATGACTCCGTCGTTGCGGACCAGCGTGACGGGGACCTGGACCGGCTGTCTCACCCAGCGCCAGCCCTCCCTGAAGGCGGAGATGTCCGGCACCACGCAGAGGACGCTCTCCCCGCATCTAAGGGGATGAGACAGGGTTTGGCGGTTGGTTTTGCGCTCGCACGCACGCACGCGCGCGCGCACACACACACACACACACACACACACACACACACACACACACACACACACACACACACACACACACACACACACACACACACACACACACACACACACACACACACACACACACACACACACACACACACACACACACACACGCTCACCTGTACATGGTGTCGGCCTCCACGTCTCCGAACCACACCCTCAGCTTAGGAGTGAAGTTCTGTCCGGTCAGCTCCAACATCGCCACGTCTCCTCCGCCGTTTAACTTCGGACACAAAAAAAAAAAGGTTTTTAACCCTTTAAAAAAAAAAAAAAAAAGGTCCCTACCAGTGGAGTACAAACTAAAACAGGAAGTAGTCGGTAATCAGAATGGCACTTGTGTAAAACGCATAACGAGCATATTTTCAATGGAAAAGGTTTGCGTGCATACCTGCAGACTCTCCACCACGGGGACAGGCGTGACCGGCGTGGGGACGGGGCCCATGCCCTCATAAAAGGTGTACTCTGCCTTGTCGGTGCTAATGATAGTCCAGGACGCCCCGTCGTTGACCATCTCCTTGTTAGTCTCTTTGGAGCACTGTGTGGCCTGGAGGAAAAACAATCGAAAACAAATTCACGACCCACTTTTATATTTAGAAAACACGTGCGCAAGCTACCGTAGAGTCAGGCAGGAGCTTACCAACGACGGGGACAAAGACTAGACTCTCTTCTTCTGTTGCTTAGGAGTGCTCGTTAAAACAAATGGGCGGAGCTCTGTGCGGGTACTGATTTATTTAATGCATAAAAAGCTGGAGGTACGAGCTTGTGTTAACTACAACTCCTGAGGTGCATTCTGACAAAAATCCACCAATCCCCATGTTAAAAATGCATTACGTCCACCGCTATTAGCAGGCACAAGCTAAAGATTACACTGTAGTGTAATCATGAAGAGAAGTAATACATTCAGAGCAAGCGGCTCCTCCCGTTTCACAACTTTATAGGGAAACTAAAGATTAGGAAATAAAGGTTCTTTTAATCTCAACCATCTGCTATTTGTTTTAATCAATACAAAAAAACTGGAACTGAGATTTTACAAGAACCAGATTCAGGAAGCAGAATTCAAATTAAAAACTAAATTAAAAACTACTTAAACCTGTGTGTGTGTGTGTGTGTGAGAGATTGGACTGCACACCTGAAACTGGATGATCCTCTCCTGCGACAGACAGAGGTACATCCTGTCCGTATCTTTCAGGTAGAAGGCACACTTGTGGAGCTGGGACACCGGGTCGTCTGCATCCATCGACGCCGTCTGCTTGTCCACTTTGCGAATGACCTGAGGGGATCGAGGCGAACACACCCGTCGGGAAAACAGATAACGTATGCGTGTGCAGAACAAACACAAACAATACAAATCTGTAGAGTTATAAACACGCCTACGTGTGCGTGAACTGACACAGACACGCGCGTACCAGTCTGGGCAGGGCCATGCCAGTGACAGAGCAGACCAACTTGACCGTCTGGCCGTAGTGAATGTAGCCGTCTCTCACAGCAAACTCCTCTCCTTCAGACTCCTCGTCGTCCACTGAACAAAAACGACACAGAACTTACTTACACGTCTATAACTTCCTCTCTACCTTTAAATAGGTGTTTCAGATCAGCGAAGGGACACGAGAAGAAACATTTGAAATAATCAAATATATTAAAAAAAACTATGGAAATGACCACAGATGATTTAAAAAAATACAAAATAAATAAAAATAAACGCAGGTGAAGACTTACAGAGGTGAATGTAGAAGGCTCCCCACTGTTGGGAGCTAGCAAGAAAGTTCCCCCCCTCCACATGAAGATACCTGGTGCTGACCGTCTGGGAACGCAGGCGGTTGAACAACGCCACCTTAGTCCCTGAGGCTATACACACTGGGGAGGAAAGAGAAAAGAGTCACGTGCGTGGTGAAACCAATTAGGACTGGGCGGTATGACCAAAAATGCATATCACGGTATTTTGTAAGATTCTGGCGGTTTCACGGTATATCACGGTATTTTTTTTCTCGCGTTAAAGCATTAATTAATTAACGTCGAAAAGAATTGGTCGGCCTGCCGGCCAGCGGGCAGTGACCAGCTGTTTGTGTGGCGTGTCTTTCGTTCCGTCACTTCCTGTTTCCTTCACCTACATTCCCCTGGGTCCTAAGTCCCTCCATGTACAGCTTCTTATCACCCTCTATGTACCAACGTACATTTATAACAAATACCACACATATTACACGGTAATCAGCGTTGCATATGTGTCTAACCAAAATACCTTTTGTTGTTCAGTCTTTGTTCATCCTCCATCGCTCTTTTCTGTTCTTTAATGTAACGTTACTGGAGTGACAGAGCCTCACCCAGCTGTTAGCAGACTGTTGTTAGCGAGCTGTACCCAGCATGCAGTTAGGCGGTGAAATTTTATAAATGTACAATTATTAGTGTTACAAATTGTTTGTGTCACAAACTGTTGTGTCGTGGTGTTTTGCCCTGTTAAAGAGCGTTAGTTGTGGGTTGTTAATTGTTGTTATAAAGTTATGACCATGACTAGGGTTCCCTCTCAATACACTTAAGACAACTAGCTCCGATCGTAACGCTTCTAGCGGCGAACAATATATTTTGCTGCCTATTGAAGAGCGACAGAAGTTGTTTCGGCTGTATGACAGTATATGAAAAATTCATATCGTACGTGAAATTAAAACCGGTATACCGGTTCAACCGGTATACCGCCCAGCCCTAGAAACCATACATCTGTCTTTTTTTCTTCTTTCTTTTCAACTCACAATCGGCGTTCTTCAGGGACTGCTTCTTCTTGGAGGGCTTGGAGATGACCTTGATCCTCTTGCTGAGGAAGAAGCCGATGTTGGCGCTGTTGCCGTACAACATCTTCACCGACAGCATGAAGTGCTTCCTTTTGTCCGAGTCGCTGATGTACAGCGTCTTAGCCGTGCAGAAGTGCTAAAAAAAAAAAAACACACAAGTTAGGGTTTTTCTTTTGTGTTTGTCCCCCTTTCACTTCTCCGTCTGAGAGTTCGATGGTGCAATGAGAGAAGTATGAGACACCGTCACATGGAAATAACGATCAAAAACCCCCCACCCTGCGGCACTGCGTCGTCATAAAAACCGACCCACCTTCCCCTCCAGATGGAGTTGCTGCATCTCCTGCTCGCTGTTGCCGATCCCGATGAACGCACACGGCTGGGCCTCCTGCTCCGTACAGCCCTCCTTCTCCATGCTCTCCAACTTCTTCTTCCAGCCACTGCCCATCAGGTACACGCACGGCGGGGGGCAGAAGAACCTGATGGAGGCAAGCGGGCGTTTAAAACAAACAAACAAACAAACAAACATATGGCACACGTGAGCTTTCGCCATCAGAATCCTCCCGCACCAACCTCTTTTCATTGCCGTATGACTTTTGTGCCACTTTTGCGTGCAGTATGAGCACCGTTTGGTCGTCTTTGTCCTTCAAGTAATTCCTCATAGCCTCCCTGAAATGAACAGAAGACAGAACAAATGATATATATATATATATATACATACATATATATACTGTATATATATATATAAAACATCGACATGATTCAAGTTGTTTGCAGGTAATGTTCCCGCACTGATTTGAATGTTTTTGGGCTGTTTGCCTGTGTTTCTCTCTCTACCTTGTCAAACGCTGAGGTCGCTCACCGAACTTCCTGCAGAAACACAAAAAACATCAGGGTTGTGTACATGTGGTTTAACAACAACAACAACAACAACAAGCTTGACAGAAAGTGGGGCAATACACTGAGTTGGCAAAGAGCATGTTAGTGACGTCTTAAACTATCATACTGTGTATAAAGGTGTAATACCACGCATTCATTCACACATAATACAGGATTTACTTCTGTTGGTTTCTGAGCAGTTAGTCATAATGTGACCGCACAATGGCACAGCAACATTACGAACTTCTCTTTTATGAGCTACTTTTTGAGGAGGAAAAATGAAATTGAACCAGCAGATGTGTGCCGAGGATGATGATGAACTGGTCTAGCATTGCTCTGCTACGGCTAATCCACGCGACCGCTATGATTTTAATGCGCGTTAACAATGTAGCACTGTGCTGAGCGACACGTTAGTTTGTGAAGACATTGTCACAGTGGAGCTGTGCTCAGCCAGTAGAAACACGCATTAAACAGACGCAGCAGGCTATTTGAGTTATAAAAACATTCTGTCGATGGCCGGGAAAGTTTCTAAAGTAGTTTGAAACGGTCCGTGTCGTGCGACAAGTCAACAAGTGGCAGCGAAGCCAGGCGATACTACGAAGAATAGTTTAGCATAACTGACCCCACGTCAAGACGCACAGCAGCACTGTGTGCGGTTAGCTTACGGGGGTCGCGGCAACGCTCCTAACACCCACAAACATCACTCTAACACACCGCCAACTGGCAGCGTTTCACCACGAGGAGAAAAAAAAACTTTTAATATCATTATGCTTTGAATTTCAGCACTTACCCCGTAACAACGGGCGCCATCTTCCAAATAACTCCCCCCCCCCCCCCCCCAGAAAAAAAAAGGAGTCCAACAATCGCGAGATCCCTCCCCCAAACCCCCTCGCCAAAGCCAGCGGCACAACAGAAGAAGCAGACTGGAAGGAAGAGCAGGGGGGGGAGAAAAGAGGGGAGGTGTGACGGGGCAAAGGGGTGAGAACAGGGGGAGGGAGGGGCGACGGATCGACGCCAAAACTACAGGCGTGGGAAAGTTGCAAAGTCGCGCGAGAGCGCAAAAACTCTCACAATAGACACGAATGAAGAGAGACCGATCGTATCGCGAGACCGAGGCACTCTCACAACTTGCTTTTTTTCTTCTTCTTTTTTTTCTCCTCCACAAGGCACCCACACTGTAACTCGATTCCCACGGCTTATTGAGCAATAAAGCAAACTACACCTGCCTCCACGTCGAAGAGCTGGAAACACAGCTTGAAGATAAATAATGTTACGTGAACTGTAACTCTGGAGAATATGTATTCTTATATAAAGTCTTCATATGGCAGTTATACAACTAGTAATCATTATACCCTGCTTTAAGGGCCCGATAAGAGAACACATTACGAGTCAAACAGCAATAATGTTTTGGATATTTACATTTTATTACATAAACTTATTTTCAAACTGTGAATAAAAAAAAAATGTATAAAAGTTTGGCACAATGATTTTCATCAATTTAGACAGTACTAGATGAATTATTCCAAAAATCACCCACAGCATTTGGATATTTCACAGACTGAACATATGATTTTGCAGACTGCGTTAATAAAAGTAATACCTGCCAATCGTACATGCATGCAGTATTGTGAGAGTAATAGTAACAGTTTTATGGTGAGATAAGACATCACCACACCTCAGAATCCCATAATTAAACTACTGTTCAGTACAATTGCTTTCTATAAACTCCAAAATAGCTAACTTTTGGCAAGAGAAAGGCAGATCACTTCTGCCAATGCCAACATTGTGTTACAAAAAAAACCCTGATCAAAAAGAAACTCATACACATGAATCCTTCTGCATGGACCAAAAATGCAAAGCAAGCACCCTCCAGTGGGCTACAGTCATCTCACATGCTCTCCTTCACTTCCCCTCAGCTCTTGGTAACACGCAGCTTCATGTGTCACACCATTGGGGGAGCAGAGGATTGGAAAAAAAGACGACTGAGGAATGAAACATTGCAGCAGATAGTTTAACATTCATATTTTAAAAACCTCTAGACGCTGGTTTCCCCTTGTTTGAATATCACGTCCATCATCCACTCTGCAGTGGAAACAGGAGATCACAACGCATTATTGGTAGCCTTTTCTCTTTTAATGTCTCCTCCTGCTCTGGAAGGGTCAGTCTCACAATAACCCACTTCAGCTTTTCAGAGCAATGAGACAGTACTTTAAGATGGCAGCAGGGATTCTCCCAAAGGGAAGTCAACAAACCACCACAGCAACAGCCTGCTGCTGCTGCTGCCGTCTGCGGTGCAAGATGAGGAATGAAAACCGAGCGTCTATAACACAGTTAAATGGCAGATCAACAATGTCAGCGTTCACAGTTCTCAAATTCCCACACCATACGCATTCTTCCTGAGTGAGTTAAGATGTTTGGCAGCCGCTGCGTATCTCAAGATCTTTGGAAAAAGAAATTAAAAAACTAAAAGATGTGGTGGTTGAAAGAAAAATAATGTAGTGACAGATAACCACCATAGTTTGGACCGCTTTCCTAATGTTTTCAGATTTGACCTCCTTCAATTCTGATGTCAACAGTGTCCCATCATTTAGGGGCCTCCGCTTCTAAATCTTCCAGAAGATCTTCTTCCTGTAGAGCATGTAGGAGATGAAGACCCAACAGGACGTGGCCACGAGGTTCTGGGCGAGGTGCTCGCCGTGGGATTGGCTGTTGGCCATGCGCCAACGGAAGGGGAAGTACTCCTCGAACACTTCGTGGCCCACGTACACGAGGATGGAGTTCATACCTGGGAATCGGAGGGAAGAGCGGATTTAGACGCAGTGTGTCCGGTTGATCTGATTTCTCTGAACTACATCTCCACAAATGCTTGATCGAATTGGTTTAAAGTATAAAAAAAGAACAGGTGGGGGGGGGGCAGGCCTGCCAGTCTACAATCTGCTCACCAGGGTAGTAGAAAGGTGCTCCGGACCACCACCCCTTCACGTCCACCGTGTAGTAGACCAGCACCAGCAGCACGTACGCAAAACAGGCCAGCGTCGTCACATAGGACAGAGACCTGGAGATGAAATGAACACGTGATGCAGCGCTGTCAAAGACATCCTACTGCAGCTATTCATCAGCAATATCCCTGTAGGTGTGGGGAGCTTTTAAAAAATGATTTCTCTCATGTCTAACTTTCATACGAGACACAAAAACAGTGGCTGAAGGTTCAAAACCGGCACGGTAATCCCATGCACTGACGTGGCCTCACGCTAACACTTAGGCTAATGACACTCTGGTTTCTGGTGGAATATTTATGGTTTCCAAATTTAGGATGATGAATTGTAGTCCAGCTAGCCAAAACATAAATTATAGTAGGCACAAAAAAAAACTGTCTGACAGCCCTTCAGTACTAATTATTTTATTTTTAAAAATTGCCTATTCCTTTACAGCTACTTCCTCAGAGTCAACAGATGCCAAAAAGAAACTGATGCGCAGAACCCGTCCCGTCTGAAAGTGCATGACAGCAGACCTTACCAGAGGTTCTTGTTGACGGGAATGAAGCCCTGGTCAGTGGAGCACTTGGTCAGAATTGCTGATATGACTCCCTGTGTGCCACAAGAGACTTTATTAGTCACTCAGCAAAATTTAAACTCAAACAAACATCGAGACTCAGATCATAATCATCAATATAATTAAAGGTAACAGTAAATTGAAACAGGTGTGTGCATACTGTAGAATGTGCTTACCAGTAGGAGACCCCAAATAAGGAATCTTGATATTATACTTGTGTGGAGATCTCTGTAGTGTAAGATTATTTTTCCTGCCTGGGGGACAATAAAAACAACTAATAGCTATATCATTCTGAATTTTGGCATCAGAAATAGAGATAAAAGAAGAAGAGAGAACCAGACAGACAGACGCAACATACCTGCAGTCCAAGAAAAGCCATGAGGATGGAGTTGATGCTGCCCAGAACACCTTCTGGATCATATGGCACACGAGTTGCGTAAATCACCTTTTTTGAAACGGAAACAGAATTTGAAATGTACTAAAGCCAACTCAAGTGTAAAGTACCGTACCACCGCTCCTGGTATGTTTGGGTTGTGTTGGCGGTCACTAACCCGTGACGAAGGAGTCTGGTAGATGTGGCTCTCCCCGAGCAGCCATCGGTCAATGAAGGCGGCCGCTCCACCGGTACAGTTGGCGTACAAGCCCATGTCCCCGATCCCACCTGGACCCAGATAGCCTCTGTTCAGAACCAGAGGGAGTCAGTGTTATCAATGTGGGGTGAAGCATCGGCCTCTCAAACTTTTTTTAAAATTTCAAATCACTTTATCGTTTCAAAAACCAGATCCAGTTTGAGTCACCGTATCCGAAGGAACGTGAGCTAGCTTGTAGGGGTTAAACACATTTCCCCTCTCTGATGATGTGTACACGCAGACAAAATACTTTTCAGAAGCGGTCGAATCCTTGTGGCTTGCTGAGCGCTTCTCTTTTTACGTGGACACAAACGCGCCCGGCTTTACTCACGTTGGGCAATCTGGCACAGGAAGTAGGAAAGTGAGGCACAGCCAGATGACTTCTAAGAGAAGCACACACAGCCAGGCGGGCCAGTACAGCACGATGTCCAGGCCAGGGGACCACCAAGCATCCTGGGGAACAGAGACGCCCCTCAATCAAACACATATGTAAAATACATCACAGGTAAACAAGAGATCACAACGACAGAACTCCATCATTGGCTAACCGTTGTAAGGATGTCAAGATGACCTCTCGCCAACAACAGATCCAGACAGGCCACAGCCAGGTAAGACCAGGCCAGGCGCTGCAACACACCGGGGATCCTCAGGTTGTCCCAAGACACTGTGGAGTGGACGAGTGTCAGCGCCAGGCAGAAACACAACAAGGCATCGTCAATCGTCTGAATGGTTTCGCGATACTACAGTCGACAGCGAAGCGGTGTGCTCGTACTCACGCGGTCCGTGGCAGTAGTTTGGGTTGACGATGAAGACGCCGATGATGAAGAGCTGCGCGCTCCTCCACGCGACTTTCCTCAGCAGCGAACGGCGGGTGGAGCCCGCACGGAGCATGGAGTTGATTGACAGCGCGATGGACGTCCCCATTATGAACACAAACCTGGCAAATGGGGGGGGGACACTAAGAGTGAGATCAGGAGACGCAGAGAAAAAGAAGATGAACATCGAATGAAGGCTTACCAAGGGAAGACTAGATCTGCAACAGTCAGGCCTGGAAGAAGACAAAATGGGAAAAAAACAGGCTTTAAAAATCAACCGCAAAGCCACGCCAGACAAGATCTGTGATTTATTTCTGACCTGATTAAACATATAAAAAGTAGAACCAGGTGGGGCTCACCATTCCAGCTTTCGTGTCTAAAGAACCAGTATCGCCCTCCTCCATAGTTCACAAACACCATAATGACTAAGGACAAACTGACAGCAAATAGAGAAAAAGCATCGAGGTTACACCAAACGGAACTAAAGTGACACAGACCTGTTTTTTTCAATAGATGCATCACTGCTAAAATACCACCGAAATATGGCCGCGTGGTTCACTTTAGGAGAAGACTGCAGCCATGTTAATATCATCAGTAGGGACTCATTCATGAGTGTCAGTCATCTAAAATGAATGTCACTCTGCAGTGAAAAAAATCACATGATATGAAAGATCAGGCCAAGTGGTAATTCAGTTAATATCCGTCTTTGAGGAAGGGGTGAGGGGGGAGGGGCTTACCCTCTGAATGTGTCCAGAGATCGCAGCCTCTTGCTGGGGCTGGGAGCTGGAGGGAGGATGTTGTCGGCCACTGGTGACACCGTCCTGCTAGGGGAGCCCAGCTCCTGAATATGAAAGTTAGACATCAACACTGGACTCACAAATCATGGTTAAGACAATTCCCAAGAAGATTTGACCACTATGAGGTTTGAACACGTGCAATATTCAATATTTTGTTTTATTTTGAAAGAGTCTAAAAATACTCTCCACTAAAACCTTTAATTATTTTAGTGTCAACAGCCCCTAAGAGCGAAGTGATGCATCGTCAAAAATACATTTTATT